>NC_079157.1:133657315-134354860 GCF_947563725.1 Argiope bruennichi
AATCCTAAAAGTGTCGATTGTCCTTCATATTTAAGAAAGTAGTTGAAACTAGCTCATACTGCAAGTGCACTGTGAATTATGATCACATGTATAACATTTTGATGCGATTTCTTCTTTAATTTTTTGAAATAATCTACTTCTTGAATCTAGTTCTTTAAAAACGGAAAATGAATTAAAGTAAAAATGAAAGCATTCCTCCCTTCAGTTACAATTAAATGTCTATTTCGATAAATGGAAGGGATCTCCAAGTTTCTAGCATCCAAATCTTTATTGACTGTAATGAGGTCATGTACAAATTATGATAACATTGCATAATTTCACTAAAATGCTTTCAAAACGTTTCACATTTTATCACTGTATATGATAACTTGCTTATTAAAAGAAAAATTTGGTGCAAGCACAACTTTAAATTTTAATGAGTATGAAAGCATTTAAAATCATTGCTGTATAAAAAAAAATATAATAGTATTCTTTTTATATTAAGAGTTTATTCACCCAAATGACCGACTAACTTTTTGCAATGAGTGCATAAATTTACTTCTGAACAAAATAGCTACAGTTTTTGAACTAATTCAAAAATTCATAGAAAACAACTTTTGCCATCGTGTTTTAACAATAATATGCACAAAATGAATTGACTAAATTCAATCTATTAAATCTCATTTGGCTACATGCTACAACTAAATCTGTTAAATATCATTTTGGCTACATGCGAAGAAAATTTTTTTTCTTAAGAATTTTTTATTTGGAGATGGTCATTTTTACAGCTAGATAACTAGAATAAAATCATTATTTTTTTAATGAATAGTAAATAGTATATACAATCAAAATTCACTTAACAAGCACTTGGCATAGTGAAGCAATTAGTATAATGAGCGACATTTCACAGAACAAATGCAAGACATTGTGTTGTCACATGTTGGATTAGCTTGTGTCAATCTGTGTTGAGCAATTGTTTGAAGTCCTTATATCTACACAGAAGAAGATTTGGCCAGATAGTGTTGTTGAACATGCTTCCAAGGTGTTTGAGCAAGCGCCAGTGAAGTCCTATTCAACAAAAACGAAAATTCTGACCAAGATTATGGGTCTAGAGGTAAATTCAAGAAATGAGTTGGTGATAGAAAATAGCCAGACCCGCTGAAGAGCATACAGAACTACATTCATCACAGCAAAAAGCTGTAAAAGAAATTTGTTTAAATAGGGAAAAAAAAATAATAGACACAACAGAATAACAACTTCAAGTGAAATAAATAACATGCTGAAAGCATAGGAAATTATTGCATCAAATGTTGAAAAACATCTTCCTAAAAAGGCGGTAGCTATGTTACAAATTCCATAGTTACAAATTCATTTAAAGATAATGCCGGATCTCATTTTTGCCAAATTTTGAAACACTGATAAAGAGAAATGTCTTTAGATAACTTTGCATTAAAAAAAGCATGCGTTATGAGTAATAAACTACATTATAATAATTGTTTAAAGGAATGCATTGTTCTACTTTACATGGAATATATTGTTTCATTTCATGAAGAGTTTTACATTACAGGCAAGATTGGGGAATGAATTATGCTCATTAAGCAAGGTTCCACTGTATCATTATATATCACAATAAACTTGATACTTTATGAAACTTTAAAGCGCAATTAAATTTCACTTGTAAATTGACAAAATTAATGTAAGTTTTAAGATACTTACCTTCCAACATTGTTTACCCAGTCAGCTGTAGCACTTCTTAGATATATATTACATTAAATGTAGTATCAACAGATTATTGAAGAATAAATATTTTTAAAGCATTTTTATTAATTATTATTCAAAATTATTTAACAGATTATTATTGACTAAATATATTGTAAAATATTTTTTGACTGAAGGTGACTGATTTTTTTTAAGTGACTTTTAAACTCCCACAGACATTTTTATAATGAGGAGGCACACCAGTGTTTTCATATTCATGTTAGAATACAATGCCATTTTCTTTTCTAATTATGCTAAAAATTCTTTCACTAACTGGCATTACTGAGCGAGGTTTCTAAATGTTTCACTATACAGTACACTTTTGTGTATCCGGTTCGCAACTATACAGTTTCCATACTACAAGGCCTAGTGTTCTTTTATCATAATTAAATGGGAAAGGCAAGGAGTTGCATTGTGTTACTAAATAATTGGAAGCAGGCGTCTGCTACAATCCTCCTACGTGTCTTGTGCAAAAAAACAAGTTGTAACAGGAAAAGAGCAGCGTTCTGCTTGTTATTCATTGTTTCGTCAGTGTGTAACAGACACCAATCATTGCCATTGTTCCCAATTATAACTACACAATACATTCAGTATATTCGCAAATTGTTATTGGAGTATGCTTAATGTTTTTTTAAGTCTACCACAGTAAAAATTAAAAAAATTATGATAAAATGTGAACAGTTTATATCCTTTAACTTACTTTTCTCTAATAAATTCTTGAAACGTGCAGTGCATTATATAAACTCCCAGTACAGAGCCTTGTATTTTAAACCGGCATGATACAGGCAACTGCTTCTGGGCAGCAGCCACATTCACATTCTACATGGCTTGAAAATAAATAGAGCTTAGAACTCACTAAGAAGTGAATAAATAAGTATTATAAAAGTGAGTTCTGATATAAAAACTTTGTCTTCTGGGTGGGCAAAGGATTAATTTCATAGAACTCCACATATATCCAGGTTTTTTGTTATCTGCTCTGCCCTCCCGTCACATTAGCTGAAAGTGTACTGTATATCCAAAACTCTGCAATTTTCACCTAATTTCTATAGCAACTACGGAAATTCCATAGCTATCGGTGAGTATGAAGATACCACACAAATCGAACAATACAGTATTTTATGAATAAAAATACAATATTTTATAAATTTGTTTATTTATGATACTTATAGTACAATTTACAAATCTTAAAACTATTTTTTTTTTTAATTTTACATTTTTATCGATTTTTCCTTAGTATATTACATATAGAAAAATGTGAATTTTAAATCATTGAAATCTTACATTGTGGTTAAAAAAATTACAGGAAATAAGCATACTTGTCTGTTCAAATCAGAGACTTGAGATTTTAACCTTGCATTTTCTCTAGCAGTTAAATTGCAAATACGCTTGGCATCGTTTCTTTCTTCAAGAATTTTTTCATAATCCTAAAAAATTTAAATATTTTATACAATCACACATTTTAATTTCTCTTAAAATACATTCTGCAGATTTTATTTCCAATAAGAAACTTTTTATAATAAATATTAGAAATCAAAAAAGTAAAATTGTAAAGATTATTACAGTAAAATCTATATAAAAAATGTATTTTACAAAATAAATTCAAAAAAATAAAGTATATTATATATTGAAACTATACTATGAAGGTTTATTAACTTTAGGAAAGCGGATTACAAAATACAATTTTAAAGCTATAATTATGCTCAATTAACAACAAAATTACTTGCAAATACAACAATACAATGTTCAAACATACTGAAATATTTTAATCTCATTCTAAACTTTTGAAATTCAAACTAAAAAAAGATTAAATAAATCTGATATTAAATGACATAGGAATAATAGAATGCTTATAATATAATTATATTAAAGTATTCTAATGAATTTATAATGAGTACTAGAAGTTATTTTAGTACACTTAAAAATTAAATTTATGCCAGTATACTGGATAAAAAAAATTCATTAAAGTAAATTGGACTGTTTTATCCAAGTACTGGCTGAAAAATTATTACAATATAAAAGTTTAAAAAAATATTCAAAAACAAGAAAATTAAAAAATTTTAGCTAAAAGATTAGTCACATTTAAAAGAATAATTTATATATTATTTTACCATAAATAGCATATTATTTATTTTAATATAATTAAACATACTGCTAGAGCATTAGCAAGTTGGCTTTTGAGACAGGAAATTGTCTCATTTAGTTTGTTGTATTCTTGCATTCGTTGGTTAATAATAGGTGTTTTTTCTTCAATTTCCTAAAAAAAAAAAAAAAAAAAAAAAAAAAGGATTAAAATCTTTTGTTAAGATTATACACTAGTAAGTACAACAGAAGAAATAAAATCTGGATGATATTTAAAGATCAATATACACCTACATTTGGCAATTTTATAAAAGATGGGTCATTTTATAAATTATATTTGCATACACAAATAAAGTTCTCGAAAAAAATTTCTAATGAAAATTTCAGCATCAAATCCCATACTCAGTAGCATTAAATGAATTTGAGTTCATAATAAATCTAATGTCTCATATTATAAATTTTATTAAAATTATCCAACAAAAACATCAGACACTATTAAAAAGTATAATTTAACAATTATGCCAAAAATTCTAATGATTTGGTTTCTTCAGAAAAAGGTAAATTATTACATTAACCATTTGTATACAATTTTAATATAGAGAAAATAATTACATTGATAGTAGCTAAATAACATCTCCGTTTCTAAGATGTTTTGAATAACCAGAAAATTTAATGTAACTATAATATATTAATAATATTTAGACCTTCTCTAATGTTCCGACAAGTTCTTGCAATAAGATTTTTTTTTTCAATGTATTGAAGTGAAAAAAGTTTATTTTCTCGATCTTAGAATATGACACTAGCAATGAAACTAATAGATAAAATTTGGCATAAATAATCAATGAATGGAACTAAAGGTATTAATCTGCTTCAACAAATATCTATGGCTTTAATTTAAAGCTTAAATTAATCTTTCTTTACACTATCCTCTATTTCAAATTAGATTTAAACTTCAAAACTTATTCAATAGAAACTAATGTATTTTGCAGTTTTTAAAAAAGCAACTATTCCAAATGATAACTTTTCAAGAGACACTACTTTTTTTAAACAGAAACGTTGCTTTCAAATATATATATAATGCCTTTTGAATAATATTTTCTGCAAAAGAGAACTTACTGTAATTATCTGTTTTAATTCTCTAGTCAAGTTAGCATTTTCATTTTTTTGTGATTGTAGCTCTTCTTGCAGCCTGGTATATTCAACATATAATTCAGTTAAAGTAATACCAGAATGGAGAACTTTACTGGTTGCAGCTGCAACTGGAAATATCTTTTCAATTGTATCTTGATTCAAAACTAAATCAAAAAGAAATATACTGACACTTTAAATGACAGATTTAAAATTTAGAAATCATTACAATATCATGAGCCTTTACAGAATTTAAAAAAACTTAAATATTTAAAAATAATTTTTTGAATCTTTATCATAGTGCTCTTTCACAACTTCCATAATTTTTTTTAACTTTTTTTTTTTTAAGGAAAATAAATTTGAGCAATAAAAATATCAACCTGCAGGTACTTGGTTGACCATTCAGGCAAGAAAGTTTGAGCCAACTAACTTTATTCACAATCGACATTTATATATACAACATAAAGGATTAAAAAGAGGGGAAGTATAAAACACAAAGTATAAAACCATATAATTTTGTTACAAATAGTAGTAAGAACGTTGTACAGCCACAAACCTATTAAAATTTTACTAATTAAAAAATATTCTAGTTCCATAAATCCTTATAGTTATTATGTTGCCAATTAACAGTATAAAATTGTTTTTTATGAAGGTAAAGAAATTTCAAATACAACTACTTAATGAAACAAAAAATTATATAAATAAATAGAGTAATCAAAATGTTACACACTCTTAAGTAAAAATGACATATTACAAAAATACTAAAGAGAATCTAAACCCCCTCCCTTAAAAAAAAAAAAAAAAAAAAAAAAAAGCTTAACTGTCAAAGAAACAAAAATGAAAAACATTAGGATAATTATAACAATATATGCTCAAAATATGAATATGTACATGAATGCATCTTCCCAATTTGAAATGATTAGGAACCCCATTTTGATTCTTGTTTCAAATCCTTGAATCGACATCTATAATACTCAAAATTATTTCAAATAAATCAATACTATTAGCCTTAGCAATATTGAATATTTTTAAACCTATATAAATTAATTTCAAATATAAAGAGTATTAAAACTCCTCTGCTTATTCCAACTTTGTCTCTTGAGCCATGCCTTTACTATATGGATTCAAAGTTATGCCAAATCTATTATTGGTCAATGTAATTTCACATTGATTTGATCCTTAGATTCATGAACAGTGATGGCTCGTCAGACCAGAAATTAACCGATTTGCAAAAAATATTTTAAGAGATTACATTTTTTTTAAAAAGATACTTGATCCAAAAGTAACAAATTTTTTAATTTCAAATTCATATAAAGTTTGTTAGATTTTTAACATATTAAATAATTAGAATATGATATAAATTCCTTCCAGTTTTGTCAAAAGAAAACAATGTGAAAGATAAAATAATTATTTAAAAGATAAAAATATTGCAGCTTCTTTTTCCCACAAAAACTTCTATCTTCACTTGATTAGTTCAATAATGCTCATCCAAAAATGAATATCAAATAAGATTGCAATAAACTATCAGCAATGTTATGATTTTTTAATAAGTAATAATAATAACTAATCCCTCATTAAAAAATTTCACCAGAATAACATTTTATAAAATTACCTACATAACTTTGTTTAAAAAGTAATATCTGACTTTAAAAAAAAAAATCTTTGAAACTTAAAGATAGAAAAGGACTACTTATTTCTTTAAATCAAACATTTAGTTGTGTGTGCAGTTGCTTTCATGGTTTGCATTCTCATTTTGTGATTGATCTTACTGAGCATAATTGAGGTAGTTTTCTAATGCCTACTTCTAAACAGGAAGGACAATAATATTCCAACAGAATTATATATTTCAAGATAAAAAAAAAATGAAGTAAAATTAGAAAACTGTGCCCTCATCATTGTCCCCTAGGACCTTTTATTTGTTGATTACAATGTTTTTACCTTCTTGAAGATAAATATTCATTTAGAGGATGATGTCAGACTAAATTTCAAAATTAGCAGTCATAGGCATATACTTTAAATCACATGTATTCACACGCAAGGAATTTTTTTGATCCCTAAAATCTGACAGTATGAATTTAATAGGATTCATGAACATAAATATAGAAAAGATATTAAAAATAATTCATATTTTAGAGTAACCATAATCATTGTTTAATACTTTAGTTATTAATACTCCTAATTAAGGTAGAAAATAAATTTTCTAAACAATTTTATAGTAAGAAATTAGGTCAAATATGAGTTGAAAGTGATTAAAATTTAAAAAAGCTTTGATCTTAAACCATGGATATTTTTTATCACTTACAGTTAACATTTCAACTTCTCAGAAATGCAAAAATGTACAATGAATAGGAAATTTAATATGCAGAATAAAATGAAAATGTTAATTTATCACATTGTCTTTCAGAATTCTATATAAATCCCAAAAATATACAAAATCAGAATATTTCTAGAACAAAATAGAATGTTATAAGATTCTGCTTTTAGCAAAATCCATTTGTTTACTTATAAAAAAGATAATTATATATTTATGATGGAAATAAAATTTAGGTCAACATTTTATATTAAAAAACGTTTTGTGGCACAGTGTTCCACTACATCAAACACCTAACTTCGCTTGCATCTAAAATTGTTAATAAATGGAATAAAATGGATTTAGGATTTATTTTTATCCTTTTTAAATAATATACGACTTTTTAAATCCAGCTGCTCCATAATTCTACGCTATAACACAGTTTGCAAAAGCCTTGGCCTGAAGTTTTGTGGTTTACTTTTATTTTTAATCAGTTGCTTTGGTAATCTTTACTTAGAGCTGCATGGAGTTTTCTGCTCTTTGAGTTTTCATAACATTCATTTTATACAATAGTGTAAATATTTTTAATTATACATATATTATAGCTTATTTTTTTATTTTAAAAATAACTAAAAATTCTTTATCGTAAATTAATTGCATTGAAAATGGCATGGAGAGATTAAGTTTTTCTGAAACAACAAAAATGCTTCAAAAATTGCCCTTCATTAGTAAATCTGAGTATATATATTTGTAGTGCACCTTAGATCATGCTAAATCTGCTACACAGATATAAAGCAGTCTTTTTATCATTCAAATTCACTTTTTATAAGTTTTTGCCATTATTGTTAGGCGTTTTTCTTTTTTCTTTTCTTTTCACATATTAATTTTTATTTGAATACTATTTTACTTTAATTGAAAAGAATAATGTTTCTATACATTCTTTTAACAAAAATTATTCATGTGATGAAAATTCTTCTTTTATTATCTCATTCCTTATTTGAAAAAATTATGTAAAAACTTTGCTGGAAGGTAAGTGAAATAACAAAAAAATTCTAAAAATGAGATAATCTCTTATTATGATTTATCAAATGATAGACTGATAATATTACACACCTTGAGCAGCATCTTTAACTCTTTTTATTTCTTCCTTTAATTTCATTAGTTCAGCTTGTTTTTCTTCTAGCTGAACTTTGCACTTATTTTCAACGGCCACGCAATGTTTTTCCATTTCTTCACAAGAATCATTTGATTCCTTAAGAAGTTTTTGAGCTTCTTCAAATGCTCGCATAAGTTCTTCTATTCTTTTTTGGTTTTCTTCACTTGCATTCTAAAAATATAGGAATAATTAAATATTAGAAGTTTGAATTTGGAATTTTTTTCCTGGAAATACTGGCTGTGCTTTGACAGCCATGCTTGGCTATGCTGAGCTAACTTTATTTATCCTCATCATCTAACCGCAATTCAAAATTATGAGGTCCGTTCCAAAATAACCTTTATGTTGCTTTAAAATGGGATATTACAATAAAATTATATATTAATATAACTAAATTAAATTAAACTTAATTTAATTTAAAATAATATCAATAATCTTTTCATCAAGTATAATAAAAAGGGGGGGGGGACACAAATTAAATTACAGTAAACATTTTATTTATATATGAGAAAAACTAACTTTGAAATAGACAAAAATTGACAAAATTATGTCAAATCATATATGCATATAATATTTTTATTATCAAAATCAAATATGAATCCAAAGAGAAATAAGTTTCAAAAATTATAAATAATCCATGAAATTAAATTTAAGAATACTGGTGAATTTTTTGCAAGCTACATAATAAAATATTAATAAAAAAAACTTTTCATACAATTAATGTTTGATTAGGTATATAAATCATTAAAAAAACTCTAATTTTCAAATCAAATAATAGTAATTGCTTAAAAATTTAATAATTATGCCATCATAGTTAGCAATCTGCAAGTATAGCAAGACTAAAAAGCACTCAACCTTGTCTTGGATTGGAGAGCATAAAATATGCATAAATTTTGAGATAACTGAATATCTGTATATTTGGATTTAAATACAGAAAACAAAAGGTTTGTGAAATCAATCAATGGTATGGGGCCTCAAATAGTCATACCATTTGTAAATTAGCTATACATTTATTAATATAGTTAACACATTTATAGTCAGCACATTTATTAATATAGTTAAAAAATTTCAAGAAAATATGATCACTTTCCCATTACTAAGCAAAGAGCTGGTTATCATTTAAAAATCCTCAACCTTAAACTCAAGTTCAATATGTAAAGAAATTAACCTCATTAAAATTTCTTTTATCTTCCTATTTAAAAGCCAGCAATTTCTGAAATGTATCTAAGCAACAGATATCATGTTTATCAATAATTATCTTTAAATTTATATAATACTTGCCAATCACAAGCATAGGAAGTTGATATTTCATTTCAATTTTACTTTTCAGATTATTTTACTAGTATTTATTGGCATGTACACAAGAACTTTACAAGAAATATGCCACCATAAACACTATTTTTTACTTACTATTCATTTAGAATAATACAGTCTAAAACATAGTAAACTTATTCTAAAATATAAACTTAAAAAATTTCAAATTAAAAAGTAATTTTAATGTATTAACCTTACCTTGTGCAAATCAATCAATTTTGTTTGGGCATTTAATTCCAAATTAAACTGTTCTTCTAATTTAGCATTAGACTGATTAAGCTGACGAATTTTTTCTGCTAACTGTTCTATTCTTGTATCTCTCTCTTCAACCAATTCCTTATAACAATCTAACCTCTTTTGCAGCATGTGAATCTAAAATTTAGAAAAAATAACTCATTTCTAATACATATTCATGCTATGGTACTTGATATTTTTACAGAATATGATTGCATATAATAACTTAAATAGTTTTTCAATGGCAGATTTTTATTTTAAAATATTGAACTTAAAATAAATTAGATCAATCAAAAATTAAATAGATAAACAAAAGAATTACTAGCAATTTAATTAGTAAAAAAAATAGATTATCTGTCGTGCATAAAGGTATAGAATTTGTAATTACATAAAATTAAAAATTAGCATTATTTTTCTGCATTCTGTTGAATGGATCATGGCTGCAGCACACACCAAGAAAGAACAAACATCCCTTTCCTCAGTATGGAAGCTCTTATAGATTTATTAGATTCCATATACAGTATGAGATAAGTGCTCTGTTATAGACAATCCTGTATAAGTGGATTAAAGTCACACAAAAATGAAACAAAATAAAGGAGTAAAATAACAAGTCAAATCCTATCCCAGGTGCAATGATTCTGCAAGCATAAAAACACGAGTCAGAATTGATAAAGTTATGATAACTCTGCAAATCAGACATGGATATTAATCAGCCCATTATGTTCTTGTCTGTTCCATAAGGTATGCACTAGGATTGTTTACTGAAAAACTTAAGTACAACAATATTGACATTTGTCTATACTATTCAACCACTACAATGCTGAATGTAAAACATTTTTGAAAAGAATCACCATTTTCCTCATTACAAGTCCAAAACCAAAGAGAAAATTCTACTGTGAAATCACCAATGAAGAAGCAATACAAGACTCGACTTTCTATAGAAAAATTTTGTCATTTAGAAGCATCCATCAAGGTCTCAATTACAGAAATTATCTGGCACAAGATCATTTAATTGCCAGCAAACAGGCATTTGTTGTCAACAATCTTAAAACACACCAAACTCAAGACTTATTGTCACAAAAAGGTATATTGCATGATATTGTCCACATTATAAGATAAATCCTTGCTCCCATTCATCATTTTCTTCTGGATTCCTACAACATCCTCCCTACAGTCTGAATTTTACTCTTCCTAACTTTAGAAGTATGTACTTCATATTTGTCTTATTTTAGTGATGATGTATCAAAAATCAATAATTTAAATGCACTGAAAAGGCAGGATATGATAAGAAATGCATCCTACTCAGCCCCTTTTTCCAAATATTATAGTTTAATTAATTACTGTTTCTTAAATGAAACAAAAAGACAAACCTGAAAATCATATAAAGTTACAAAATTGCTTTTTGCACCATTGTAAGAAACCAATTAAACTGCCGAAATGTCATTTTTTTAAAAAAATCACATAGATATTTTACTTTCTAAAACAGATTTCTAGAATGAAATACAAAGTAAATTTGTATTAAAATGGGGGGGGGGAGTTAAAAAAAATGCTAGTCACAATATCAAATTTAGGGAAATACTTTGCAAAGATATAAATACTTACTTCATCAGCTCGTTCCTCTAACAGGGTCTTTAATTCCAAACTATTATTAGATTTTTCTCTTTTCAAAGTATGAATTTCGCTATTCTTTTGAGTTAACTCAGCATGCAAATCACTAATCTGTCGGTTTAATAATTCTTTTTCCTGCTCTAAGCGATTAACTTGATGCTAAAAAAATAAAAATATGAATTAATTATTCAAAGTTAAAAAAATTTAATACCTTATATAATATACAGAATAGATTAAATGTCCTTGACTTATTTCAAAATTTTAATAATGAAGAAACAAATTGTGGCATCAGTATCTAAACTACATTACATGATATAAATTTTTTTAACAAGAAGATGGAAACAAGAAATTAATACCCGTTTTGCTTTTTTACTCCAAATAGGATCCTCCAGCTTCAATGTAATTTTTAAAGCAATTTATTAATGAATCAAACGCCCGTTGTAAATCAATTTGTGAAATGGCCTGCAAAGCAAGCATCGAAGCTTGTATGGTCGAAATATCCTCAAAATACTACCCTTTTACTTCATTTTTAAGTTTTGGGAATAATGAGCAGTCACAAGGCGCTAAATCGGGTGAATACAGGATGGTACACCACACAGACAATTTTTGCCAAAAAAAGCAATAAGGGGGATCGATTAACAATACACGATAATAGTGGGTCTATTGTCGTGTTACAAACATCAACTGCTTTCAGTCCGATAGTCTGGACAAATGCAACGAATTCTAGCCATTAAAACAGCTAGTAGTATTGATCTGTAATTGTTTGCCCAGCTGAAACAAATTCTTTGTTGATAATACCTTTATCATCGAAGAATGTAATGAGCATTGTTTTGATTGGAACTTTCCTTGTTTTATTTGGCTATCGATGAATTTTATGACTTCCATTCCACGCTTTGTAGCTTTGTTTCGAGATCATATCGTATTGGAAACACCAGGTTTCATCACCTGTAACAATGGATTTCCAATGAATGATGGCTGAAATGTCTCTGCAATGTGCACTTCTCATTGCTTTTTATTTAGGAGTTAAAATGTGTGGAACAAATTTAGCATACACTTTTGTTTTACACAAATCTTTATGCAGAATGGTTCGAATTGTTGATGTTTAAAGAGTTTTTCATCATTCTCAATGACGCACAGTGATCTTTCGTCATGAAATTTCATACTTTCTCGATAACTTCAGACGTTCTAGATGAAATTTTTCTGCCATATCGCCGATCATCTTCTACTGTACCTGATGCGAATGGCATCCCCTAGACAATTAGAACTAACCAGAAGTGACGTCAGCTGTGCTGTTTTACACTTTCATATATGTACTAAAAATTTTCTTGATGCAGCGTTATGTCGTAATTAAATGTTTTATATGTCACATTCTTGTTCATTCAGTATATTTTTAAATTCACTCAGCCAAATCAGAGTAGATGTCAACCCAGCATAATTATTTGAAACATTGAGTAGCATAGAGTTTTTTTACATAATTTCTGGAGTCCATTGTGGGGCAGGTCTTGACTGTTAGTTTATATTTTGAGCCTAAAACATGAATGTGACACAGCTTAAAACATCTCTCCTTATGTCTTTTACAGCCTGTGCTAAGAAAATTGAACATAATAAAGAAGCTCCTAATATGAAAGAACTTTCAATTTCGAAATCGGAAATTGGTGATAAATTTACGTGCTTGGAAAAATGCAAAGCAGAAATAACTTATCTTATTTTGAAAGATCAAGATGCCGAAGCAGCATATGAAAAAAGATTTCCTGTCGGCTGAAAAATACAGAGACAAATATTTTGTAGCTATGGTCGCAAATTTAACAAGTGTCTTTGAAAGATACATCTACGAAAGAATTTTCTAAGGAGAGAAAGTTTAAGCTCCCGAAGATAGAGCTTAAAAAGTTTAACCATGATTATAAGGATTATTTAGCATTTTGGAGTCATTTTCGGAAAATACAGGACGACGCAAGTATTCCTAATGAGGATAAAATGCAGCATCTCTTGCAAGCCGTTGTGCCTAAATCGAAAGTGACTCATGTGATAAGCGTTTCCCTGCTGCAGTGGAGAATATCCAAAAGAGATCTCGCAGCTTTGAGAAAGATTCGGACATGACGATTAATTAGTTTAAATATATGTAAGGGACTTGTTACCCTTGGTTATGGAAAACGCGACTACTGGAAGTTCGAAAACGAATCTACCTGTTTTATACGATAAGTTAGAAGCTAAGAAACGGCATTGAGAGTCTTGAACATACCCAAGAAAAATATAGTGATTTTTTTAAAGTTCTTTAGTGGAGTTGTGTCTGTTTGTTAAAATGTTGATTGCTTGTGAATGAAATAGAAGTATGAAAGATGAATCTCCTGTTAAAAACTACTCACTAGAGAAATTGATGCATTTTCTCAAACAAGTAAAAGGTGAAGAAATGTGGAATTAGCATAAAGTGTTTCTGTTCTCCTTCCAGTCAAAGGGAAAAAAGGAGTCATAATTAAACGATAATTATCCTACTGCTGTGACACTGGTGAGCACTCATAGTAGGAAATGCACAAGTAAATGGAATTTACCATGCATCTTTTATATGAAGAAGCATCCTTCCAAGGACTGTGTTTAGAAACTAGAAATATGTCTCTTGATGAAAAAAAAAAGTATTTTGAAAAATCGTGCACATTTTTGTTGTTTCTCTGTTTTGCACTTTTCCAAGCTTTGTAAAGAAAAAATTCCTGCTTATATTGTGCCAAGTCACACCATTATTTAATGTAAGTCTGATGTAATTGAAACTTATTCATTGCCTAATAGTTGTAGCAAAAATAACATATTTCTAATGACTTTAATTGTGAAAAATGTGTGCTAATAACTACAGAGTCCTAATACTAAGAGCCTTGATTGACAGTGGATCTTAGTATTATTATATTTCAAAACACACAATCCAGAAGTTGGGCATTAAATCAAATAACATGATAAAAATGCAATATATGTTATTTGGGGGGGGGGGGAGAAATGCAGTCAGATTTATGATGCATATGAATTGCTTCTTAGTTCACTAGATGACTCAGACAATCTTTGTATTGTGGAAAAAAGGATTTGTGGCACTGTGCCAAAAGTTAGTAATCCTACTGTGATTAACGAGTTGAATAAAAAGGATATAATTTTGTCAGACCTAAAATCTGAAAACTGCAAAATTAATTTATTGAAGGAGCAGATATTGCTGGAGTTTTGTTTTTAGATGAATCTATCAGATTGGATTCTGTTTTTGTTTAAAATGCTTTTAGGATATATTTTGACAGGGAAATGGGAAGTTGCTAAAACAGGTTGTACAAACAGTGACGCTGCTTTAAATGCTATTTCTTAAAAGTTAAAGATATTAATCTATCAGTGAGTTGTAGAGTCTGGAAAGCATTGGAATTCTTGATCCAATTCAGAAGTTAAATGAAAATAATAAGCATTCAAAAGTGAATGAGGAATTTAAAAACAATATGAAAATTCAGCGGAACAAAACGGGTAAATACAAACTTGGTTTGCCTTTTAAATCAGATGTTATTGAGTTGCTTTCCAATAAAGAATTGACTTGGAAGTGGCATGAAAAGATGTACGCAGGCACACAACGAAATGGGCTTCTGGCGGATTATAAGGCTGTGTTTAAGGAATGGAAGAATTAAAACTAATTGAAAGGACTGACAGTGAAACAGAAACATCTCAGTTCCTGCCCCATCAACTAGTTGTTAAAACAGACTACTAGAATAAGGGCAGTTTTCGATCCATCAGATCATGAAACTGAAAAAATTTCATTGAAAGATTTATTGTATAGAGGTCCAAATTTAAATGAACAGGTACTGGATATTATTGATAGGTTTTGAAGTTATCCAATCAGTATTTCTGCCGATACTGAAAACATTTCCCTTCATTTGGAAATAACACCCCATCATAGATTTTTTGAGATTCTTTTACCTTACAGCAAGAGAGCAAATAGTGTAACAGCATTGTCAAGTAGTTTTGGAATGTCATCAAGTCTTTCCTTATTAGCAGCAACACTTGCATATTTTCACTTTATTTTAAAATACGAAAAATTTTCCAAATTTCACTCAAGATTAGAAACATTTGTTCTCAGATTTATTAATAATACTAGAACTACTATTAATGAGAGAATGGAAGAGAAATTATTGCTAGAAACAATAGTGAGTGCCGAGATCTGGTTAATTCGATCTGTACAAACTTAAAGTCTTCCACATGAGAAAGCTATACTTAATCTGTGATACCTAATAAGAAGATTCTTGGGATTATTGCTAATGACAGATAAAATGGTATGGCCCATATAAATCAAGTGGGAAGCAAGATGACTAAAATTTTAAAAAGGCTTACAGGTGCCAAGTACAATAGAGTACTATCAGAAAAAAATTGTCAAAATTTTATACAAAAGAGCCCTGGAAAGAATTTTAGTATATGCAGTTGCAACCTGGTGGAAGGGCACTAATAGACAAAGGCAAAAGATAAATAGCGTACAATGTAAAGCACTGTTAGCAATAACGGGGGGCTTTTTGTACAACATCTACAACTCTACAAATAATTACTCGACTTGAACCAGTAGATCTGATATGCGATATTGAAACTGCTTGGTATTGGATAAAAAAAAATCACCATAAAGACATCAATATTTTTGACCAAACAATTCAGGTCTCTAAAATGATTAGTTAAGAAAATAGATGGGTTCACCCCAGTAAGATTGAAAAGATACAGATAGGGATTGCAATACCGGGATAACGATATTTTGAGCCATTTGTACAATTTTGTAATATCGGTATTCACAAGTTTAAATACCGGTTTTTCGGTATTTACTAGAAATTTTAAAAATTTCTCCATTATATGTTCAGGTATCGCGAACATAGCAAAATAGTATATGTTTTTGTTTTTATGTCTCCATAACGGGCGAAATGAATTAGCTAATTAACGGCTTAATTAATTGCTTAAATCTAAATTAGCAAAACATGGATTATTCCTGAAAGAAAATATTGTATCCTTAACGACTGATGAAGCAACAATTATGAAAAAAGTTGGAATGTTGATTGGTGCAAATCAGCAGTTGTGCTATGCACATGGAATTCAATTAGGAATAATAGATGTATTATGCCAAAAAAATAAAGAACAGAAGAATCCAAATACTGTGGATATAGAAATTTCGGATTCCAACTTTGAAAAGAGTAAGAGTGAGAGTGATATTGACAATGAAGATAATGACAATGTAATTGTTGAAGATAATGCTAATGAGGATGAAATATTAACCTATCAAGAATTGCTTCCTATAATTTATAAAGTTCGAAAAATTGTTAAGATATTTAAACGTTCCCCTATAAAAAGGATATTTTACTAAAATATATACTAACTGAAAATAAAACAGAATATATGTTAATATTAGATTCTAAAACACGGAATAGTTTACTCTTAATGATGAAACGATTTTTGAAACTGAAAAATCCAATCCAAAAAGCAATAACCGACTTAAACCTGTAAATTAATTTTTCAGATAGTGAATTCGACTTAATATCCAGAACTATATCAGCTTTACTTCCAATAAAACTGACTATTGAGGCATTATGTTGGAGAGATTCTAATTTATTAACAGCTAATTCAACAATAAATTTATGTGGCAGTCACTGAAAGAACAGCACACATCACTATCTGAAGAATTATATATTACATTGAAAAATCACACAGAAGAAAGGCATACCGAAATAGAAAATGTCTTATGGTATTTACATAATTATAATGATTTTTAAAAATGAAAATGAAAAAGAAGAAAAGAAAATAACCATTTCAAATCAGATTAAGTTTAGAGTAAATTTTTTTTTTAATTTTTTACCCACAACCCTATCCACATTCAAAAGAATTCGGTTCAATTATTGAAAATTATGATGTCACTACTGTTGATAGTGAAAAGGAATTGTCTCTTGAACAAAAATTAGAATTAGCGATAAATAAAAAAATTTCAACAAACCAAAATACAATACAGAAATCAGCTATATCCAAAACCATCCGACGAGAAATCAATTTATTTGAAGATGAGGGATTTAGAGGTAAATACTTGGAAAAAGTATATTGTGCATTGCTAACAGTACCACCAACTAGCGTAGATGCCGAAAGAGCGTTTTCGACAGCTGGTAATTTTTACACAAAATTACTTTTCAGGCTTAATGACAGTACAATTGATACATTATGTTTTTTAAGATCACATTTCAAAAAGTTGTAATAGTACCCCAGGCTGAATAGTGATATTTACACTTTTTTGTGATTTAAATAAATAAGATGTTTCTTTACTTTTTTGTGATTATATACTGTTATAATTTATAAGTTACAAATTATTTTTTGTGATATTTACGCTCTCTAACAAAACTGGCAAATAAAACAAAGAAACATCTGTGCTTTCTTTCTTTTTCTAAAATTTCTAATACCGGTATCCCAGTATTAAGATTAAAAAAATACCGAATACCGATATTGAACTTTATTGCAATCCCTATCTATGGTCCGGTATTGCAATCCCTATCTATGGTCCGGTATTGCAATCCCTAGATACAGTGGGATGTTTCTGCAATGACAGCTCCGCTTTCCATCTATACAGATGGTTTGAAAATAAATGAACAATTTGGTACGGATTTTTGTGTTTTAGAAGGCGAAAACAAAATTGAAGAGTTTCAGTATAGGCTTGAAAATCACTGTTCAATTTTTCAAGCAGAACTTTTTGCAATATAGCAAGCTTTAAATTGGAAAAACCATAATAAACCATATTTGCATTATCATCTATTCACTAACAGTCTTAGTGTATTAAAGGCACTTCAAAAATTCAACCCCAAAAATAATTCAGTAGAAGATGTTAAAAGTCTGGTAGATGGTAATATCTTATTACAATGGGTTAAAGCCCACATTGGCATCACAGGTAATGAACTAGCTGATCTGGCTACCAAAGCTGCTTCACTTAAATCTGCAACAGACTATCACCTTGCAGAATCTGAAAGAACAATCGTCTTCGTAAAATTCTCATCGATGAATGGCAATTAAGATGGGAAAATAATGAAAAAGGCCACTTTACTTTCAGTATCTTTTCTCAGGTAAAAAGAAATAGATGTATTGACAATAAATATTTAGCCCAATTAACCACAAACTATGGACTTTGCCCGCATTATCTTAAAATATTTAGTTTGAGAAGTTGTAGATATGGTAATGTTTATGACGACATTCCACACTATATTTTCCATTGCCCTATTCTTCATCAGTTGAGAAAACTTATTAAACCTCAACTAAATATTTCCCAAATTCTATTAAAGAATAAATTAATTTTAGAGGCTCAAAATATTTTGGATTTCCTATATCATAATGAAAACAGAATTTTCCAAATTGAACAATAGTTTATATTCTAGTTTGTCAAGCACTGTTAAAAGTGGGCAGTATCTAGTGAGTACAAGAAAAAAATGCAAGAAGAACTCTATCTGGCCTTTTGTTCCTGATCATGGACTCTACCTTAGACTGAGTATTTTTCTGTTTGTTTATTTTTTCATTTATTTACTTATTTTTTCATTTGTTTATTCATATTTTTCTCTTTGCTTATTTATTTTTTTTTGTTTACTTATATATATTTTTTTCTTTTTTGTAATTATTTATTTTCTGTTTTCTAAATTTAAATTGCCCATCTTCGGTAATTTTTATTATTTACAAATTATGTTTCAATAATGCTGTTGGAATATTATGTAGGTTCTTTTGCTTGGGCTATTTAGGCCTCTCTGCTTTTTCTTTTTATGCCTGCTCCATTTTTTATTAATATTATTATTATTTCTTATTCCCTTGGCTGTTTTTTGCTTCAAGTACACAAGGCTATAAAAAAAAATTCAATAGCTAGTCCTTTGATAGCTATTTAAATTCTATATTTTAAAATTTTATTTATGAGCTTTTACCGATATAATGCCACTTTTGGCACACACCTAATCATCATCAGAATACCCAATATGTGTATACTGAGAGACAAAAATAATGTTATTTGTGAAAAAACTCAAATTACTGAACATATAGATACTCCTTCTTTCTTGTCGCCAATCTTAATGCCTAACAAATGTACCTTTACAGAGACTTGTAGAGCACTTCCATACTGAGAATTACGATGGAACACAATTGCTTCACAGCATAATACATGACCAGTATTGGATATTAGGTGGCAGGAGAACTATCAGAAAAATATGGAATGTCTGCGCTGAGTGGTGTAGATTTAAGAGTAAATTTCCCATGACTGATCCAGTTTTATGGTCTGCTGAACGAGTTGAAAACGCAGCCAGGTTGGAAAGAGTAGGTGTAGATTTAGTTGGCCCTCTGTACATTAAACAGGGTCATAAATCTTGGGCTATCCTTTACACCTGTGCTCTTTGTAGAGGATTACATCTGGAATTAGTCCCTTTGCTTTCCACTTATGCCTTTTTGTTATCTTTTTGTAGTTAGGAGAGGAAGACCTCCAGTAATTTATTCTGACAATTACATTACTTTCAGAAATGACTTTAATGAACTGTTTTCTTTCAACTGAAATGAAGCTTCTCACTATGCAGATATTCAACATATCACATGAAAATTTATACCTCCCACAGCTGCCTGGCGGGAGAGGCTTGCTAAAACTACGGAAGAGCTTCTCAGAAGAATTTTAGGCAAAGCTATGTTTACTTATGAGAAAATAGTGTAATCTTATGTGAATGTGAAAAGGTCATTAATTCACGTCCATTAATATCTCTCTCTGAAGACATGCAAAATATTACTCCAATTACAACAGGAATGTTTTTGTTTGATAGATCAAATGTTGTGGTTAAAGATTTAGATGTGTCAATGCTAATCATTACCACAAAAGATTAAGATTTTGAGCCAAAGTAATGGAAGAATTGAGACAGCAATTAGGATTGAGTATCTATGGCAGCTGACTCAACAACAGAAACAACATCCTCAGTCTTTAAATATTCATGAAGGAGATATTGTCTTAATTAGGGATGATGTGAAAAAGCGTATTAAGTGGCCTTCAGTTTGGGTAATAAAATTGATTCTAGGAAAGGATAGACTGGTGAGAACTGTACAATTAAAGACTCAGTCTTGTACTCGTATTCGTCCAATCCAATATGTGTTTCCACTTGAGGTCAGTGTAAAGGACTTGACGAGTTTACCACTCCAGAAAGTTGAACTGACTGAATCGTCGATAAATACTCTTAATACTGATTCTTTGGAGGCTGACCAGCCTCAGGTGTCCAGATATGGTCATACTATTAAAAAACCCAAGAGATCAAACTTGGTGGCTTCCCCCAGTGTTTTTGAGAAGGTCAGGGGTGTTTGTGGGACCCCAAAAAATCCCCGGAAACTTTTACGGACTTACTACCGGCATTTTGGAGTTTCGAGAAGGGGGGGGGGAGAAATGAAAAATTACAATTATGAAGTATTGAATGACCTAATTATAAAAGTTCAATGAATTACTTTTTTTTGCAAAATTAATAGCCATAAATTTTCAAACATATAAACTACTACATTTTATGCAAATATTTTAAATTACCTGAATTAATTCTTTTTAAAAAAATTATCTAATTTCTGCTGCTT
The DNA here is from genome assembly GCF_947563725.1 of Argiope bruennichi. Classification (NCBI taxonomy): domain Eukaryota; kingdom Metazoa; phylum Arthropoda; class Arachnida; order Araneae; family Araneidae; genus Argiope; species Argiope bruennichi. The sequence goes on from NC_079157.1 coordinate 133,678,438, forward strand.
TTTTTTTTATTTTCTGATGTTTGTGGGCTTGTCTTTCTTTTGTGGTGAACTTCATAATTGCAGGAAGGTTGACTTTTATTTTCCTCATTTACAGTTGAAGAAATTTCCTCGAGAACTGCACATGCAGAGGTAGAAGCAGTTTGCTTTTCTGCTAATGTAGAAGGTTTTTCAGAGACTTTTATAGGCGACTCATCTGAAATACATGTTTTTAAGTCCTCTTGATATGTTTTCCAACTTCTGTTCATATTCAGTAAGAGATCTTTGTGAATTGGATCAGTCATTGGATTTTTTGAGCCATATTTTTCACATGAGGTTTCTTTAGAAGCCATTAAATCATATTTAATAGTCTGCACTGCATCTAGGGAATCAATCTTAAGAGAGGTTCTATAGTCAGTGACAAGTGTATCCATTAAGTTGAATGCACTTTCCACTAATGGGCCATGGAAGCAGCTAAGGCAGGCTTTGACCAATTTAGCCAATGTAGGATACTTATAATCATTTGTGAAATCATCTTTTAAATTAAAAACTTTAGACCAATATTTATCAATTGTACACTTGACTTGATTTCCACTTTCATCAGATGTGTAGAGCATTTCTTTGGTGATATCAATATCACTCTGGTATAACCTTATTTCAGCTTCTACTTTTGACTTTTCATTATCACTAAAAATATGGGACATAAAAGATGATAATTTTTCAAAAGCTAATATTGTACTGGTTTTACCTCTTAGCTCTGGATCTAATGCTGTAAAACTAATTAGATATGAATTTTTAAGGGGTAATTTCTGTTTCATATGCTGAAATTTCAAAGTGAAATTCTCTTGCGTACATAAATAAAAAAATATTTCAATAAGCGAAACGAAAAATTTACACGTGCATCAATAAATGAAACGAAAATTTTACACAGCAGAGAAAAAAAAGTTGCGAAGCGATCAATAACAAATAGCTAATACAGCGAAAAATCCCCCTTCTCTACTTATTGGCGCCACGCCAGGAGAGATAAGACCTTTGAACCCAGAGTCACGTTATCGCACATCTGGTTGAACGAAGTCTCTCCCTTTTTTTTTTCTGCCGCGCCTACTTGCCGAAAAGAATCCAGAAGAGAATGTCCGAGAACCGGGGAGATGAGTCATAACTCGCAATAAGGAAAGAACAAAAAAGAAGTTTTTTCCCGCTTTTCACGCATTATCACTGCCTTTGGAGAAAGAAAGGAAAAGTTTTCACCACACACACTGACCTTGCGTTTTCTGCTTTCAAAGCAAACAAAATTACCCAGATCAAAATAAATAATTCATTATTATTCCTACTTCCTTTTGAACGACGATCCCCGGAATTTCCGGGTATCGAAGTTCAAAATCCCCGGAATTCCGGGGTTTCCCCGGAGCACAAACACCCCTGGAAGGTATTCAGCTCCTCAAAAAGGAGGGAGGACATTGAGAATGGCATCCTCTAGCCAACCAATCAGAGCTAATCAAAAATTATGTCAGCTGTTCTGCTTTTCACTTTTATATATGTACTAAAAAACTTTTTGATGCCCTGCTATGTTGCGATTAAATGTTTTATATGTCACATTCTTGTTTATTCAGTATATTTTTAAATTCACTCAGCCAAAACAGATATTGGGTAGATGTCAGCCCAGAATAATTATTTGAAATATTATATAACAGAGTTTCGCTACAGTATCACTTCCATCAAAAAACATTTGTACCACACAAAAAAAAATTGATCAACTTACAACAGTTGCCATAAATTTTTTTCTGAGTTGGTATACTTCCGAACAACTTTTACCAAGTTAAATTTCACTTCTTGCTCCATCTTAAAAAATCAACATGAAAAAAAAAAAATCACTTCTGCAATGAACACTCACCTTCTCTCAGTCATTTAATAAAATGTGCACAGGTTGTTGGCAGAGTGCCGGTAGACTATGGACATTATAACACATGCACATTTACTCTCATAGCACCATTATAGCCTGCACACTGGGACATGTCTTAAAACTTATTTGACACACTGTGTAAGTTCACAATTCGTATTATAAAAACAAATTTACTAAGTGAATAAAGTTTTTACATAGCATTAAATTCCTTGAAAAGTTATCAAAAAAGAAGTTTCCTTAAATATTTAAAAGTAACAAAAACCAATGAGCAATTGATGAACAAAACTGGTTCCTTATAACTAAGAATTTATCAAATTCTTTCTCATTTTTGCCTACATAATATTGCAGTCACAATCAGAGTTAATAATCTATATATGTTATGGTTGTAATTTTTTAAAAATTGTTAACATTTTATTTAAAACTAATTTTCCCCCTGTTCTTTTTCTTCGATCTTTCTTCTCACATACAATGCAAGAAGAAATTTACACTGATACCATCAACAGGAAAAAATTTTTTAAAAAAATCTGCATCCTCTCCTTTCCCCATACATACATTTCTGCTTTCATCTAGAAGTTCTTTTTTGATTAGAGCAGTTTGGTTCTATCCAATTTGCACTCCGCACACACACCACACATTTTAAAAAATGATACACAGAAAAAAAAGAAAAAAAGAGAAAAAAAAAACCCTTGAAACACAGCAAAGTTTTATACCTGCAAATTTGATTCCTTTAATTTAGATTCCTCAGCAGATGCAATAGCTTCAAATTTAGCTTCATTGGCTGCTGTTAATTGATCCAATAAATTCTTGAGATCATCTAGTGAAAAAAAGCATAGAAAAGAATTTCAACAAATATTTAAAAAATGATGTCGTAACTAAAAGTACTAAATAGATTTTTGTTAAAAATTGAGGGCAAGAAAAAAAATCAAAAATTATACCAAAAAATTATGATAAAAACATGTTTGTTTTAATTATAAAACCATCTATGCAAATGCTATTGTTCTAACCTTTAATTATGCTTTAAAGATTGATGCATCAAATTTAAGACTTTGGGATATTGCTAAGTACAAATAATTTAAATATAGTATGATATGAATCTATATATATATGTATAACAAAAAGTGTAAGAAAAAATTATCACTGAGTAGTGAAAAAAAAAGTAAAAATTTGGAATAAATAAAAGCATTTGAAAACCAACTAAGAGGCAATTTCGTTGTTCACAATTTCAATTTTTACATAAAACTTTTTTCTAATATTTCTTGCTTATAATTCTTTTCCCCCTTTTCAAACTCAACATTTTATTAATATAATTTAAACATAAAATTACACATTTCATTGCTTCTACTATCTACCTACTTATCTTACAATTATAACATTAAATCTTGTTCTTGCACAATTAAGCCTCAACTACCCTACCTACAAAATATATAATTTTCTGCTCTTCTTAACTCCAATGTTATTTAAATTTATGTGTAATACATATCACATATAAAGAATGCTGAAATTAGAAAATTTTAATGATTTACTGTAGCATTCAAAAGTATTCTTTCTAATGATCATTAAATCAGAAAAATTCTATTACATACAATTCTAGCCAAAAAAGATGTATATTTATGTTAAAAATAAATTACCATTCAACTTCTCAATTTCATTTCTTCGTTTTTCCAACTGCTCAGTCAGATTTCTCTTTTCTTGATTTAATATCTCATTATCTCTTTTTACAGATTGCTATGGGAACAAACAAAAAAGGATTAGCTTGTACAGGATAAAAAATTTTATAACAATGAAATTACCTTCCCATAAACAAGCGGCAAATAAAATTTTTGTGTTTAACACTATACAATTTTACAATAAGGAAAAAGGAACAATTTTGCTCAAATTTATATTGATAATGATATGAATAACACAAAAATTGAACATTTTTACATAAAATTGAAAAAATAAGTTGATTTTTCTCTAAAACTATGCAAAAAAAATATATATATATTAGTTTATTTCAAAGAAAAACTTCCAGATACAAGTTCTTTTACAGCTTACTTCAAATCATATGACTTGCATAAACATACATATATATGCAGAAAAAAAATATTTATGTCCATGCATATATGAAACATTTAGACAAATCTAGTCTGCTAATAACTATAAAAAGTAGTACAATTTTAGTGATTCAATAGATCTAGATCACATTTTAAAATTTTAGATAATATTTTATTTAATATTTTAAATTTTTTTTTTTTTTTTTTTTTTTTTTTTTGCTGATAATATTATTTGTGATTATAACAGATAAAAAAAAATGATGCATCAGACAGAACAAACAACTATAATTATGATTATTTTTCTGAGGATATTTAAGGAAATTTATTGAGTTTCAATAAGTTCTTTAAAAAAAAAAAAAATCACCTCCCCCTCTCAAAAAAACCCTCCTTAAGAATGAAAATTTCAAATTTTTTTCAAATATTTTTTAAGGAAATAATTGAAACATTAATAACAAACTTAAAACAAGAAAAGTTAAACAATCTTTTATTGATCTTTAATGTTTTTTTTTTTTAGTTCAAAAATCTTCATAGCAGATTCAAAGAAGAAAATAGGAAATGGATATTTTTCTTCTTTGTTTCTTAACAGTTTACCAATCCACAAGTCCTTCCAATTGCAGACTGCTTTCATAGGTTGATTGCTTTACATACATTATCTGAATAAAATTCTTTTTCTAGGATCATTGTGCTAGTGCAATAATATGCAGAGAATTTAGAAGTAAAATTAATGCTCTTTAATAGAACAGGCCAATATAAAAAACAAAACTTCTAAAATATAAGTCTTAGAAACTTCTTTAATATTTAATCTAAAATTTATTAAAATGTAATTAATATTAAAAAAAAGCAAAATTTTGATTTAGCTTTTGGATCAAATTATCAATTTTTTTTTTAAATCAAAACATAACAAAAAATTGAAAAGATATTTAATATTTAAAGATAAAAGAAAGAGTTGACTACAATACTTATTAAAATCATTTAAAGTATGATACCACAGAATTAAATAAAAAATATCAACTTACTTCCAAAACAATTTTCTGAATTAAGTTAAAAACCTTTAATTTTAAAAACAAATTAAAAACCTTCAGCAACAGGTATTTAAAAAAAACAATTTCACAAATTGGTATAACTATGTGTTTATTATTACTAGAGAAGCATTATGCACAAATTAATAAAATATTGCAGGTAAGTTTAAACCCTTTTTATTTGCGGAATGGACATAGAAAAAACACAATCACAAGAACATAAAGATACAAATTCATTGGGTATATTCAAAGAGTGTCTGCATCATGAGATGTGCACTGCTATGCAATGTGGCCCTTATAAGAACAGTCCACAGTAGATATGAAGAGCAAATGAGATGAAAGTGAAATTATTCTACCATTGTAAACAAATTTATTCTAATAGCAATAAAAAACGTTTAATTATGAGATACATAATGGAAAGGGTTTAGTAAATATGTTACTATTTAAAAATTAATTCTTCTAACAATCAAACGTCCCCCAATTTTAACATATTCAATTTAAAAATAGATACAGAGATGATAAAGCCAATCAAAAATCAAGAAAATGATCCTAAAGTAAAAATTTGATATAATATTGAATATTAATATAATGCACATACATGCATATTTTAAAATTATTTCATTGAAATAGGGCAATTTGGGGGGAGGGGGGAAACTAACATATATTGCACAAACTGAGCACAATTTTAAAAATATGAACATCACAAAATTATTTAAGCACTTTCCTGTTGGTCTGTACTTTCAAAAATAAATAAATGATAATTCAAAAATGCAAAAATTTAAAAATATCACATTTCATATGAGAATTTGTGACTACAAGTGCAGTTTTGTGCCAAATTTTGTTTCAATCGGTTAAGAAACACATGCCTAAAACACAAATTCAATTTTTGGATACTATTAACGCATGCCCTGCATCAATTGCCAAATAATTCACCAAGGAGAAAATATACTAAATTCATGCTAAAGGTATAACTCCAAATGCCAAACTTCAAAAAAACAAATAACTTCATGCTAAAGATCCATAACTATAGTACGGCAGTCTCTGTTATGACAAGAAGATTATAAGACAATTATTAGAAATTTACTAGAAAAAATGCGAGAAAGTTTTGGAGAGACCACTCCCTCTGGTTTTTTAAATTAAATTTATAAAAAAAAATTCGAAAAATCCGTTCTTTATGGGTTTCTAATACCTCTGAAGCAACTTCCTGCAAAATTTCAAGTTCCTAAATTCTGAGCATTGCTTTGTCAACTAGGAAAATCTTCATAAGAACAGAGCGATTTCAGTGGGAAACAATAAATAGCCAAGAGTTACAAAAACAGAAAAAGTAAAAATCATCTAAAGAATAAAAGTTTTGAAAATCTTTTTAAAAATGTTAAGTACCTGATCTAGCAGATGTTTATATATATATAAAAAATAAAACGCTGAGATTGGCCCAATAAATAACAATTTTCAAATGGATAGAGACATGTAAAAATAAATAAATAAATGAAACCATAATAAAAGAAATCACAATCATTGAAAACTTACTGCTTCAAATTAAAATTTCATCATACTTGAATATTATACTGTCGACTAACGTAATTATACACTGCAATGAGTAAGAATTCAATAGACAGTGTATAGTAAATCCCTTTAATAGGTTGTACAAGTGATTGCTCCAAAAAGAAATATTAAAGGGAACAACGTTCGAAAGTATAATAAACTAAAAGACGCTTTTTGGGGCACCCTATTCATCTTGCTGTATTCTTATTTTCCATTCACTAGATCAATCTGCATATTTTTCTTTAAAAATACATAAAAAATGTTAAAATACATTTGTCTGACTTCAGTAAAAAAAAACACTTCATCATCTTTGAATTCTACGAAAGTTCGAACATTTTTCGTAACAACTATGACATAATATGTATATTGTATTTCCCCTTGGGGATAATTTTCCCAATATTTTAATATTCCCATTATTAAGCAACAATGCACATTTGTTAAAGAAAAAGGTAGAAGGAAAAAACGATTTTAAGTTTATCTTAATAGGTGTAGGCACTACTCAAAAAGTTTTCTTTGAACTTTTAAAGAAAATTAAGCACTTTTTAAGCACATTTCATGATGCTATGCACTCTGAATAATGTTTGCAACCCATCAACTGAGACTGTTTTCCAGATAGCAATATTAAAAATTACAACATAAGACATTCAAAATTTGCAGGAGCATTCTTAGATCAAAAATTAATTCATTTAAAAGATATAAATTTTTGTTTCCAATTTTTATAAAGATCAGATATTTGTATAACCTGAGAATTTCAGCGAATACAGTTAGTATATACAGTTATGAATTTCTTGCCACTATAAGTGGTTAAAACTTACAAACTTAATGAAGATAATTCTTTAGAGGCAACAGTTTTTCACCATGAAATCAGTTCATTTTATGCATGCCCCCCCCCCCAGGTACACATTTAATTTTTCCTAATAAGACCTTTAAAAACTTTTGTAAATTTAATAAATATATTCATTTTAAATATATTTATTTCAAACTTAACAAAAATTAAACTATCAGTTGATGATACTGAACACATTCAAAAGCAAAGTTTAAATGCTACAATAATATATCTGTTCCAGTAAAAATTATGTAAAGGCCTAGTTGACATGCTCATGAAAGGTTCAACAATACTTTGAATAGTCACAAAAAAGAACAATAAAAAAACAAAAGTGAAGTTTCACTAAATAAGCATCCAATTTTCTCTTTATTACTTTTTTTTAAATTTAAATAAATTTTTTTTAAAATAAAAAGAAACAATACATTTTTAGGGTTGTAACTAAAACTGTCTAAATCATTATGTTTGTCGAGCTGTTGACTTGAAAAAAAATTTTAATTTGGCGATAGTAACCAAATTTTAAGAATAACAAGAAAAAAATTCAGGAAAGCTAGAGAGCTTCAATAAAACATCCAGAAATTCTGAATTTCGGAAAGTGAGGAATCTGGAACTCAATTGCCATTAGATATCATTGATGCTGATGTACATAGGGTTAATGGAGGGCTTATAATAGAAGTTATTTTCCTATTTTCTTAAAATTATATGTTTAAAATATTTTGAAATTGAATATAATATTTTGAAAAAGTCCATTATACATTGAAAGAATTCAGTTTTTTTTAAAAATTGTCTTTAAAATTTGATATCAAGTGATTGCAATAACTAGATACCAAGAGGTTTTAATATCAAAAGTACAACTAAATAAATAAATTTAGTAATAAATAAAATAGTAATTTTTTAATAAATAAATTAACTCACCAATTCTAACATAGCAGAATCGTGATTTTTCTGCAAATCTCTCCATTGCTTCTGTATAGAGTTTAAATTTTCCTCTAAAAATTTAAAAGAAAAATTAAATTCTTCAACAAATCATGAAAATAAACAAGAAACAAAAAAAAAAATTCCAGCAATTTTAAGTAGAAATTTGATTAGAGATTTACATTCAAATTTACAGAGAAAATACATTGTAGCTAAAGTAATCGATTTTTTTTAATGAACATTGACATTTGTTATATATCAGTCACAATTTGCACATTTGACCGTTTTTAAAATCCCCTATCTTAAAAATAATAAATAAAAAAAATAAACAGATTCATTAGCATGTTTTTGAAAAATATATAATTAATACTTCAAAAAAATTTTTAGTAGAAATTAAAAATATAACTAAAAATAGCCAATTTTTAAATCAATAAGATTAAAACAAAATTTACCTCACCATCTTAGACTTTAATAAATATTACATTAGCCATTCAGTCACTATTCATAATGACTGAAATTTCATTAAGGTATATCGACTTGGCTTTGAATTATAGAAATATAAAACTTCGAAAATTTTATCCAAAAACTATAAACAAATTTTTCTCAGCCATGCTAAAGAAACATTATTGAACTAAAAAAAAAATTTCAAAGAATCAGGATCTTGTTACCTGCATTTTTTCTGAAAAAAAAATTGCATAATATTACAAGATGAAGCAGAGAAATAAGCTTGTAGGTAACGGTCCATAATTTTGTAATATATTACAAATGGGAAAATAAAGTTTAACATGTTAATTATGTAATTATTTCTGATTGCCTAGAATACAATACAGTTGTTGTTTATACTTATATCCTTTCTAACATCTAAACTTCAAAAAATTCCCAACAAGATTCTTTATTTTTCAGATGATTCTGTCGTACCATGAAAAAATATATAATATTATTTAAATCCCTATAATCATGGGAAAGATTTTAAAGTAAAAGAAGAGTGGTACTTTTCAATTGCATTATATGGAAAAGGATTTTGCAATGGAACGTGGGAAGGGAGGAAGGGTTTCCTCAAAAAAGATTGGCAGCCAGTACTAGTTTGGAAAGAACAAATGGAGATCAAACTTGAATACAAAAATAATTTTTGAAATGACACATGAAAATATTACTAAGATAGACTCTGCATATTGAACCCAAGAGGAATATACTTAATCAGAATTTTCATGAAAAGTTGCTTTGATCAAGCATTTATTATCCAAGGAACACAGCAATAACGCATTTTCATTCACAATAACTAGATCAAAATTTTTTCTAAGATACTTTTCAGATAATTTGCAGAGTTGGTGGAAAAAGAAGTATCAAAATCTCCAAATAAACAATTAAAAAACATTCATTCACAGCTATCTATGAGAGAAACTGGTAACTCAGGTATGTTTTACAAAAAAATAAATAAATAAATAAATAATAATAATTGATGAAATAAAAATCATTTTTTTCACTCATCAAAGCCATTTATATTATTCTCATGTCCAAGAAATATTGACATTCTGACAACAGTGAATTATGTGGATTAAACTGAAGAATGTTGAGCAAATGTGGATTTTTTCAGACCTCAAATGACAAACAGATCTAAATAATAAAGATTTTACTTTACTGTATTATCTTCATCATATTTACTTTTAAGATTTTACATTATAAAAGAAGTAAAGATTTTCTTAAGTTTGCATGCTCAGTTATTTTCAAAGTATATATATATACCTATATATCATCAGAAGTATATATGTAATATTAAGCTAATAGGAGGGATATATAAAATATAATCTATTAAAAATACTTTTAACAACTAACATATCATCCCTAAATTATCATTATTAATTAACAACATTACTAATTATTCACGACAATTAATTTACAACAATAGTAATTATTCATGGAATTTTAAAATTTAACTTTTTTTTATTTAGATTTTTATACAAAAAAAAATTATACATGCTTATAATATATTGCATACGACAAAAAATAGCATGAAAAGCTGTAGAATGACAGCTTTCTAAGACAATTAAGAGAGAGAGTAATTAAAAAAAATTGCCTGCAGTCTTAAGACATTTTTAATTATGTAGCTATAATTCAATCCAGAGTCGACAACTCAATAAAATTTGGCATTTTCCCTAACTCTATATAAATAGTACACCAGTGCCAAATTTAATGAAAATTTGAGGAGATGAGATTTATAGAGTTTGTGGATTTGATCTGAAAGAAACTCTTCATGCTGTTATTCTATTGGCAAGGTCCCAATCGTCATCAAGCTTAAATATTTGCATCAGTGGATCATCAACAACATTCACTGTAAAGACATGATAATGATAGTAATCACTAAAGTTTGGTAAGCTAGAGCCCCACTAATAGAATAAATACCAAACTTCTTAACAGTTTCAGAAATTATTAATATTTTAAGTAATTAATATTTATCATTTTAACAGCAATAATGAAACCGTTCATGATAAATAATTAAGTAAAATAGATTAAAATGAATAATTAATTTCAAAAAATACATTAATTTCAATTAAACATTTAAAAATTGTAGGTAAAAGTATTCAAACAGTATAAATAAAATCTTTTTTTTTCTCTCTCTCTCTTTTTACAATACACATCATTCAAAATAGCTAAAAACATTTCTTCCTCAAGATGGATAATAGGTAACAAATATATAAATTTTTTTTTTTTTTTTTTTAGACTGAAAAATCTTTACACTGAAATTTACGAGTTTTAAATAAATAAAAGTATTCTAAAGCAGTATATGAAAGACAAGAATAATTTTAAGGTAAAGAGAACAAAATAGCTGTTTGCACTGATTTTGCATGTTGGATATCACATTTAAATTTCTTAATCATTTAAATTTCTTAAAGTGAAATTTAAAAACTTTATTTTCATTTTATTTAATTACAATTTGACAGAGAATAAAATAACATCTAATTTTTTTTTATTTGTATATTACATTTTTTTTCTATGTGACCTATAATGGCAACCAGGAATTACAAATCTGAGAAGTAATAAAATTGCCAGATATAAAGTATTTTAAAATTTTGAAGTTCACGAAAAATAATTTTCAATACCTAGATCTACTATCTGCAATTTTAGCTTCGTACATGATTCTGTACTTTGTTGCAGCTGTTGTCTTGAGGCTGATATTTCTTTTTCAAACTTAAATTGCTCACTTTCTGAAAAAACAAATTTATTAACAATAATTACATTATAAATTAGATATATACATTATTTAAAAAATTCTATACAATAGTAAAAGAAAAAAGAAATAACAAAATAAATAAAACTAATTTTTAAAAACAGTAACTTAATCCATTTCCTACACTAAAAAAACATTACATTTTCCTCATGTGAAATACAAACTAATTTTTAGATTATTAAACAGTATACAGTAACTTTTTAACTTTAAATTAGGTTTGTGATTATAAAATATTCAATATAATTAAATAAACAAAAAATTCATCACAAAATAAACCATACTGACATTCCACATCAGGAATTTTTATTTATTAATCGATGTAATATCAATTTTGCATTCATTTGCTAAATTTGAATGATGCTTATTTAAACATTCCATAAAATTAAAATGTAATAAACTGCTATTATATAATTAATAAAAATAATTACATAACTATCCAGAAGTTCTGATAAATTGTCAAATTATAATTGTTTTATAACTGCCTATAAAAATTTTATAAAGAATTGCTAAAATGACAAATGTAAATCTTAAGTTTTGAGTTTCAATTTTTGTAGAAACATTTTAACTATAAAAAAATGTATCATTGGAAACTTTTAAAATCTTAAAATAAATTATATTAAATATCCACAAAACCAATAATAGTAAATTTTCTTTTCACTTTCTATTTTAAATCATCTTATTACAGAAATTCATATATTATTTTTAACTTGTTTTTTTTATTAAAAATGTGTTACAAATAAATCAAAAAATCTAAACTCCCAAAGGAAAAAAAAAAAAAAAAAAATAGAATTGTATGGCTTAAAACTTTATTAAATACCATAAAAAAATAATATAGTCATTTGAAACAGAGGCAGTGTCAGCAGAGGGGCAAATGCGATAGATATTGTCACCATTCAGTTCGCAAATTTTCAGACATCCGATTTAAATGTCATTTATTCAGCTTATAATTTGCACTATATTTAGCAGAATAATTAATAAGCTGGCAAGTGAATAAGGCATAGCATTTTTATTGATTGTTCTTTTTCTTTAGATTAAAGTGTTATCATAGGTTATGAAAAAAAATAGTTCATGTCGAGTAATTTGATTACTTGCCAGTAGAATTATTAGGCAACCATTTTTACATTATATAAGAAGAGGCCAATAGAGTTGTTTTCCCTAATTCAAAATTCAATTAATAATAGTTCTAGAATTAATCATCATTTTATTTATATAATTTTTATTTCCTCTGTAACGAATTGGTAATTCATTTATTTCATTATGAAAATTCTCTAACTAAAAACTATTAATCGTAAAACTAAATTGACTAAAACACTTTTTTATCCCAACATTCTTCTGCAATATGCATGCTAAGAAGAGTTATTTTGCTGCTTCCAAATTATGTGATTTTAGTATAAATCACTGGAATAAGTAAATTGTATAATTGCGAAGTAAGTTTATTTAGCAATTAAAATATTTGTTTTTTGCAATCTAATTTATAAAGGCTGAAACTATTACACTAAAGAAAGATTAAGAGCTGCAATGGATGATAAAAAATATATGCTGTACTGCAGCATTTTAGCTATACTAAAAGAGCTTATCCATGTAGTATTAAATTTATTAATTATATTACTACCTAAATTCATCAGATTCTGCAATCGGTATTTTGATTATGTAATTGGGGAACATATTTTTTAATTTTCTTTTTTTCTTTCAAATACTATTTGTGGCAAAAAATATAGAATTTCAGGTATTTTGAAATTTGTAATAGACTTTGGATAAAAATGTCTAAATAAAATGATTTAAATAGAATAGAATATTTATATATAAATATATTATTATTATTCATAGAATATTTATACATAACACATTAAATGTTTCAGATACGAATTTACTTAACTTCCTAATAAGATGGCACATCTTGGAACATTTGGTACAATTATTATTATTTTAATCCCTAAAATAATATAAGGGCATTGAGATGATATGTTTTCAAGTTCTTTTTATATTTTAAATTACTTAAAACATTCACTTAATTTCAGTTTTAAGATTAAAAATTTAGTTGTTCAATATGTGAGTCAGACTTGTCATTATACACGAAGGGGTTAAAAAAATTTATACATACAACTGAGAGGATAAAACTCACTTTTTGGGTGAAATAAGCTTGTAATAGCTTCAAGGGAAAATTTACTTAATCATAAGAGCATATGCTATTAATAGATTTGGGAATCCATATTCAAGATCAAATTATTTTTTAATAAATTTCACTGTTTTTTTAAGCTTAAATATACCTTGAAATACATGGAGAATCCAAAGTTTAAGTAGTTTATTTTTCACAAATACATTTCTCATATGTTACATAAAATAGTAAGTTTTTACATATATTTACAAAATATTTTCTCTAACTTTGTTAAGAAACAACAATATAATTGTATCTTTTCCGTATTCTATATTGTCCATGTCCAAACTATAGTAAATTTTTGCTGTGCACACGCCCTTGTTCACCTTAGATTTGAAATATGTCTGAATTTGAAATATATTTGAAATATTCTGATTGTTGTTGCAATATTTATTTAAAAATTTTAGATAGGAGTCTACACTAAAAATTTGATTTCTGGTGAAAACATTGAATTTTCTAATATATTTTTATTATAAAAAACTTTAGTTTCTACATTCATTTTATATAAGTTTCATGATAAGAGCATGCATTTGTTTATTCAACATGACATGTCATTCTGACACAATCTTTGTTTATATCTATATAGTACAATCTAGAATAAAATAAATACGACAATACTTTTTTTAAAATTAGATTTCGTAATTAAATCTCAAAAAACATTGACAATCCTTTTTATTCAGATAATTTAATGAATAGAATTCAAAAGTATACTTTTTAAACTTATTGAAATAGAATTAAAAAGTAAAATATTATACTTTAAGCAAAATCACAGCAACACATATATATAGTGTGGAAGAGAGAGCAAGATTATAAATAGATATTTAACAACAACTTCTCTTAGTACAATAAAATAGATTAGAATTTTCCTTATTTTTCATAATTTTCAGAATTAATAAACTAAATGAATATATTAAAAAGGAGTGCGAAACATAAAAGAAAAGCTAAAACTAAACTTGTACTTCTAACGAATATTAAAAATGTTACAATAATTTCAATGTACTTCCATGCATTCAAGAAAACTGGCTGACATTCTACGAAGTCAATTTCTTCACTGACAGTAAGTGTAACGCATTCGCAATCTAAATAAACGATTTACAATTACCGTTTCGTAGCGAAGATAATTACAAAATTGGGAAATCAACAGATCAAATATTTCTCAATTGTTACTCGTTTTCGTAAATTTTTACGGAATGATGTGCATTACATGTGGCGCAAAAGAAATATTGTACACATGAAATACGTATGTTCTGCGATTTGAATTTCTTTTATGTACGCACATAAGCAAGAAGTAATCTGAACTTCCAAGTTTGACAAACTTACCTAAAATCACTTTTAACTCAGAGTTTTCATTTCTGAGTTCAGTAATAAGTTGATTAAAGTTTAAGAACTTTTCGACAATCTTTTCTTTCGTGGTTTCTGAAATGCATGTTAATTCTTGCTCTTCAAGAAAACTTTCTAATTTCGCGCAACACTCCATTGCTGTCATAGTACGGCTTAAACTGACACAGTTGCAGTTATCAGCATAGTAAATAAGCAACTTATAGGGAAAATAACTTTCACTTCAGTTGGTATGCAATAATTTTTACAGGAATAATTTTTAGGGAAATATACTACGGTGAAAAATTAAAAACCAAGACTGTAATTAAAGGACTATTGTTATGCTGGAAATACTTCACAAAATATCAGTATATTTCAGATTTCATACTTCGAAAACAAATTGAGGAGCCAAAACATAGAGAAAGAGAGCGAAAAATAAAAATGCATTATCTGAAATAGCAAATAGTCTTGTTATTTTCAAAAATTTGTTCCAAGCAAATAATATTTTAATCACGCTAACAATTTTTTAAAAGATTTAATTTTTTTTTCTAATAAGGTTGAATATAAAATAAAACTGTCATTTCATCTATCTATCTATATTTTTAGTGTGTTTTAGCGCTTTACAGGACACACCGTTTGACCTACATATATCAAATTCGGAATGTGTATACCTTGAAAAGCGAAATTTCGACGATTTTTCGTAATAATTTACGAAAATATAAAATCACAAATTCATTTTTACATCATATTGTGTAGAGTCCTCTATGTTCCCTCTTCATCTTATTTTTATGATTTAATTTTTGCAAGATGGCAACAACGTAGATTATTGTTTAGATTAAAAAAAAAAACGAGTTGTGTTCTTTTTCTTAAGTTATCGCTTCATATAATTTTATTCATTTAAAGAGTTACAAGTTTATTACAGGTAAACGATTAACGTAAAATATCCACTTCATTGGTGACGACTGGACATGATACTCAAGAATCGAAAATGATAGACAAAAGCAATGCTGCGACATCGATCACTAGAGTTAGGATGTCCTGCGTTTTGGAAACCGGACCCAAAGATATGGTTTCTCTAACTGAAAGCTCAATATCGAAATGCTGCAATTACGACGGATCAAAGAAAATACGATTATGTTGTGAGTTCCACTGACGCTGAAGTATTATCACAAATGTCGGAAATTCTGACCAATCCCTCAAGGGATGACAAATATGTGGCTTTTAAAGACAGATTAATTTCCATCTTCACTGAAACCGAAACACAAAAGACCAAAATTTATTAACTGAGGTGGAATTGGGTGATAGAAAATCTTCACAATTGTTATGTGAAATGAAGAATTTAGCTTCAGATGAGGTAGGTAAAGCTTTTCTTAAAACTCTCGGACTTCAAAGATTACCCGCGGCAATCTCGAGCATTTTCTCCATCAGTGGCGTCGATTTAGCCAAATTGGTGACAATGGTCGATAAAATGTGGGAAATAAAATCCCACGTCACATCAGAATATCGTTGTAGCTTGCTCTAGAGATGACAATGTTTTACTTAAACTACAAGAGCAGATTTCAGAGTTATCCCTACTAGTTAGTGAACTGAATAAGAGACATTATTGTAGATATCAACATTAGCGGAAATGAAAGTATATATATATATATATATATATATATATATATATATATATTCTTTTTAAAAGCCGCAAAGTTTTCACTCAGTTAAATCGAGTCACTCGGCCTTTACTGTTTCGAACTCTTCGTTTGAAAATGTACCTCAATAAGGTAGGCTTCAACTAGCATTAACATGCATCCTACTTCTAACGGAAACTTCTTTTTTAAGAGTGAAAAATTCACTAATGATATTTGATATGCTGAAGCACTTCGCACTATATACAATTCCTGATATTTTATATACCTACTCAAACATTTCTAGAAGAATTGGCCGAGGAACTAACACGTAATAACGATATAGAAATCATTGAAATGAGAATATTTGTTAAATCTAACTCGACTCGAGACTCTTTTCCTGTTCTCGTTACAATACTCGGCCCTGCGTTACTAGAATCCATTAAGATTTTCGTTAAACTAAAAAATCCAGAAGTTTATAGATAGATAGACCCAGACAAATGCATTAAATGTCACAATTTC
Organism: Argiope bruennichi; assembly: GCF_947563725.1. Taxonomy (NCBI): domain Eukaryota; kingdom Metazoa; phylum Arthropoda; class Arachnida; order Araneae; family Araneidae; genus Argiope; species Argiope bruennichi. Next base: position 133,695,479 of record NC_079157.1, read on the forward strand.
TTGCATCCAACAAATCTGTTGTATATGTGGTGAAACATGATGGTCAATGTCAAAGGCCCGAATAGTGCTAGGGTCCGCACTTAGCGACATCGAAATCTTGTTCCATTACATCAGAATATATCAAATGTTAGAATTTAAATGTCAAAACCACCTAATGACTGAAGAGATCAGACGCCTTTCCAACAATCTTCAAAATCAGGTTATTCTAACGTAGTCAAAATAAATTGATATACTGAAGTGAGGAAACTGTAACCCAAAAAATTGAATCTATAGTCATAAATATCACAGAGAAATTAAAACAGCAAACAAATATGCTCATTGAAATTTTTCAAAAAACTATAGGAAAATTAATGCAAAATGTTGCCAACATGCTTAATCAAGATGAATTAAACAAATGCCATAGGAGAAGAATTTTAGCTTAGTTTATTTATATTAACGCCCCGTTTGAAAGCAACACTAGGACTTTTTTGGGACGGACCTCGTAATTTTGAACCGTTGTCATAGATCAGTCATAGAGGACGAGATCTATGCCTGAGCTGGCACCCGTCTCCACACAGCACCACACCAGCGGGAGAACGTTTGGCCCGGGCGGATTTAGCGTGCATCAGACCCGCTTACACGACGGTTTTTCGGTGGAATCGGGTCTCGAATCCAAAATCCTCTGGTTCTGAAGCCGAGATCTTACCAAGAGGCCACCTCCCAATGGGAAAAAACCCACAAAAGTTGTGGCTCAAGCTACGGGCATTTCGATGCAATGGGATGCAGGTGTTCTTACAAGTTTAGCTTTAAAAAGTTGTTTGAATGAGTTTTACTCGTTTTCCTTTTTTTTTTGTTCGTGTTTTTGCTTTTCGTTTCCCTAAACGATGGATTTGCTTATCCTTCTTTTCAAAGTTCGGGTTCGAATTTGCGAGCCTCCTGGTTTTCATCCTTTTTAAAGTCTCAAGCTGGGATCAGTTTCTAATAATCCTTTTTACTGTCTTTTTATGACCTTTCTGCAATGGAATTGCAGGGGAATTAGAGGGGAAAGCTCAGGCTTTCAATCCCTCCTTTGTCTACCATTACCTTTTAGGTTTTTCAAAAGACATTTCTTTCTGAAACAGAATTTTTTTCCTTTCAGAACAAATTTTTTCCCGTATACATAGACAAAATACACCGGGTAGTGTTCTTCTAATTGGCATTCTTGCTAACGTGTCCGGAAGAATAATCCCAACAATATTAAAGAAGACTTTAACTTGGAACTCTTGGCAGTCGAAATAAAATTCCAGAATACGAAACTCAACATTATTAATTTATATGCTACACAAGGTTTTGATACTGATCAAGCAAAACACTTCTTTGATTCTCTAACTTTACCTACTTTCATCTTCGGCGATTTTAATTTGCATCACACACTTTGGGGAGCAACCCGTTCATCGGCTCTGAGTAACGATTTTGTTGATCGGCTAACTTATTCACATTTCATAATTCTTAGTACAACTATTCTCACGCACAGTTCCTTAAGAACTGAATCTAACTTAGATTTTACTCTCTGTTCATCTGATATTTATAATCAACCTTCTTGTTATGTAATGGATTCAACTTTAAACAACAATCATAACGTGATAGCTGCTTTCTGGTCGGTTATAGAAAGTGTCAGTCACAATTTAAAAACAATTAGTTGGATGGGGATCACACAACAAACACATGGAATTTTTAACAATGCCAGCCAATGTTCCATTGAAGGAATTACGGTCAGCAACTGAGATAATAACCCAAAACACTTCATTTAATCTATTATAGTATAAGTCTTATCCTTCTTGGTGGAATCTTCCTTGCCATTCTCAATAAGTACTTTCGAAAAAAAAAGCAATCAGAAACATTTCCGCGACAGATTGGATAAAACACAAAAAATTTGCAAGTCGGTTTCGTTTTCATGTTAAAAAGAGAATATTGGAAAAAATTTGCACAATATCTCGTAATCCAAAACTGCTTTTTAAAATTCTAAACAAACTTTCAAATCACACAAATCCGAACTCTAAACACAACAAAAACTGTACAAAACAATCGCTGTATTTGTGATCCAGCACATCAAATTGAACTATTTGCTAAAAAGTTTTCTAATCAAAATACTAATATTGAACTCATTCCCTTAGGTTTCTCTGGAATAAATTCCATCCTCAACAGCAAATCCGAAATTAGGGAACTTAAGTAAGCAATCTACAAAACTAAAACATTTACTCTTGGAGCTAACATCCCAGCCACCTGGTTCAAAAATCTCAACAATGACCAACTTCAAATTATTTTGAAATTGTTTCAACACAAATTTGATTCGGCTGCCATCTACAAACAATAGATACAAACTGTAATCATTCCTATTTCGAAACCAAACAAAGACAAAACGAAAGTTTTTTCCTATGGGTCCATCGCCCTAACCTCAGTTTTTGCAAAGTCTTTGAACGTATCCTTACTCAACGCATTACCTATTATTTAACTTGTAACAAAAAGGTTGACAATTGCCTACATGGTTTCATATCCTTCAGAAGAAATCTAACTTTAAAAAAATCGGTATTTACTATACTCAGGATAAAATCTCAGAAGCTCACAAAAAAAAAAAAAAAAAAAAAAAACTTTGTTGGGGTGAATTTTGATATCAAAAATGCATATGGTCCTGTTCATATTGACAGCCTTATTTTCAAATGCTTACAATTTGGTATAACAGGTAATATGGCAAAATGGTTTTTCAACTTCCCAGAACTTTCCAGATTCGCTGGAAGTAGTCTCTTTCTAGAATCAAAACACTGAACAGGGGCTTACCTCAGGGCACTGTTCTTTCACCTATTCTATTCGTCATTTTTATGCATGATCTCTATGAAACCGTAGAGGAAGGTGTTGAATGTATTCTCTTTTCAGATGATATCTTTGTATTTTGTAGCCATCATTCTCGAGAAATCATAATAAAAAAAAAACTTAAAACACATTTTAAAACATATACAAATGATGTAATTACTGGAAACCACTCCAGAGAAGAGTGCAATAGCTGAATTGACCAAGAAAAAAAATTGCAACGTATCCTCGTGTTTCTTATGCGGTACACCCTTTAAAATGGAATGGGGTCAATTCATGTGACGTAAAAGTCACATGTCATGAGCTATCCGCGCATGGCATTTAAGTTTCATCCGCACCGCTTTCGTCGATTAGTCTGCCATTAACTTTCTCCGCCGAGTATGAAGCGGATTTGTTTTGTTTACATTTGAAGTTATAATTTTTGATTAATTTTCTTTCTTCTTATTATGTGTTAAAAAAGGAAATACTGATGTGCTGATGGATGCTCTAATACGAAACACAAAAGAGTGACTGTCATGATAAAATGTTTTCTTATTTTCCTTTCAACAATCCTGCCTAGGGTTGGTACCTTTGGTATAGATTTTTTCAAGCCTTCAAAGTTGGTGATATGCTTCGATCATTTTGAAGAATTCATTCAGTGTGTGTTCATTTATTAAATCGTAAATGGAATTCCAGTAATCGCAAATGTTGCAGTAATTTTTTAGAAAAATTCTTCGAAAAAAAAAAAAGAATTTGGTAAGCGATTTGCCAACAAAAACAATCAAACAAAATCGTGAGAGCATTTCTAATTCACTTTATTCACATTTGATGAAATTTCTGATAATTTTGAATATGCTTAGAAGGTTTAAAAATGTTTACATGAATATTACATTGCATTTTCTAAAAAATCTTATCTAAATTTAATTAATGTAAGTAAACAAACTCCTGCTGCAAAAATAACAACTGCTATAATGCTAAACTTAGGTGGAAGTGAATAAATTTCTTAAAGATTTATTTAATAAGTAAAATCTTTACTAACTACTGAAAATTGAATTTTCTTATTGACTGTTATAATATATATATAATTGATGTATTTTATTAAAAATGCTCTTAATTTGATAAATTGAATGCTATATATAAGAAATATATATATTTAAGTTTTGAAAACACATGTCATTTAATTAAATATATAAATTAGTTAAGTATAAAAACCATTAATTAGCATCAAATAATTTTTGCATTTGATTTTTAGTTTTTGGCATTATAATAAAAGGTATTATGAAGTTTTACTTTTTTATTATGAACCTTAAAGTTTTCTTTATCTTTTAGTAATTCATGTTATTCAGTTATTGCTGGGTAATCATGTCTAATAACAAAAGAGCAAAATGGATGGCTCCAGAAAGCATTATTACTAGTTTTCTAATTACATTTGCAGATTTGTGATGGATTCAAAGTGAATTTATATCAGTATCAAACAACTTTTCTATTGTCAAAAATGAAATGTCAATAGTTTATAGTATTTAAACTGAAATTGACTGTTATCATAATATCATGTTATATCATTGTGCACCTCACTGATTTCTGTTTTAATAAATACAGGTCTTTTCATTGAAAATCAATTTCCATATCAGCATTTATTATATAATTTTTATTCCCAACTTCATTGCTACATGCATGTTTTACTTTTTTTTTTTCTATTTTTTTAACATATCAATTTTGAATTATAAAATTCTATAAAAGTATAAAAGTGTTTCTTCTAACTCATCTTTATATCCTATTGCCATTTGATCACATTTTTTCAAATAATTATCAAAAAAATTTATCGATATATATATTTTGTTTTTGTAATGTGTAAATAAAAAATATGAAAATGTAATTTTATTTGTTTTCCTTTAATGATCTCTATAAATTAAAATGAAATAACTGATTCATAAGTTGCGTAGATTTAAAAAAAAAAGTATCTACACTTTTTATATTTCATAATTTGAAATTGTAAACATAATTTATTCAATATATACTAATTTGAATTTCATGTACTTTCCTCTAAGCAAACTGAAAACATCAAAGTCTCAATATTAATAAAAATTATTACATAAGAAAAAAAATGTAATAATTTTATTAGTAAGCTTTAAAATATTAACTTATCTAAGAGTAATAATTTATTTTTAAAAATAACTATATTTATAAGATTCAACATTCAATAATATTTAAATAATATGTAAAAAAAGAACACATGTAATTTTTCAAAAACACTGCCATAGTCATTTGTCAAAATGTATCCTTTGGATAAAAAAAGGAGGGCTAAAAGGATATGGGAAAGGAAAGAATGAAGCAGCACCAAACGAATTAAAAAGCGACGTTAATTAATTATGCAAAAACAATAATTCCATTGAAAATACTAATTAAAATTTTGATATAAGAAATAAAATTATATAACTACGAGAATTTGGGGAAAATAATCCAAAATAATATCTTTAAAAAAAAATCAGAAGTTTTTAATAATTGATTGGCTAGCGTAACATTTACTAAAGAATAGTTTCATCAACGTTATCGGCAGACATCCCGACATGCGCAGAACGGTTGAAAATTGAACCGAAGCGGTTTGTTTGGTACCTGACACGTGACCGTGAATTGACCCCATTAAACGACTAAATTTTTTAGTTCACTTTTCTAAAAAGAATCAAAACAGCAATTCTCAAAAACCTCTGAAATTCAAGCATTCAAAAAGATAAATGGTGTCAAAATATTTGCATCAAAAAATCATGACTCCAGAACTAGAGATATTATCAATATAACAAATAACAGCATTTTCAGCATATTTTACTATGGTAGCACAGTTATTAACAAGTTTTCTGAGACTCAGTTTCAAGCATGCAACATTATTCAAACTATAGCTCTGCGAATTGATCTAGGTCTCCCAAAATGGATCCCAAATATTGTTCTCCTGAAAATTGCTTCGTAAGAAATTCTTTCTGAAAAAAATCAAACGACTGGCTTCCCAATTTTTCATTAAGCAAATAGCAAATGGTTTACATTCTCCACTTTTAAGAGAATACTCCAATAATAATCAAGAAATTAAATTAAGTACCAAAAACAAAAAATTCTATTTCGTTTATTCTCAAGAATTTAAACATACCTTCCAGTCAGATTATCACCTACCCTGAAATCCTATCGCCTAACTCTAATCACTTCAAAATTTTCCTTACGGATTTTAAATTTCAAAATAAAAATATAATAAAATTAAGTCTTTGATTGAAATTAATAACAATTTTAATGAATGCATTTGGAATTCCTTTCCTGCTCATTTTATTATTGATACTAATGCATCCAAAACACTCGAAAACATCTAAACACTCGAAAAGAGAAAACATTGGTTTTCTCTTTTTTCAAAAATTAATGTTTCTAATCCCTCTTGTCAATTCCCTTTTTACTGTAGAATGTTAGCTGAAGACTAGATGTTCTCGTCGTTCCTGGCAAAGAATGCCCGATTCTTACAGAGAGTTACTCTGCTCTTACATCCTTGAAAAATATCTCTATCCAGTCGCCAAAAGCTATTCAATGTATATCCAAAAATATCTTGTGGGTACCTGGTCACTCGAACATAATCTGGAACGAACTTGCAGATCGTTTAGCCGAAGAAGTTACAGAAAAAACACCTTGGATTGAATGGATCTCTTCTGCAGATATTATTTCAAACTTCAAAAAAGCTACGTATCAGATCACAATCAATAATTATTGAAACAGCAAGTATTTTATCTCCTTAGGAGACATTCCTATCATTCAAGTACTCTCTTCCTAGTCCAAAAATCGGAGAGAAGATGTTGTTTCGGCCAGACTAATCAGCAAAACAATTATAACACCAGGGCTTTTGAATAGTTTTAACCTCCAAAATGATCCCCTTTTTCATGAGTGTAATAGGATTAATGATATTGAACACATAATTCTTTCGTGCAAACAATGTACTTATTATAGAGACAAGCTGTGGACTTTTCTACAATTAGATAAACAAGATATCTCCTTCAAAAATGTTCTGCAAACAAAACCAGTTTCTCTTTAAGCAATGAAGCACTTCAGTATCCACTAACTTCATTGATCCCATTCTGTTGTGGCCTCTGTGAGTCTTTTACCATATCATCATTCCATGTTGCGTGAACTCTTCGCTTTGTTGAAGCCTGAACACAGATTGAATCGTATCAGCGAAACTTCTCCGTAACTGCTGACTGAAACTTCAGTTTGTTTGTGTGCGCTCTCTTGTATTTCTGGATGAAATTTCTTGCCTTCTACATCTAGAATAACAGAGGATAATAACCTTTGTTGCTATAAATCTGTTGTACCAGCATTCAGTAATACATAAACCGAAACTAACTTCAAATTACTAAAAAACGCTGGATCATCAGATTCTTTTGACTCGTAAAATAAGATAGGATCTTTTATCACGTGAACACGTTTAAATTAAGGGTAAATAATATCTTAATTACTTCAAAGATACATTTTACTGTTTCAAATGAAAAACTAGCATTTTGTATAACGAACACTTTTTAATCATGTTATTTACAAGTAAGAATTAGAAGTTGTAGTTGTTCTTTTAGGACAAGAAACTCTAGAGTTGAGTTGTCTCAGAAGAAGTGGAAGTGCTTTTCGTGACATACTCCCCACCTTGAGGTTCACCACACTGGAACTCAATTCTCAAAGAATAAATGTTCCAGAGATCCAAACGATGAGGAGCACGTAGAGTTCGACCATAGCGGTTGATTTGTCAAGGTTGGGAGGTGGGTAATAGTTCTTCCGGCGATACAGACATTGACGATGTCGCTTCCTGAGAGACGGGCACTGGTGCTGATGAATCACTCGGATTATGGTGCTCTCCTTCGTCACAAATGACAGGATCTTCAATTCCCTTGCAAAGTTCTCTGTAGATGGGAGAACTTACTTCAAGAGGATAGAGGCACTGTATAGGTCGAAGTAAGTCTCCTTGCTTAGTGCAAACTTTGACAAGACGCACTATTCCGTCTTTTCCTTTGATTAATTCGACCACTGATTCTTTTGGCCGTGGTTTCTAATAAAACTATATCTCCTATGGAAAAGAGGTAGCTATTTCTTGATTTTTTCGCATAACTTCTAAGCTGTCCAAGATACTCATACCGAAACCATTTTCTTAGATATTCACGAAGTTTCAATCTATAATCTTTTTTGCAAACTTGAAGATTCGATTTGATCCATATCTGGAGCTCCACCTTCTTTAAGGTCTCTCTGAAACATCGCTGGAGTCAGTGGTTGGAGTTCCAGGTCTTCAGAAACATAAGTTATTGGTCTGGAATTAATGACATTCTCACAATCGCAAAGGATTGTTGAAAGCTCTTCATATTTTAAGCAAGCCTTGCCGAGGACTTTTCTCAAGATGGTTTTCAGTAGACCAATCAATCTTTTCCAGAATACGCCTCACCATGGCGAGCTGGGCGGGATGAACTTCCACTGTATTCTTGACACAGATGTGTCGCTTTTGATTTTTTGCCAATCCACTCTTCTCAGAGCTTGATTGGATCCATGAAAATTAGAACCGTTATCAGTATAGATTTTAGAAGGTCTTCCTCTTCTTGCGATAAACCAACGTAAAGAGAGAAGGAATTTGTCAGTCCTAAGTGATGTTACTAATTCAAGATGTAATGTGCGGTAAACTGCACAGGTAAATAAAACACTCCATGATTTGCTTCCATCTCTCAAGAAGACTGGTCCAGCCAGATCTATTCGAGTGACTTCAAAACAAGAAGCATCCTTGATTCGATCGTCAGGCAGAGGAGCAAACATTACTTAAATATGTCTGGCATTGAATCTTTTGCAAATAACACATTTACGTATAACCTTTCTAATTGTTTTCCTGGCCTTCGAAATCCAATATTTTTCTCGAAGACTTGCAATTAACGTCTGAATACCACAGTGCAAAAGTTCTTTACGTTTAGATATAATCAAACTTGTAACAACAGGATGATCTGAAGGAAGAATTATTGGAAACTTGAAATCTTGAGTATCTTCTCGAAATGCTAACATGGTTTGCATTTTTAATAATCCATTTTGGTCAATAACATATTGGATATTTAGACCTTCGTTCTTACCAGAAACAAATGAAGTTTTTGGACAATCAACAAGATTTTTGTTTCTGCTTCCTTCAATTCGTCAGGAGTCAGTATATCTGTTACACGACAAGATTTTGCTAGTTTACTGTTTCTGCAAAACCTGATCATCCGTTCAGTAACTCGAATCAGCTTGTCAAATGACGAAAATCTTATTAAGAATTCCCTAATGTAATCTGACACAAACAGAGAAGTGACAACTGATTTTTTCTTTTCTGCATTGACGACATTCTTATCAGGGGATAAATTAGATATGGGCCACAATTCTTCTTCCTCTGTTAACTAGGCTGGACCTTCCCACCATCTTCGAGCTATCAAAGTATTAACTGAAGAGCCTCTCGAAGGTAAGTCAGTTGGGTTTAGATTTCCAGGTACATGATTCCACTGATTAGGTTCACTGCCCGATCTAATTTCCTTTACTCGGTTCATTACAAACGTTGCCAATTGCTCATCATTTTTAATCCAGCGCGAAAAGTTCATGGAATCTGACCAGTAATAAACAGGTATATCACGAAGTTCTTCTAAATCAATGCAAATAGTTTTGACAAACCTCAAGTCGATGCAACAACCCAATAGCTCCAATCTGGAAATTGAAATACTTTTTAGAGGTGCTATTCGTGATCTTGCTGCTACTAAATGACAAGTAACTCCTTGCTGGTTCACAGATCTTAAGAAAATGTAAGTAGCATAGGCTTGTTGACTAGCGTCACAAAATACATGCAAACTATGTTTTGAGTTCTTATGCCCCTGAATCCCTCTTGGTATTTCTAGTTTGTTTAACTGAAGTAACTGTCTGTTCCATTTTTGAAATTTATGAACAATTTCTTCTGGAAGAATGTCATCCCAATTAGCCTTAATTTTCCACGTTTCTTGGAGCAATGTTTTTGGAATTAAAGTTATGGGGGTAGTAATTCCCATAGGGTCAAATATTTTGTGACATTTTGAAAGAATATATCTCTTTATTACTTTCACAGATTCACTCTGCGTGTCGCTTCTGACATCAATTTTTAACGTGTCTCTTTCAATGTTCCAAAGAAGACCAAGAACTGGAAAGTTTTGTAACGGAGGAGAAGCATCTTGAGATTCATTACAATTGTCTTTTAAGGACTGAGAAGAATTGTGTTGGCAGCCACGTAAATCAAATTTTCCGAGAGCCCTGATTTTTGCGGATTCATTTATAAACTTTGTCAAGTCAGCTTCGCTTTTAACACTAGCCACACAATTGTCAACATACATAGATTTCTGTAGGTGTTGAGCTGTCATCTTGTAGCAATCAGAAGCTCCATCTAATAGGTGATTCAACGTCGCCCCTAAAATGAATGGACTTGATTTGATCCCAAACACTACACGGCAATGTCTGTAGATTTTGACATTATTTGAATCTCCATCTTGCCACCAAAGAAATCGCAGATAATCCTTGTAACTGTCATTCAGCTGAATCTATAGAAAAGCTTTGCATATATCGGCGATCACACCATACTTTCCAATACGAAACCTATTTATTAGGGATGAAATAAGTTCCACAAGGTTTGAACCTGTTACTAGGCAGTCATTTAAAGATGGGCTTCTTTTGGATTTTTCAGAACCATCGGAGACAGGTCTGATCCTTGTTGTTGAATTTTCTTTAATGACAGGTCGATGAGGAAGATAGTGACACTTAGAGTCCTTGAGATTTTCACTATTTAACTCTTCAATAATACCTTCTTTCTTCCAATCTTCAAAAACATTTTCATAGTCCTGTAGAATACCAAGATTTTTGATTCTATCAACTGCATTTTTCAATCTTTTCTCTGCAAGACTTTTGTTCGAAGGTAGAACAGGGTGATCTTCTAACCATGGTAATGAAACAACATATCTACCATCTCCATCTTGTTTAACAGAATTCAAAACCAGCTTTTCGGTTTCTTTCTCAATTTCTATTTTACCTTGTTTATCTGCAGAATCCAATATTCCAAGAGTGTCCAAACTCCAAAGATCACTAATGCTTTTGTTGTTCACATGTAAAGAGAGTACTGTCATGTAGCTGTCATTTTTCACTTCATTTTCTGATTTTCCCATAACAGTCCATCCAAGTAGCGTTTCCATTGCCACTAATCCGCAAGATAAATTCCCGATTTTTCCAGTAAACTGTTTATCGGCTATATCAACACCTATCAACAAATGCACTGAAGAGGTTGAATCATAGAGACAGGCTTCTTTGTCACTAAGAAATATTCCTTTTTCTTCAATTTCTTTAGTCCAAGGTCCAGATATCGCTTTTGATATATCTATAAATATTGTCTCTTGATCATAAGCTTCGAAAGAACAGTGGTAGTCCTTTTGGAAACTGCTTACATATAAAGGGTGGTCAAAAAAAAAACTTCCCCTATATATGAAACCCTAACGGCCTATCCGCTCAACCAATCGTACCAAAATTTCAGACATGGTTGTTTGAAGGTATGCGCTGGAGATTGTGATGATTCTAAAAACACAGGGTTCAAGGTTACGGTTACAGTAAGAGAATTTTGAAATTTTAGAATGGCAACACCCATTTTTCCCTTGCGCAAATTTCAATACGCTGATCAATTTGCGCAAGGAAAAAGTGGGTGTTGTCATTCGAAAATTTCAAAATTCTCTCACTGTAATCGTAACTGTGAGTTCTGCATTGTTTAGAATCATCACAATCTCCAGCGCATACCTTCAAACAACCATGTCTGAAATTTTGGTTCGATTGGTTGAGCGGATAGGCCGCTGGCGTTTCATATATAGGGGAAGTTTTTTTTTTGACCTCCCTGTACTTTGTATAAATGATGTTTCTACTTACTCTCTACACCACCAAAAAGATTGTGGATCATATCTTCAGCTCTAATTTGTTCATAACTCAATTTAGAAACAGCTTCTTTAGTTATGTATGATTTTTGGATGCGTGTGTCAATTAACGCTCTCACAGGAAAACTGCCACCATTACCGTAAAGATATACAACTAAAGTTTGCAGAAGAATATCAGCTGAACAAGTTGGGTTCACCGAAGTGTTGAATTTTTTCTTTGAATTTTCCATAGCTTTGTCGACTATTTTACCGGAACCAGTGGATTCAAAATGCTTCATTTCAGGGCACATAACATTAAAATGTTTTTTTTGACACTTGTACACTGCCTTACCATGCGTCCAGTCTTGAAACATCGATAACAGCATTGCTTCTTGGCCAGCAAAGTTGTTTTTTTTTTCTGTAAATCTAAATTCAAAGCAAGTTTGCAATTTTTACTTTCATGATTCTTTTCGTTGCAAAAAACACAATTAGTAGAGCTTTGACTTCCAGCAAAACGCCCGGCAGCCGTGTACATTGGTTTTTTCAATAAGTAAATTTTAGGACTGTCTTCAAAAGAAAACACTTTCATGGCCAGATTGATTCGTTCTTCTCCTTCTACTTCGTTTTTCAAAAACTGCATTAAATTTTCAAGTCGATATTCTTCTTTTTTATCACTGTAACTATTATTTCTTTGCCAAGCTCTGAGAACTTCCTCGGATAAACAAGATTCAACTAAAGAAAGAGCATAGCTGCATATTTTTCAATTGTTACTCCTAAACTTTCTAAAGCTCTAAGCTGTATCTCAATCCGATCGTACAAAGTAGGAAGTTTTACCTTTTGATCCCAAGAATGGGGTCAATTCATGTGACGTAAAAGTCACATGTCATGTACCTCTTGCGCATGGCATTTAAGTTTCATCCGCGCCGCTCTCGTCGATCAGTCTGCCATTAACGTTCTCCGCCGAGTATGAAGCGGATTTTTTTGTTTACATTTGAAGTTATAATTTTTGAGTCGTTTTCTTTCCTCTTATTATGTGTTAACAGAGGAAATACTGGTGTGCTGATGGATGGATGCTTTAATGCGAAACACAAGAGTGACTATCATGATAAAATGTTTTTTTTTTATTTTCCTTTCAACAATCCTGACTTGGGTTGATAGCTTTGGTATAGATTTTTTCAAGCTTTCGAAGTCGGAGATATGTTCCGATCATTTTGAAGAATTCCTTTAGTGTGTGTCCATTGATTAAATATAGCTGTTCCAGTAATTTGTTAGAAAAACTCTTCGAAGAAAAAGAAATCGGTAAGCGATTTGCCACCAAAAGCAATCAAACAAAATCATGAGTGCATTTCTAATTTACTTCATTCACATTTGATGAAATTTCTGATAATTTTGAATATGCTTAGAAGGTTTTCAAATGTTCACATGAGTATTACATTGCATTTTTTTACAAAATCTTATCTAAATTTAATCAATGTAAGTAAACAAACTCCTATTGCAAAAATAACAGCAGCTATAATGCTAAACTTAGGTGGAAGTGAATATTACTAGTTTTCTAATTACATTTGCAGATTTGTGATGGATTCAAAATGAATTTATATCAAATATCTTTTCTATTGTTAAAAAATGAAATATCAATAGTTTATTGTATTTAAACTGAAATTCACTGTTATCATAATATCCTGTTATAACACTGTGCACCTCAGTTATTTCTGTTTTAATAAATAAAGGTCTTTTCATTGAAAATCAATTTCCATATCAGAATTAATTATATAATTTTTATTCCCAACTTCATTGCTACATGCATGTTTCACTTTTTTTTTTTCTATTTCTTTAACATATCAATTTTGAATTATAAAATTCTGTGAAAGCATGAAAGTGTTTCTTTCAACTCCTCTTTATATCCTATTTAACTTCTCTCTCTCTCTCTCGTTGTGTATATATATATATATATATATATATATATATATATATATATATATATATATATATATATATATATATATATATATATATATATATATCATGACCTTATTCTTGTTTATTAATTCAATATAATTTTTATCAATGTAACTATAGCATTTAAAAAAATTTCATAAATGTTCTGCTTTAAAAGTATACTGTTCAACATTATGTTTTTATTAGTGATAAAAAAAACCTGTTCTTTAGTATCTAGGATATTTCTGTTGAATAAAATTGATTTCATCATTTACATTGATATTCTTGTCATACTGTGTTTATATTATTTCTAAGTGTCTAGAAAAATAAATGTTGATAAATAGTCAATAGGTTTTTTTTTTTTTTTTTTTTTTTAGTTTTTTGTATTAGTGAGTACATTGAAACATATATTTGATCATATTTTTTCAAATAATTATCACATATATTTTATATATATATCTCTCTTTCTATATATATATATATATATTTGTAATGTGTAAATAAAAATTATGAAAGCGTGATTTTGTTTGTTTTCCTTTAATGATTTCTACAAATTAAAATGAAATTATTTATTCATAAGTTGCATAGATTTAAAAAAAGGTATCCATACCTTTTACATTTCATAATTTGAAATTGTAAACATAATTTATTTAATATATACTAATTTAAGTTTCATGTTCTTTCTTCTAAGCAAACTGAAAACATCAAAGTCTCAATATTTATAAAAGTAATTACATAAGAAAAAAAATACAATAATTTCATTAGTAAGCTTTAAAATATTAACTTATCTAAGAGTAATAATTATTAAAAAAAAGAACTAACTGGGGGAACTATATTCCTAAAATTCAACATTCAATACTATTTAAATAATATGTAAAAAAGAACATATGTAATTTTTCAAAAACACTGCCATAGTCATTTGTCAAAATGTATCTTTCGGATAAAAAAATGGGGGCGGGGGGATATAGGAAAGAAAAGAATAAAGCGGCACCAAACGAATTAAAAAGCGATGTTAGTTAATTTTGCATAAACAATAATTCTATTAAAAATACTAATTAAAATTTTAATATAAGAAATAAAATTATATAACTAAGAAAATTTGGAGAAAATAATTCAAAATAATATCTTTAAAAAAAGTCAGGAGTTTTTAATAATTGATCGGCTAGCTTAATATTTACTAAACAATGTCAACAACAATGTAAACAGTGTCAACGTTATCGGCAGACATCACAACATGCGCAGAACGGTTGAAAAGTGAACAGAAGCGGTTTGTTTGGTACCTGACACGTGACCATGAATTGACCCCATTCATAGAAATTGTTAACTTCAAATGTTCCCGAACATAGAATTCGACAAGTAAGTCATCTCGTCCAAATCGTGATTTTAACGAGTCGATTGCTTTTTGATAATTTTCCTTTGAAGACGGAAAACTTTCAACTAACTCTCTAGCTCTAGTAGAAGGCAATGTAGCTTGTATCAAATATTGAAGTTTATCAGCCTCGTCAATATTTGGGTCACTATCATCAGTTTTACTAAACTGATCCCAAAATGGCAACCAGTCTTTGATTTCACCACCAAACTTTTTTTGTAACGTGTTTTACCAGTGACGGTAACTTAAATTTTCTTTTAGAAATACTCTGAACAGAACTAGAGTCATCACTTTCTTCACAGCTATTACTTTTGTTTTTAAAAATAATGTTGATTCGCTTAAATTTCTTGTTATATTCATTTGCAGCAAAAGTTTCAGCATCCAAGTGTCTGATCTCGTTTCTGTTTCAAGCAACATTAAATTCATAATGTCATCATTTAGTACACAATATTCGTTATACTTTTCGCCAAGTAGGTCAAAATCGGCCAATAAATCAAAATTGTCCGTTAAATTGGCACCATCTTTAGAAATTAGATCATTAATAGTGTTATATAAACGTGTAAATGCTGAACGTGCAACAGTTCCTTTCTTTTTAAAATTTTCCATTTTTATCTTAAACAAATTCAAAGCACAATAAATCACTTAAAGTAAAATTCAAAATTCACTTGCCTTTTTCTCACTTATTATCCACATCAAATTATACAAGTCCTGTCGCGGACGCCATTAGTTATGTTGTACCAGCTGTAGCGTGAATCACGACCTTTGTAATACAAGGCCTCACAACTCCCAACGCTTTCAGCCAGTGACGTCATGAGGTTGGATGAATTCTGTAGAAAACGGTAGTCGTTATCGTAGTGAAGAACTGTAAATGTGTTATTCGCTTTGTTTGAAAGTTTTCTGATCTTTTTGCATATTAATTTTAATTTATTGTAATGAAGATGCCTAGTGCATGCTGTGTTCCCAATTCTAAAAGTAATTACACAAAAAATAGCTCCAATGTTTCTGTATTTTCGTTTCCAAACGATGAAAACACTACAAGAGCATGGATTTCTGCATTAAAGCGGAACGATTTCGTACCTACTAAATATAGTAAGGTAAGTTTGATTTTTTGTACAATTTTTAGTTAATTCTTTTGAAATGCAAAACATTTAAAATTATGTATAACTTCCATTTATCTTCTGTCATTTTTGTTTGCTCTACATTTAGTTGCTTGTGCTTCCAATTACTTTGGTATTGTTTGCATGAGCTAAATAAAAAACTTCTTTGTTTTATTGTTACTTCTCATAGTCTTTTTTTTATTTGTTCCTAATATTTAAAATGTTTTGTTTTTGTATCTTTTTACTTTATACTCCATACATATTTTTTTAAATCTAATTTAGGCCTAATATTTGTTGCTAACATTTAGGTATGTGCTAAACATTTTCAAGAAAATCAGTTTTCAACAGTTAGAGAAGAGTTTAATACCAGTACGGGAGAACTTATTCAAGTACCACTAGAGTGTAAAAGGCAATTTTTTTTAGAAATGTTTAATAATTATTACCAAAATCTTACAAAGTACTTAAGTGATTTATTGTTATTTTGCTCTTATAAAAAAAAGTTTAAAATCATCTAATGAATAATAAAACTTGGCTAAATTCTAGAGACGGGTACCGCCAAGTTTGGCGCCAAATTTTAAAGCTAAAGTTGCCAATATGGCAACCCCTCTACGCTTCCAATGTATGACAACCCTGTTAAGAGAATGGGGTGATATCGGTGATGTAATTATTAACTAATCAGATTTGAATTGACTTTGAATAGCAACCAATTAGGTATAAATGCAGCTTTTCGCGGGGAATTTTTAATTTCTGTTGCTCCTCAAGTCTTGTATCGTATTTTTTCATTTCTCTCTTCGATTTCTCTTGTGGTGGCAGCTTTTCGTGGGAAATCTTTCCGAAGATTGGATTTATTCTGCTCCCCAAGTCTTGTTAAGTATTTTTTTTTCTTACTTTCTTCGATTTTTCATGTGGTGCAAAATGGCTGGTATGAATGTGACATATGAGGAATCCCTTAAATTGAGGTTTTTTTTCGATTTAGAACGTTTGGGAGCGAAAGCGTGTGTTGAATGGTGCATGAAAATGGGTTTAATTGCTGATGGTCGGAAGTGTGCTGAATGCGGGCAGGATATGATTTTAACAGAAAGGAAAGATCGGGGAGATGGGGTTAATTGGGTTTGTAGAAGGGAAGGGCATTATTGCAAATTAAGTATTCAGGCTAATTCATGGTTTGAAAATTCTCGGATGGATCTGTCGAAAGTTTTATTGGCGACGGCCATGTGGGTGAAGGGTTGTACCCATTCATTTATTATGGAAGAGGCCGATATCGCCAGGCAAACCACGACAGACTGGATGAGTTTTTGTAGGGAGGTATGTGCTTGCATGCTTGTGAATGAAAGTGTTACACTTGGGGGGCCGGGTAAAATTGTTGAGATTGACGAATCAAAATTTGGGAAACGAAAGTATAATAAGGGAAAGAGGGTTGAGGGTGCATGGGTTTTTGGGGGTGTTGAAAGGTATTCGAACAAATGTTTTATGGTTGTGGTACCGGATCGAACACGTGAAACTTTGATTTCGGTACTGAAAGAATGGGTTATTCCGGGTTCCACAGTAATGTCTGACTGCTGGAAGGCGTACGATAGTCTTTCAGACGAGGCATTTGTGCACCTGACAGTCAATCATAGTCTTACATTTAAGGACCCGGATACAGGTGCCCACACGAATTCAATCGAGGGGACTTGGGGAGCATGTAAGAGATCTCTAAAAGGAACGAGAAAAGTGAAAGACGGTATGGACGGCTATTTAGCAGAATATATTTGGAGGCGGTGTCACCGCTCCGGGGTTAAATCTATTACCCGGCAGTTCTTTGAATCAATCATAAAAGTGTACCCGCCTGAAAAAGAAATTGAAAAGGAGTAATAGCTGCCATACCGACGAAATTCACATGGTTAAATCGGGTGAGTTGAAAAAAATTGTATTTTTATTTTTGTGCATTTTTTTAAATTTAACACTGTTCAAATTGTGCAATTTTTAATTATTTTTAATTTTTGTAAATAGTATTGAGAAACTTTTATTTTTAATTTTTATTATACTTTTTATACTAATTATTTTAAATTTTTATAAATAGTTCTTTTTGTATACTTCATGCCAAATTTGTATACTTCATGCAAAAAGAGGAGATAGAAAAAATCAACACTTTTTCTGATTTAATTTTAAAATTTAAAAACTTTAAATCAAATACATAGATTATAATTCAAAAAACAAACAAAACAATTTTTATTTGTCTAGACACTTCTCAAGCTCCTAAGGTAAGTCATTCTTTATTAATTTCTTCCAAATTAGAAGTAATTTGTAAATTTGTATTTTAACTTATTTAATATTATAATTATTTTCATTTGTCTGTGTGAAATTTAAAGTAAAGTTGAAAAACAAAATATATTTTGTTATTGTCCCTCTGTAAATAAAATGTTATGATTCAAATAGTGTGTGATTTTTTTTATTTGTGTTTTCTTTTACAGTTTCTACAGATTGAATTGAAATTAATTATAAATGCATTGAAATGTAAAATCAGATATAATAAAAGTTAGTTTATTAAATTATATGAATTACTAATATATTAAATGAAAACAATTCTTAATGTTTTTTCATGTACAAGCTGTGAAAGTAATTCTTTTTTATCAACAGAATTAGTTGGTGTAAAATTTAAATTTTATATTAAATACATTAATATTTTATTTGAAAGTTCATAAGTAATTTGAGAAGTAAACAATTACATGTTAACTTATAAAATACATGTATTACCTGTCACTACAATAAAAAAATCATCAAAAGATTTAAAAAGTATTAGATTAATTTAATTTTAAGCTTTAAAAATATTTTCAGGGAAAAAAACAAAACGATTTTTAATAAAATAAAAAAAAATCTCCATTAAAACAAGAAAAACTAACAATAATACTCCAATGTATATATTTAATAAATTTACATTGTGATTTAAATGTTATTAAATGAAATGTGAATGTTATTAAATGGTCAATAAGCTATAGAGGACCTTAAGGTTTTCTATCATGCCGTTTCTTTTATTCACTCAGGGAAAAAATAAATAATTTTGAATTTTATGAAAGCTAAATGTCTTAATATTAATAATGTTATTTTTAAGTGAATTTAAAATATACCCAAACATCAAGAAGAAAGTGGGATTTTGCTCATGGCAGCCAATCATCCTACCCGTGTGACGTCACAAATAAGTTGTGAGGCCTTGTTTTACGAAGGTCGTGGCAGGGTCCAAGTGAATTGTGGGAGCTGTGGTCAAAGACATCATGCTGTGATGTGCCCTGATAGAAAGACCGTTGAGTCTTCTAATTCTCAAGAAGCAACGGGCAGTTCAATCAATTTTGGACAGTTTAATACATTGGCCAGTCCCACATGTTCTACAAGTGCATTTCTACAGACCCTGGTCGTGGTTCTTCGGGGAGAAACACAGGATTTTGCTGTAAGAGCCCTCATAGACACTGGAAGTCAGAAATCTTATATTACGAAAGAAGCTGCTGAGAAAATGAAGTATACTGCATTAAAAGAAAAGGGCACACGCATAAAAAAAAGGGCATATAAAAGGGCACACGCTGACTGAATGCATGATTAGAAAACGGTCCTAATTTAATTGAACTTGTTCCTTCCGTACTGAATCGTTTCCGGAAATTTCCTGTTGGAATAGCATCAGACACTGAGAAGGCATTTCTTCAGATCGGAATCAGAAAGAGGGATAAAGATTGTCTGCGATTTTTATGAAAAACCAAAGACAAGGGAATGAAAATCTACAGACATCGTCAAGTCGTGTTGGGTGTCACCTGCAGTCCATTCCTTTTAGCGGCAGCTTTGGATTACCATCTGGAAAAAGCCCCTGAAGAGCTCTTGAATACTGCGGAAATTTTGAAGAATTCATTTTATGTGGATAATTGTGTCTGCAGTTTGAAGAATATAGATGAAGCAGATAAATTTATAGTTGAATCGCAAGCGTTGATGTCTTTAGAAAAATTCAATCTACGAGGCTGTCAATCAAATGCTTCACTTGAAATTATCGATCAACCCGACAAACAACAAACTGTACCCTTATTGTGCCTAAACTGGGACCTAAAACAAGATATTCTGTCTTGCATCATAAACTGTCAGAAAGATGAAAACCTGGTTCTTACTAAAAGAAGTCTGCCTTCTTTGGCTCAGAGTATATTTGGCCCTGTGGATATATCTTCTCTCGTAACCATCATTCCAAAGTTTATGCTTCAAGAATCCTGGAATCTTGGACTTAAACGGGATGATGCACTGCCAGAAGATCTATCAAAACGATTTTGGAACTGGCTGAAGGGTATAAAGAATCTTTCAGAGGTCAAAATATATCGGTGGATGAAACTGAGTCAAGGTGAAGAAGAAACTATCAGTCTTTTTTTTTTTTGTGATGCAAGTGCTAAAGCGTATGCCACTTGTATTTTCCTAAGAGTGGAGGTTCGTGATGAAGTGTTTTTTTTTTTAGCTTTGTTCAATCTCGAGCTAGAGTCTCGCCTTTAAAGAACTTTACGATCCACCTTGAACTTCTATCCTCGCTGTCAACGGAAAATTTCATACTAGCGCTAAGGACTTTTATTGCATGAAGTGGACGATCTTCAGTAATATACTCGGATAATGGAACAAGTAGACTATTTCATTGTATTAACTGGCAACAAGTAGTAGAAGAAGGGAAAAAGAAGGAAATCATTTGGAAATTTATACCACCATCTGCTCCATGGTGGGGAGGATGGTGGGAGCGCCTTATTGCAATAGTAAAAGACCTTCTGAAGAAAGTTCTAGGCCGAGCATGCCTGAATTACGAAGAATTGAATACAATTTTATGCGATTGCGAAGACATCGTAAATTTAAGACCCATTACCTACGTTTCAGAACACGGTGATTTGGAATCTATAACACTATCTTCATTCCTCAGAAAACGTAAGAGAAATGGAATTCCAGATCTTGACCACTTGGAACTATCTCCTGAGTATCTTCGCAAGCTGCGGCTGTATAGGTGTAAACTGCAAGAAGATCTCAGAAATCGATTCGAATACTTGGTGCAGTTGAGGCAACAAACTAAGAAAATGATAAAAACCCACAATTTCAAAGTGGGAGAAGTAGTTATTGTCGAAGTAACTGATCAAAAACGTCTGAATTGGCCTCTGGGGAAAATAACAGAAATATTCCCTTGTAAGGACGGTTCAGTTCGCCTTGTGAAAGTAAAAACGAAGAATGGCGAATTTCTGAGACCTGTACAGCGTCTCTACGCACTTGAGGTTCAAACGCCTTCAGTAGAGAATCTACTTGAGAACAGAGCATCTGAAATTGAAGATGAAGCAGTACAACAGCAATATGTTGAACGTCTTGAGAAGCTACCATAATCGGACAAAACGTCTCTACCAAATCTAAATATCATGAAAACCCGTTTCAGCCGTAAGATTCAAGCTCCCAAACGACTGGACCTGTGAACTGTTTGGACTAAAGAACAGTTTGAGTTTTCTTGAAAAGAAAAACCCAAAAGGTGGGAGTGTAGCGTGAATCCGCAATCTTCGACGAAGCGAGTAACAACTCAACTCCGTATTGAAAACAAAATGACTTGGAATTAAAAACTTGATAAACTGAACAACGTTGTGATGAGCAGCTGAAAAGATTCTGAACTATTTTCTTTCGGAAATGCAGTCATTTAAACCTAATATGTATATAGAATAACTTGTCCTCTCGTAGAAATAAATGTTATAGTTTATTTTTTCAAGGACAGTAGTTTTTTCAATCACAGTAAAAGAACCCGTGTACGATAGGCGAGTACACGACACCAGCATTCAGTAATACATAAACCGAAACTAACTTCAAATTACTAAAAGAGCTGGATCATCAGATTCTTTTGACTCGTAAAATAAGATAGGATCTTTTATCACTTGGGAACACGTTTAAATTAAGGGTAAATAATATCTTAATTACTTCAAAGATACCTTTACTCTTTCAAATGAAAAACGCGCATTTGTATAACGAACACTCTTTATTCACATTATTTACAAGTAAGAATTACGGCCGTATTCACCAACCGTTGTTAAACATCAGCTGATGATTAAACGCTGATCAGCAGTCAAATCGGTATTCACCACACCAAATCGGTTGACGATTTCCCCCAGTTTTGCCCCATTTTTTTGATTCACGGACTTCCGATGATCAAAATTTGATCAACGGTTTTCCGCATGCGCAGTTCTCAAGAAGGACAACTGTTACATTAGTTTTCAAACAAACATGGAGGATTTAGATGCATTGGAATTATTGCAGTTGATATCAGATTGGAGGTGAATAATTTACACTGACAGAGTTTCTGATGTGGATTTGTTAGATGAATGTGATTTTGTTTCCAATGCATTTTATCTTTGAGAAGGAGAAATTAAGCACCAATATCTTACGAAACAGTGCTGTAACTACTGAAGAGAAATTGTGTATTGCCTTACGTTTCTTTGCTTCAGGAAGTCATCAACAAATAATTGGTGATTTCAATCAAACTAGCCAGTCATCATGTTGCCGGGCTATAAATGAAGTATCTAGATGTATAGCTGAAATGAGGCCAAGATTCATTTACCTACCAAATAATGAATCTGAGCGACTTGAGGTATGTTTACATTTATCCCTTTTACATCGTTCATATGGGAATCCCTTTTTATTGTTATTATATCCGAGTTGATTTTTGATTATTATTTTCTGGAATTAAAATTAGAATCTGTCATTTGTATAATTCCGTGAACATTCAAATTTTTGAAGCAAAGGAATTATAATTAAAAGAATTTTCTAAACTTATTAATACCTTTTAGAAAACTCAAGTTTAGTACGATTATACTGTTTTTTGTCAATACTGTTTTACAGTTTTTTGTTCCTTAAAATGCTTCCATTAAAAACATTTTATTGCATATTTTCTATTTGGTTAATCTAATGACTTGCTAATAAAATAAGTTATTTCATATCTATACATATTCATATCATTTGTGTAGTCTTATAGTTTTTTTAATTATGTTATTATGGCGATATAAGTTATTAAAAATTGATAATGTATGTATGTAATTTTTTTTCAAATCATTTTTAATTAACTTTTAATATTACTTTTATAACTAGAATTCATCTGTAACAGTGTTTGCATTTGTTATGCTATAAGAAAATTTTCCCATTCTTTACATAGACAGTGTACATGTTAATCAATTTTAACCTTGCTCCTTTTATTTTTCAATTTTGTAAATCTGTGAAAATATAATAAAGAATTCAAGTATTAAAGATTATTTGCAATATAAACTTAACATTTTAATTAGGCTTTATTCCATATTGAAAAATCTTATTCTTCTACCCCTACCATTATACCACTGTATATCAAGGATTATGGCAGATTTTTGTATGAATAAAGCAAGAAGGGTTTTTGAGAAACAACCACCTAAATAATAAATATGTTTTCGTTGAACAAATAATATTTTAAGATTAGGAAAAAAAATATTCTTTCTGTAGAATATTTTCCAAAGTTATCTGAAATCACTTACAAATATTTTAGAATGCACATTTCTAGTGATTGAGAATAGAATATCTTATATCTTTTATATATATATATATATATATATATATATATATATATATATATATATATATATATATATATATATATATATATATAAAGTTTTAAAAAGTACTGTATAAATGAATTCTAAATTTAGTTACAAAAAATGGAATTTTTGACTTATATCAAATATTATAATATTTAAAATATTTAATATTATAATCAAATAAATTATAATATTTGTGTTTATACTATCAATTTTTAAGTATGTCATGTAAGTATTATTGTTAAATTAGCAATTTTTTTCCTTAGTTATTTATAATATTATAATTAATTCTTATTTCACATTTCTCAGATTAAAGACTTGCAAAGATGTGGAAGAAATAAGGAACAGCCTTTTCCTCCTGAAAAAAAAAAAAGAAAAGAAAAGAAAGAAAGAAAGAAATAAAAGCAACAAACAAAAAAATCTTTTTCATCTGTCTGGTGATGATTATACAGGATTGCTTTTTGTATTTTTGAAACTTTCCTGTATGACTCATTTCCATGATTGTACACTGTTTTCACATGGGTATATAAGGTTTTTTTTTTTTTTTTTTTTTTTTAAGTAAATTGATTTTTTATGTTATTATTTATTTTATAGAAAAAGAATTATTGCAGTTTTTATTATGATTAATAATTAAAAATTTAAAGATATTACTTTTGTTACTTATAAATTGTGTGATATAATAATGTGCTTAGTCACTCAATATAGCTAATCTTTTTTACAATATCAGTTTACTTCAGCTTTAATCTTCAACAATGTGTATAAAATTAACATTTTTTAAAGAAATCAAATTTTGACCTTTGTTATCTGCTGAAAATGATTCCCAATTTTTATTAATGTTTTCCTTCTCATTACATAACAAATTTTAACATTATTTCTAATGTATTCTCTACCTGATTATTTTTTGAATTTATCTGTATAGAAATGACTAAATAATTACTTATTCCCATCTTTGAAAATCAAATGTATTTTTAATTTGATGTTGTTCTTTTTATGATTTATAGAAAATGACATGCATGTATGGCTCATATCAGTGTAGTTATTTTTTAGTGGTTTTATGTGCTCATTATCTTATTACAATATGTATATGTATTAGAGAAATAAAAAGACACATCTAGAAGAATTTTGTATTAAGAATCAGCATTAATGTTGCACCTCTATTGACACTTTCTTGTAATTCTTGTAGAAGAATTTTGAATTAATAATCAGCATGAATGTTATATTTTAAAGTACCTTTAATGGAACTTTGTTTTAATGCTTGTAGAAGCTGTAACTTCTCTGTCAGAATTTTCTTTTGTAATTCATATATGTTACTTTTCGAGTCAAATTTGAATAAAATAGATTTTTGTATACAGAAGTCCTTTTTTAATTTTGCATATTTTAAGACATTCTGAGAAGTGTGTGAAAAACAAAGAAAATAGATTAATTGGGATTTGAAAATTTTGGAATTTGAAAAACAAGTATAGATAATAACTTATCCGAGTTAATTCAAATTTCTACAAATTATGATGCAAATATAAAATTTTAAAAAAGAGGTTTTTATTTTAAAAATTCAACTTAACTTAACTGACATTTTAATGTAACCTATTAGAATAATATTTAGGATGATTTCAAGAAAAAAAAATTTTGTGAAAAATTCTTTTACTTTTTTGAAACATTTCAATTTGGATCATCTTTCATCAAATTTAAATATAGAAAGAGATTCCTTGTTTAAATACACAAGATCCTGAGTTGAAAAATTTGACAATTAAACAAAGGAAATTATGCTGACTTAACAGTATTTAGTTAGATGTTGTGCTCATAGGTTTATGATTTCCGGAAGTAATGATTGTCATGAAGATATGAATAATTAAAAACATCATTGGAAATTAATATAATAAAGTGACAGATATTATTCAAGTATGAGTAGAAACTAAATGTTAAAATATCAAAAAATTAATAACTTTTTTGGTACAAAATCCTGGGAATAAAAAAAAAAAGAAAAAGGCAAAAACTTGTTGAATCAAATGGAATTTCACATTTACTTGAAAGAATTAAAATATCATTACTAGTTTCTGACAGGCTAATCAAGTTAACCTGTGTTGCTTTTTGATTAAGTTTGAATCATCAAGCAGAAAGTGTTAAAAAATGTATTGTTAATTGTAGATGTTTTGCCACTCAATTTATTTGAACAAAAGTGAATGCTTATGATGTGCAAATTAATCATTTATTTCATTCAGGGATATCAATTCTAAAATAAGTATGGTTTTCATCAATATTTACATTATTTTTATACTGATTTGTAATGTCAAGTACATGTTGTCAAGCTAACAATTAGCCCATTCAAATTTAAAGAGTTGTTAAATTCATTGTTTACAAAAAGTTTTAGATATGAGGTATAAATGAGCTTCTTCACTTCCACAATAACTATATACTATACAAATTTATTGCATGAATATTTATTTTGGTGAAATAGCTGTTGGTCTTCAATATTCATATACAATTTTCACTGACTTTTGTTTATAATTTGAATCTTCTGATTTGCAGCATATATTCTGAATGTATATATTCTTCTTATATGTATATATTCTGACATTTATAACTATAAATTTATATCTTTTTTAACAAAATATATGTAAAAATTTAATATTCTGATAGTTAATAAAAGAAAATTTTTCCATATTTGCTTTTCGATAGAAATAAAAGCATACCACAGAATAAGTATTTTTTACTTTTATTCAGCTTTGAGGGAAAAAAATTATCTCAAAAACTACTGAATATGTAGACAGCTAATACATATTTAAATATTGACACCAAAAATAATCTTAGTATTTTTTTAAAATATAATATATTGTGGAAGTTTAAAACCTATTTGTTTAAAAATAAATGCTGAAAGTCTAATAACAATCTTAAAGAGAAGTTTGTAATATATGCTATAAACTTCATGCAAACAATTATATGGGATTGCCAGAGATATCATTGCTTTTCATTACAATTTAAATAACCTTTGGAAATTGAAATATTTTGTGTAAATGAAAATTATTTACTAATATGAAAGTCATAATACTTGTAAGCAAGATTTTATACACTACATTTCCTACTCTTTTATTATATTAAAAATACAGGATACTACAATTTTTGTTAAATTCATTGTTTAGAAGAACTCCTCACTTGCGAAATCAGTTTGCAGCAGTTTGTTATTTCTATTGTTTATGTATATACTCTATAATTATATAAAAAATGTTTAAATATTTCCATAAGTAAATTAACTAATTTAAGGTTAATATGCAATTTTTTCAAAAATTTAATTCAGATAGACCTTTTGTAAAAGTTTAATTCATTGGAAAACTATTCAAAGCACAGCTAATATGCATATTCTCAATTCAAAAGAGAGCAAATACACAAATGTTTTATTACTTAATAATACAGTGGAAATTTAAAATATACTTGGTTAATAATGTATAGTCAGAGAAACAATCCTACGAAAAGCTATAATATCATGTAAGCAAATCGGTGAGATTGTCACTAGGCAATATCACCTTTGTTTTCTCGTTTGATCTTACCACATTCCTTGTACAAGGAAGGAATGAGGTTTGTTTTCCGGCGTATGCTCCTGAACGGATTCTTAGCTTGTGCCGGGTTCACAAAAATCAAAACTCGAATATCACAAAAAAAATTTTAAAATCTGTCAGAAGCTGGGAAAGAAACAAAATAACAACAAAAACACGAAACAGCGCCACCCATCAGCTGATAATCATGTGATATATATAGACCAATGAAGATCCATTTCCGGTTGAAAAAGGCAGAAAAAGCTGCTTGTCGTAACCTTGATGCTTAGTCGTAAAATTAACGTTCGTGAATACCAATGATCATTGGTTGATGATTTGTCGTTGATCATGGGTTGAACGATCCGATGTTTAGCAACCGGTTTGGTGAATACGGCCGTTAGAAGTTGTAGTTGTTCTTTTAGGACAAGAAACTCCGGAGTTGAGTTGTCTCAGAAGAAGTGGAAGTGCTTTTTGTGACAAAATCCTTACTTCTTTTAAGTTAGCAACCATAAATAGAATTCAAATCATTGTTGACATTGCTTTAAAAAATATTAGCAGCAGTTGAAGATTCAAATAGCATGTGACATTTGAGTTTGAATTCGAATAAGCAGCGATATACAAAGACAGATCTGAATCGTACAAATCTGACAATTCTTACTTTAGCAGAACCTTTTAAATATCACAATTATTTTCAAAGCACGCCAGGCAATGAGATGTTCCTACAATCAACTTAAAAAATTAAAAGTAGAATATTTTTAAGATATATATATAGTATAAATAATATTAGAAAAAAGATTATCACTCTATAGAACAAATTTCCTCTATAATGATGTAGCGAAAATCAATAATTTAATGAAATAAAAATTTAAAATCCGTTTTGGCGTTGGGCTGTGATATTCATTAAGAAGTTCGCCAAGTCACATGATCCAGCGAACCAATGAGAAGTGAGCTCTATCTCTGCCGTCTCTGCGGACATGCGTCTGAACTGAGATTTCCCCTCTGTGTTTGCGATTCACAAAGAACGCAGTGTAATGGCATTTTTATATCTGCTTTGTCTGCCCCATGATTTGTGGTTTAAAGGATTTTGATTCGTTAAATTTCACCGTGTTTACCTTGTAAACAGGAGGTTAGAAGTTTGTTTGTCACTACTTAGAAAATAAGTTACAGATGGTACATGGAAAAGTGTTTTTCCTCATACTTTCAAGGCTTTAATTGTATACTTTTCATTTTTAATTATTTTAACAATATTTTTGGCATTTCCATTTCATAAAAAAAGGTTTCAGCTTCTTCTCTTCGTTTTTATATACACAATTTTTCTGTCAAAATAAGTATAATTCATGAATTTGGGGATAAAACGTAGAAATAAATGCTTTTTTCAATGACAAAAATGTGCTTTTCTATTTCATACGTATTAAATCTTATTAATAAAATTCTACTGATATTTCATATATATATATATTGTTACATTTATTCTCATATATCAGTATTTGTTTTCTATTTAGTTTTTCTTCTAGGGTGTATATCTGGAAAAGCGAACTGTAGAGTTTTCGGTTGTAGCATTGTTTTCAGAAAATCAATTTGGCGAGTTTAGGCTTTTCTGGCTACTGATGTTTTTCGTTATTCCCCTCCTCTCCTTGTTTGTTATAGTAACCTTAAAGATTAATCCTTTCGCTAACGTATTTTTCTAGATATTCGCAGAAAGTTTCAATTCGTATTTATGAAATATTCGCTCTTATGTACTTCATGTTTCGGTATCTATTATTTACTAGTACTTAGAGGATTTCATCTGTGGACAGTTTATCTATTAACTGTCTGAGGTGATGTAATTATCTTGAAGCTAGTACTCAGAATAGGATTTCGGATTTCTCGTATTCATTAATAGAGTAAGTAATGAGTTTCGCATCCCATATGTGAGAATTCTTTGAGCAAATTATTTGTTGTTTAACTGTATAAGATTAATAATAATGAATTCCTATTGGTTTCAAAATATTTTGTTATTGAATTATGAATATGTTTACAAAAGATCAGAAATCCTGAGTATTGATTTTAAAAATGTTAAAACCTTAAGTCTGGAGTGAATTTTATGTGAAATTTTAAATAGTAATCATGTAAATGAAATATCTAAAAGTATTTATAAACTTTTAAAGGCATTATTTGCTGCTTTCTGAGATCAGAAAAGTATGATATTGAATTAAATAGAAAGAAAATGTACTTCCATAAGTAAGATATAGAGAGAAATTTCATATACTAGTTTAACATTCAAAGCTATTATAAATTGAAAGAAAAAAATGTTTTTAATATCCAATACAACACAGTCTTTTAAAGATATTAATAGCACTTTATTTTTAAAATACTACTTCAGTTTTACATTTTCATTCTTTTTTTATTTACATGATTTTTATCAATTACATTCATCAGTATTATTAATTTTCTATTATTTCTGATATGACATTTTGTTCAGTCTTATTATTGAAAGATTCCTAAAAACAACAAAAAATAAATCATATAAAATTGCATTAAATTATGCATTTTATTTATTATTGATATTTACTTATTTCTCTTCTGTTTAATAATTCATATTATTGAGTATTCCTGAAATTAAAAGAACCCTCTCATTGTTTTAAATTGTGTTCTCATTGTTTAAAGCAATCCAAAATTTCAATTGTATTAGAATATCATTTAAAGCATTAAATTGTTGCAATTTTATTTTATTCATGATAGCATTATGTGTTATTGTGTATTAACTGCATTAAATGGCAAAAAATAATCACTAAAGATGATAGTAGAAAAATATAATTTGGCTTTCACCAATAACAGGCAGTTAAGCCCTTAGTTTCCTAATGGTATGTGGTTATGTCAAAGGTTTGTCTGTGATATGTAGTTAATACAAAAGTACTTACTTTGTTTCAACGTATAAATTATGTTTATATATAAAATATATTACTGAGAATGAAGCGTTTTTTATACCATTATTTATTTTATATCTTTTTCATTATATAGTTTTGTTAACCGATGCAATAACATGCCACCAAAAGGGAGAGGAAGAGGTACGTTGTATAATTTTAACTTTAATTTAGTTTTTTTTATTTGCACTTTGTATTTAATAATTGAAAGTGGGTTTTAAATACTATGTTGATAATAAAGATTATTTGATTCAAAAAGTATACATCCACTGTTTTAAATTTTAAGATTTGTTCTTTTTCTTTTTGAAGAAAAATCTTTCTTTTTATAAATGATTTTATTTATTACAGTTATTAATTAATCATATCTCTTACCAATCCATCAGTTTCTAAAGTTTCTTGTCTCTATTGGATGTTAGTAAATCTATTCCTTTTTATTTTGACATGTGCAATATTTATAAATGCTATAACTATTTGCAAAAAAAAAAAAAAAAAAAAAAATGTTTACATGCTTTAAAGTTATATCTTTACCATGTTGTATTTTATTAGGACTAGCAATGTATATTTGAAATGCCATGAATTTTTTATATATATATTTAACGTATTAAACTAAGTAACCAATTGGACTTCAAGTTCATTGGTTGCATGCTTTGCCATCTAATACATCCCTGTGGAGTAGATTGCATGACAAATTGGCTTGCTATGACATGAGAAGCATGGCTAGTAGGGTGGAATAAAAAAAATCAATTTTTAATTTGTAATAGTGCAGAAAAGTTGTCTTTTGGTGTAGATAAAATAAAATAAATTTAAAATGAAAAATATTGGTGTAGATCTTGAGGTATCACAAGGTTAAAATTTCATAAAATTGAAATTTTTGCTACATTTTAAAGTTTTTTTATGATATAATCAACATTTGATTTTTAATTTGGAATAGTGCAGAAAAGTTGCCTTTTGGTGTAGCTAAATAAAAATTATAAAAAAATATTAGAGTATATCTTGAGGTGCCTCAAGTACTTCATAAAAACACACTTTTTACAACTTTTTAAGATTTTTTGCGTTCTACCTTATGAAATAAAAAACATTAAATATGCATTATCATATAAATAAAAGTATAAAATCAGTGTTACTATTTCTCTGGCTTGGCACTGAGTCATTGCTGGAGCGATTGTTATTGAGGTTAGGCGGATATTTGTATGCATCCGGGTGACAAGGACAGAGCTCCCTTCAAATCAGTAGCTTCGCCGAGTTCAGTTGAGTTGACATCCCTGTTTCGTCTGACTATTCTAACCGATTAACATAACTGATTTGGTAGTTTGTGCACTTGTGTGCTTTGCTGTGAGTAAAAATGGCTCAGTCTAAATTAGTGAGGACAAGACAAATATATGAGTGTTCTATTTTTGGGGAATTTAGTGATTTGCTTGAAGTTAAACTTGCTACTTATGAATCAAGTCTTACTGTCATATTAGATATAACATGAAAATTGCTTCAGAGAAGGATCTTTCTATAAGCAAAATATGTGACACTTTAGTTCGCATAATAGAACAAATGTTTTTTTAACTCCGAGTTTCCGTCAGTGCAACACAATGTTTCATTTGGCTTTTTATTCATTTATTTTATTTTTTTAATAAAAAGTAAACAGAGAATTCTGTGAACCAAACTGAAGAGAAGACTATGAACAAGAAAATTTTCCATCAGTTTAGCACTACGATATGTGTGGAAATCGATTTTGAGGCCCCTGTAAATCTCGAGCACATGGCAACCACCTCTACCACTGAATGTAGCAATGAAGTAGAAACAAACATTTTGCGGCTATAAGATTTGTAATCATTAAGGATACAGAAATAAGAAATGCAAAATTTGACATAAAAATATTTATTTTACTCAGCAATTAATAATTTTTTCCAGTTGAAATGCTTATATATGTATTTAAAATCGTCTTTTGTAACATAATATGAACAAAAAGTTCATTATAAATATTTTATTAAAATTTATAATTTTTCAATTTTTTTTGTAAACTTTACACTCTTTGCAGTTCTTCAAGATATTATTGTATTTCAACCAGAATTCAAAAAAATTCTTTTTAAATCTAAAAGCTAACTTTTCTGCACTATTATCAAATTAAAATTTAAGAAAATTTTTTAAAGGCCCTTTTAAAAAGTTTCATTTTTTTCAATTTTTTCTTACAAATTTCAAACTTTTTGTGGCATTTCAAGATAATATAATATTGCTTATTGAATATGTTAGCAGATTGCTTAACCCATTCAGGAACAAAGCACATATATTCGACTTAACATTGTGAAATGGAGCATCAGTTCATTCATTTTCAGAAGTTATGCCATTTTTTAAAATTCATATAATGTCAACATTTTAATATAGTGACACCCATTTTTACTATTCTCAAAATGTGTTAATGTAAGTTACTCAAAATGTGTTAATGTAAAAAATGAAATGTTAACACTAAAACTATCGCGAGTTGTCAAATTATTTTTTTCCTCTGGCAATTTCAATATATTGGTAAGATGCTGGTACATTTATTACTTTTATGAATAAAAAGTGAAACAATACTAAAATTATAACTGCACATTAAAACAAAGTTACAAATATGGCTCATATAAAAAATTTACAGAAAATCCAAATATAATCTGTAGGTAATGAAATTCCAATTTAAAAATTTGTCTAACTAGTTCTATCTGGAAAGTCTTCAATAATGATTTTGTATCAGAAGGCTGAGTTACTGCAAATTCAGACAAGCATCTAATAGCAATTCCTCTTAATAATTATATTCCTCTCTGTCTGAGGGAAATAAGCTAATGGTTCATTGTTATTTTTAATACCATTATCTCAGAATCACTTTTCACTCATAATTTTACCTATTTTTTTTATCAATTAGGTTATCCTAATTCACTTAGCCATTGTTAACGGAATTATACTTAATATAATACCACTACATATATCAAAACATTTATGAAACACACCCAGAAATACAGCACCCTTACCCTCTGTAATAGTCAGCAGTTTTCCATATTCTATTAATGAAAAGTAGAAGTAAGCAAAAATACTGGAATCTCTTTAAATCACATGTGCACTTTTATTGAATTTACACCAATAGATGTATAAAATTTAGAAAACTGATATTAGTATATGAAACTCAAATTCCATATGGTTCAACTGTAGTGAAAACCATTGCCATTTGTAACATTTACAATCCTGTAACATTTAAATCCTGTAACATTTAATCCTGTAACATTAAAAAATTCCTGTCCTGTAACATCCTGTAACATTTAAAAATTCCTGTAACATTTAAAAATCCTGTAACATTTAAAAATCCTGTAACCATCCTGTAACATTTAAAAATTCAAGCAAATTTTCATGGGTATGCAATGCTTGCCCTGTTATGTTAAGATAAGAGTGGAACCAGCATGTTACACTTATGAACCATAAATCTCGAAGGAGTTAATAATTCTCTGAAAGAAGTTTTAGCTATAGCATGGGCAATTGCACTGTTATTGCGGATTTGTTGTTCTTTAATTTCTATTGATCAACAAAAAAGAATCCACATACCTTTCTGCTGATCAAAGTTCGAGCCAAAATGTCCTGGATAGAGCTTGCCTACCCTAAAAATATCCAATAACTTCCACATGACAAAAGCAGTGAGGTCGTTTTGTTTAACATTTTTAATGCAGTTTTATAAATTACAAACACTCCTTCAGGAGTTCTAACAGACAACTGTTAAATTACAAAAAACCCAATAAATAATAATCCCTTCTGGCGCCACCAGACCGGAAATGAACAGATGCATCATAAATATATATATAAAACAAATAATAAAAAAAAGGAATTAC
This sequence comes from Argiope bruennichi, assembly GCF_947563725.1. Taxonomy (NCBI): domain Eukaryota; kingdom Metazoa; phylum Arthropoda; class Arachnida; order Araneae; family Araneidae; genus Argiope; species Argiope bruennichi. Next base: position 133,729,431 of record NC_079157.1, read on the forward strand.
AGGAAACTACGAAAACGAATAAAGTTTGTTCGTTTCCCGTTGCAACACTCCCCACTTTGAGTTTATAAGCTGTTCATAAACTCAGATAAAAGTTCATAGTCTTTGGACAGGTCTCAGCAATCGTCCATAACGGGATCGCCTTGGTTCCAATTTTTCAGTTCCGTCAGGTAAGACAGGATGAGAAGTTTCATTCGGAAGGAGAGGCGAAGAATCCATCGTCGGCTCCATGTCGGTTCCACAGTCAGATTCTTTAGAAGGAAGTGGAAGTCCATCAGGGGGCTCTATCAGGGAAGTCTTCCTATCTAAAGAGATGGGAAAAGCCTCTCGTCTATTAGCACCTGAAATTAGAGGAGAATTAGTATTGTGTTCAACAGGTTTATCATTTTCGCTCACTTCAAGTGGATATAATTTCTGCACAGGACGCAGAAAAGAACCAAACTTGGTTTTAACTAGAGCTACTCTAGCTCTATTGTCTTTTCCTTGAAACAGTTTCAAAATCCTCCCCAAATTCCAGTTCAATCTTTTGGTATTATCTTCAACCAAAACGATGTCTCCAATACATAAAGCAGTTTCTCTTTTTACCTTTTGTATTTCTCGCAATTGTCCCAAGTATTCCGATCGAAAACGTTTCCTTAGATCCTTTTGGACTCTGTTTCGGTAGGCCAATCTTTTATTAAACTTAGTTTTTTCAATTAGGTCTAAATCAGGCACACCGGTTTCTCTAATATTGTGCAGGAACATTGCTGGAGTAAGGGGTTCCAAATCTTCGGCATCTTCCGAAACATAAGTAAGTGGTCTTGAATTCATTACTCTTTCACAGTCACAAAGAACTGTGTTCATTTCTTCATGATTTAAAGATGTCTTTCTTAAAGTTCTTCTTAAAATCCGCTTCATAAGGCCGATAAGTCTCTCCCAAAATCCTCCCCACCAGGGGGCATTTGGAGGTATAAAAGTCCAAGAAATAGGACTTAGTTCTTCAATATTCTTCAGTTTTTCGAAATCAACTTCCTTCAGTAGACGATGAGTACTTTTCAAATTTGTACCATTATCTGAATAGATGACAGATGGTCGACCTCTTCGTGCAATAAATCTCCTCAAACCTAGTAGGAAATTTTCAGTTGATACTGAAGTTAAAAGTTCGAGGTGGACTGCACGGTAAACCGCGCAAGTTAGGATCAAAATCCAAGCCTTTCTTTCTTCTTTAAGGATGACAGGTCCAGCTAGATCTAATCCTACGATTTCGAAAGTTTCAGCATCTCTCACACGGTCTTGAGGCAATAGGCCCTCCTGAACAAAAACCGGTTTTGCATCAAATCTATTGCAAATGATGCAGGACTTTATAGCTTTTTTAATAGCTTTTCTTGACTTCAAAATCCAGTAATTTTCCCTAAGATGGTACATAAGCATTTGAACTCCAGAATGTCCATGATATTCGTGTTCATACATTATGAGAGTCATGACAACAGGATGATCGGAAGGAAGAATTATGGGTAGACGAAAATCTCTATGGTCTTCCCTAAAAAATATTCTGGTTTTCACTCTTAGAATTCCCTCAGAGTCTTTGATAACTTGTAAAGATTTTAACCTTTTGTCGTTCTCATCATAAAAGGCTTCTAACTGCACTTGTTTCAGCAAAATACGTTCAGCCTTCTTGATTTCATCATAATTCAATGGACCTACTGTTCTTCGATTTCTCCCATTCTTCAGATTCTTAAGAAACCTTAAAAGCCAAGCTGTAATTCGGACAATTTTAACATACGATGAAAATCGATGATAATACTTTTCCTCAAGTTGTAAAACAGAAGCGGTTACAATAGTCTTCTTCTTTTCTGAATTAACCACTTCCATATTTGGAAAATGAGCAGATTTTGGCCAATCTTCTTTCGACCTTTTGATCCAATCAGGTCCTTCCCACCAATGACTTTTGATGAGGGTCCTCACTGTACATCCTCTCGATGGGAGATCAGCTGGGTTAGAAATACCAGGTACATGTCTCCAATTTTCCACAGAAGATAGTTTTCTTATCTCCTACACTCTATTAGCAACAAAGGTAGCCCATGGGCCTTCTCTTTTTATCCAATGTAGAACATCCATTGAATCAGACCAGAAAGTGCTTTCAATATCTTCCAAATGCAAATCTCTCTTTATCGCATCAGCTAACCTTGCTCCGATCATGCAAGATAAAAGTTCCAATCTTGGGATAGAAATACCTTTCAAAGGAGCAACCTTTGATCGTGCTTGGATTAATTGGCAGGTCACCTTGCCATCTTTCTCAACTCGAAGAAATGCGCACGTAGCGTAAGCCAATTTTGAAGCGTCGCAAAATACCTCTAGTGACAAGCTGGCGTCTTTAAGATCGAGGTGTGACAGCCTCCGTGAAATTTCTAATTCTTTCAAGTCTTTAAGTTGACGCTGCCAAATTTCAAATTTTTTCTCGATGTCTTCAGGCAATGGAGAATCCCAAGACGCTTCCATCTTCCAACACTCTTGCAGAATCAGTTTGGGAATTAGAGTGACAGGGCAGGTGACTCCAATTGGGTCAAAAATTCGATGAGTAATGGAAAGTATTTTTCTTTTCGAAACGGGTCCTTCTTCAAGAACGGGCTCTTTGAAAGAGATGGACAAAGTATCTCTTTCCACATTCCACAAAAGACCAAGAACTTGTACCTCGGGCGAATAGAGATCATGTTGATCAATGCTTTCCTCCAAAATAGGTGAATGCATGTTACTATGTCTCCAACCACGTAAGTCGAAATTTCCTAATGCCAACAATTCTCTAGAGTCTCGTTGAAAAGACAAGTATTCTTTGAATGTTTCCACACTCGTTACGCAATTGTCAACGTACATAGAGTCTAGTAGCTTTTCAGCTGCAGCTTTCAAATGCTCAGGTGCCCGTTTTAGATGAAAATTTAATACTGCAGCTAGCAGGAAGGGACTGCATGATACTCCAAAGACTACTCGACAATGTCTATAAATAATAACCTTTTCATGATCGCCACCTTCCCACCACAAAAAACGTAGAAAGTTCCTATCGTTTTCGTGTAAAGCGATTTGCAAGAATGCTTTACGAATATCCGATATTACTCCTATCTTTCTTAAACGAAACCTATTCAAGATTGCAGGTATTATTTCAATTAAATTAGGTCCTGGTTCAATGCAAGAGTTCAGAGAACAAAAGTGTCCATGACGAGCGGACCCATCAAATACAGGGCGGATTTTGGTTGTAGAGTTTTCTTTGAACACAGGTCTGTGTGGTAGGTAATAAATTTTCTTATTTTTGTCATGATCATTTTCACTAACCCTTTCAATAATCCCCTCATTTTCCCATTCAAAAAACACTTGCTCATAATCTAATAGGCTACCATTACCTTTTAGAGATCTTACAGTATTTTTCAACCTTCTTTCGGCTAGTTGAAAATTATCACTAAGTTTATCATGTCCATCGATCCAAGGAATGTATACATAATATCTACCATCTTCATTTTGCGAGACCGTATTCTCAAAATGTTTTAAAGTAAAGATCTTGCAACTCAAGTTTCGTTTTCTTTTCACTTGGGTCCTTAATTCCCAAAGAATCTAATTCCCATAGGTCCGAAATTTTTGTCTGATTTGCAAGCAAAGAATGCACCAGTAATGAATTTTTGGATTCAAAAGTGGATTTAGAGTTCGATTTTCCCATAACAGTCCATCCCAATTTTGTATTTACTGCTGTGAGACCTTTAGATACTTGTTTAATCTCACCCGTAAATAGTTTTCCTATTATGTCCGCTCCTAACAAAATATGAATTTCATCAACGTTTTTATCAAAAATGCAATGCTTGTTATTCACAGTAGAATCACCTATAAAAATATCAAGTTGCTCTAATTTCTTTAAAATACGATGGTCAGTAATTCTAGGTATTCCTAAACATACAGTGCGAGTCAAAAAAAAGTAAACACTAATTTTTCATGTGTGAAACAATATATAGCAAATATATTATTGACTTGTAACATAAATTAATATTGCATAGTTAAATAATTAATATTAAAATATTTAAATCGTTATAAATATTAAACAAATTGTAATTACAAGAAGAAATAAGCCGCTTAATCAAAAAATACACCCATTTTTGAGCGTCAAAAAAAAGTAAACACTGACAAGTCTTTCACTATAACGTTATCAATTTTGTAAGTGCCACCACTTTTTTTTCACGGAATCTTAAACAAAAGTGAATTCTTGATGTACATTTCGCTCTTCTGTTAATTTCTGAAATTTTCTGGAACATTTTTAGAAAACTGGATATGGGGAAACAAACATCACTAGAAACGAGAAAAATAATAATAAATTTGAAGAAAAACGGAAAATCATTACGTGAAATAGGACAAATTGTCCAAAGGAATCATTGCACGGTCAAAAAAATCATTGACAAATATACGAAGTATAAGCAGATTAAGGATTTTGAAAGAACAGGAAGACCAAGAAGACTTACTGATGCAGAAGTTAGAACTGTAGATAAAACAAAATCCAGCTGAAAGTGCTGTAAAGATAGCGCAAAATGTATCTCAGACATCAGGAAAATCAGTAAGCGCAAGTACTATAAGAAGAACTCTTAATGATCATGGGTTACATGGTAGGATACCGCGTAAAAAGCCATTCATATCGAAAACAAATCAAAATAAGCGCCTGAATTTTGCTAGGAAGTACGAAAAAAATGATTTAAATTTTTGGAATAATATTTTATTTAGTGATGAAAAAAAATTTGAAATTTTGGCCCCTAAAAAGCAGTCGAAAATATGGCGATCGAAGAACGAAGAATTTGATGATAAATGTACAGTTAAAACAATTAAACATGGGGGTGGCTCTATTATGGTCTGGGGATGTATGGCGGCAGCAGGGGTCGGAAATTTGGTATTTATCGAATCTACGATAGATAAAATAGGCTACTTAAATATTTTAAAAGAAAATGTTGGCCCCAGTGTTGAGAAATTAGGACTGTCACGAACTTGGATCTTCCAGCATGACAACGATCCAAAACACACATCTAAAATTGTAAAAGAATGGTTACTATATCGGACACCCAAGACTTTAGACCATCCTCCGCAGTCTCCAGACCTCAACCCCATTGAACATTTATGGGCATATTTAGATAAAAAAGTACGCCAAAGAACGGTTTCAAATAAAGAAGAATTGAAAAAAACTATCTTGGAAGAATGGCAGAAAATCCCGATCGAACTGACGAAAAAATTGGTAGCATCTATGCCTAGAAGGTTAAAAGCTGTAATAAAATCTAAAGGAAAGCAAACAAAGTATTAATTGCTAATTTTTTTTCATTCTATTTTGCTATCAGAGTTATCTGTTTACTTTTTTTTGACTCAGAAAGTTGGCTAGACATTTGTTTAAATTGAGCTATTTCTTTTTGTATTTTATTTTAGCTTAACATTTATAAGCTGTTAAATTCTAATTAAATGAACATTTAATTTTAAGTATTTGTTTTACATTATAAGTCAATAATGCATTTGAAATAAAGCATTTTATACATGAAAAGTTGGTGTTTACTTTCTTTTGACTTTCACTGTATATTCTTCTGATCGTTAACTTCCAAAGTAAAATCAAAATTTCTATCCAGACTACATAATTTAATAGAATATCTATCATGCACTTCAGTCATTTGTTGACCGCCAAAAAGTCCATGCGTTACCTTGTGTTTTCCTAGGCTCTTCAAACCCAAAGTTTTAGCAATGTATTGCGAAACATAACTCTTCTGACTTCCGGTATCTAAAATTGCCCTTACTAGCCTTTCACAATTATCATTTTTGATGTAAACAACCAAAGTTTGTAAAAAAACTTCTCCTTCACTCTGATTACCTAGATCTGTCGACCCAGTCTGAACCAGATTTTTTCTTTCTATGTGTTGCTGTCTAAAACATAAAAATTTGTGATGTAATCCTGAACAAAATTCACATTTCGTTTTATTTATGGGACAATTCCTACTAAGATGCCGATCTATTTTAAGGCAATTGAAACAGCAACCGTTTCACAATGAAATATTCTTTCTTTCCTGTAGAGAAAGATCTGTCATCGCACGTCCACAGCTATTCGTAGTATGAGTCATCGATTCACAAAAGACACAGCTATTCTTCGTTTTGTTTCTATTTTCATTGAGAGGAGTCACTAACAGTTCATTAGCAGTAGCAGTAGAGATACCTTTTTGATTTATTCTTTTATTTTCGCGATCCTGGTATTTAAACTCCATACGTCGATTACGCAATTCAATACACGATTTATTTGTTTGGTTAATAGACTGCGTTTTTTCTCTGGCAGCTAAGGCATGAGTAATGAAGGATAACAGTTCCTCAATTTTAGAACCTGAATTTTGTTTTTCTGATTTATTGTATTCTAAAAGTAAATCAGCCGGAATAAGTTTCATGATTATTGGACACAAGATACTTCCATATTGTGAGGTTGAAATACCTAAAGACTCCAAACTTCTCAATTGAACATTGCAGTTATCAACAAATTGTCGGAAGGACCGAATGTCGTTAGAGTCTTTTAATGGTGGTAAAGATAATATTTTATTCATATGGGCTTGAACCAATACTTCAGTACTTGCAAATCGTTCTTTCAATAATTGAACTGCTTCATCGTACGCAGCTGCTGAAATAGGGAATCCTTCTACGGTATTTAATGCAGATCCTCCAAGATGAGCCTTTAAATAATTAAATTTGTCGACTTTATTTAATGACTCATTGTTATGTACAGCCGTTTCAAAACTGTTCCAAAATGTCAGCCACTTAGAGGCATCATCGCCAAAAAATCTGGCTATATGATATTTGGGGAATTTAATTCTGATACTTTCAACATTCTGGGGAAGAAAGTTTTCTGTTGGAATAGTCGAAGCCGTGTTTTCTACTAATGACGAATTATCCAAGTTCAACTTAGCAACTTGATTAATTTTCTTTTTAGTGCGGAACAGACAAAGTAAAACTTTATCTCTATATTCTTGCGCCGTTTCAAACTCTTCCTCAAAATTATCTGTATTAAAAAGAGGCTCAAGTTGTTGATCAACTATAGACAATTGTTCGAATTTACAATTAAGAATTTCCGAAAATTCCTCTAACTTTTCAGAATTTAATTGTTCATTAGCCAATTCAGTTTCTAAATCGTTTACAGCTTTCGTTACCGCGGTGCGTAAAGACTTCCGTTTTCGTTTTAACAAATCAAATTGCTGTTGTTCCGACATTTTAAATACTCAAAAAAATACTCTTTACTAATCTAAGCATTCAATTTCAATAATAAATTATTCCCCACAATACTTCAATTTTTACACATTTCAATTTCAAAAACAAATATTCAAAATTTCAAATAGAAAGCACATTTAAAATTCAGTTTCTATAAATATACAAAAGTATAAATTCACAAGATTTCAAATATTCAAAATTCCTAAATTCAAATTTCATAAAAATTCAAATATTCTAAATTCAAGTTTCATAAAAATTCAAATATTCTAAAATTCTAAATTCAAGTTTCATAAAAATTCAAATATTCTAAAATTCTAAATTCAAGTTTCATAAAAATTCAAATATTCTAAAATTCTAAATTCAAGTTTCATAAAAATTCAAATATTCTAAAATTCTAAATTCAAGTTTCATAAAAATTCAGTTTCGTTTCTAAAAATATTCCTGATGCTAGTGTCAGAAATCCAACCATTCATAAATATTTCAAAAGTTCTTTTTATTGCTTCAAGTTGCAAGTAATTCTAAAAGGAAATCTAATTTTCTAAGCACCAAATTCAGTTGGTTAGAAAAAGTTCTAATATTTCAAAATTGAAACCGAAATTGTTCTTGAGTTCTAAAATGTTCTAATTTTCAAATCTAAATAAAGTTCTAAACATGTTCGAAAATGTTCCAATAAATCGAAGTTTCGATTTTCAAATGCTTATTCATAAAATTCTATCAAAAACTTATCAAGCTCTGATCCCGGCAGGGATGCCATATTGCGGATTTGTTGTTCTTTAATTTCTATTGATCAACAAAAAAGAATCCACATACCTTTCTGCTGATCAAAGTTCGAGCCAAAATGTCCTGGATAGAGCTTGCCTACCCTAAAAATATCCAATAACTTCCACATGACAAAAGCAGTGAGGTCGTTTTGTTTAACATTTTTAATGCAGTTTTATAAATTACAAACACTCCTTCAGGAGTTCTAACAGACAACTGTTAAATTACAAAAAACCCAATAAATAATAATCCCTTCTGGCGCCACCAGACCGGAAATGAACAGATGCATCATAAATATATATATAAAACAAATAATAAAAAAAAGGAATTACAGGAAACTACGAAAACGAATAAAGTTTGTTCGTTTCCCGTTGCAACAACTGTGATTCCATCGATTACCATTCTGTGCATTGCATGTGATTCCAATACATCTCATTTCACATTGAATCCAACAATATCATTTAGAAATTATAATATCATGGCACTTTCTTAATAAGCAAGAGAACACTTAGGAGGTCACCAGTTAAGTTTTTTCATTCCCCTTGTCAGAAGCATACTTATACTGTATCTCCTATTTCTTTAAATAGCAATAACTTGACCAGTGTCTCATATCACAGCAGTCTTCATGAGCACTTCCAAAAGAATTAACTTAAAAAATACATCTTTTAAATTCTCATCCTTAATATTCTTGGAATTTCTTGATAGTGTATCACTAATTATGAAGCAAATTTTGCATATATCTCTTCAATGCTTGAAATTGGTTGAAACAGCATATTTGTAATAACTTTAGATTTGCTATAAATATATTCTGTTTTGGGACTGAAAGATTAAAATTCTGACTCCATCTGGTTAAGCTTCCTGTTAGAGATTTTATGTTCATTAACCACTTCATGAATTGATTTGATTTTATAACATCTTAATTATTGATGTACCAACGGAATTTTTCAAAGTCCATACCACACAAACTTCCTCTGCATATTCAGAAAATGCAAACTTCCTATTTGAAACTTCATTGAAAAGAAAAAATAATAGCTTGAATTTAGATGTTTTCTATTCTAATGCTGTAAGTTCCAAAGAATTTTCTGTTTTTTGGGAATTTGTAAAAATAATTTTTGTATTGACTGTGGAAAATTGATTTGAGTGGCAATCTTGAGAAGCGAAGCTTCTGTCACTGCTTGCCTGGGGCATAGGAGGTGTAATATAGACAATTCTTCTGTTTTTTGGACAGCAAACATTTGGATGTCTTTGTTAGGTATGGGTTTCATCATAAGTGGCTCTTATATATATATATATATATATTCTCTTGTCAGTCAATTCCAGATGATGCATTGAAATTTTAAATGAGTAGTTGTAACAGTCCAAGTCAATTTGCTGGAATTTTGTGGGCTTTTAAAATGGGATTAGTTGCTATTTTACAGATGTGCTGTGATCTGTAAGTTTTTAGGCTGTATGAAATAACTGTTTCTGTCTTATTGAATCAATTTTAGCATTTGCTTTGAGGGCAGATCTAGTTGCAGACTTCAAAAAGGCATTGTGCTCTATCTTTACAGGGAATGGTGAATTTTGATACTAAACTAGATGGAAGTATAAGCTTTCATGACACTTGCATGAATAATTAACACATTCTATGTGGGTCACGAGATTTCTTGTTTTTAGCAGGCCAAAAGTTGTGGTCGGGTGACGAGATATCTTGTTTTCTTGTTTTTCGGCTTAATCAATACATAACCAACCAGAGACAAATATTTAACATTAAGGACCATAAAAAAATTTGTAAGACATATGCCAAGGACAACGCGCTTTTGGACAAACTTGTACATTCTAAAATCATCATAACTTTGTTATTTATGAAACAATAACAGACGCAACAGGGGAAAACTCGTAGGCTGTCCGTAACAGATGGGACGCAAAATGCAAGAAAATTTATGAGCAGTCCTTAATGTCTTAAAACAAGATGCTGCTGCAAATCATGCTGGACACCATTGCACAAGGGAATATGCTTTACAAAATATCACACTCTAAAGTATTATTGAAGTCTGTGAAATAAATGATAGTTAAAATGGGAAAAATCTTATATAATAAATACATGTATAAAATATTTAGTAATATTCAAGAATACTTAATGTAAATATAATACCAAATGCAAATTAAAAATGTACATATATGCATCCTATTGCTTGCCGAACATGCTTCTAGAATGTTAAAAAAATGTGCGGTCCCTGGGAGCACACAGAGCACTGTATTCAATGTGTTCATTTTTCAGGAGGGAGTTCTTTTGAAATGTAGAATAAGTTAGCATAAGTTAACTGTCCGGAATGATAAATTGTATTGGGTGATTTTTTTTACTAAGTCTTGAGGAAATATACCTATTGAAACTGCTAAGATTATTCTCTATGAATATGTTTAGTCTGTAGTAGAAACTTGAAAAAAGAAATCGGATAATTTTTTCGAAATGCTTTGAAAATATTTCTTGCATGCTTTTCTAAAATTTTGCCAGTACTCTTGAAAAATGTCTTGGGTCCAAATGTGCTGTCATCAAAATGTTGAAACAAGTGTCAAAAAGATAATTTTTTCAAATATATTAGGCAAGTAATCCACTGTAAGAGTTGTTGAAATTACAATTGTCCTAACCCTGTCAGGTACTTTGTACCAATCGTACTTTCTTGAAAGTAAGGAATAACCTATTGTAAAGTTTGTAGCAGTCAGTTTATTGACAAGAGTTGTTGATATAGCTTGCTTGGGCAATGGCTGGTACTTGAATTAGTTTAAATCAACTGTGACACATTAAATTGCCTTGTGCTTTCAATTTCAGATCAAAACTGATTTTTACTTTCACTTTTTTTTTTTTATTCTCCTAAGTGGTCACTATATTATTTGTTATAATAATAATGAAATTGTCTTTAGCCAAATGCACACATAGTGGCTAAAACACACATCTACCTCGACTTGTTTCTACTTCTCCTAGATAATGCATATGCAGCAAATGTTGGCTATTCTATTTTATGCATTATGCATCCTTTATTAATGACACAATTATGATATTTGTTTGTTGTTTAAGCAAGAAATAGTTTCGCTAATGGAAATTTTAAAATCAATCCAGGAGCTGTTAGAATTACTATAATTTTTTAACTTAATTACCATACAAGTACATTAATATCCGCCTCTTTGGGATCAAAATCAGGGATCAATTTCTTGAGTTTTTCTTTAGGAAAATTGGTGGCAGCATTCAGTAAATAATTTTTATTTATACTGTCATTATTCTGAATCATAGTTTGTAATCTAAGCTTTTCAAACTTGATCAACCTCTTTTTTTCAAGAACAGTCTTAAGTTTTCAGTCTTCCCGTCCCTTCTTTTTTTTTCTATTGTTAATTATGGTCATAAATAATTTGCTTATTGACATCTCATCATAATCTATACTTTCTAAAATTGCATTTCCTAATTTTGAATAGTAATAATTCTTTATTCTACAGCTAACTCCTACAAATCTTCTTTTCTTTGTTTAACAAGCTACACTATTTTAAAAGTGCATTTAAAATCTGTTCAAATATATAAACTCTCAAATACATATTAAATAAACAGTATTCTAAAGAAAGAGTTAGTACTTTTTATTGGGGTTAAATTTTCTATTTAGCAATTCATCTCTCTGTTTAACTTTTCATTTAACATGATAGAATTTATTTGTAATGGTTGATGAAATTTTTATCTTTTCTTCATATGCAGATGACCCATTAGAAAAATCCAGTTTCATTAGAGTTTGAGATAAAATTTTGCAACCCAACTTGATAGAAAGCTTGTTTGAAATCTTTTGTTGTACCTTGAGTTAGAGGCCAGATTACCTTTTTAAATAAGTAAAACTTTAGTTCATGTACAAGAATTCAGCATATAAGACTAAATAATAGTTTAGGCCCATTGGTTTAGTGCTTTATTTGGTTTAAACATTTTTTTTTTTGGAATAATTGTTCTCTGTAATGCATATATTTTGAAAAAAATTCTATAATTACTTTAAAAATTATTTCCTTAGAAATATAAAATAGGTTGTTGATTCGTAGCAAAAAGACAACTAAAAAATGTGCAAACAAGATGTAAATTTAAGTTTTTCTCTGAAGTTAATGAAATATATGGTTTCACTTATAAAAATTTAAGTATGTACTATTATTATTTTGAATAAAGTATCTTCAAATGAGGATTTATTTAGGACGAGGCGTACCAAGGTATGATCAGGGAGACCCAAAGCAACCTGGCGACCAACCAAAGCAACCTCAAGGTAAATACAAGTATCTTTTGATAAACCTATTATTTTTTATCTGTATTTTTTGATGTTATGAATTTAAAAATCTTATTTTGAAAAGCTGCTAAGTAATTTTTAAGAATTTATCATACTTTATAAGTGCATAATTTTGTTCATCTAATGGCTTTAAGGTCTGAAAAAATTAACTTTTATAGTCAGTAACCCTACTTTTTTATATTAAATTAAATCTTTAAAATCTTAAGAATATTTCCTCCATAAAATTAAAAAGTTGCATGAGTAACATAAATTGTAAAGAACTGTGGTATTGTGATGATTTTGTTAGAAAGTGATGATTAAAATAATTGAAGTTCATTTTTTCTGGCAGTTATCTTCTTATTAAAAATATCAAGCTAGAGAAAATTTTCTAATGTCAAAATTGTTTTATTGAACCTTTATAACTAATGTAGAACAATAAATATTTTAGTTTGGAAGTCTTATTATTATTAATGTAATGATAGAGAATTGTCTTAATATGGCAAATTAACTGAATTCATCTATAAACTAGCAATGGTATTTTTCACTCAATATCTGTTTATACAATCGGGAATGTTTTATGTGAAATTTCATATCATAGTGCAGAAAATGTGTATTAATTTTGTTCTTTCCTTCTGATTACGTGAATCTGAAGTTATAAATCTACAATTTGGGTGGACTTGTATTTTTGAGTCATTGCTTATACAGTTTACTGTTTGATGGATATATTCCAGTCTAATTCGATATTTGACTCAAATTCAGTGGGGCCAGTAGTGAAACCATTTGGCTCTTTTTGATTTTGAGTTACTATATTCACTACTGCACAGATAAACAGATAGGCCTTCAATGGGTGGAAAGATAGACCACGTACCATCTCTTTCAAATATATAGCTTGTTACAAATTTTGAGTAATTATATTCACAGACAAACATAATTCCAGAATTTCTTTTATTGGAACCAAGAAGTCCAAGATATGTGAATCATCAAAATCTCTAGGTCAAATGTTTTGTCTTATTATATTTGCTCTCTGTACATTATCATTAATTGTTTTAACATTTTCCATCCTGCACCCCTCATTTGAAACAGAAATGATGAAGATGACCTGTTTGGCCCGGTTAGTAGTGAAATAATTAATAGATTTTTATTTAAACTCGAAAAACTTATGTAATCCCTTAACTTGTAACATCTCTTATTACAAACTGAAAATAGTTTTGAATATATTGCTCAACAACTTAAGCCAATAAAATTGCTATAATTTTTTTTTTCAAAAAGTATTTGATTAAACTGTTTTAGTTACAAAAATTTAAAAAGAATCTAATTCTTAATGTTTTAAAAACCTTTTTGATTAATGCTGAATATGGTTAGTACTATTAATATTCTTATAATGCAAATATTTGATAAATTCCTCTTTTTGATTTGTATGTTTTATATTATTATTATGAAAAGACTATCTTTATACAAGCAGTTTTTATGAATGTTTTTGTTTGATAACTTAATCTGATTTCTCAGTGTGATTTTTCCGAATTTTAGTTCTGCAATAAAATGTTAAAGTTTATCACATTTTATTCAAATTACTTGAACATTTTTTCTGTATTTTTAAACCTAACAATTTCAGGAATGACGATTTTCTTCCAAGATCTTAACCAGATTTTAAAAATAAAATATAAGTACCACTGTTGTCTTGGGAGTATAATACAATATTGCTATATAACTACTAAAATCATCATTTATTTTTTCAAGGTTTGTCACTATGTAATGTCTAGTGTGGATAGCACATATACTCTAATACTGTCGTGATTCTCTTTTTCCTCAAGCAAGGACATCAAAAACTGTCTTTTATCAAAAATAAATAAAAAATAAAGGTTACTTACACTGTTTACTTGTATAAACCATGTGTTCTGCATCTAACTGTTCTCCCCCACCTTCTCATCAAATACAGCATTCCAATTTTTCAGAAGATGCATAATATCTCTTTCAAATGCTTATTATCTCTTGTTTTTCTAAGAAAACCTATATGCAAAATAGAAAATGCTATTTGTGACATTTTTGGAAATTCTATATTATCTTGAATTCAATCATAAGCAGATAAAAAAATTATGTATAAAATTATTTGATTTTGATAAAACTTCTGTTTTTAAATATTCAAATAGTGTTAATTAATACGAATCACTAAGAGCATAAATAAAAGCTTTTACATAGTGTGATATAAAAAAAATTTGATGTGCTTGAATGAAACGGTCATCTATTATTAAAAAAGCAGTCAAAAGTCATTCCTAAATCTTTTTTTTTTTTTTTCCATTTACAATTGAAATTGATAATTTTAGAAGCAAGCAAATTTAGGTATTCCATGTAGGTGAACACTGCAGAGGGATAAAACATGCAGAAAAAAGCAAAGTGGACATTGAAATTTGTGAGCATAATCATGCATGACATAATAACATCTATTCATGATTCTACATTATAGACAGTGATGATGAAAGGAATTTTCATGCTTGAATCATTACAGTAATCTTTATTCATAAGATGTATATTAAAAATATGCATCAAAATTTCAGTCTTGTTGAAAATAATATAATTAGTACATCTATCATATAAGTGTTTTTATAATTAAATAACCTTCTTTTATCTGATGCTGATTTGTAAGCAACTATTGATGATAAATAATTCTTCAGTACTATGCAAATGAAAGAATTTATAATGATTGAAATGGTGCATTTAAATCTTGCACAAATATTAAAATAAATTTTATGGTTAATTAAGTGTGTAGTTTTGTTAAAAGTCCTTAAAAACTACTTGTATTTTATAAAAGAGCATTAAAGAGCTTTTTTTATCCAGGTACTTGTGTTTTCCTTCTTGGGGGGGGTCTCATTTTACCACGATAGAATTGTCCAATTATAGATAGTATTTTCTTTGCATTGTCGAATCTTTCAATGTTTAACAGATTTCAATGAATCTGGAGATCAGTGGAAAAGATTTTATCTCAATTGAAAAGAAGAGAAAAAAATACTGATAGAATAGGGAAAATATATTCTTTTCATTTACTTGTCTCTTTTTTTGCCTTTTTGTACATGTTCACACAGTGGGGAAAATCCTTTTTTTTTTTTTTTTTTGAGATATTTTTATGTATTTATATAAAACCACTAGTGTTGATTTTTAACAGTGAATCAGTGTTTTCTTACAAATGATTACTTGTTTGTGGAGCATTTGCTATATATCAACATCATTTAATGATTTGTCATTGGTGAATTATATAAATACCTTTACTTCAATTAATTTTTGTGTAAAAAGTTTAGAACTTTTTAACTATATGCCACAAAATATTTCGAAACTAGTACTTAGCAAAGTTGCAAATGTAACTTTAAAAAAAAAAAAAAAAAAAAACAATATCATGTAAACCAGCGACACCTTTATTTATTTATTTTTGATAAAGTTTGTTTTGAATGTGGCAATAGATAATAAGATACAAATAAAAAGATGGTGTTCTGTTGTTAACAATGTTTTGTTTTGATTTAAAAATAAGTTATATGTAAATACATAGAAGAGTATCTACTTTGAAGCTAAATAATTTGGTTAAAATTATTAGAAGCACGAAAAAAATATCATTTGCGATTCTATAATGCGGAAATTCACTATTTTTCTATTCCCTCCCCTTTCTTTCAGTGTAGATCAGTCGAGTTTCGATTTGTGATACATTTACTCTTTTCCACATAATTCCCAAATTGTAGCTAATGAGCATACCCAGAACTTCTTTAACTGCATCAAAGAATAGAATATATTTTTCTGGTGAGAGTATCAACAGCACGGTGGTGTTAAGTTTACCATACTTGAGTTTTTTTAATGGTTTCTTTATTATTTGAGAAATTGTGAGTTTATTTAAAGTAGGTTAGAGAATATTTTTAAAATAATGAACAGCTCAAAATCCATATCTAATACGAATTGGATGGATAAAAATATCAATCCTGATTTTGCCGAATGAGTTCGAGAAGTTATGCAAAATCCATTTATTTCATATTGTTCGCTTTGTAAGAAGATATTAAGTCAAGTAATAAAGGGAAACAAGCAATTACAAGTTATGCTAAAAGAGGAAAATACGCAAGAATGTGTGCCAGTTCAAAAGAGACATCATTGGTGTCGGACTTGGCACCCTATTTTCCTTCACTTGTGGTTTTCCAGGGTTCTCTGATGTCTATTCATTTTACCGATATAAGTGGGAGGCTGCTGATCGACGTTCACAGGCAAGAGTGGCCCTACATTGGGGGGTCAAATGGTTGATTTACAACCATATGATAAAGGCAACGGGCCATCGAAACAGAGCTTAAGAAGAATACAGGAAAGGAAACATCCAATATGAAAACATCAAATTTTATGTCCGAAAATATACCGATTTCAAACTTTTTAATTCAAGCACAATCATTAAAATGTGTTGCATCACATTTGCCCTTTAATGTATTCAATGATATGTCGGACATATTTTCACATATGTTCACTGAAAGTGGAATAGCTAAAATAGCTCCATGAAACTGATGGCTGAAAAATTTGCAGAAATTGATGTGCCTAAATACATGAATTGTCAAAAATGAATAATAAAAAAAAACAACAACAAAAAAAAAAAACAATATTGCTTTGTAATGTTTTTTTTTTTTTAATGATAACAAAAATATTTTGTGTTTTATTTCACCTTAGTCCTTAATTTTGTGATTTACAATTAAAGAGCATAAGAGGTAATATATCTATGCCCTTAATATATAAATTTTGTTTTGCTAAATTTTAGATAATAAATAAAGATGAATTCTTTTCCTCTGTATGTAAATATAAAAACTTTCTTTTTATGTTCTATTATTTCGAATAATGTTAGATTGTTATTTCCTTTCCATCCTTTTTCTACTCCATCAAACCACATTCCATTATAACTAGCTCACAAGTTCTATTCATGCATTTTCTCGTATCTTGAATATATGTACTGGGAGAAAAAAAAAACCAAGCATTTTTTTTTTTTTTTTTTTTTACAGATTTGAGTTAGAATACTTAATACCGATTTCCGGGATGTTGCTGGTTCTTCTGAATCTTCATTGAAGTTTTGTTCTTTCCACTGGATAGAAAATATTTCTGTTTGAGAAAACACTCGGAAAGTTTTTTGCAACTTAAAGAAATATATAGATTTCATTTTAAACCATTTTTTTTCTTCCTTGGATCTGCTACAAGTAATGTTATAAATGCTTTTCAGGATAATTTGCCTCTGACTAAAATTAGCTTTTCTTATATTGCTAATATTCTTCATCTGTTTCTTTAAAAAATTCAGATATCTGAACCAGTAGTGCCTTTCTTATATGAGAATGTTTTCATTTTTGTTAAACAATTAATGAAAAACATTTTCAAAAGAAGCAAAATTGAAGAAGCAAAAACATTAGACATTTATTTTTGATAGAACTTAATGATCCTAAAAATCTAAAGCTGAAAACAAACAAACTAATATTGGAATAATGACTGCAAATTATTTGATTACTCAGGAAGCCACTAAAACTGGGGGTGGGGGATAGAGAGATTTTATAGCAGAGTGTTTTATATTTGTGAAGAATACTTTAAAAATATTTGAGCACATGTCCAAAAAATATTCTGTTCCAAAACCTGCATCTTATTTAAATCTACATGTATTGAAGAACTTTGCTTTTTCCTCTTATTAAAAGTATGGAATATTGTTATTCCATTATAACTACTGCGTGAGTACTGTTCACACATTTTCTCATTTATTTGTAATTTATCATAGTTTTACCAATGTTTTTTAAATCACTTTTATAGAAACTGTTTTTTATTAAACTTAGAAATAAACTTGATTGGTGCAGTATAACATTCATATTGGTTTGTGCCATGAAACCTTAAACCAAACCACTGTACTTGTCTATAGTGTAATTGTTTCACCACTTTGGAATTATTCAAAATAAATAATACAAACACATAATTTTAACGGCTGCAACCAGCCTTTGCACTTTCACTTGCTCTTTTCCTTGTTTTTTTGTACTGAACATTATTATGTGAAATCCACTATCTGTTACATGCCATCCAAAAAAATGAAAAAAGTTCTTTATTGTAATGTGCAAAAAGAGAAACACATAATGCTGGGAGAGAAATGTATCAAACTCAGGTATCAAATTTTGAATCACATCCAAGCTTTTTCAAATGGCAAAATGCAGTTCAATTATGAACGTTCATTTTTTCTGAAATTTTCCCAGTTGTTATTCTAGGGTTTTCTTCTATTAAAGACTTGCAATATCATCAGGAATGTCGGAAGGCTGTCCTGGTTTAGCTTGGCTTTCCAGTAAAATTTATCAAATCATAGTTTCACAGTCTACAGATCAACAGCATAGTTTAAATAACAGGTTTTTTTTTCCTTTTTAACTGTTGTTTAGTTCTAATACTTGGAACATTTTTGAAATTCATAAGGTTAATTACATCTCAAAAATGGAGTTTTTAAGTATCTGTTTTTTAAAATGTACCACATTCAAAAATTAACCTATTTTATCAATATTCAATTGTTGGGGACAAAAGATACTTTTACTTGTCAAATGCAAGGAACAAAACAAAGCTCCTGCATTTTCCTTTAAAGTGCGTTCTTGACACTCTGTATGTAAGCTGGGGTTAGAGCTACAATGACTTGATAACAGGAATTTTTTTTAAAAATTATAATTATATACTATGTAGAAATTGCAATTTAAAAAAAATTTTACTATTTTTTCCCAGGAAAAGGACTTCCTCTAGAACAGCCAAAGCCTAAACCCAAAGAACATCAAATCAGCCCAGAAGATTTTGGATTTCAATATAAATGTCCTGTTACTCAACCACTGCCTCCTAAACCTAAACCTGGAGAATTAGGACAAAAAATCAGATTGATTTCAAATTGTTTTCCTCTTACTATACCTAGCGGAAATGTTTATCATTATGATATTGAAATAATCAGTAAAGGGCGTAGCATGACTACAAAACCTGCCCTTAAAGAACAGGAGAATATTGAGAAGAAAAAAGAAAACGATGGTAAATACAGATGCATGAGCACTAAACGAAATAGAGAAATCATTAATGTCATGTTGGAAGTGAATGACAATTTCAGAGGTCGACATGCAGCTTATGATGGAAAAAAAAATTTATACACTAGAACACCTTTGAGGATTGATGGACCATTGAAATGTGAAGTTGTAATGCCCGATGAAAATTCTAGTGATTCAAATCATAAACCAGATGTATTTGAAGTCATCATCAAACCAGTACAAAAAAAAGAATCCAATGATTGTTCAGTTAGTCTTGATCCTCTGCATGCTTTGTTTCAAGGCCGGGTAAAATCTGTTCCCCAAGAAGCTGTAATGGCCCTAGAAACAGTTCTTCGTCATGGGCCATGCTTACGTTACTTTCCTGTTGGCCGATCATTTTTTTATCCTCCTGATCCACGAGATGTGCACCCTCTTGGTGGGGGGAAAGAAATATGGTTTGGTTACCATCAAAGTTTACGTCTTGGACAATGGAAACCATTGGTAAACTTGGATGTAACTGCTACAACATTCTATGAAAAAGGACCACTTATGAAATATGTTAAAGACATCATAAGTGTCGATATAAACAATTGTATGCCTCTTCCAGATTCTGATATAAGAAGATTGAGTAAAGAGCTTAAAAATATGCGAATAGAGACAACTCACTTAAAGAATTACAGAAGAAAGTATCGCATATTAAAATTTACAAGAGATGCTGCTAATAAATTACACTTTGAACTTAAGGAAAAGGGTATGACTGTTACGTGTACTGTAGCTGATTATTTTGCTAAACAGTATAATAAACCCTTGCGATATCCTCATTTGCCTTGCGTACAAGCTAATCCAGAGGCCAAAAAAGTCTATCTGCCTATTGAGGTATGTGAGATGGTAGAAGGGCAACATTGTAAGAAAAAATTAGAAGATAAACAAAATGCTGAAATGATTAAGTTTACTGCTCGTCCGCCTAAGACAAGATTCAGTGAAATACAAGATATTTTGCATAAAGCAAAATTTAATCGAGATCCGTATCTGCAAGAGTTTGGCATGAGTGTAGCTTCTCGCTCTTTATCCTTAACTGGAAGAGTCCTTGAGGCCCCTAATGTGCGTTATCAAAATGAAACCTCTGTTAAACCTAATAATGGTTCTTGGGATATGAGAGACAAGCAATATTTTCGAGGAGCTGAAATCAATTCTTGGGTCTTATTTAGTTTTTCTAATCCACGGTGGTGTAGAATGGATTGCTTGGAGCGTTTTGCAAAATTGCTGGTCAATATTGCCCATGAGCAGGGTATCAGAATAAATCGTCCTGCTGTGATTGATATTGTGGACATGCGTCGTCAAGCTATTCAAAACATTTTAAAAGATGCTCAGAAAAGATTCCAAGCAGAGTTAGCAGTTATTGTTGTTCCAGGTAATAATAAAACAATTTACGGAGAAGTGAAGCAGGCAGCAGAAACAATGCTTGGTCTTGTAACACAATGTATAAGAGATGAAAATGTCTCCAATCCCAAGAAGTGTTCTCCTCCCCTTGTAAGTAACCTTTGCCAGAAAATCAATGCTAAAATGGGCGGTGTAAATAATTCTTTGACACCAGGGGAAACTCCACCTATTTTAAGGAGACCAATAATTATTATAGGAGCTGATGTCACTCATCCTAGTCCTTCTCAAGATATTAAGCCATCGATAGCAGCTGCTGTTGGCAGTCTTGATTCTCATCCGTCTCGTTATGCTGTTACTATAAGAGCACAAACAAATATGGATGAAAAGAAACAAGCTGTTGAAATAATTCAAGATTTAACATCTATGATTTTAGACTTATTGAAGGCATTTTATAGAAACACTAAAGGGAAGAAACCAGAAAAAATAATATTTTTTCGTGATGGTGTTAGTGAAGGGCAGTTTGATAAAGTAAGAGATCATGAAGTTAAATGCATAAGAGAAGCTTGTAGCACTTTAGAAGCAGATTATCAGCCTGGGATTACATTCATTGTTGTACAAAAGCGTCACCATACTAGATTCATGCCAGAAGATCCCAGAAGAGGAGCTGGAAAAATGCAAAATATTCCTCCAGGAACAACAGTTGATACTGAAGTTGTTCATCCTTTGAATTTTGACTTTTATCTTTGCAGTCATTATGGATTACAAGGTGTGTATGGAATAACTTTAGTTAAGACTTCTGTATGTATATTTTCATTTATTTATAGTAGGGGACTGTTAAATTGTAAGTAATAACTACAAGTGAGATTAAGTGGAAGAACTGTATTTTCATTTATTTGTGCTTGTTGGATTTCATTAAAATTTCCTAATATGGCTTTGGTATTGGGATCAGATTCGAAACTTAATTCTACCTTATGTCCATTGTTTATGTTAGCCTCAATTCACTGAATTCAGTATGTTGAAGTTGACATATCCCAAACTTGTGTCTAAGTTTCAAAGAGGAAGAGCTAATTCAGTTGTAATTTTGTACCTTTTATAATTGCAACATAAATTGTTTTCAAGAAAATGAGATTGCTAAAGCTTGTGTCTACCGAAAGAAAAAATAGTTTTTTTTTTGTTTTTATTTTTTAACAACTAATTTATACTATTTGTTCTTGCCATTTAAGGGCTATCATATGGATGAGTTCATTTTCCTGGTGGATATAGCAGTGATGTGATACTGAGTTATTTGTGGTTTGTATTACTTAGGATTAGGTTGTGATTATGAGAAATCTACCTTTAATTCCTGTCTTTGCTATTACAGTGGTTATTCAAATTACTCTGTATCACTAAACAGGGTAGACCAAGGAAAAATAATTTATTTTAATAACTTTTGTACCTTTATCTTGAACTAAATCAAATTGTATATTTGTGTTTTGTTTGAAATTATGATAAATTTTTTAAATTTCTGTATATTTTTTAATAATATTTTCAAACAATAATAATTTTTTAATAATATTTTCAAACAATAATAATTTTTTAATAATATTTTCTTCTAAACCTTTTTCTAAAATAGTCCAGAAGATATTT
The DNA here is from genome assembly GCF_947563725.1 of Argiope bruennichi. Classification (NCBI taxonomy): domain Eukaryota; kingdom Metazoa; phylum Arthropoda; class Arachnida; order Araneae; family Araneidae; genus Argiope; species Argiope bruennichi. Next base: position 133,751,692 of record NC_079157.1, read on the forward strand.
CCTTGAAACAGTAGATTTGCTGTTAGCTTAATATTTCCATATTTATCATGAATGTTTGGAATTTTTCAAATTTATAAAAACCTGCATCAATTTGGGTGACATCGTGTCTTTATATCAGTTTGAAACAGCAATTTTTAATACTTTCAAACTTAAATCAGCATAAGATTTGAATTAAAATATTTTTCTGTGGATAAAATTAGACTAATTGGATTTCAATTCTATAAAAAGTTCAAATATTTCATTTCTATAGTTCCTGATTAATAAATCAATAATTGATAGGAAATAATCAGAATTTGTATCTTTCATTTATTAGTATACTTCATGCCTTATTTTGCATTAAAAATTGGGTTTCATTTTATAATGTTACAAAATAGAATTCAAAACTTAATTGCAACCAGTTTGTGTTGTACTCTGGCGCTGACATCCACATGCAGTGTTTGTTTTCCCTTAATTTTTTATTTGGTGGATTATTGAATCTATTGTTTTATAAAAATAGGTATGCTTTGTGATATGTAATAAATTTTTATCTCAACTATTGCTGTTTCTATTGATAAATAAGTTATGGACAATTTAAATTACTTTTTTCTCTTAGAAGTTGTCATTCACTATTAATATTTGATGCAGTTTTTAAATAATTATTAAGAGCTTATGGTGAAATTAACTTTGACTGTTTTTAAAACGTCATTTGTTTCAACTGATATTTTCATTGTATATCAGTTACACCAAGTGATTAAAAAGAAATGAAATAGGAGATTTTAGGAGAATTTAATGTATTATATTATATGAATTTTTTTTCATTACAATATATAGCATTTTTAGAAAATTTGTTGATTTATGATTGGCACATTGACATCTTGCTGAGTTCTAATATTAAATGTGCATTTATTTTTCCTCATCTGGTATTTACACTAGGCATTCATCAATAGCTGACTTGATTTGTGATAAATGCTGTTATGTAATAAGTACTTCAAAATGTTCCTTATAAATAATGAAGTAATAGAAAAATTTCTTGATAATAGTTCTTTTTTTTTTTTTTTTTTTTTTTTTTAACAGAATAGTTGCCACAGAACCAAGAAAATACAGGGAATTTAAAACTCATCTAAAAAAGAATAGGGAAAATGCAAGGAAGCTTCAAAATTTGCATAGAAACCGGGAAAGCACAGGCAATTTTAAGTTTTCTTAGTTCCTTTTTTCTTTCCAAAAAAAAAAAAAAAAGATGCTGAACTCTAAATATTGTAAGAATATAATATCATAGCCAGTAATTTCAAAAACAAAAACAACACCATTCGCAATTATGTAATTTCAGAAATTTTCTCCTTTTCTGCCCCACATGGGATCTTGAATTTCAGCTAATAAGCATGTTCGAGACTACTGAAACTAAATGAGAGAATAAAGTAAATTTCTTTGGCAGGAATAGTAACATTCAATCTGTGGAAGTATGGCAGTAGTGCTTAATTACTCATTTATGAGTTAATTGAATGGTTTGTTTATCATTTAAGAAACTGTGAGCTTATTCAGAGTAGATAAGATAATTTTTTGAAAAAAGGAGCCACTCAAAATCTGTATTTAATACACACCTAAAGGATTTTTGCACAAAGTCCGTATTTTAACATTTGGTTTGCCAAATGGTTAGAAAAGTTCTGCAAAATCGGTTTGCTGAATACTGCTCGCTTTGTAAGAAGATTAGCTTAAAGAATAGGGGGAACGGGCGATTACTAATCATGCCAAGAGAGAAAACATTGAAAATTGCATGTATGCTCAAAAAAGTAATAATTAATATTGGACTTTGAAGTCTGAAAATAAGCCGCTTTTGAACAATTGGGTTCCAAAACAATTTAAAGCTGAACTTTTATGAGCATTAAAATGTGTTGTATCATATTTGTCCATTAATGCCTTCAATGATATATCAAATATGTTCACTGATTGTGAAATAGCCAAAAAACATACTTCTGGTCGTACTAAAATGTACATTAGCTCCTTTACAACAATCTCTTAAGAAATCTGTGAACAATAAAAAATTTGTAATATGCTTTGATGAAGCTTTGAACTTCATTTCACAAAATTACCAAATGGATCCTATTATAAAATATTGGTGAGAATCCACTAACAATCTCCACAAGGTATTAGAATTCAGTATTTTTAAGGCATACTACTGTTCAAAAATTGCTTGAAAAGCTATATGGAATATATGGTTACTTTTACAAATTAGCATGGGTGGATCAAATGTAAATTTAAAATATTTTTAACATGTCAAAGAACTTCCATGTGAAAATAATTATAAAAGTTTAGGTCTAGGTACTTGTGGATTACACAGAATCCATTGAGTGTGTAACGATTTGGGATGAGCGAAGATAGAACCTGGGACCTTGTGGTTCGCAGCCTAGTAACATGACCACAATACAAAAGCAATTGCTCGTGTAGCGTAGCTGCTAACTGGCTTATAAGCTTTCACCACAAGTGTTTCAGTATGAACTTAAAACTATTGATTGGAAAGTACGTGTTATTCTAAAAGCAGTATATAGACTGTATAAGATATTACAGCTGAATTGCTGATTTCCTGGAAGTTATTGATTCTTTTGAGTTTTCACTTCAGTTTTGTTCTTTCCACTGAGTAGAAAATATCAGTGTTTGCTAAAATGCTGTTAAAGTTTTTGAAAACTTAAAAAAATACATAGATTTCAATTTTTTTTAAAATTTACTTTTCCTGTTTTTGCCATGAGAGATAATATTATAAATGTTTGACATGATAAATTGATTTTAAAATTAACTTCTCCTATATTGCTAATATTTTTCAGGCATTTCTTAAAATTTTTTGACATCTGAATCTATGGTTCCTTTCTTATCTGAAAATCTTTTCATTTTTCTTAAATAGTTAATGATTAATATTTCAAAAGAAGCATAATTGAAAAGTCAAAAACATTTGACAGTTTATTTTCAATAAAACCAAATGATCCTGAAAATTTAATACTGAGAAAAAAAATACCAATATTGGTATTGTGACCACAGATTACTAAATTTCTTTTGGAACTGCTGAAGCTGAAAAAAGGCTTTTCGCAGAGTGTTGTATACTTGTGAAAAATATTATTAAAAAAATATTTAAATGCATATCTAAAAATTTTGCTATTTTGAAAGCTGCATTTTGTTTAAATCTTCATTTATTGAAGAACAATGCATTATTATGTGAAAAACGAATAGTTAATTTGCTTCAACTTTATTCCAAAGCACGAATTTCCCCATCCTGTTCAGAACATGCCAAGATTCAATTGGAAATTTCTCAGAAAAAACTAAGAACTAAATATATTGAACAACTTTATTCATTTAGATGATTTTTATTCTGATATTTTAGAACTCAAAAAAATTTCCTGAATTTGGAGAAGTTATAAAAGTAATTTTTGTATTGTCGTATGGCAATGTGGCTGTGGAAAGTGGTTTTAGAATTAAAAAAGATACACTTTTTGAAAATCTAAAAGAAAATTCTTTAATTGATGTTATAGAATTTTATGATGTTATAAAATTTTTATGAAGGTGTTTTAAATGTTCCAATTTTAAAAGATTTGTTTTAGTATACTAAATTAGAACATGCAAGGTATTATGAAGCTCTAGGAAAGCAGAAAGAGTTCGTGTGGGGGGGAGAGAAAAGGAATCCAACAAACACAAAGCAGCATTACAAATGAAATTGTTGCAAAAGGAAACACTGAAACTGATGTTTGAAAAATCTACAGAAATTGATGCCCAAATATATGAATAGGCAAAAATAAAAATATAGCAATATTAATTTTGCTTTGTTATGTTTTTTATTAAGTAATTAATAAATGGTTTATTTTATGATAGCAAAAATGTTATTTTATGTGGTTCGATAATTTTGTGTGATCATAGAGCATGAGAGATGCCCCTATTACTATATTTATTTTATTTTATAAAATTTCTAGGCAATGAATCAAGGAATTTTTCTTTCTGTGTGCAAATATAAATATCCTTTTAATACACTATTGTTTTAGGTAATGATAAATTGTTGTTTTCTTTTCCTTGCTTTTTCCACTCCTTAAAACTATGGTTTATTGTTATTTTATTTTGACTAGTATATAAATGCACATATCCTCTTATATTGCATATGTGTACAGAGAAATATTTTTTCTGGACTTGATTGGCAAACCTTGTTAAATCAATATATAGTATGGAAATAACCTTCATCTGATATATAGCTTATATGAATTAATATAGAAAATATACCTTTAATTTCAACACATTTTGCTTTCTTTTCTCAGGTACAAGTAGACCTTGCCATTATACTGTCATTGAAGATGACAATGACTTCACAGCTGATGATTTACAAAAATTAACATATTATTTGTGTCACACTTATGTGCGTTGCACTAAGAGTATTTCCTGTCCTGCACCTGTCATGTATGCTCACTTAGCTGCATTTCGGTCTAGACAGCATCTTCTGACAAAAATGGATGAATCAAGTTCTGGCAGTGATACTTCATCAACATTTGAGTTTCATCCTATTCCTGATTCTGTGATGAAGGCTATCAAAGTTGTCGATGGATTGAAGAATACCATGTACTTTGTTTAAGTTTACCATATGATGAAATGTGTTTTTTTTTTTTTTTTTTTTTCTGTAGCATTGTCTTTATATATAGCCACTTTTTAAAAAATTGTTTGAAGCTGTAACAAATATTAAATCACCATATTTCAAAAATGTGGATTAATTCAAAATTTAATTATTTGTTCTAATAAATAATTTAAACTAAAAATAAAGCTGATTTCAGTAATAAAAAGATAGCTTTTTGAAGAATTAAGTCACTTTCTGTTTAAACTGGACATAGAATATTAGAATTGTCATGTGCCAATTTTGTCCAGTGTTTTCCTAATATTAACTAATGTTCTAGGTTTTCATGAATGGGTACTAGAATGTTACTGAAATTAAGAAAATCTGGCTATTTTAATAAATAGCATTTCAAATTAATTGTATACTGAAAATTATGTATGAATGCAATGATGTATAATAAATGTTTCAATTCATCCTAATTCTATAAGACCTGGGTGGGAGATGTCACCTTTAACACTGGAAGGTTGTAAGTTCAGAGCTAAGTGTGGAGAATACGTTTGCCTCTCCTCTTCCCTTGTAGGTATTATCCAAATTATTAGATTAGTCTCTAAATAGCCCTTGTGTTGCTTCTGCACAAAAAGATAACATACTGAACATTGTAAAAAGAGCACCAAGAATTAATTTTCATTTAAAGTATCTAGTTGCAACTTAAAGAAATTAATTGTCAGTGTGTCAAATAAAAGTGTTTCCCCCCCTCCCAAATTCACCAATTATTTTAAAGACTATTAAAGATCTAATTTATTAGAATAATGATTCTTCACAAAGCCTTTCTCTAATGTGACAACTTGAGTTGTACCTCTCTGTAGTTAGAGCTGCCTATTTTTGATGACAAAAAATTGAAAATCCTTTTAAATTGCATGTTTTATTAGTTTATTGAATGTTTTTGTCTGAAAGATTTGTATATTGAAAATGTTATTATTTATGCTTATTGAAGCATTTATTATTATTATTTTGCTAGTATTTTAGATATAATGTGTTAAATATTGTATTGTGAAACGTGTTTTAAATTCAAAAGCCATGTCTTTATGATTGTAAATGATAATTGGTCTGAAAATGTTCTTCTGGTCTTTTTTCTTTTTTTTTAATTCTTAAAAGGAAGTTTTGTGAATTTTAATTGTTAGTGTGTCAAATAAAAGTGTTTCCCCCTTCCCAAATTCACCAATTATTTTAAAGACAATTCAAGATCTAATTTATTAGAATAATGATTCTTCACAAAGCCTTTCTCTAATGTGACAACTTGAGTTGTGCCTCTCTGTAGTTAGAGCTGCCTATTTTTGATGACAAAAAATTGAAAATCCTTTTAAATTGCATGTTTTATTAGTTTATTGAATGTTTTTGTCTGAAAGTTTTGTATATTGAAAATGTTATTTATGCTTATTGAAGCATTTATTTTTATTATTTTACTAGTATTTTAGATATAATGTGTTAAATATTGTATTGTGAAACATGTTTTAAATTCAAAAGCCATGTCTTTGTGATTGTAAATGATAGTTAGTCTGAAAATGTTTTTTTTTTTTTTTTGTAATTCTTAAAAGGAAGTTTTGCGAATTTTTATGTAATAAGCTGCGATCGAGATGTGACAATTCTTTTAGATTAAATTTAAAAAAAAAATAACTATTTTTTTCATGATAGATTTTATATTGGCTACATTTCAGTAACAAAAAAAAAAAAAAAAAAAAAAAAAATCTCATTCTTCTAAATTTTTTTTATTAGATTTTAGGTTTTTTTATATTTTATTAATTTAATTACTACAATTACAAGAACACAATATACACATTTATGCATATTGTGTTCTTGAAAATGTTAAAATACAAATGATAATTTCTAAGATAGCTTGTAAAATATTTATTGTTATGAATGCATTTCTGTAAAAGTGCTTGTATTTTAATGAAATTTTCTTTTGATTTTTGCTTTTATTCATAATAAATTTTATTAGTTCTTCATTAGTATTTTGTATGGGGGGGAAACAAGTTGTTTTTAATTGTGTATCTTTGTTTTATTATTGAAAATGTCTACTTAAAAGAATGTTAGGTCTCATAATTATTTTAAGTATAAATTTAACGCCACAATTTTTAGCATATTTTAACTGCATTAACGTGAAAAACATAAGAATACAATATTTTTATCTTATCAAGAGATATGTAAACCATTTACTGTATAATTAGAAATTTTGAAGCATTTTCTTTGAGATTTTACACTGCTAATGAAATTCAAAAATGAACTTATTATTATGTTATCTTGTATTAAAAAAAATTCTTTTGAATAAAACATATCAAAATGAATACAAAAAGCCATTAAAAAATCCTGCTTTAGTAGCTAAAGAATGTTGAGAAAGCATTTGAAAATATCTGGTTTCATTATTGATGATAAATGAGTGTTGAATGCTAAAAACTTCTGCTGTTTACACAGTAACAGTTTCTCAAAATAATTTTAAAAAGAAGGAATTGTTTATTTCTCCCTGTAGTCCCCAATATATAATAATGGAAAAAGTTGCATTTGCTTGTTGTTAAAAATATGTGATATATTATATTATCACTTCTCATTCCGAATAACAATGAATAATGGAATCTAAAGCAATAAAAGAAATACCTATTTAATCATGTGACAACATAAATTTCTGTAGGTATATATTTAGCACACAGGTGGATAAATGGGGGGTTCTCTCTCATAGACACTAATGGAACTTGTTTAACATGGCTCCATGGAACTTGTTAACAAAACCATGTAAACAACAAATTCTTTTATTTCTTTTTTTTTTTTCAATGAATATTATAAAATTCATAAAAATATAATTTCTTACTATCCTTTATCAATATTAAATGGATACATAGAATTAATATAATCATATTTTTGTAATGCAGCAACAATTGAAGACTTGTAATTTAACAAGTTTAATGTTATTTTAAATAATTTTACTCATTTTTTAAAAATAATTTTACTCATTTTTTTAAAATACTGTTTACTCTCTTAATGTGATTTGATTTTTTATTCAAAATAATAATCTTTGAAATCACTTTTTTTAAAAAGTAATTTTATAGAATATAAAGTTTTATTGATTAAGGTAATGACATACTAAATCTCGGACTGAATTTTTAAAAAAAACTTAAACCATAATTTGTTTTGTAGAGGGACAAAACTCTTTATAACTTTATTATGAAGTAGATGAAAATAATAGATGTATTTCTGGAACAGTTACGTAATTATTTTCTAAGTTCCACATTTTGCAAGACAAAGCAAATAACAATCCCAAGACGGATCATGGGAAATATACCTTGATGTTATAAGGTTAATGTAACACCATCTGTTGTATCAAAAAAGAAGGTAGTAAAGTTATGTAACCACTACAGTTAATAATATTTATGATCACTCATATAAATTTTAAAAAATTTAAAATTCATTTGTAAAGTTCAATACCTTTTCCAAACTTGAAAGCAAATTGCGTCTTTTTTAACTGATTTTACAGCATGCTATGTTCAAAATAATACCAATACTTGATTGAAATAATCAAAATAATGCCAAATAATTTTAATGAACAAACATAAAAATTACCAAAACAATGAAAATAAACATTTCTAATGCATAATAAAAATTTTTGAAGGAAATTCATTAAATAAAATTCATGTATTTGATTAAAGAATTTTATTAGATATAAATTAAAACTTAACATACTAAAAATTCAATGTTCTTAACTTTTAGCAAATGCAAATTCAAGACAGTTGCAACTGAGTGATTCAATACTTAGAAAAGTAAACAAAGAAATTTTATTTGGGATTAAATTATGCAACTCCAGTTTCTTTTAAATAAAAGTATCTTTCAAAATTTACATATTTAACTATTATGAATAAGTAAGTAATATAAATTATTGTTATTCCAAGAGTGTGAAGAATTATCTATGAAATGAAAATATGGAGAACGATCTATTTTATTTTTGAACAATTTTATTTGACATTTTCATATTCGGAAGACTTGAAATCGAAATAAATGTTCAGTTATGAATTAATAATGGCAATACACTATTTTAATATTGACAAAGCTCAATTAAAAGTTGACTATTTTAGATTCTTGCATGTCCAACCGATTGGCAAATTATTCTTAAAATCTAATTTGATAAGTATAATATTTACAGTAAAGAATCATAAATTAAAAAATAAATGCACTTAAAAATTTATACAAAACCAACCATATTACTAAAGATTATATAAATATTTAAGTAATAATAAGGAATAATTAAAATGCCGTAATTATTCCTTGGTGCAACGAAGAAGGAAAAATAAATTCATTAGCAACTGAAAACATTTTATTATTGAACTTGGAAGTTGTGTGACAACTCGGTTCTATTTTGTTGATTTACTTTAGTTCGAGAGATTTGATATACACATCATCGTTACTTCTGTTAATCTTCAATCGTTATATATATATATAACTTTCTTATCGTGTTGTCTCGTCTTAACCGCACAGGACCAGGTTTAACAGGAACAATAGGATAGTGATGATTTCGGGTTAGTTCTGAAGGCTGCCGTTGGGGACACTGCGATCGTTTATCAGATTCTCTTACTTTGTGATATCTAGATCCTGAAGTTTTTTTTTACCTTCTCTTTGCGTAATATAAAGAAAGTGTAGTAATCGTCAAAAAATTCGAACACGAGATTTTGACGAATCTCCACGTTTTAGACCTTCCTGAGTTCATAAAAACACATTTTTGGAAAATGTCCAAATGTCTGTCACAAAGATAATTCGAAAGCTCTTTGAGCTGGATGGTTGAAATTTAGTATACAGTCTTTACACCAAATTTGCAGATATCTATCAAATTTTGAGTAAAATCTGTTCCGAGGAAGCTGATCTGTCCGGCTGTTTTAATAGAAGTTAACACGATAAATACGAAATGAAGAGAGCTAGATAGGTAAAATATCTGCACACATATTTAACATCTATAGTGTAGACACCTGTCAAATTCTGAGCTAAATCCAACTACGGGTTAACTGTCTGTCGGTTTGTACTTTCAGAAACATGTAAACGCAATGATTTAAAGACATAAATATATCAAATTTGGTGCGTGATTTTATGACTGCAAGTGCAGATTTGTGTCAGTTTTTTGTATCAATCGATTGAGAAGAATGCGTCTAAAATACAAATTCAAATTTTGGATACTATTAACGTATACCAGGGATTAATCATCAAATAACTGCTGATAATAAGGATGACATGATAGATTCAATGAAAATGCTTAATACACGTCAGAAATTAATTTAATTCTAACTGTTGCATGCCAATGTTATGTTATCACAGAGCATGCGAGAAAGTTTTGTGGAGACCACTTCTACCTGCTTTATATTTTACTGTAATCATTTGATAGTTCTAAAAATTGTCCACCATAAACTTTCGCTCTCTGTGTGTCTAAAATATGCATTTAAAAATGATGTTAAATACTTTTTACAAAATGGAGATATTCGTACTTACTTGAACATTATTTTGGGAAACTGTCCTTTCAGAAGATAATCGAATCAATTGCGGCTGTGGGATAGAGCATTTTTACTAACATAAGATTCGTTGTATTCCACTAGATTATGAAAGAACATGTGTTGGAATTTGCATTTTAGTGCTCGTTATATATGATGTTTCATAGAGATACAGGGTACTATGTTGGCGACCTGGCCTAGGAATAGCGCGTCTTCCCCGTAATCTTTGCGTCCGGGTTCGAATCGCGGTTTGGGCATGGTTGTTCTGTACCCTGTATTCTATCTGTGAGATGTGAGGAAGAGTTCCCTTGTAAAAAGGGTTTGTCCGAGCGAGTGTGTGTGTTATCTTCAGATGAGCTAGAAGTCAGACTTCTGCCTTCGGGTGCTAAGGGGCCTTGGCCTTCAGAAGCTACTGCACACTCGGCTTAAGTCAGAGGACTTGTAGAGTGCCATAAGTAACAGCAACAGGATGCTATTCGTAACAAATTATCAAAGGTCCCGAAATTCATTTTTTACAGCAACAAAGATTTTTTTAAAAAAAATCCAAGTCTAGAGAAAGTTTTGTCTTTGTGGGCAAAATAATTTCTTTAAAAAATTTAATGAAAAATAATTACCAACTTAGAAGTTTGAATGTTCCTCTTTAAACTGGTATAAAAAATAAATTTTGAAATTAAATATTTATGTCTTCACTCAAAAATCTTTATATTTAAATCTAAAAACCACCATGCTATATTTCAGTCTTTATACCTTCATAAAATATTATAAGCATTAATGAGATTTTGATGAAATCTAAAAGTCGAAATCCGAGAAACACATTTTTGGAATGATGCCTGTCTGTGAACACAATAGCTCGGAGGCGCTTGGAGCGAGACTCGTGCAATTCAATATGCTATCCTTACGCCGAATTTGTAAATTTCTGTCAAATTTTGAACGAAATTTTATCAGATGAAATGTGGCTATTCCAGGACAGGAGAACGCAATAAGTACAAAACTTAGTTAGACAGATAAAATTTAGTATATATAATTTAGCATCTAAACTGTAGGTCAGTATAAAATTATGAACCAGATCTGACTAGAGATTAAACGTCTATCGATATGTAAATTCCCAAGCATGTATATGCAAAAAATCAAAAATGCAGCTACTTTGTTAAATAAAATTTAGTATTTTATCTTATTACTGAAATTGTAGCTGTATGTCGGATTTGCTTTCTTTGGCTGTAAAAAGACATCATAAGTACTTACTCGATCTTCTTCATTGTGCTACGAAACAGAACATTTATACTGGGAAATCTGAAAATAAAAATTTGAGCTCTTATCTTGTTCAAGTGGCAAAATCTTATCTCTGCAATTTAAACATATTTGAAGAAATTTACTATCGTTTTCAAATATTCTTCTTTCAATTAAATGCCAAAAACAACTTTTCATGAGAGAAAGAGTGAATATATCACTGGATCTTTCATTCATATCGGAGGAAAAAATCGGTTGCTTTCCTTAACTAATATTGGAACTTATCTCATTCTCATTTTAATATTTCAATCATAATTATTAATTGGAGTAAAAGAAAATTAATTGTCAATTTTCTTTTAAAAGATATTATTCGGCATTTGTGTATTAATTGCATGCCACTGCAAACTTTAGGCTTAACTGCATGTCATTAGCGAACATTAATCTCTTTGTCAATCTTTTTTAGCCATTAATCGTTATTAGTCGGTTAATAAAAGTATCCATACTCGGGCTAAGTGTATGGTTGACTTTTATTATTAAAATATTTTTTTAATAAAGTATACTCTCAGTAATGCGACAGACCAGAGGATCATCAAATTAATAAAAGCTCTGGAATAATGAGATTCATTTTATAAAAATACATAAAGGACTAAAAAATACTCAGCTTCTGGAATTTTTTAAGCTGTTCTTTCTTATTTATTTTCTCCTTTATTTTTATTTAGTTACTATTATTCAAGCTTTTAATCTTTACTTTACATGCAGCAATTTCAAACTATAGAAAAAAAAAAGTTCATTTAAAAAAAAAACTGGCACCATAAATTGTTGATGCTAGAAACAGTCAAAATGAGGACTTGAAAATCATTTTTTAGCCCCTAACTTCGAAGCAATTACAGCTATCGAGAAACTTTAAACACAAAAGTTGTTTGACTTAATGAGGTGCTAATTTCCCTAATGTAATTTAATTTTCTATCTGCATTATTAAGGAAGTTATAACAAAATGAATATTTCAATATACTTGGCCCCATCAAGTATATATATATATATATATATATATATATATATATATATATATATATATATATATATATATATATATATATATATATATATATATATATATATATATATATATATATATAACCAATCTAAAGTAAGAAAAAGTTTGAAAACGAAACTAAAATGAAAACGAAACAAAACAGTTTCGAAATCGCAACTAAAATTTATTACCTATTTAAACTAAAACCAAAAAGGAACTTCATAGTATTTAGAGAGCGCAATTGCAGCTACTTCTAAAACACAGATGAATTGATACAAAAGTATTAGAATCAAGTTAATAGGAAAAACAAAAATCAAATAAAAATTAAACCAAAAAAATTATTAAAAAAAATATTAAAAAAGAATCCGGCCTGAAGACTTTTTCAAGGGTCACCCTCAGGCAGGGATTCAAATAAAGGGATTTTTTCTGTGAGGACATACAGACATAAGTCTAATAATGATTCCTCGTGACCCGAAAATCCCCTGAAATTATGCTCAAGAGATATACCATTTTAACAGAAAGGAAATACAAAATAACAAATTAGAAAAAAACCACAAAGTAAAAATACAATAAAAACAAAACAATAAAAACAAAAACAGCATTAAAATTAAAATTAAAAACGAAAAGGCCAGAACATACCATCCAAAAGTGAAGGAAACTTTAAACAATCGATTGTGATTTCCTGTTTTTAAAAGTTAACGGTAAATTATGTAAACAGAGGTAGGCACCCAGCGCCATCTATTGAGTGATCCAATATATCCAGTAAGCATCAAATATCCTCCTTAAAAATTTAATTAAAAATGATTTTCCTAGAAATTACTGTAATGTCAATTTTTTAATTAAACAAGGTATGGTTTGGGATTAATCTTTTGGCTTAAATAAAAATAGAACTTTACTTGCATATTGGATCACTCAATAGATGGCGCTGGGTGCCTACCTCTGTTTACATAATTTACCGTTAACTTTTAAAAACAGGAAATCACAATCGATTGTTTAAAGTTTCCTTCACTGTTGGATTGTATGTTCTGGCCTTTTCGTTTTTAATTTTAATTTTAATGCTGTTTTTGTTTTTATTGTTTTGTTTTTATTGTATTTTTACTTTGTGGTTTTTTTCTAATTTGTTATTTTGTATTTCCTTTCTGTTAAAATGGTATATCTCTTGAGCATAATTTCAGGGGATTTTCGGGTCACGAGGAATCATTATTAGACTTATGTCTGTATGTCCTCACAGAAAAAATCCCTTTATTTGAATCCCTGCCTGAGGGTGACCCTTGAAAAAGTCTTCAGGCCGGATTCTTTTTTAATATTTTTTTAATAATTTTTTTGGTTTAATTTTTATTTGATTTTTGTTTTTCCTATTAACTTGATTCTAATACTTTTGTATATATATATATATATATATATATATATATATATATATATATATATATATATATATATATACTTGATATTAGGACTTGATATAGTATATATATATATATACTTGGCCGCACCATTTCCACCACCACCCCTTTGAGTTAGATGGCCCATATATGAAATCATCCGAGGTTTTTATATTTCTTATAACACATTCAAAAGCGTTTTAAATCAAAATAAAATTAACTCTAATTTTCTTGTTTACAAGATAACGTGGGAAAAGCTTTTGGGATCTAATTTATTGCGATCGTTGATTTGTGACTTAAAAATACAAACTACAGATTCCTTGAATGAAGTTAAGAAAGGCAGAAAAAGAGTTAACACAATATTATACCTTTTAAGGTTCGTCGTAGGAAATCTAGTAAGGTAGAATTACAGAATAGTATATTACGCTTTCGCACAGCGACGTTGTGTTTGCACCGCAAGAAAGACACGTCACCTTCATGCAGAATGGTGCCTTTTGCGATCTTGCCCATTATTCCCAATTTTTATGCGGAGGTGAGAGTGATAACATCTTACTGGGAAGTATGCAATAAAGTCTTGGGGAGATTTTTTTCGGTGGCTTCATATGCATTGAAGAGCAGATAAAACCATTTCTTAAAATATGTCGGATTCGCTTGTGTGTGTGTGTTTTTCGCAACTGACCTTAGTTAAACGGTGATTGCATTTTCTTAAAAGTATTTTGAATGAAAATTTATCAGGTGAAATGATTTTTTTCAGGGATTAATTTTTCTGTTTAATTTCTCTAATAACGCGTTATGTTCTGCAATTGATAAACTCTGCACTCATTGAAAAAATATCCGGTAATATATATTCTTTTTAAAAATGATTGTCAATAGCGTTTTTTAATTATTTGAATGCATGTTGAATAGATTTCTAGTAAATTATTCACCAGTGAGGAATCTCCATACTTATTCTATAATTACTACAAATTCAATCAATTTTCATACTTCCTAAAATGAAATTTGACTTCAATATATGAATAAATTTGATTAAAATTTTAAGTGTCGATTGAAATTTTAAGTTGCACATTCGCTCTCATTCGAGATCATCCTTATGATTAGCATTGTGCATTTAGATCCAGATTTCCATCACATTTGAAACTTGATTAATGGTATAAAGAATCGACTGCTGCGTTATTCGAGAGAAACATGACCTGTGGATAGAATGCACTGTTGAATTCAAGTCATCTGTGGAGGTCTTAAGGTTGAGTCTGGAAGCCAACGAATATTTTTTTTAATTCATTATTTTTATTTATTATTTTCTTCCATACTTATTCCATAGTTACTACGAATTCGATCAATTTTCATATATCCTAAAAGTAGTATATAAATGTATAACTCTGCATCACTTTGCAAAGTGATACAGATTTATACATTATTTTTGACGAGAGAGCTCTTATGAATCGCAAGACGAGAGAAGAAAGGCATCGGTGAGCTGTAAGCAGAGAGAAAGTGAAAGTAAATCCGGTTAGGCGAAGAACTCGAGTGGTATTTGCGTAGGAGGGAAATAGATCGTTCCTTCGCTGAGAGTTAACGAAAACCACTTACTCGATTCAACTTATAAGTATAACGGATGGAGGAAAAAGAGTTTTTGCATAGTTCAAACCAAGGCTAACTAGTCTGAAAATAACGTCATTGTCACTACGTCAATTGTGTTAAAGTGATTCAAGGCGAAGAAAAACCAAAAACATATCTTTGAAGACCTTATAAAAGTGTGTTGAAATGCAACTCAAGATTAAATTTAAATAATTTGTAAATATGTAATGAGGGGAAAGTTCAACAGTGCATTAGGTAGAAAATCGTTTCCATTGGTTAAAAAGTGTTTCACAATTTAACTGCGTTAGCTAGAGGTTCGATAGTCTAGGAGGTAAGGAACGCGCAAAATATTCCTAGACTATCGAATCTTTTTTTGGGAATTGGGGATACGAGTTCGAATCTAGTTAGTAAAAATATAAGCGCTGATATAGGGGGAGAGGAGGGGTTTTTGCGTTTATAAAAGTAAGCGCTCGACTACTCTGCGATTAAAATGGAAGAGATTGATCGATTCTGCGGAACGCATTTAACGCACCTCGCTGCTATAGCTCCGATTAACGAAGAATTGTTTTTAGAAATATCTCAATCTTTATTCTGCGATGAAATGACTAATATAAAAATAGGATTTCTACTCTCATTCTCGCAACGGCTTATAAATAGAGATCCGAGCAGGAAAACATTTATTCACGAGCAAGTCTTTAACGTGTTATGTAAAAAATTCTCTTTATGAAGATGTCTACTTACGAAAAATACAAATCTTTGCAAGTAGTTATCTTGTTGCTCGTTATCGTAATAGAATTCATTTTACTTATAAGTTATATATGCGTGCACTCACCAGCAGATACGAGTGAAAAAGTTAACATCACAAACACCTCTTGCTTTCTGTCCGAGCATCTCGGTCGAAAAATATTTCTCCACGTCTGCTATAAAAATGATAAGAAGGTGTTCGACATAAGATATTTCCGATCGGAAGTGGTTCATCTGAACGAATCAAGATATCTCAGGCCTCAGATTATAGGAGTTCAATTAACAGAGTTAGAATTTAAGAAAGTATGTGAAGCATGCTGAAGTTAAGACATCCTTCAACATGCTGCATCGTCGGTCCCAGCCAATCGGGAAAATCCTCTTTGGTTCGTCAGATGTTACACAACAATGTGTACGATTACCAACCGCAAAAAATTAAGTGGTGTTACTACTACAGCCCTCCGTCATTCATAAATGAAGCTTCTGAGAACGTCGAGTTCGTAAATGGTCTACCTGAGAATTATGAGGATGTGGATTTGCTCGTTATTGATGATTTAATGCTATTTTTGGATGAAAAAGTCGCGCAGCTCTTTACAGTCATTTCGCATCATTGCAGAGTGAGTTGTATACTCATTCTTCAGAATCTTTATTTTCAAAACAAATACCTAAGGACCATAAGTCTGAACATGCACTACATGATTCTGTTTAAAAATGCTAGAGATATGAATCAAATAAATTGTTTAGGTCGACAGTTGTATCCATCAAAATCCAAATTTTTTCTCGAGGCTTATAAAAGCGCGACTGCAGATCCTTTTTCTTACTTGTTGGTTGACATACATCCTCTTACGAGCGAGAAATATAGACTACGCGATAGTTTGTTTCCAGATAGTAGTGGTATTTACTGGATTTACAGACCAAAATGAAAAATAAACTGAGCGGTCATTATTCATTTGTGGATTTGCTTTCAAAAGCATCTCCGAAACAAAGACGATCACTGCTAAAGACGGCCTCAGCTTCACAAATTCTAGCATTATGCGAAATTTGCTTGAACGTATTAATGGGTAACGTCCCCGTGAACAAGAAAAAATTGTGCAAGTATAAAACCTGTTTACGAAAGCTTGCAAATAAAAATACAAAAATAAATCAAAAGAAAAAAATCCTCATTAATCAAGGTGGTGGATTTTTACCTCTCATTTTACCTGCGATTGCGTCTGCAGTCGCTGGAATGGTCGGTCGTGCAATTGGTAACAGGATTTGAAAAATCAATT
The DNA here is from genome assembly GCF_947563725.1 of Argiope bruennichi. NCBI lineage: Eukaryota > Metazoa > Arthropoda > Arachnida > Araneae > Araneidae > Argiope > Argiope bruennichi. The sequence goes on from NC_079157.1 coordinate 133,768,983, forward strand.
GTTTGAATTCAAGAATTGGCACCCCGAAGCGGCGGAGAGGAAGATGAAAACCTTTATAAACAGAAACTCTTAATCGTTCTCGTCACAAATAAAGTTATCATGGCTAAAAAAATTGCATTGGTTCCTCCTGACTTATTAGCTGCCTATCGTCGCCCCAAAGCACTCGAATTGGATTTGGAACAAAACATATTGAATTTGCTTGATGAATCTCAATTACCGAACGACCAGCGAGCTAAGCTGCTGTCTCAGTTGATTATGAGATATCAAAAAACAGCGAGAGAACCAGCGCCACCCATTCCCGTCACGATAGCCGATAAACCACTGATAAACCCTCCAGAAGAGCTTCCTGCAATGGATATAGAAGACGAAGATCCAATATTACGAGATATAAGATACACAGTGCCTAGAGCATATGAAAAGTATGTGCCAGCGATAGTAGAAAAACTCAAAACGCATTTGTACAATTGGAACGAAAATGGGGAAATGACAGAAAACGGAGTTCCTTTTAAAGGTTCGAAAACTGTGGATTTGTTCTCTTATGTGATGAGAAATTCAAAAAAATTAGAAAAACCACTACATCTCGAAAAATTTATAAAAGCAATTATCGATATCAATATACCTCACTCATGGATTTCCAACAAAAACGTTCTAAGACAATTGAAAGCTCCTGATTCACCTTCTGATGATTTCGACTTTAGCCCGATAAAAGACAACAGTCGCAGAGTTTCGACTCCCCTTTTGAGCCCCAACCGCAGACGATCTAGATCAGCAGGTGAGAGAGCTTTTGAACGCGAGGTAGAACCGCCATGGAAAATGAGAAGCCAAAGCTACAACAAGTGGATAGAATATTAAACGATATTTACCATGATGTTAAGCATCCCGCTTCCTTCGGGGGAATAGCAAGGCTTTCAAAAGCTTCGAATCTTTCTCAACGAGAAACTAAAAGATGGCTTGAGAAACAAGATGCTTACACTCTTCACAAACCGATTCGTATGAAATTTAAGAGAAGACAAGTGTTATCGTTCGGTATTGGAGATTTAGTGCAGTGCGATTTAGTAGATGTTTCGAAATATTCCAAATTCAACAAAGGATTTAAATATATTTTAACAGCGATCGACGTATTTTCAAAATACGCATACGCGATTCCATTGTAAAAGAAGAATGCTGGTTCTGTACTAGAAGCATTTAAAAAATTATTTAAAAAAATAAAATACAAAATTCGAAACGTACAAACAGACCACGGAACCGAATTTTATAACAAATTAGTGTCCGGGTTGTTTAAAAAACGAGGTATAAACCATTACAGCTCTTACAGAGAATACAAAGCAAGCGTTGTTGAAAGATTTAATCGAACTCTGAAAAATAAATTATTTCGCATTTTTACTCACAGAGGCTCTTATAAATACACCGACGTTCTAGATGCCGTATTAAACGCTTACAATAACAGTGTTCATCGCAGTACTGGGTTTGCTCCCGCTCAAGTAAGAGAAGAGCACGAATCGTTAATTTTGCACAAATTATATGGTTTACAAAACAGAGGTCAATTCAAATTTAATGTTGGTGATCAAGTTAGAATTTCCAAAACTGCCAAAACATTCCGTAGAGGACTTTTGCCTAATTGGTCTGAAGAGATCTTTACAGTAAGGAAAAGATTTCTCTCAAACCCAACAACTTACATTTTAGAAGACCTGAAACAGGAAATTCTGCGGGGGCGGTTTTATGAGCAGGAATTGCAGAAAATAACAAAGACCTCTAACGACTTTTGGAGAATCGAAAAAATTTTGAAAAGCAGAGGCGTTGGGAAAGAGCATTTCGTTAAATGGAAAGGATTTGACAATCGTTTTAATTCTTGGATAAAAGCAGAATGGATGACGTAAAAGAGTTCTACATCACTTTACCAAGTGATTCGAGCATGAATTATTTTCCCTCGAATAAGCAATCCTCATATAGAACCAAATTATCGGCTCCCCTAGTCTTACTAGGCGATTGGGAAGTGGCATTATCAGAGGTATGCATTCCTCGCAATTGGTTTAATATCGGTGACCACAACAATTTCTATACTGTTATGTACGAAAAAGAAGATGTTGTAGTTACAGACAAGTTTGAACAGCAAATAAAAGTCATATATAAATCAGAGAACGTTGATGGATTTTGGTTAGCTTTGAATAGAAAAATCGTAGACGTTGTAGGTGAATCCAAGATAAATTTTGAATACGATTCGCGTGCTGCGACAGTCACAGCCCACATTCGCGAAGGTGTGGAACTGCAGATCTTGAAAGAATCTAATTTGTTGTATATGCTACATATGCCTAACGAAGACACCATTCTGAGCTCTTCGGCAAATTATCGATTCCGTCTCTCTGAGCAATCTCCTGTAGATATAGAGCTGAAAATTATCGATTCTACACCTAGAAGCATCCTCTAAGTAGATATTGAAATGTCTACAATGTTTGGAAAGATGACAATAAACAAGCCTAGAGTTTTGTTTGAAATCTTAAATAGACATCTAGCATCGAGAAATCTAGACGAACTCATAAAGTTTGAATACGATAGCCACGCATTTGAGGTTTCTATAATTTTATCGAAATATGTCGAAGTGCATATAGAAAAATCTACAGGGTCTTCGCTGCTACGTAAATTGAATCTCCAAGAGAATAATACTGCCATCGATCAGACTCAGAAATTGAAAGTCGATTATTTAGCTCATGTGAACGCCCGCGATTCTTTTAAAGTGATAATCAAAGAATACCATCGTTTGTGAATTCTGTGAAGCATTCGAAAGATCTGGTTATTAATCCAGGGATATACAAAGCACCTTCGGATTTATTTAGCTCGTTTAAATATGTGAAACTATCGCTTTCAGAAAACTCGAAAACTAAGCTTCACGTGCCTGAGTATTACGAAGTAAAATTTGCGAAACCTTTAGCGGAAATGTTAGGTTTTAATGAGACTTTGTTTAAAAGCGGGAACTACGAATCCAAGTATTCGCTTGATTTAAGCGCAGGAATAACGGAAATATTTATTTATAGTGATCTAGTGCAATCGCATCACGTTGGAGACTCCTTCGCTCCGCTGCTACGAATCATCCCTTGCATGAACGAGAAAGAAGACCAAATAGTTAAATATTACGATCGACCTCTGTACTTTCCCATGCGAAAAACGTACATAGAAACAGTGCTTATTGAACTGAAAACGAGCTACCGACATAACTTTGAGCGGGGGTAAAACGTATGTTATACTTTCGTTCAGACGCAAACCTATAAATTAGCAGATTTTTCCCCCAGAGTTTTCATATGCTCGCAAAACTAGAGAAAATGCAGTTGGACAGTAGAAGCTGTGAGGCTTATTACCGCCTCCAACAAACTGGGGGAAATGTTTATTTCACTGGAGTTCCCTATCAGCGCGGTTATGGGTTTTTTGGTGATTTGAGGCGTTTCATTACCCCATTCGCAATGAGAGCGGGAAAATATCTAGGCAGTCAGTTATTAAGAACGGGAAAGAATGTTCTGACTGACGTGTCAGAGGGCGCTTCGTTCAGAGATTCTGCTGAACGTCGATTAAGAGAAACCTCAGGACGAATTAAAGATGATATCTTTCAAAAACTTCAACATGGAAGGGGTATAAAAAGAAAACGCTCGACGAGAAAAACACACTCGGAGAAGAAAAAGCGACCTAGGAAAAAACGGAACGAAACGGAAGACATTTTCTCATGATGGCTATTTGTCTGAAAACTGAGTTAGATTTGTTCAGCGAAAATGCTGTTCAGCTTGCAATCGATGGAAGTGCCTTCGTAGAAATTCAACCAGTCGCATCACTAACTGACAATTCACCTCTAGAATTTTTCATCAGCGGAAATGGAGATCAATATCTCGGCTTAGCACATAGTATCTTACATTTAAAAATTAAAGTTGTTAAGAAGAATGGCACAAATCTTCAGAATACGGATCACATAGCTCCCATAAATTATATCTTAAACACTCTCTTTTCAGAGTTAAGCGTTTTTTTAAATGATCGCCAAGTCATGAATCAGGTCAACTATGCATATCGGGCTTATATAGACAGTTTGTTATTTTCGTCAAAAACTGCTCAGGAGACTATGTTAACTTCTGCGTTATTTTACAAGGATACGGCAGGTCACTTCGATACGATGGGAGCAAATTCGGCTAATTTAGGATTTAGAGAGCGACAGAAATTATCAACAGAATCGAAAGTACTAGATCTAATTGGGCCTCTCCACATGGATATAGCTAGCCAGGCGCGTTTACTACCGAATGGCGTGGATGTAAGAATTCGATTACTCAGACACAAATCAGAATTTGCTTTGATGTCTTATAGTGCCGATTGTAAAATTATCATACAGTCTGCGAGTCTTTTTATTCGAAAAGTAAATGTCGCACCCTCGATAATCATAGCTCAAGAAAAAGCGTTCGAGCATGGTTCGATGAAACTGCCAATAAGGCGAGCAGATGTACGAACATTTTCCTTAGCGAAAGGGCTGCAAAGTTTAACGATTCCGAATGCGTTTATCGGACCGCTTCCATCACGAGTCATTTTGGGATTCGTGGCGAATGATGCTTTAAACGGAAATCTAGCTAAAAATCCTTTCAAATTTTCGCATTATAATTTGAGTTATTTAAGTATTTCGGATGGAAACAAAATGTACCCCGCAAAACCTTATACTCCAGATTTTGATTCCGACTCTTACGCTCGCAGCTATTTGAGCCTTTTCACCGATTTAAATCGCTATCATAATTTTCAAAACATTAACATAAACTATGAAGAATTTAAATATGGTTATGCCTTACACGCAATCGATTTGACGCCTGATTTCGCATCTAACGAATCTCATACGAGCGTTATTAAAAACGGAAATATATCGATTGAAATCAAATTCGGCACGGCGCTCACAGAGACAGTGAGTTTGGTGGTTTATTCAGAATTTCGAAACACCATAGAAATTGATCGATCACGCAGCGTATTTATTGACTATTAGAAATGGATACGATAACGATTTGCCGTCTCGCTTGTAGCGATTCTATGATAAAACGAAAATTCGGAGGTGTTTACGCATGCGATTCGCTACCACTAGTAAAAGGCGATTTTGTTTCGTTTGTTATTAACTTAGACGATAGATCTCGACCAGGAAGTCATTGGGTTTGCGCATATTTCCGAGATGGAATAGTTTATTATTTCGATAGTTATGGCCTTCCACCTATTAAAAAAGATATTGTTGAATTCTTAAAACAAAACGCAAGCACTATACTTTTCAACAGAATATGTTTCCAAGATGTTGATACGTTTACTTGCGGACATTTCTGTTTATATTTTCTGTATAAATTTGCTAGACAGCTATCGCTGTATCCTTTAAGTCTTCAAGATAAACAGAGAAACGAAATCATCGTGAAACGTTTCGTACAACAAAAACTAAAGCTACATCCTTGTTGTCATTTATCGCATTATTCGCAAGCATGCAAGCCTATGAGCTTCATGTTGCAACATGAATAAGAAAGAATAAAATGTTTCAAAAAAATCTATTGGAAAGCCTTTGCTTGAAATTCAATGACGTCGAAACATACTGAAAAAAAAATAGAATGTTGCTCTATAAAAGAAACTTGAAACGAGTGCTCTTTTAGTGTGTTATTAGACACAAAAGTATTAAGAAGTCTATCAGTATGGGGAGCAAAGATTTCGATTGGGTTGAGTTTTCAAAAAATACTCCTCTCACAGAGGAGATTATGAGATCGCTGCAAGATCATTTGGATTTTTCTGTTATTTATCAATATCAAACGCTTTCTGAAGACTTCATGGAAGAGTTCAGAGGCAGACTTGACTTTGACAAGCTATGCAGATACCAGAAATTATCAGAATCTTTTATCAGACGATGTTTAGAAAGAGGAGACCCAATAAATCGAGCACTAATTTCAGAATTTCAGTCTCTGTCTCCAAGCTTTATGCTGGAATTTCAGAGAGATTTGGATTGGAAGCGAATTTCTCAGTTTCAAGTTTTGAGCGAAGGATTTCTCATTGATCATAATCAGCTTTTGGATATGAGTTTAGTATCTAGATACCAAGATCTCAGCGAAAACACTATTCGACTCCTAAGCGATATATTGGATTGGGATGTGCTCTTGAAATACAAATCCATTCCTGGTTCATTGCTTTCCCAGCACATTGACAAAATTACGCAATGCGATTCTTTGGATCTGTCGCAATTACACGAAGGAGTGATTAACCATGTCTTTAAGAGAATGGTTCTAATGTATCTGAAGAAAATATGTTCCAAAGTTAAAAAAATAAAAATAAATAAATAAAAAAAAGAAAAGAAATGGAGGGGGTGATGGGAGGGGAACATTACACCCATGAAGTACATATCGCGACATGATTAAAGACATATATATACAGACTCAAATTGCCCCGTATGTTCAGAAGAGCTGCAACCATGGAGAAATACGGATATGTAATTTGCGACGCTTGCTCTATGCAGGAATATTTGTATATTCATCCTGCTTTATTCAATTCGTTTATTGATGCTGTGCAACATGTTGTTTTACGCCAGTCTCTAGATCATTCGAAGAAAGTTGTCTATTTCAAAGTATTGAATAATTCTGAGATTGTTCAATACATTCACGGAGACAATGCCTCGGATCGATTTGGATTTTGTTTGTTACATAGAACAGATCCAGATGAAAAATTCAAACTACATTCTACATTCAAAAAACTTTATGATTCGATCTTCGATTGTTTATTGACTGCAAGAGAGAGTGAATTTGACGAAATTGGCGGCTGTTCAAGATTTCAATTTGGATATTTTAAACTGCTGAGTGATGATGAAGTTATTCACCTGTTGCATATATTGTAAAAATACATCGCTGTGTTAACGTTTTCTACTTTGTGAAAAAAAATTGTATAGATAAATATTTCTGTGAATGTGTATTGAAAAATAATGACTTGCTCATCCTCCTATGTGAAAAAGAGTTGATTTTGTATATGTATTTCTTCCATAACAGTAGAAAATGTATGAAAAATGAATGAAATGTTATATGAAAATGAAAAGATTCTGTATATTTAACTAACTACATTTGTAAAACGCTTTTTATGAAATAATAAAGGTTAATGTGAAATTTTCAAAACTGTGTTTTCATATCTTTTTTTTCCTATCTCAACATTAGAAAAGATTTTTGTTACAAATAACATTCGATAAAGAAACCTTTAATAAGATGGTTTTCTGTTTATAATGAAATAAAAAGGATTTTACAAAGAAAAGGTTCGGATCTCGTCAAACGTGTTATTTCTAAGTTTATATATTTACCCTCACTTCAACTTATTTTGTGTGGGGAAAATACAAAACCCCGAATCCTATATTTTCTTGCTAAGAATGTTTTCTTGTTGACCATCCTTTAAATTTATGTAAAAAAAAAATTAATTAAAACAATCGACAATAGTTACGCATGGGGGGAACGCGTGGGAGAAATTCTTTTTAGCACATGCTAACAGCATGTCCTTTCATTAACGCAGCTATGTTTAGACTAGTCAAGGCTGTTAAAAAAGAATTTTACGTAAGTAGTTGTAGGAGATGCATCGTATTTAATATTATCCTTGGAACTTCAGGGTTGTACAAAGTTTTAAACAGTATATAAACGCGGCTCTTACCATTCAGTTTTATACGTATTTTTCCAATCACAGATTGAGCTTCACAACATGGAAAGTGGTAAGTGCTTGCATTTCATATTTTGTAGTTAAGATTTTCCCCTCTAGTCTCAAACAAAATATAAAATTCCCAAGTTAGTTTATCCTTTATATATCAGTTCAAATAATTATCGAGAAATAGATTTATTTTTATTTGAAAATCATTACTATTTTATTAAAAACTTCAACAGATTGCTTAAACTCAAACATAATATCAAACACTTTTGTAAGTTGTGCGTATCGGGATTTGTTCGAGCTGAAACTTTAGACATCAAGAACTTTGTGTCAATAATAAACCGCAGCGTGTATCTATTCCAAAAGATTTAAATCTAAAATTTAAAAATTTAAGGAAAAGCGTGAAGCACCCTTTCGCTATTTTTACCGATTTTGAATGTTTATAGAAAAAAGTACAACAGCTCCAAATCCTTCATCATCACATTTCTATGCTGTTGAAACTCATGAGCCAATTTCTTACGCTATGATAGTAATAAATGAAAGAGATGAGATTATTTTTCACGAATACTATGCAGGCCCTCGACTGGTAGAACATTTTTTGTGGAAAGCAAAAGAAATTAGTTTCGATTTAATTAAAGAATTAAAGCTAGTGAGCAAAATAGAAACTAAAAATGAAAGTTTTATCATTTTCATCATCGTCATGCTTTCGAAGTATATTTGCTTAGGTGGTGTTTTCCATTTATATGCTGCTTTCTATCGTATTCTGCCATTTTTTCACCCAGGTAGCGGCAAACCTGAGGAAGCCACGTTTCATTTCTACATTTTGGGAATTGTTGCGTTAAACTTCCTAAAACACTGTCGTGTAGAATAATGGAAGCTACACGTTAATTTAACTGAGCTTCTAAGTCCTCACGTCGCGAATACTTAATAATAACTAACATCTAACTTACTGTTTCAGTTGCTGTTGAAAGCTTCTCAGCAGCTAAAACAGCTCAAAATTTAATTTTTAGTTTTTAATTAGGAATGGATGAGGTGCTGCTTCAGTTGATTTCACATCAAGCTGAACGCAGTTCAAAATTTTAAACTTTTAAAATCTATATTATTCGGCAAATGTGAGAACGGGGAGTAAAACTTAAACAATCTATGATTGCTGGGGTGATACCTCGTGAAAAAAAAGTGAGTGGGGATATCTGGTTGCGACCTCCCGGGTTCCCACTTGGAAAACCAGATCTCTATACTCTGTTTCACCCTAACTTGGCAGTATTGTAAAAGGTAGAAAATGTGACGCTCCGCGTTGAGAAAGAGTTCCCCATCAATTCCGACTTTAAAATAGTTAAAATGCGCAGAAATTTATCAAATAATATCATAAATTACAGAAATCCTTTTTTTGTCAATATGTATTTAAAATTATTCTCAAGTTAGAAGTGCTTATATGTTAAGTATTTTGTAAATAAAGTGAACGAATAAAACTAAAAGATTGACATAATGAATTCCACTTTGGCTAGAACCAGTCTTCAAGGTCAAATATTTGGCGCACTTTTCTTTTACATCTCCGCCAAACATTCAGGTCTTGTAAAATATGATGATTTTACATTATCCTGTATTTGACGAAAAATCCATGCATATTTTCGTAGAAATGAAATCCCAACATTAGATAAAGTCTTAAAAGATGTGAATGATTATACAGATATCTTTTCGAAAAACATTAGCCGAACTACGCTTTACCGAATAATGAAAGATTTAGGGTTTTCTTTTCAGAAACGATGAAACGAAATGAAATAACATTAATGATTTATTAAAATAATGTATCAATAATATTAAAAAATAATGAAAATAAGGAAACAATTAATTCTCCGATAAAGTGATAATATAATAAAGTAGATAAATATTTACTATTTGGCGAAAAATTTGCGAGATAAAGTTTCGCCAGTGATTTGCATTTCTAGTAACTTTGTACTTTAAAGTAACCCTGTTCCCCTGATAACGACTGCGATTCGGCATCCCTAGAATATACACTACTGCCAAGTTAGGGTGAAACAGAGTATAGTAATGCATCGCTGTTAGCGCTTTCACCCCGCTTTACAGATCGTTGATATTTTTCTTCTCCTTGGGAATCAATGCGAACAACTTTCGATTGAAATGTAACTTTTCCTGTCATCAACTATCGATAGAGTCTGTCGCTTCGCTTTGCATTCTTAGTATGTATATTCTGATCTTGCGATTCATAAGAGCTCTCTCGTCAAAAATTATGTATGAGTCTGTATCACTTTGCAAAGTGATGCAGAGTTATACATTTATATACTACTAATAAAATAAAATATGACATTAAATATGCATATATATAAATGAAATTTTAACTGTCGAAGTCTGCTGCTTTGTTTTAGGGATAAGTGGCCCTGTGGGAAGAATGACATGTTGATTTACACTCCTTTTTGGTGATATTAAGTTCGAATGTTGAAACCAAACGAATAATATATTTATTCATTATTTTTATTTATTATTTTACTACATACTTATTCTATAGCTTCTATTATATCCATCAATATTCATGGTCCCTGAAATGAAATTTGACGTAAATATATATAAATTTAATAGAAATTTTAAGTGCTTAGTGAATAGAAATTTTATGCTTAGCATTGTGCATTTCGATTCAGATTTCCATCACGTTTGAAACTTGATTAATGGTGTTAAGAATCTTAGATTGCGGCGTAACTCGAGGGATGCGTGGCCTGGTGGATAGAACTACCTCTTGATATCTGTTTGTTTTTGATGGTCTCAAGTTCGAATCTGGAAAACAAACGAATAATATATTTATTCATTATTTTTATATATTTTTATTTATTATTTTTCTCCATACTTTATACTATTGTAACTATGATTTCCATCAATATTCATGTTTCCTGAAATAAAATTTGACGTCAAAATATCTATAAATTTAATAGAAATTTTAAGTGTCGATGTCTTGCACATGCGCAGAGATCATCCATATGCTTAACATTGTGCATTTTGATTCAGATTTCCATCACGTTCGAAACTTGATTAATGGTGTTAAGAATCTTAGATAGCTGTGTAGCTCGAGGGATGCGTGGCCCGGTGGATAGAACTAAATCTTGATATCTCTTTGTTTTTGATGGTCTCAAGTTCAAATCTGGAAGCCGAACGAATAATATATTTGTTCATTATTTTTATATATTTTTATTTATTATTTTTCTCCATACTTTATTCTATAGTAACTATGATTTCCATCCCTATTCATGCTTCCTGAAATAAAATTTGACGTCAAAATATCTATACATTTTATAGAAATTTAAGTGTCGATGTCTTGCACATGCGCCGAGATCATCCATATGCTTAACATTGTGCATTTCGATTCAGATTTCCATCACGTTTGAAACTTGATTAAAGGTGTTAAGAATCTTAGATTGCTGCGTAGCTCGAGGGATGCGTGGCCTGGTGGATAGAACTACATCTTGATATCTGTTTGTTTTTGATGGTCTCAAGTTCGAATCTGGAAAACAAACGAATAATATATTTATTCATTATTTTTATATATGTTTATATATTATTTTTCTCCATACTTTATTCTATAGTAACTATGATTTCCATCCCAATTCATGCTTCCTGAAATAAAATTTGTCGTCAAAATATCTATAAGATTAATAGAAATTTTAAGTGTCGATGTCTTGCACATGCGCAGAGATCATCCATATGCTTAACATTGTGCATTTCGATTCAGATTTCCATCACGTTTGAAACTTGATTAATGGTGTTAAGAAACTTGGATTGGTGCGCAGCTCGAGGGGTGCGTGGCGTGGTGGACAGAACTATATCTTGATATCTATTTTTTTTGATGGTCTCAAGTTGGAATCTGTAAGCCGAACGAATAATATATTTATTCATTATTTTTATATATTTTTATTTATTATTTTTCTCTATACTTTATTCTATAGTAACTATGACTTCCATCCCTATTCATGCCTCCTGAAATAAAATTTGACGTCAAAATATCTATAAATTTAATAGAAATTTTAAGTGTCGATGTCTTGCACATGCGCAGAGATCATCCATATGCTTAACATTGTGCATTTCGATTCAGATTTCCATCACGTTTGAAACTTGATTAATGGTGTTAAGAATCTTAGATTGCTGCATAGCTCGAGGGATGCATGGCCTGGTGGATAGAACTACATCTTCATATCTGTTTGTTTTTGATGGTCTCAAGTTCGAATCTGGAAAACAAACGAATAATATATTTATTCATTATTTTTATATATTTTTATTTATTATCTTTCTCTATACTTTATTCTATAGTAACTATGATTTCCATCCCTATTAATGCCTCCTGAAATAAAATTTGACTTCAAAATATCTATAAATTTAATAGAAATTTTAAGTGTCGATGCCTTGCACATGCGCAGAGATCATCCATATGCTTAACATTGTGCATTTCGATTCAGATTTCCATCACGTTTGAAACTTGATTAATGGTGTTAAGAATCTTAGATTGCTGCGTAGCTCGAGGGATGCATGGCCTGGTGGATAGAACTACATCTTCATATCTGTTTGATTTTGATGGTCTCAAGTTCGAATCTGGAAAACAAACGAATAATATATTTATTGATTATTTTTAAATATTTTTATTTATTATTTTTCTCAATACTTTATTCTATAGTAACTATGATTTCCATCCCTATTCATGCTTCCTGAAATAAAATTTGACGTCAAAATATCTTTAAATTTAATAGAAATTTTAAGTGTCGATGTCTTGCACATGCGGAGAGATCATCCATATGCTTAACATTGTGCATTTCGATTCAGATTTCCATCACGTTTTAAACTTGATTAATGGTGTTAAGAATCTAAGATTGCTGTGTAGCTCGAGGGATGCGTGGCCTGGTGGATAGAACTACATCTTGATGTCTATTTGTTTTTGATGGTCTCAAGTTCGAATGTCGAAAACAAACGAATAATATATTTATTCATTATTTTTATATATTTTTATTTATTATTTTTCTCCATACTTTATTCTATAGTAACTATGACTTCCATCCCTATTCATGCTTCCTAAAATAAAATTTGACGTCAAAATATCTATAAATTTAATAGAAATTTTAAGTGCCGATATCTTGCACATGCGCAGAGATCATCCATATCCTTAACATTGTGCATTTCGATTCAGATTTCCATCACGTTTGAAACTTGATTAATGGTGTTAAGAATCTTAGATTGCTGCGTAGCTCGAGGGATGCGTGGCCTGGTGGATAGAACTACATCTTGATATCTGTTTGTTTTTGATGGTCTCAAGTTCGAATCTGGAAAACAAGCGAATAATATATTTATTCATTATTTTTATATATTTTTATTTATTATTTTTCTCCATACTTTATTCTATAGTAACTATGATTTCCATCCCTATTCATGCCTCCTGAAATAAAATTTGACGTCAAAATATCTATAAGATTAATAGAAATTTTAAGTGTCGATGTCTTGCACATTCGCAGAGATCATCCATATGCTTAAAATTGTGCATTTCGATTCAGATTTCCATCACGTTTGAAACTTGATTAATGGTGTTAAGAAACATGGATTGGTGCGCAGCTCGAGGGGTGCGTGGCGTGGTGGACAGAACTATATCTTGATATCTATTTTTTTTTGATGGTCTCAAGTTCGAATCTGTCAGCCGAACGAATAATATATTTATTCATTATTTTTATATATTTTTATTTATTATTTTTCTCTATACTTTATTCTATAGTAACTATGATTTCCATCCCTATTAATGCCTCCTGAAATAAAATTTGACTTCAAAATATCTATAAATTTAAGAGAAATTTTAAGTGTCGATGCCTTGCACATGCGCAGAGATCATCCATATGCTTAACATTGTGCATTTCGATTCAGATTTCCATCACGTTTGAAACTTGATTAATGGTGTTAAGAATCTTAGATTGCTGCGTAGCTCGAGGGATGCATGGCCTGGTGGATGGAACTACATCTTGATATCTGTTTGTTTTTGATGGTCTCAAGTTCGAATCTGGAAAACAAACGAATAATATATTTATTGGTTATTTTTAAATATTTTTATTTATTATTTTTCTCAATACTTTATTCTATAGTAACTATGATTTCCATCCCTATTCATGTTTCCTGAAATAAAATTTGACGTCAAAATATCTATAAATTTAATAGAAATTTTAAGTGTCGATGTCTTGCACATGCGCAGAGATCATCCATATGCTTAACATTGTGCATTCCGATTCAGATTTCCATCACGTTTTAAACTTGATTAATGGTGTTAAGAATCTTAGATTGCTGTGTAGCTCGAGGGATGCGTGGCCTGGTGGATAGAACTACATCTTGATGTCTATTTGTTTTTGATGGTCTCAAGTTCGAATGTCGAAAACAAACGAATAATATATTTATTCATTATTTTTATATATTTTTATTTATTATTTTTCTCCATACTTTATTCTATAGTAACTATGACTTCCATCCCTATTCATGCTTCCTAAAATAATATTTGACGTCAAAATATCTATAAATTTAATAGAAATTTTAAGTGCCGATGTCTTGCACATGCGCAGAGATCATCCATATCCTTAACATTGTGCATTTCGATTCAGATTTCCATCACGTTTGAAACTTGATTAATGGTGTTAAGAATCTTAGATTGCTGCGTAGCTCGAGGGATGCGTGGCCTGGTGGATAGAACTACATCTAGATGTCTATTTGTTTTTGATGGTCTCAAGTTCGAATCTGGAAAACAAACGAATAATATATTTATTCATTATTTTTATATATTTTTATTTATTATTTTTCTCTATACTTTATTCTATAGTAACTATGATTTCCATCCCTATTCATGCCTCCTGAAATAAAATTTGACGTCAAAATATCTATAAATTTAATAGAAATTTTAAGTGTCGATGTCTTGCACATGCGCAGAGATCATCCATATGCTTAACATTGTGCATTTCGATTCAGATGTCCATCACGTTTGAAACTTGATTAATGGTGTTAAGAATCTTAGATTGCTGCGAAGTTCGAGGGATGCGTGCCCTGGTGGATAGAACTACATCTTGATATCTGTTTGTTTTTGATGGTCTCAAGTTCGAATCTGAAAAACAAGCGAATAATATATTTATTCATTATTTTTATATATTTTTATTTATTATTTTTCTCCATACTTTATTCTATAGTAACTATGACTTCCATCCCTATTCATGCCTCCTGAAATAAAATTTGACGTCAAAATATCTATAAGATTAATAGAAATTTTAAGTGTCGATGTCTTGCACATTCGCAGAGATCATCCATATGCTTAAAATTGTGCATTTCGATTCAGATTTCCATCACGTTTGAAACTTGATTAATGGTGTTAAGAAACATGGATTGGTGCGCAGCTCGAGGGGTGCGTGGCGTGGTGGACAGAACTATATCTTGATATCTATTTTTTTTTGATGGTCTCAAGTTCGAATCTGTCAGCCGAACGAATAATATATTTATTCATTATTTTTATATATTTTTATTTATTATTTTTCTCTATACTTTATTCTATAGTAACTATGATTTCCATCCCTATTAATGCCTCCTGAAATAAAATTTGACTTCAAAATATCTATAAATTTAAGAGAAATTTTAAGTGTCGATGCCTTGCACATGCGCAGAGATCATCCATATGCTTAACATTGTGCATTTCGATTCAGATTTCCATCACGTTTGAAACTTGATTAATGGTGTTAAGAATCTTAGATTGCTGCGTAGCTCGAGGGATGCATGGCCTGGTGGATGGAACTACATCTTGATATCTGTTTGTTTTTGATGGTCTCAAGTTCGAATCTGGAAAACAAACGAATAATATATTTATTGGTTATTTTTAAATATTTTTATTTATTATTTTTCTCAATACTTTATTCTATAGTAACTATGATTTCCATCCCTATTCATGTTTCCTGAAATAAAATTTGACGTCAAAATATCTATAAATTTAATAGAAATTTTAAGTGTCGATGTCTTGCACATGCGCAGAGATCATCCATATGCTTAACATTGTGCATTCCGATTCAGATTTCCATCACGTTTTAAACTTGATTAATGGTGTTAAGAATCTTAGATTGCTGTGTAGCTCGAGGGATGCGTGGCCTGGTGGATAGAACTACATCTTGATGTCTATTTGTTTTTGATGGTCTCAAGTTCGAATGTCGAAAACAAACGAATAATATATTTATTCATTATTTTTATATATTTTTATTTATTATTTTTCTCCATACTTTATTCTATAGTAACTATGACTTCCATCCCTATTCATGCTTCCTAAAATAATATTTGACGTCAAAATATCTATAAATTTAATAGAAATTTTAAGTGCCGATGTCTTGCACATGCGCAGAGATCATCCATATCCTTAACATTGTGCATTTCGATTCAGATTTCCATCACGTTTGAAACTTGATTAATGGTGTTAAGAATCTTAGATTGCTGCGTAGCTCGAGGGATGCGTGGCCTGGTGGATAGAACTACATCTAGATGTCTATTTGTTTTTGATGGTCTCAAGTTCGAATCTGGAAAACAAACGAATAATATATTTATTCATTATTTTTATATATTTTTATTTATTATTTTTCTCTATACTTTATTCTATAGTAACTATGATTTCCATCCCTATTCATGCCTCCTGAAATAAAATTTGACGTCAAAATATCTATAAATTTAATAGAAATTTTAAGTGTCGATGTCTTGCACATGCGCAGAGATCATCCATATGCTTAACATTGTGCATTTCGATTCAGATGTCCATCACGTTTGAAACTTGATTAATGGTGTTAAGAATCTTAGATTGCTGCGAAGTTCGAGGGATGCGTGCCCTGGTGGATAGAACTACATCTTGATATCTGTTTGTTTTTGATGGTCTCAAGTTCGAATCTGAAAAACAAGCGAATAATATATTTATTCATTATTTTTATATATTTTTATTTATTATTTTTCTCCATACTTTATTCTATAGTAACTATGACTTCCATCCCTATTCATGCCTCCTGAAATAAAATTTGACGTCAAAATATCTATAAGATTAATAGAAATTTTAAGTGTCGATGTCTTGCACATTCGCAGAGATCATCCATATGCTTAAAATTGTGCATTTCGATTCAGATTTCCATCACGTTTGAAACTTGATTAATGGTGTTAAGAAACATGGATTGGTGCGCAGCTCGAGGGGTGCGTGGCGTGGTGGACAGAACTATATCTTGATATCTATTTTTTTTTGATGGTCTCAAGTTCGAATCTGTCAGCCGAACGAATAATATATTTATTCATTATTTTTATATATTTTTATTTATTATTTTTCTCTATACTTTATTCTATAGTAACTATGATTTCCATCCCTATTAATGCCTCCTGAAATAAAATTTGACTTCAAAATATCTATAAATTTAATAGAAATTTTAAGTGTCGATGCCTTGCACATGCGCAGAGATCATCCATATGCTTAACATTGTGCATTTCGATTCAGATTTCCATCACGTTTGAAACTTGATTAATGGTGTTAAGAATCTTAGATTGCTGCGTAGCTCGAGGGATGCATGGCCTGGTGGATGGAACTACATCTTGATATCTGTTTGTTTTTGATGGTCTCAAGTTCGAATCTGGAAAACAAACGAATAATATATTTATTGATTATTTTTAAATATTTTTATTTATTATTTTTCTCAATACTTTATTCTATAGTAACTATGATTTCCATCCCTATTCATGTTTCCTGAAATAAAATTTGACGTCAAAATATCTATAAATTTAATAGAAATTTTAAGTGTCGATGTCTTGCACATGCTTAGAGATCATCCATATGCTTAACATTGTGCATTCCGATTCAGATTTCCATCACGTTTTAAACTTGATTAATGGTGTTAAGAATCTTAGATTGCTGTGTAGCTCGAGGGATGCGTGGCCTGGTGGATAGAACTACATCTTGATGTCTATTTGTTTTTGATGGTCTCAAGTTCGAATGTCGAAAACAAACGAATAATATATTTATTCATTATTTTTATATATTTTTATTTATTATTTTTCTCTATACTTTATTCTATAGTAACTATGATTTCCATCCCTATTCATGCCTCCTGAAATAAAATTTGACGTCAAAATATCTATAAATTTAATAGAAATTTTAAGTGTCGATGTCTTGCACATGCGCAGAGATCATCCATATGCTTAACATTGTGCATTTCGATTCAGATGTCCATCACGTTTGAAACTTGATTAATGGTGTTAAGAATCTTAGATTGCTGCGAAGTTCGAGGGATGCGTGCCCTGGTGGATAGAACTACATCTTGATATCTGTTTGTTTTTGATGGTCTCAAGTTCGAATCTGAAAAACAAGCGAATAATATATTTATTCATTATTTTTATATATTTTTATTTATTATTTTTCTCCATACTTTATTCTATAGTAACTATGATTTCCATCCCTATTCATGCCTCCTGAAATAAAATTTGACGTCAAAATATCTATAAGATTAATAGAAATTTTAAGTGTCGATGTCTTGCACATTCGCAGAGATCATCCATATGCTTAAAATTGTGCATTTCGATTCAGATTTCCATCACGTTTGAAACTTGATTAATGGTGTTAAGAAACATGGATTGGTGCGCAGCTCGAGGGGTGCCTGGCGTGGTGGACAGAACTATATCTTGATATCTATTTTTTTTGATGGTCTCAAGTTCGAATCTGTCAGCCGAACGAATAATATATTTATTCATTATTTTTATATATTTTTATTTATTATTTTTCTCTATACTTTATTCTATAGTAACTATGATTTCCATCCCTATTAATGCCTCCTGAAATAAAATTTGACTTCAAAATATCTATAAATTTAATAGAAATTTTAAGTGTCGATGCCTTGCACATGCGCAGAGATCATCCATATGCTTAACATTGTGCATTTCGATTCAGATTTCCATCACGTTTGAAACTTGATTAATGGTGTTAAGAATCTTAGATTGCTGCGTAGCTCGAGGGATGCATGGCCTGGTGGATGGAACTACATCTTGATATCTGTTTGTTTTTGATGGTCTCAAGTTCGAATCTGGAAAACAAACGAATAATATATTTATTGATTATTTTTAAATATTTTTATTTATTATTTTTCTCAATACTTTATTCTATAGTAACTATGATTTCCATCCCTATTCATGCTTCCTGAAATAAAATTTGACGTCAAAATATCTATAAATTTAATAGAAATTTTAAGTGTCGATGTCTTGCACATACGCAGAGATCATCCATATGCGTAACATTGTGCATTCCGATTCAGATTTCCATCACGTTTTAAACTTGATTAATGGTGTTAAGAATCTTAGATTGCTGTGTAGCTCGAGGGATGCGTGGCCTGGTGGATAGAACTACATCTTGATGTCTATTTGTTTTTGATGGTCTCAAGTTCGAATGTCGAAAACAAACGAATAATATATTTATTCATTATTTTTATTTATTATTTTTCTCCATACTTTATTCTATAGTAACTATGACTTCCATCCCTATTCATGCTTCCTAAAACAATATTTGACGTCAAAATATCTATAAATTTAATAGAAATTTTAAGTGCCGATGTCTTGCACATGCGCAGAGATCATCCATATCCTTAACATTGTGCATTTCGATTCAGATTTCCATCACGTTTGAAACTTGATTAATGGTGTTAAGAATCTAAGATTGCTGTGTAGCTCGAGGGATGCGTGGCCTGGTGGATAGAACTACATCTTGATATTTGTTTGTTTTTGATGGTCTCAATTTCGAATCTGGAAAACAAACGAATAATATATTTATTCATTATTTTTATATATTTTTATTTATTATTTTTCTCCATACTTTATTCTATAGTAACTATGACTTCCATCCCTATTCATGCTTCCTGAAATAAAATTTGACGTCAAAATATCTATAAGATTAATAGAAATTTTAAGTGTCGATGTCTTGCACATGCGCAGAGATCATCCATATGCTTAACATTGTGCATTTCGATTCAGATTTCCATCGTTTGAAACTTGATTAATGGTGTTAAGAAACTTGGATAGGTGCGCAGCTCGAGGGATGCGTGGCGTGGTGGACAGAACTATATCTTGATATCTATTTGTTTTTGATGGTCTCAAGTTCGAATCTGTCAGCCGAACGAATAATATATTTATTCAATATTTTTATATATTTTTATTTATTATTTTTCTCTATACTTTATTCTATAGTAACTATGATTTCCATCCCTATTAATGCCTCCTGAAATAAAATTTGACTTCAAAATATCTATAAATTTAATAGAAATTTTAAGTGTCGATGCCTTGCACATGCGCAGAGATCATCCATATGCTTAACATTGTGCATTTCGATTCAGATTTCCATCACGTTTGAAACTTGATTAATGGTGTTAAGAATCTTAAATTGCTGCGTAGCTCGAGGGATGCATGGCCTGGTGGATTGAACTACATCTTGATATCTGTTTGTTTTTGATGGTCTCAAGTTCGAATCTGGAAAACAAACGAATAATATATTTATTGATTATTTTTAAATATTTTTATTTATTATTTTTCTCAATACTTTATTCTATAGTAACTATGATTTCCATCCCTATTCATGCTTCCTGAAATAAAATTTGACGTCAAAATATCTATAAATTTAATAGAAATTTTAAGTGTCGATGTCTTGCACATGCGCAGAGATCATCCATATGCTTAACATTGTGCATTTCGATTCAGATTTCCATCACGTTTTAAACTTGATTAATGGTGTTAAGAATCTTAGATTGCTGTGTAGCTCGAGGGATGCGTGGCCTGGTGGATAGAACTACATCTTGATGTCTATTTGTTTTTGATGGTCTCAAGTTCGAATGTCGAAAACAAACGAATAATATATTTATTCATTATTTTTATATATTTTTATTTATTATTTTTCTCCATACTTTATTCTATAGTAACTATGACTTCCATCCCTATTCATGCTTCCTAAAATAATATTTGACGTCAAAATATCTATAAATTTAATAGAAATTTTAAGTGCCGATGTCTTGCACATGCGCAGAGATCATCCATATCCTTAACATTGTGCATTTCGATTCAGATTTCCATCACGTTTGAAACTTGATTAATGGTGTTAAGAATCTTAGATTGCTGCGTAGCTCGAGGGATGCGTGGCCTGGTGGATAGAACAACATCTTGATGTCTATTTGTTTTTGATGGTCTCAAGTTCGAATCTGGAAAACAAACGAATAATATATTTATTCATTATTTTTATATATTTTTATTTATGATTTTTCTCTGTACTTTATTCTATAGTAACTATGATTTCCATCCCTATTCATGCCTCCTGAAATAAAATTTGGCGTCAAAATATCTATAAATTTAATAGAAATTTTAAGTGTCGATGTCTTGCACATGCGCAGAGATCATCCATATGCTTAACATTGTGCATTTCGATTCAGATGTCCATCACGTTTGAAACTTGATTAATGGTGTTAAGAATCTTAGATTGCTGCGAAGTTCGAGGGATGCGTGCCCTGGTGGATAGAACTACATCTTGATATCTGTTTGTTTTTGATGGTCTCAAGTTCGAATCTGAAAAACAAGCGAATAATATATTTATTCATTATTTTTATATATTTTTATTTATTATTTTTCTCCATACTTTATTCTATAGTAACTATGATTTCCATCCCTATTCATGCCTCCTGAAATAAAATTTGACGTCAAAATATCTATAAGATTAATAGAAATTTTAAGTGTCGATGTCTTGCACATTCGCAGAGATCATCCATATGCTTAACATTGTGCATTTCGATTCAGATTTCCATCACGTTTGAAACTTGATTAATGGTGTTAAGAATCTTAGATTGCTGCGTAGCTCGAGGGATGCGTGGCCTGGTGGATAGAACTACATCTTGATGTCTATTTGTTTTTGATGGTCTCAAGTTCGAATCTGGAAAACAAACGAATAATATATTTATTCATTATTTTTATATATTTTTATTTATTATTTTTCTCTATAATTTATTCTATAGTAACTATGATTTCCATCCCTATTCATGCCTCCTGAAATAAAATTTGACGTCAAAATATCTATAAATTTAATAGAAATTTTAAGTGTCGATGTCTTGCACATGCGCAGAGATCATTCATATGCTTAACATTGTGCATTTCGATTCAGATGTCCATCACGTTTGAAACTTGATTAATGGTGTTAAGAATCTTAGATTGCTGCGAAGTTCGAGGGATGCGTGCCCTGGTGGATAGAACTACATCTTGATATCTGTTTGTTTTTGATGGTCTCAAGTTCGAATCTGAAAAACAAGCGAATAATATATTTATTCATTATTTTTATATATTTTTATTTATTATTTTTCTCCATACTTTATTCTATAGTAACTATGATTTCCATCCCTATTCATGCATCCTGAAATAAAATTTGACGTCAAAATATCTATAAGATTAATAGAAATTTTAAGTGTCGATGTCTTGCACATTCGCAGAGATCATCCATATGCTTAACATTGTGCATTTCGATTCAGATTTCCATCACGTTTGAAACTTGATTAATGGTGTTAAGAAACTTGGATTGGTGCGCAGCTCGAGGGGTGCGTGGCGTGGTGGACAGAACTATATCTTGATATCTATTTTTTTTTCATGGTCTCAAGTTCGAATCTGTAAGCCGAACGAATAATATATTTATTCATTATTTTTATATATTTTTATTTATTATTTTTCTCCATACTTTATTCTATAGTAACTATGATTTGCATCCCTATTCATGCTTCCTGAAATAAAAGTTGACGCCAAAATATCTATAAATTTAATAGAAATTTTAAGTGTCGATGCCTTGCACATGCTCAGAGATCATCCATATGCTTAACATTGTGCATTTCGATTCAGATGTCCATCACGTTTGAAACTTGATTAATGGTGTTAAGAATCTTAGATTGCTGCGAAGTTCGAGGGATGCGTGCCCTGGTGGATAGAACTACATCTTGATATCTGTTTGTTTTTGATGGTCTCAAGTTCGAATCTGAAAAACAAGCGAATAATATATTTATTCATTATTTTTATATATTTTTATTTATTATTTTTCTCCATAATTTATTCTATAGTAACTATGATTTCCATCCCTATTCATGCCTCCTGAAATAAAATTTGACGTCAAAATATCTATAAGATTAATAGAAATTTTAAGTGTCGATGTCTTGCACATTCGCAGAGATCATCCATATGCTTAAAATTGTGCATTTCGATTCAGATTTCCATCACGTTTGAAACTTGATTAATGGTGTTAAGAAACATGGATTGGTGCGCAGCTCGAGGGGTGCGTGGCGTGGTGGACAGAACTATATCTTGATATCTATTTTTTTTGATGGTCTCAAGTTCGAATCTGTCAGCCGAACGAATAATATATTTATTCATTATTTTTATATATTTTTATTTATTATTTTTCTCTATACTTTATTCTATAGTAACTATGATTTCCATCCCTATTAATGCCTCCTGAAATAAAATTTGACTTCAAAATATCTATAAATTTAATAGAAATTTTAAGTGTCGATGCCTTGCACATGCGCAGAGATCATCCATATGCTTAACATTGTGCATTTCGATTCAGATTTCCATCACGTTTGAAACTTGATTAATGGTGTTAAGAATCTTAGATTGCTGCGTAGCTCGAGGGATGCATGGCCTGGTGGATGGAACTACATCTTGATATCTGTTTGTTTTTGATGGTCTCAAGTTCGAATCTGGAAAACAAACGAATAATATATTTATTGATTATTTTTAAATATTTTTATTTATTATTTTTTTCAATACTTTATTCTATAGTAACTATGATTTCCATCCCTATTCATGCTTCCTGAAATAAAATTTGACGTCAAAATATCTATAAATTTAATAGAAATTTTAAGTGTCGATGTCTTGCACATGCGCAGAGATCATCCATATGCTTAACATTGTGCATTCCGATTCAGATTTCCATCACGTTTTAAACTTGATTAATGGTGTTAAGAATCTTAGATTGCTGTGTAGCTCGAGGGATGCGTGGCCTGGTGGATAGAACTACATCTTGATGTCTATTTGTTTTTGATGGTCTCAAGTTCGAATGTCGAAAACAAACGAATAATATATTTATTCATTATTTTTATATATTTTTATTTATTATTTTTCTCCATACTTTATTCTATAGTAACTATGACTTCCATCCCTATTCATGCTTCCTAAAATAATATTTGACGTCAAAATATCTATAAATTTAATAGAAATTTTAAGTGCCGATGTCTTGCACATGCGCAGAGATCATCCATATCCTTAACATTGTGCATTTCGATTCAGATTTCCATCACGTTTGAAACTTGATTAATGGTGTTAAGAATCTAAGATTGCTGTGTAGCTCGAGGGATGCGTGGCCTGGTGGATAGAACTACATCTTGATATTTGTTTGTTTTTGATGGTCTCAATTTCGAATCTGGAAAACAAACGAATAATATATTTATTCATTATTTTTATATATTTTTATTTATTATTTTTCTCCATACTTTATTCTATAGTAACTATGACTTCCATCCCTATTCATGCTTCCTGAAATAAAATTTGACGTCAAAATATCTATAAGATTAATAGAAATTTTAAGTGTCGATGTCTTGCACATGCGCAGAGATCATCCATATGCTTAACATTGTGCATTTCGATTCAGATTTCCATCGTTTGAAACTTGATTAATGGTGTTAAGAAACTTGGATAGGTGCGCAGCTCGAGGGATGCGTGGCGTGGTGGACAGAACTATATCTTGATATCTATTTGTTTTTGATGGTCTCAAGTTCGAATCTGTCAGCCGAACGAATAATATATTTATTCATTATTTTTATATATTTTTATTTATTATTTTTCTCTATTCTTTATTCTATAGTAACTATGATTTCCATCCCTATTAATGCCTCCTGAAATAAAATTTGACTTCAAAATATCTATAAATTTAATAGAAATTTTAAGTGTCGATGCCTTGCACATGCGCAGAGATCATCCATATGCTTAACATTGTGCATTTCGATTCAGATTTCCATCACGTTTGAAACTTGATTAATGGTGTTAAGAATCTTAGATTGCTGCGTAGCTCGAGGGATGCATGGCCTGGTGGATGGAACTACATCTTGATATCTGTTTGTTATTGATGGTCTCAAGTTCGAATCTGGAAAACAAACGAATAATATATTTATTGATTATTTTTAAATATTTTTATTTATTATTTTTCTCAATACTTTATTCTATAGTAACTATGATTTCCATCCCTATTCATGCTTCCTGAAATAAAATTTGACGTCAAAATATCTATAAATTTAATAGAAATTTTAAGTGTCGATGTCTTGCACATGCGCAGAGATCATCCATATGCTTAACATTGTGCATTTCGATTCAGATTTCCATCACGTTTTAAACTTGATTAATGGTGTTAAGAATCTTAGATTGCTGTGTAGCTCGAGGGATGCGTGGCCTGGTGGATAGAACTACATCTTGATGTCTATTTGTTTTTGATGGTCTCAAGTTCGAATGTCGAAAACAAACGAATAATATATTTATTCATTATTTTTATATATTTTTATTTATTATTTTTCTCCATACTTTATTCTATAGTAACTATGACTTCCATCCCTATTCATGCTTCCTAAAATAATATTTGACGTCAAAATATCTATAAATTTAATAGAAATTTTAAGTGCCGATGTCTTGCACATGCGCAGAGATCATCCATATCCTTAACATTGTGCATTTCGATTCAGATTTCCATCACGTTTGAAACTTGATTAATGGTGTTAAGAATCTTAGATTGCTGCGTAGCTCGAGGGATGCATGGCCTGGTGGATGGAACTACATCTTGATATCTGTTTGTTTTTGATGGTCTCAAGTTCGAATCTGGAAAACAAACGAATAATATATTTATTCATTATTTTTATATATTTTTATTTATTATTTTTCTCTATACTTTATTCTATAGTAACTATGATTTCCATCCCTATTAATGCCTCCTGAAATAAAATTTGACTTCAAAATATCTATAAATTTAATAGAAATTTTAAGTGTCGATGCCTTGCACATGCGCAGAGATCATCCATATGCTTAACATTGTGCATTTCGATTCAGATTTCCATCACGTTTGAAACTTGATTAATGGTGTTAAGAATCTTAGATTGCTGCGTAGCTCGAGGGATGCGTGCCCTGGTGGATAGAACTACATCTTGATATCTGTTTGTTTTTGATGGTCTCAAGTTCGAATCTGAAAAACAAGCGAATAATATTTTTATTCATTATTTTTATATATTTTTATTTATTATTTTTCTCCATACTTTATTCTATAGTAACTATGATTTCCATCCCTGTTCATGCCTCCTGAAATAAAATTTGACGTCAAAATATCTATAAGATTAATAGAAATTTTAAGTGTCGATGTCTTGCACATTCGCAGAGATCATCCATATGCTTAACATTGTGCATTTCGATTCAGATTTCCATCACGTTTGAAACTTGATTAATGGTGTGAAGAAACTTGGATTGGTGCGCAGCTCGAGGGGTGTGTGGCGTGGTGGACAGAACTATATCTTGATATCTATTTTTTTTTGATGGTCTCAAGTTCGAATCTGTAAGCCGAACGAATAATATATTTATTCATTATTTTTATATATTTTTATTTATTATTTTTCTCCATACTTTATTCTATAGTAACTATGATTTGCATCCCTATTCATGCTTCCTGAAATAAAATTTGACGCCAAAATATCTATAAATTTAATAGAAATTTTAAGTGTCGATGCCTTGCACATGCTCAGAGATCATCCATATGCTTAACATTGTGCATTTCGATTCAGATTTCCATCACGTTTGAAACTTGATTAATGGTGTTAAGAATCTTAGATTGCTGCGTAGCTCGAGGGATGCGTGGCCTGGTGGATAGAACTACAACTTGATATTTGTTTGTTTTTGATGGTCTCAATTTCGAATCTGGAAAACAAATGAATAATATATTTATTCATTATTTTTATATATTTTTATTTATTATTTTTCTCCATACTTTATTCTATAGTAACTATGACTTCCATCCCTATTCATGCTTCCTGAAATAAAATTTGACGTCAAAATATCTATAAGATTAATAGAAATTTTAAGTGTCGATGTCTTGCACATGCGCAGAGATCATCCATATGCTTAACATTGTGCATTTCGATTAAGATTTCCATCGTTTGAAACTTGATTAATGGTGTTAAGAAACTTGGATAGGTGCGCAGCTCGAGGGATGCGTGGCGTGGTGGACAGAACTATATCTTGATATCTATTGGTTTTTGATGGTCTCAAGTTCGAATCTGTCAGCCGAACGAATAATATATTTATTCATTATTTTTATATATTTTTATTTATTATTTTTCTCTATACTTTATTCTATAGTAACTATGATTTCCATCCCTATTAATGCCTCCTGAAATAAAATTTGACTTCAAAATATCTATAAATTTAATAGAAATTTTAAGTGTCGATGCCTTGCACATGCGCAGAGATCATCCATATGCTTAACATTGTGCATTTCGATTCAGATTTCCATCACGTTTGAAACTTGATTAATGGTGTTAAGAATCTTAGATTGCTGCGTAGCTCGAGGGATGCATGGCCTGGTGGATGGAACTACATCTTGATATCTGTTTGTTTTTGATGGTCTCAAGTTCGAATCTGGAAAACAAACGAATAATATATTTATTGATTATTTTTAAATATTTTTATTTATTATTTTTCTCAATACTTTATTCTATAGTAACTATGATTTCCATCCCTATTCATGCTTCCTGAAATAAAATTTGACTTCAAAATATCTATAAATTTAATAGAAATTTTAAGTGTCGATGCCTTGCACATGCGCAGAGATCATCCATATGCTTAACATTGTGCATTTCGATTCAGATTTCCATCACGTTTGAAACTTGATTAATGGTGTTAAGAATCTTAGATTGCTGCGTAGCTCGAGGGATGCATGGCCTGGTGGATGGAACTACATCTTGATATCTGTTTGTTTTTGATGGTCTCAAGTTCGAATCTGGAAAACAAACGAATAATATATTTATTCATTATTTTTATATATTTTTATTTATTATTTTTCTCTATACTTTATTCTATAGTAACTATGATTTCCATCCCTATTAATGCCTCCTGAAATAAAATTTGACTTCAAAATATCTATAAATTTAATAGAAATTTTAAGTGTCGATGCCTTGCACATGCGCAGAGATCATCCATATGCTTAACATTGTGCATTTCGATTCAGATTTCCATCACGTTTGAAACTTGATTAATGGTGTTAAGAATCTTAGATTGCTGCGTAGCTCGAGGGATGCGTGCCCTGGTGGATAGAACTACATCTTGATATCTGTTTGTTTTTGATGGTCTCAAGTTCGAATCTGAAAAACAAGCGAATAATATTTTTATTCATTATTTTTATATATTTTTATTTATTATTTTTCTCCATACTTTATTCTATAGTAACTATGATTTCCATCCCTATTCATGCCTCCTGAAATAAAATTTGACGTCAAAATATCTATAAGATTAATAGAAATTTTAAGTGTCGATGTCTTGCACATTCGCAGAGATCATCCATATGCTTAACATTGTGCATTTCGATTCAGATTTCCATCACGTTTGAAACTTGATTAATGGTGTGAAGAAACTTGGATTGGTGAGCAGCTCGAGGGGTGTGTGGCGTGGTGGACAGAACTATATCTTGATATCTATTTTTTTTTGATGGTCTCAAGTTCGAATCTGTAAGCCGAACGAATAATATATTTATTCATTATTTTTATATATTTTTATTTATTATTTTTCTCCATACTTTATTCTATAGTAACTATGATTTGCATCCCTATTCATGCTTCCTGAAATAAAATTTGACGCCAAAATATCTATAAATTTAATAGAAATTTTAAGTGTCGATGCCTTGCACATGCTCAGAGATCATCCATATGCTTAACATTGTGCATTTCGATTCAGATTTCCATCACGTTTGAAACTTGATTAATGGTGTTAAGAATCTTAGATTGCTGCGTAGCTCGAGGGATGCGTGGCCTGGTGGATAGAACTACAACTTGATATTTGTTTGTTTTTGATGGTCTCAATTTCGAATCTGGAAAACAAATGAATAATATATTTATTCATTATTTTTATATATTTTTATTTATTATTTTTCTCCATACTTTATTCTATAGTAACTATGACTTCCATCCCTATTCATGCTTCCTGAAATAAAATTTGACGTCAAAATATCTATAAGATTAATAGAAATTTTAAGTGTCGATGTCTTGCACATGCGCAGAGATCATCCATATGCTTAACATTGTGCATTTCGATTAAGATTTCCATCGTTTGAAACTTGATTAATGGTGTTAAGAAACTTGGATAGGTGCGCAGCTCGAGGGATGCGTGGCGTGGTGGACAGAACTATATCTTGATATCTATTGGTTTTTGATGGTCTCAAGTTCGAATCTGTCAGCCGAACGAATAATATATTTATTCATTATTTTTATATATTTTTATTTATTATTTTTCTCTATACTTTATTCTATAGTAACTATGATTTCCATCCCTATTAATGCCTCCTGAAATAAAATTTGACTTCAAAATATCTATAAATTTAATAGAAATTTTAAGTGTCGATGCCTTGCACATGCGCAGAGATCATCCATATGCTTAACATTGTGCATTTCGATTCAGATTTCCATCACGTTTGAAACTTGATTAATGGTGTTAAGAATCTTAGATTGCTGCGTAGCTCGAGGGATGCATGGCCTGGTGGATGGAACTACATCTTGATATCTGTTTGTTTTTGATGGTCTCAAGTTCGAATCTGGAAAACAAACGAATAATATATTTATTGATTATTTTTAAATATTTTTATTTATTATTTTTCTCAATACTTTATTCTATAGTAACTATGATTTCCATCCCTATTCATGCTTCCTGAAATAAAATTTGACTTCAAAATATCTATAAATTTAATAGAAATTTTAAGTGTCGATGCCTTGCACATGCGCAGAGATCATCCATATGCTTAACATTGTGCATTTCGATTCAGATTTCCATCACGTTTGAAACTTGATTAATGGTGTTAAGAATCTTAGATTGCTGCGTAGCTCGAGGGATGCATGGCCTGGTGGATGGAACTACATCTTGATATCTGTTTGTTTTTGATGGTCTCAAGTTCGAATCTGGAAAACAAACGAATAATATATTTATTCATTATTTTTATATATTTTTATTTATTATTTTTCTCTATACTTTATTCTATAGTAACTATGATTTCCATCCCTATTAATGCCTCCTGAAATAAAATTTGACTTCAAAATATCTATAAATTTAATAGAAATTTTAAGTGTCGATGCCTTGCACATGCGCAGAGATCATCCATATGCTTAACATTGTGCATTTCGATTCAGATTTCCATCACGTTTGAAACTTGATTAATGGTGTTAAGAATCTTAGATTGCTGCGTAGCTCGAGGGATGCGTGCCCTGGTGGATAGAACTACATCTTGATATCTGTTTGTTTTTGATGGTCTCAAGTTCGAATCTGAAAAACAAGCGAATAATATTTTTATTCATTATTTTTATATATTTTTATTTATTATTTTTCTCCATACTTTATTCTATAGTAACTATGATTTCCATCCCTATTCATGCCTCCTGAAATAAAATTTGACGTCAAAATATCTATAAGATTAATAGAAATTTTAAGTGTCGATGTCTTGCACATTCGCAGAGATCATCCATATGCTTAACATTGTGCATTTCGATTCAGATTTCCATCACGTTTGAAACTTGATTAATGGTGTGAAGAAACTTGGATTGGTGCGCAGCTCGAGGGGTGTGTGGCGTGGTGGACAGAACTATATCTTGATATCTATTTTTTTTTGATGGTCTCAAGTTCGAATCTGTAAGCCGAACGAATAATATATTTATTCATTATTTTTATATATTTTTATTTATTATTTTTCTCCATACTTTATTCTATAGTAACTATGATTTGCATCCCTATTCATGCTTCCTGAAATAAAATTTGACGCCAAAATATCTATAAATTTAATAGAAATTTTAAGTGTCGATGCCTTGCACATGCTCAGAGATCATCCATATGCTTAACATTGTGCATTTCGATTCAGATTTCCATCACGTTTGAAACTTGATTAATGGTGTTAAGAATCTTAGATTGCTGCGTAGCTCGAGGGATGCGTGGCCTGGTGGATAGAACTACAACTTGATATTTGTTTGTTTTTGATGGTCTCAATTTCGAATCTGGAAAACAAACGAATAATATATTTATTCATTATTTTTATATATTTTTATTTATTATTTTTCTCATACTTTATTCTATAGTAACTATGACTTCCATCCCTATTCATGCTTCCTGAAATAAAATTTGACGTCAAAATATCTATAAGATTAATAGAAATTTTAAGTGTCGATGTCTTGCACATGCGCAGAGATCATCCATATGCTTAACATTGTGCATTTCGATTAAGATTTCCATCGTTTGAAACTTGATTAATGGTGTTAAGAAACTTGGATAGGTGCGCAGCTCGAGGGATGCGTGGCGTGGTGGACAGAACTATATCTTGATATCTATTGGTTTTTGATGGTCTCAAGTTCGAATCTGTCAGCCGAACGAATAATATATTTATTCATTATTTTTATATATTTTTATTTATTATTTTTCTCTATACTTTATTCTATAGTAACTATGATTTCCATCCCTATTAATGCCTCCTGAAATAAAATTTGACTTCAAAATATCTATAAATTTAATAGAAATTTTAAGTGTCGATGCCTTGCACATGCGCAGAGATCATCCATATGCTTAACATTGTGCATTTCGATTCAGATTTCCATCACGTTTGAAACTTGATTAATGGTGTTAAGAATCTTAGATTGCTGCGTAGCTCGAGGGATGCATGGCCTGGTGGATGGAACTACATCTTGATATCTGTTTGTTTTTGATGGTCTCAAATTCGAATCTGGAAAACAAACGAATAATATATTTATTGATTATTTTTAAATATTTTTATTTATTATTTTTCTCAATACTTTATTCTATAGTAACTATGATTTCCATCCCTATTCATGCTTCCTGAAATAAAATTTGACGTCAAAATATCTATAAATTTAATAGAAATTTTAAGTGTCGATGTCTTGCACATGCGCAGAGATCATCCATATGCTTAACATTGTGCATTTCGATTCAGATTTCCATGTTTTAAACTTGATTAATGGTGTTAAGAATCTTAGATTGCTGTGTAGCTCGAGGGATGCGTGGCCTGGTGGATAGAACTACATCTTGATGTCTATTTGTTTTTGATGGTCTCAAGTTCGAATGTCGAAAACAAACGAATAATATATTTATTCATTATTTTTATATATTTTTATTTATTTTTTTTCTCCATACTTTATTCTATAGTAACTATGACTTCCATCCCTATTCATGCTTCCTAAAATAAAATTTGACGTCAAAATATCTATAAATTTAATAGAAATTTTAAGTGCCGATGTCTTGCACATGCGCAGAGATCATCCATATCCTTAACATTGTGCATTTCGATTCAGATTTCCATGTTTTAAACTTGATTAATGGTGCTAAGAATCTTAGATTGCTGTGTAGCTCGAGGGATGCGTGGCCTGGTGGATAGAACTACATCTTGATGTCTATTTGTTTTTGATGGTCTCAAGTTCGAATGTCGAAAACAAACGAATAATATATTTATTCATTATTTTTATATATTTTTATTTATTATTTTTCTCCATACTTTATTCTATAGTAACTATGACTTCCATCCCTATTCATGCTTCCTAAAATAAAATTTGACGTCAAAATATCTATAAATTTAATAGAAATTTTAAGTGCCGATGTCTTGCACATGCGCAGAGATCATCCATATCCTTAACATTGTGCATTTCGATTCAGATGTCCATCACGTTTGAAACTTGATTAATGGTGTTAAGAATCTTAGATTGCTGCGAAGTTCGAGGGATGCGTGCCCTGGTGGATAGAACTACATCTTGATATCTGTTTGTTTTTGATGGTCTCAAGTTCGAATGTCGAAAACAAACGAATAATATATTTATTCATTATTTTTATATATTTTTATTTATTATTTTTCTCCATACTTTATTCTATAGTAACTATGACTTCCATCCCTATTCATGCTTCCTAAAATAAAATTTGACGTCAAAATATCTATAAATTTAATAGAAATTTTAAGTGCCGATGTCTTGCACATGCGCAGAGATCATCCATATCCTTAACATTGTGCATTTCGATTCAGATTTCCATCACGTTTGAAACTTGATTAATGGTGTTAAGAATCTTAGATTGCTGCGTAGGTCGAGGGATGCGTGGCCTGGTGGATAGAACAACATCTTGATGTCTATTTGTTTTTGATGGTCTCAAGTTCGAATCTGGAAAACAAACGAATAATATATTTATTCATTATTTTTATATATTTTTATTTATTATTTTTCTCTATACTTTATTCTATAGTAACTATGATTTCCATCCCTATTCATGCCTCCTGAAATAAAATTTGGCGTCAAAATATCTATAAATTTAATAGAAATTTTAAGTGTCGATGTCTTGCACATGCGCAGAGATCATCCATATGCTTAACATTGTGCATTTCGATTCAGATGTCCATCACGTTTGAAACTTGATTAATGGTGTTAAGAATCTTAGATTGCTGCGAAGTTCGAGGGATGCGTGTCCTGGTGTATAGAACTACATCTTGATATCTGTTTGTTTTTGATGGTCTCAAGTTCGAATCTGAAAAACAAGCGAATAATATATTTATTCATTATTTTTATATATTTTTATTTATTATTTTTCTCCATACTTTATTCTATAGTAACTATGATTTCCATCCCTATTCATGCCTCCTGAAATAAAATTTGACGTCAAAATATCTATAAGATTAATAGAAATTTTAAGTGTCGATGTCTTGCACATTCGCAGAGATCATCCATATGCTTAACATTGTGCATTTCGATTCAGATTTCCATCACGTTTGAAACTTGATTAATGGTGTTAAGAATCTTAGATTGCTGCGTAGCTCGAGGGATGCGTGCCCTGGTGGATAGAACTACATCTTGATATCTGTTTGTTTTTGATGGTCTCAAGTTCGAATCTGAAAAACAAGCGAATAATATTTTTATTCATTATTTTTATATATTTTTATTTATTATTTTTCTCCATACTTTATTCTATAGTAACTATGATTTCCATCCCTATTCATGCCTCCTGAAATAAAATTTGACGTCAAAATATCTATAAGATTAATAGAAATTTTAAGTGTCGATGTCTTGCACATTCGCAGAGATCATCCATATGCTTAACATTGTGCATTTCGATTCAGATTTCCATCACGTTTGAAACTTGATTAATGGTGTGAAGAAACTTGGATTGGTGAGCAGCTCGAGGGGTGTGTGGCGTGGTGGACAGAACGATATCTTGATATCTATTTTTTTTGATGGTCTCAAGTTCGAATCTGTAAGCCGAACGAATAATATATTTATTCATTATTTTTATATATTTTTATTTATTATTTTTCTCCATACTTTATTCTATAGTAACTATGATTTGCATCCCTATTCATGCTTCCTGAAATAAAATTTGACGCCAAAATATCTATAAATTTAATAGAAATTTTAAGTGTCGATGCCTTGCACATGCTCAGAGATCATCCATATGCTTAACATTGTGCATTTCGATTCAGATTTCCATCACGTTTGAAACTTGATTAATGGTGTTAAGAATCTTAGATTGCTGCGTAGCTCGAGGGATGCGTGGCCTGGTGGATAGAACTACAACTTGATATTTGTTTGTTTTTGATGGTCTCAATTTCGAATCTGGAAAACAAATGAATAATATATTTATTCATTATTTTTATATATTTTTATTTATTATTTTTCTCCATACTTTATTCTATAGTAACTATGACTTCCATCCCTATTCATGCTTCCTGAAATAAAATTTGACGTCAAAATATCTATAAGATTAATAGAAATTTTAAGTGTCGATGTCTTGCACATGCGCAGAGATCATCCATATGCTTAACATTGTGCATTTCGATTAAGATTTCCATCGTTTGAAACTTGATTAATGGTGTTAAGAAACTTGGATAGGTGCGCAGCTCGAGGGATGCGTGGCGTGGTGGACAGAACTATATCTTGATATCTATTGGTTTTTGATGGTCTCAAGTTCGAATCTGTCAGCCGAACGAATAATATATTTATTCATTATTTTTATATATTTTTATTTATTATTTTTCTCTATACTTTATTCTATAGTAACTATGATTTCCATCCCTATTAATGCCTCCTGAAATAAAATTTGACTTCAAAATATCTATAAATTTAATAGAAATTTTAAGTGTCGATGCCTTGCACATGCGCAGAGATCATCCATATGCTTAACATTGTGCATTTCGATTCAGATTTCCATCACGTTTGAAACTTGATTAATGGTGTTAAGAATCTTAGATTGCTGCGTAGCTCGAGGGATGCATGGCCTGGTGGATGGAACTACATCTTGATATCTGTTTGTTTTTGATGGACTCAAGTTCGAATCTGGAAAACAAACGAATAATATATTTATTGATTATTTTTAAATATTTTTATTTATTATTTTTCTCAATACTTTATTCTATAGTAACTATGATTTCCATCCCTATTCATGCTTCCTGAAATAAAATTTGACTTCAAAATATCTATAAATTTAATAGAAATTTTAAGTGTCGATGCCTTGCACATGCGCAGAGATCATCCATATGCTTAACATTGTGCATTTCGATTCAGATTTCCATCACGTTTGAAACTTGATTAATGGTGTTAAGAATCTTAGATTGCTGCGTAGCTCGAGGGATGCATGGCCTGGTGGATGGAACTACATCTTGATATCTGTTTGTTTTTGATGGTCTCAAGTTCGAATCTGGAAAACAAACGAATAATATATTTATTCATTATTTTTATATATTTTTATTTATTATTTTTCTCTATACTTTATTCTATAGTAACTATGATTTCCATCCCTATTAATGCCTCCTGA
The DNA here is from genome assembly GCF_947563725.1 of Argiope bruennichi. Classification (NCBI taxonomy): domain Eukaryota; kingdom Metazoa; phylum Arthropoda; class Arachnida; order Araneae; family Araneidae; genus Argiope; species Argiope bruennichi. The sequence continues at coordinate 133,804,764 of NC_079157.1, forward strand.
AATAAAATTTGACTTCAAAATATCTATAAATTTAATAGAAATTTTAAGTGTCGATGCCTTGCACATGCGCAGAGATCATCCATATGCTTAACATTGTGCATTTCGATTCAGATTTCCATCACGTTTGAAACTTGATTAATGGTGTTAAGAATCTTAGATTGCTGCGTAGCTCGAGGGATGCGTGCCCTGGTGGATAGAACTACATCTTGATATCTGTTTGTTTTTGATGGTCTCAAGTTCGAATCTGAAAAACAAGCGAATAATATTTTTATTCATTATTTTTATATATTTTTATTTATTATATTTCTCCATACTTTATTCTATAGTAACTATGATTTCCATCCCTATTCATGCCTCCTGAAATAAAATTTGACGTCAAAATATCTATAAGATTAATAGAAATTTTAAGTGTCGATGTCTTGCACATTCGCAGAGATCATCCATATGCTTAACATTGTGCATTTCGATTCAGATTTCCATCACGTTTGAAACTTGATTAATGGTGTGAAGAAACTTGGATTGGTGCGCAGCTCGAGGGGTGTGTGGCGTGGTGGACAGAACTATATCTTGATATCTATTTTTTTTGATGGTCTCAAGTTCGAATCTGTAAGCCGAACGAATAATATATTTATTCATTATTTTTATATATTTTTATTTATTATTTTTCTCCATACTTTATTCTATAGTAACTATGATTTGCATCCCTATTCATGCTTCCTGAAATAAAATTTGACGCCAAAATATCTATAAATTTAATAGAAATTTTAAGTGTCGATGCCTTGCACATGCTCAGAGATCATCCATATGCTTAACATTGTGCATTTCGATTCAGATTTCCATCACGTTTGAAACTTGATTAATGGTGTTAAGAATCTTAGATTGCTGCGTAGCTCGAGGGATGCGTGGCCTGGTGGATAGAACTACAACTTGATATTTGTTTGTTTTTGATGGTCTCAATTTCGAATCTGGAAAACAAACGAATAATATATTTATTCATTATTTTTATATATTTTTATTTATTATTTTTCTCATACTTTATTCTATAGTAACTATGACTTCCATCCCTATTCATGCTTCCTGAAATAAAATTTGACGTCAAAATATCTATAAGATTAATAGAAATTTTAAGTGTCGATGTCTTGCACATGCGCAGAGATCATCCATATGCTTAACATTGTGCATTTCGATTAAGATTTCCATCGTTTGAAACTTGATTAATGGTGTTAAGAAACTTGGATAGGTGCGCAGCTCGAGGGATGCGTGGCGTGGTGGACAGAACTATATCTTGATATCTATTGGTTTTTGATGGTCTCAAGTTCGAATCTGTCAGCCGAACGAATAATATATTTATTCATTATTTTTATATATTTTTATTTATTATTTTTCTCTATACTTTATTCTATAGTAACTATGATTTCCATCCCTATTAATGCCTCCTGAAATAAAATTTGACTTCAAAATATCTATAAATTTAATAGAAATTTTAAGTGTCGATGCCTTGCACATGCGCAGAGATCATCCATATGCTTAACATTGTGCATTTCGATTCAGATTTCCATCACGTTTGAAACTTGATTAATGGTGTTAAGAATCTTAGATTGCTGCGTAGCTCGAGGGATGCATGGCCTGGTGGATGGAACTACATCTTGATATCTGTTTGTTTTTGATGGTCTCAAATTCGAATCTGGAAAACAAACGAATAATATATTTATTGATTATTTTTAAATATTTTTATTTATTATTTTTCTCAATACTTTATTCTATAGTAACTATGATTTCCATCCCTATTCATGCTTCCTGAAATAAAATTTGACGTCAAAATATCTATAAATTTAATAGAAATTTTAAGTGTCGATGTCTTGCACATGCGCAGAGATCATCCATATGCTTAACATTGTGCATTTCGATTCAGATTTCCATGTTTTAAACTTGATTAATGGTGTTAAGAATCTTAGATTGCTGTGTAGCTCGAGGGATGCGTGGCCTGGTGGATAGAACTACATCTTGATGTCTATTTGTTTTTGATGGTCTCAAGTTCGAATGTCGAAAACAAACGAATAATATATTTATTCATTATTTTTATATATTTTTATTTATTTTTTTTCTCCATACTTTATTCTATAGTAACTATGACTTCCATCCCTATTCATGCTTCCTAAAATAAAATTTGACGTCAAAATATCTATAAATTTAATAGAAATTTTAAGTGCCGATGTCTTGCACATGCGCAGAGATCATCCATATCCTTAACATTGTGCATTTCGATTCAGATTTCCATGTTTTAAACTTGATTAATGGTGCTAAGAATCTTAGATTGCTGTGTAGCTCGAGGGATGCGTGGCCTGGTGGATAGAACTACATCTTGATGTCTATTTGTTTTTGATGGTCTCAAGTTCGAATGTCGAAAACAAACGAATAATATATTTATTCATTATTTTTATATATTTTTATTTATTATTTTTCTCCATACTTTATTCTATAGTAACTATGACTTTCATCCCTATTCATGCTTCCTAAAATAAAATTTGACGTCAAAATATCTATAAATTTAATAGAAATTTTAAGTGCCGATGTCTTGCACATGCGCAGAGATCATCCATATCCTTAACATTGTGCATTTCGATTCAGATGTCCATCACGTTTGAAACTTGATTAATGGTGTTAAGAATCTTAGATTGCTGCGAAGTTCGAGGGATGCGTGCCCTGGTGGATAGAACTACATCTTGATATCTGTTTGTTTTTGATGGTCTCAAGTTCGAATGTCGAAAACAAACGAATAATATATTTATTCATTATTTTTATATATTTTTATTTATTATTTTTCTCCATACTTTATTCTATAGTAACTATGACTTCCATCCCTATTCATGCTTCCTAAAATAAAATTTGACGTCAAAATATCTATAAATTTAATAGAAATTTTAAGTGCCGATGTCTTGCACATGCGCAGAGATCATCCATATCCTTAACATTGTGCATTTCGATTCAGATTTCCATCACGTTTGAAACTTGATTAATGGTGTTAAGAATCTTAGATTGCTGCGTAGGTCGAGGGATGCGTGGCCTGGTGGATAGAACAACATCTTGATGTCTATTTGTTTTTGATGGTCTCAAGTTCGAATCTGGAAAACAAACGAATAATATATTTATTCATTATTTTTATATATTTTTATTTATTATTTTTCTCTATACTTTATTCTATAGTAACTATGATTTCCATCCCTATTCATGCCTCCTGAAATAAAATTTGGCGTCAAAATATCTATAAATTTAATAGAAATTTTAAGTGTCGATGTCTTGCACATGCGCAGAGATCATCCATATGCTTAACATTGTGCATTTCGATTCAGATGTCCATCACGTTTGAAACTTGATTAATGGTGTTAAGAATCTTAGATTGCTGCGAAGTTCGAGGGATGCGTGTCCTGGTGTATAGAACTACATCTTGATATCTGTTTGTTTTTGATGGTCTCAAGTTCGAATCTGAAAAACAAGCGAATAATATATTTATTCATTATTTTTATATATTTTTATTTATTATTTTTCTCCATACTTTATTCTATAGTAACTATGATTTCCATCCCTATTCATGCCTCCTGAAATAAAATTTGACGTCAAAATATCTATAAGATTAATAGAAATTTTAAGTGTCGATGTCTTGCACATTCGCAGAGATCATCCATATGCTTAACATTGTGCATTTCGATTCAGATTTCCATCACGTTTGAAACTTGATTAATGGTGTTAAGAAACTTGGATTGGTGCGCAGCTCGAGGGGTGCGTGGCGTGGTGGACAGAACTATATCTTGATATCTATTTTTTTTTGATGGTCTCAAGTTCGAATCTGTAAGCCGAACGAATAATATATTTATTCATTATTTTTATATATTTTTATTTATTATTTTTCTCCATACTTTATTCTATAGTAACTATGATTTGCATCCCTATTCATGCTTCCTGAAATAAAATTTGACGCCAAAATATCTATAAATTTAATAGAAATTTTAAGAGTCGATGCCTTGCACATGCTCAGAGATCATCCATATGCTTAACATTGTGCATTTCGATTCAGATTTCCATCACGTTTGAAACTTGATTAATGGTGTTAAGAATCTTAGATTGCTGCGTAGCTCAAGGGATGCGTGGCCTGGTGGATAGAACTACAACTTGATATTTGTTTGTTTTTGATGGTCTCAATTTCGAATCTGGAAAACAAACGAATAATATATTTATTCATTATTTTTATATATTTTTATTTATTATTTTTCTCCATACTTTATTCTATAGTAACTATGACTTCCATCCCTATTCATGCTTCCTGAAATAAAATTTGACGTCAAAATATCTATAAGATTAATAGAAATTTTAAGTGTCGATGTCTTGCACATGCGCAGAGATCATCCATATGCTTAACATTGTGCATTTCGATTAAGATTTCCATCGTTTGAAACTTGATTAATGGTGTTAAGAAACTTGGATAGGTGCGCAGCTCGAGGGATGCGTGGCTGGTGGACAGAACTATATCTTGATATCTATTGGTTTTTGATGGTCTCAAGTTCGAATCTGTCAGCCGAACGAATAATATATTTATTCATTATTTTTATATATTTTTATTTATTATTTTTCTCCATACTTTATTCTATAGTAACTATGACTTCCATCCCTATTCATGCTTCCTGAAATAAAATTTGACGTCAAAATATCTATAAATTTAATAAAAATTTTAAGTGTCGATGTCTTGCACATGCGCAGAGATCATCCATATGCTTAACATTGTGCATTTCGATTCAGATTTCCATGTTTTAAACTTGATTAATTGTGTTAAGAATCTTAGATTGCTGTGTAGCTCGAGGGATGCGTGGCCTGGTGGATAGAACTACATCTTGATGTCTATTTGTTTTTGATGGTCTCAAGTTCGAATGTCGAAAACAAACGAATAATATATTTATTCATTATTTTTATATATTTTTTTTATTTTTTTTCTCCATACTTTATTCTATAGTAACTATGACTTCCATCCCTATTCATGCTTCCTAAAATAAAATTTGACGTCAAAATATCTATAAATTTAATAGAAATTTTAAGTGCCGATGTCTTGCACATGCGCAGAGATCATCCATATCCTTAACATTGTGCATTTCGATTCAGATGTCCATCACGTTTGAAACTTGATTAATGGTGTTAAGAATCTTAGATTGCTGCGAAGTTCGAGGGATGCGTGCCCTGGTGGATAGAACTACATCTTGATATCTGTTTGTTTTTGATGGTCTCAAGTTCGAATGTCGAAAACAAACGAATAATATATTTATTCATTATTTTTATATATTTTTATTTATTATTTTTCTCCATACTTTATTCTATAGTAACTATGACTTCCATCCCTATTCATGCTTCCTAAAATAAAATTTGACGTCAAAATATCTATAAATTTAATAGAAATTTTAAGTGCCGATGTCTTGCACATGCGCAGAGATCATCCATATCCTTAACATTGTGCATTTCGATTCAGATTTCCATCACGTTTGAAACTTGATTAATGGTGTTAAGAATCTTAGATTGCTGCGTAGGTCGAGGGATGCGTGGCCTGGTGGATAGAACAACATCTTGATGTATATTTGTTTTTGATGGTCTCAAGTTCGAATCTGGAAAACAAACGAATAATATATTTATTCATTATTTTTATATATTTTTATTTATTATTTTTCTCTATACTTTATTCTATAGTAACTATGATTTCCATCCCTATTCATGCCTCCTGAAATAAAATTTGGCGTCAAAATATCTATAAATTTAATAGAAATTTTAAGTGTCGATGTCTTGCACATGCGCAGAGATCATCCATATGCTTAACATTGTGCATTTCGATTCAGATGTCCATCACGTTTGAAACTTGATTAATGGTGTTAAGAATCTTAGATTGCTGCGAAGTTCGAGGGATGCGTGTCCTGGTGTATAGAACTACATCTTGATATCTGTTTGTTTTTGATGGTCTCAAGTTCGAATCTGAAAAACAAGCGAATAATATATTTATTCATTATTTTTATATATTTTTATTTATTATTTTTCTCCATACTTTATTCTATAGTAACTATGATTTCCATCCCTATTCATGCCTCCTGAAATAAAATTTGACGTCAAAATATCTACAAGATTAATAGAAATTTTAAGTGTCGATGTCTTGCACATTCGCAGAGATCATCCATATGCTTAACATTGTGCATTTCGATTCAGATTTCCATCACGTTTGAAACTTGATTAATGGTGTTAAGAAACTTGGATTGGTGCGCAGCTCGAGGGGTGCGTGGCGTGGTGGACAGAACTATATCTTGATATCTATTTTTTTTTGATGGTCTCAAGTTCGAATCTGTAAGCCGAACGAATAATATATTTATTCATTATTTTTATATATTTTTATTTATTATTTTTCTCCATACTTTATTCTATAGTAACTATGATTTGCATCCCTATTCATGCTTCCTGAAATAAAATTTGACGCCAAAATATCTATAAATTTAATAGAAATTTTAAGTGTCGATGCCTTGCACATGCTCAGAGATCATCCATATGCTTAACATTGTGCATTTCGATTCAGATTTCCATCACGTTTGAAACTTGATTAATGGTGTTAAGAATCTTCGATTGCTGCGTAGCTAGAGGGATGCGTGGCCTGGTGGATAGAACTACAACTTGATATTTGTTTGTTTTTGATGGTCTCAATTTCGAATCTGGAAAACAAACGAATAATATATTTATTCATTATTTTTATATATTTTTATTTATTATTTTTCTCCATACTTTATTCTATAGTAACTATGACTTCCATCCCTATTCATGCTTCCTGAAATAAAATTTGACGTCAAAATATCTATAAGATTAATAGAAATTTTAAGTGTCGATGTCTTGCACATGCGCAGAGATCATCCATATGCTTAACATTGTGCATTTCGATTAAGATTTCCATCGTTTGAAACTTGATTAATGGTGTTAAGAAACTTGGATAGGTGCGCAGCTCGAGGGATGCGTGGCGTGGTGGACAGAACTATATCTTGATATCTATTGGTTTTTGATGGTCTCAAGTTCGAATCTGTCAGCCGAACGAATAATATATTTATTCATTATTTTTATATATTTTTATTTATTATTTTTCTCTATACTTTATTCTATAGTAACTATGATTTCCATCCCTATTAATGCCTCCTGAAATAAAATTTGACTTCAAAATATCTATAAATTTAATAGAAATTTTAAGTGTCGATGCCTTGCACATGCGCAGAGATCATCCATATGCTTAACATTGTGCATTTCGATTCAGATTTCCATCACGTTTGAAACTTGATTAATGGTGTTAAGAATCTTAGATTGCTGCGTAGCTCGAGGGATGCATGGCCTGGTGGATGGAACTACATCTTGATATCTGTTTGTTTTTGATGGTCTCAAATTCGAATCTGGAAAACAAACGAATAATATATTTATTGATTATTTTTAAATATTTTTATTTATTATTTTTCTCAATACTTTATTCTATAGTAACTATGATTTCCATCCCTATTCATGCTTCCTGAAATAAAATTTGACGTCAAAATATCTATAAATTTAATAGAAATTTTAAGTGTCGATGTCTTGCACATGCGCAGAGATCATCCATATGCTTAACATTGTGCATTTCGATTCAGATTTCCATGTTTTAAACTTGATTAATGGTGTTAAGAATCTTAGATTGCTGTGTAGCTCGAGGGATGCGTGGCCTGGTGGATAGAACTACATCTTGATGTCTATTTGTTTTTGATGGTCTCAAGTTCGAATGTCGAAAACAAACGAATAATATATTTATTCATTATTTTTATATATTTTTATTTATTTTTTTTCTCCATACTTTATTCTATAGTAACTATGACTTCCATCCCTATTCATGCTTCCTAAAATAAAATTTGACTTCAAAATATCTATAAGATTAATAGAAATTTTAAGTGTCGATGTCTTGCACATGCGCAGAGATCATCCATATGCTTAACATTGTGCATTTCGATTAAGATTTCCATCGTTTGAAACTTGATTAATGGTGTTAAGAAACTTGGATAGGTGCGCAGCTCGAGGGATGCGTGGCGTGGTGGACAGAACTATATCTTGATATCTATTGGTTTTTGATGGTCTCAAGTTCGAATCTGTCAGCCAAACGAATAATATATTTATTCATTATTTTTATATATTTTTATTTATTATTTTTCTCTATACTTTATTCTATAGTAACTATGATTTCCATCCCTATTAATGCCTCCTGAAATAAAATTTGACTTCAAAATATCTATAAATTTAATAGAAATTTTAAGTGTCGATGCCTTGCACATGCGCAGAGATCATCCATATCCTTAACATTGTGCATTTCGATTCAGATGTCCATCACGTTTGAAACTTGATGAATGGTGTTAAGAATCTTAGATTGCTGCGAAGTTCGAGGGATGCGTGCCCTGGTGGATAGAACTACATCTTGATATCTGTTTGTTTTTGATGGTCTCAAGTTCGAATGTCGAAAACAAACGAATAATATATTTATTCATTATTTTTATATATTTTTATTTATTATTTTTCTCCATACTTTATTCTATAGTAACTATGACTTCCATCCCTATTCATGCTTCCTAAAATAAAATTTGACGTCAAAATATCTATAAATTTAATAGAAATTTTAAGTGCCGATGTCTTGCACATGCGCAGAGATCATCCATATCCTTAACATTGTGCATTTCGATTCAGATTTCCATCACGTTTGAAACTTGATTAATGGTGTTAAGAATCTTAGATTGCTGCGTAGGTCGAGGGATGCGTGGCCTGGTGGATAGAACAACATCTTGATGTCTATTTGTTTTTGATGGTCTCAAGTTCGAATCTGGAAAACAAACGAATAATATATTTATTCATTATTTTTATTTATTTTTATTTATTATTTTTCTCTATACTTTATTCTATAGTAACTATGATTTCCATCCCTATTCATGCCTCCTGAAATAAAATTTGGCGTCAAAATATCTATAAATTTAATAGAAATTTTAAGTGTCGATGTCTTGCACATGCGCAGAGATCATCCATATGCTTAACATTGTGCATTTCGATTCAGATGTCCATCACGTTTGAAACTTGATTAATGGTGTTAAGAATCTTAGATTGCTGCGAAGTTCGAGGGATGCGTGTCCTGGTGGATAGAACTACATCTTGATATCTGTTTGTTTTTGATGGTCTCAAGTTCGAATCTGAAAAACAAGCGAATAATATATTTATTCATTATTTTTATATATTTTTATTTATTATTTTTCTCAATACTTTATTCTATAGTAACTATGATTTCCATCCCTATTCATGCCTCCTGAAATAAAATTTGACGTCAAAATATCTATAAGATTAATAGAAATTTTAAGTGTCGATGTCTTGCACATTCGCAGAGATCATCCATATGCTTAACATTGTGCATTTCGATTCAGATTTCCATCACGTTTGAAACTTGATTAATGGTGTTAAGAAACTTGGATTGGTGCGCAGCTCGAGGGGTGCGTGGCGTGGTGGACAGAAATATATCTTGATATCTATTCTTTTTTGATGGTCTCAAGTTCGAATCTGTAAGCCGAACGAATAATATATTTATTCATTATTTTTATATATTTTTATTTATTATTTTTCTCTATACTTTATTCTATAGTAACTATGATTTCCATCCCTATTCATGCCTCCTGAAATAAAATTTGACGTCAAAATATCTATAAATTTAATAGAAATTTTAAGTGCCGATGTCTTGCACATGCGCAGAGATCATCCATATCCTTAACATTGTGCATTTCGATTCAGATTTCCATCACGTTTGAAACTTGATTAATGGTGTTAAGAATCTTAGATTGCTGCGTAGGTCGAGGGATGCGTGGCCTGGTGGATAGAACAACATCTTGATGTCTATTTGTTTTTGATGGTCTCAAGTTCGAATCTGGAAAACAAACGAATAATATATTTATTCATTATTTTTATATATTTTTATTTATTATTTTTCTCTATACTTTATTCTATAGTAACTATGATTTCAATCCCTATTCATGCCTCCTGAAATAAAATTTGGCGTCAAAATATCTATAAATTTAATAGAAATTTTAAGTGTCGATGTCTTGCACATGCGCAGAGATCATCCATATGCTTAACATTGTGCATTTCGATTCAGATGTCCATCACGTTTGAAACTTGATTAATGGTGTTAAGAATCTTAGATTGCTGCGAAGTTCGAGGGATGCGTGTCCTGGTGGATAGAACTACATCTTGATATCTGTTTGTTTTTGATGGTCTCAAGTTCGAATCTGAAAAACAAGCGAATAATATATTCATTCATTATTTTTATATATTTTTATTTATTATTTTTCTCCATACTTTATTCTATAGTAACTATGATTTCCATCCCTATTCATGCCTCCTGAAATAAAATTTGACGTCAAAATATCTATAAGATTAATAGAAATTTTAAGTGTCGATGTCTTGCACATTCGCAGAGATCATCCATATGCTTAACATTGTGCATTTCGATTCAGATTTCCATCACGTTTGAAACTTGATTAATGGTGTTAAGAAACTTGGATTGGTGCGCAGCTCGAGGGGTGCGTGGCGTGGTGGACAGAAATATATCTTGATATCTATTCTTTTTTGATGGTCTCAAGTTCGAATCTGTAAGCCGAACGAATAATATATTTATTCATTATTTTTATATATTTTTATTTATTATTTTTCTCTATACTTTATTCTATAGTAACTATGATTTCCATCCCTATTCATGCCTCCTGAAATAAAATTTGACGTCAAAATATCTATAAATTTAATAGAAATTTTAAGTGTCGATGTCTTGCACATGCGCAGAGATCATCCATATGCTTAAGATTGTGCATTTCGATTCAGATGTCCATCACGTTTGAAACTTGATTAATGGTGTTAAGAATCTTAGATTGCTGCGAAGTTCGAGGGATGCGTGCCCTGGTGGATAGAACTACATCTTGATATCTGTTTGTTTTTGATGGTCTCAAGTTCGAATCTGGAAAACAAACGAATAATATATTTATTGATTATTTTTAAATATTTTTATTTATTATTTTTCTCAATACTTTATTCTATAGTAACTATGATTTCCATCCCTATTCATGCTTCCTGAAATAAAATTTGACGTCAAAATATCTATAAATTTAATAGAAATTTTAAGTGTCGATGTCTTGCACATGCGCAGAGATCATCCATATGCTTAACATTGTGCATTCCGATTCAGATTTCCATCACGTTTTAAACTTGATTAATGGTGTTAAGAATCTTAGATTGCTGTGTAGCTCGAGGGATGCGTGGCCTGGTGGATAGAACTACATCTTGATGTCTATTTGTTTTTGATGGTCTCAAGTTCGAATGTCGAAAACAAACGAATAATATATTTATTCATTATTTTTATATATTTTTATTTATTATTTTTCTCCATACTTTATTCTATAGTAACTATGACTTCCATCCCTATTCATGCTTCCTAAAATAATATTTGACGTCAAAATATCTATAAATTTAATAGAAATTTTAAGTGCCGATGTCTTGCACATGCGCAGAGATCATCCATATCCTTAACATTGTGCATTTCGATTCAGATTTCCATCACGTTTGAAACTTGATTAATGGTGTTAAGAATCTAAGATTGCTGTGTAGCTCGAGGGATGCGTGGCCTGGTGGATAGAACTACATCTTGATATTTGTTTGTTTTTGATGGTCTCAATTTCGAATCTGGAAAACAAACGAATAATATATTTATTCATTATTTTTATATATTTTTATTTATTATTTTTCTCCATACTTTATTCTATAGTAACTATGACTTCCATCCCTATTCATGCTTCCTGAAATAAAATTTGACGTCAAAATATCTATAAGATTAATAGAAATTTTAAGTGTCGATGTCTTGCACATGCGCAGAGATCATCCATATGCTTAACATTGTGCATTTCGATTCAGATTTCCATCGTTTGAAACTTGATTAATGGTGTTAAGAAACTTGGATAGGTGCGCAGCTCGAGGGATGCGTGGCGTGGTGGACAGAACTATATCTTGATATCTATTTGTTTTTGATGGTCTCAAGTTCGAATCTGTCAGCCGAACGAATAATATATTTATTCATTATTTTTATATATTTTTATTTATTATTTTTCTCTATACTTTATTCTATAGTAACTATGATTTCCATCCCTATTAATGCCTCCTGAAATAAAATTTGACTTCAAAATATCTATAAATTTATTGGAAATTTTAAGTGTCGATGCCTTGCACATGCGCAGAGATCATCCATATGCTTAACATTGTGCATTTCGATTCAGATTTCCATCACGTTTGAAACTTGATTAATGGTGTTAAGAATCTTAGATTGCTGCGTAGCTCGAGGGATGCATGGCCTGGTGGATAGAACTACATCTTGATGTCTATTTGTTTTTGATGGTCCCAAGTTCGAATGTCGAAAACAAACGAATAATATATTTATTCATTATTTTTATATATTTTTATTTATTATTTTTCTCCATACTTTATTCTATAGTAACTATGACTTCCATCCATATTCATGCTTCCTAAAATAATATTTGACGTCAAAATATCTATAAGATTAATAGAAATTTTAAGTGTCGATGTCTTGCACATGCGCAGAGATCATCCATATCCTTAACATTGTGCATTTCGATTCAGATTTCCATCACGTTTGAAACTTGATTAATGGTGTTAAGAATCTTAGATTGCTGCGTAGCTCGAGGGATGCGTGGCCTGGTGGATAGAACAACATCTTGATGTCTATTTGTTTTTGATGGTCTCAAGTTCAAATCTGGAAAACAAACGAATAATATATTTATTCATTATTTTTATATATTTTTATTTATTATTTTTCTCTATACTTTATTCTATAGTAACTATGATTTCTATCCCTATTCATGCCTCCTGAAATAAAATTTGGCGTCAAAATATCTATAAATTTAATAGAAATTTTAAGTGTCGATGTCTTGCACATGCGCAGAGATCATCCATATGCTTAACATTGTGCATTTCGATTCAGATGTCCATCACGTTTGAAACTTGATTAATGGTGTTAAGAATCTTAGATTGCTGCGAAGTTCGAGGGATGCGTGCCCTGGTGGATAGAACTACATCTTGATATCTGTTTGTTTTTGATGGTCGCAAGTTCGAATCTGAAAAACAAGCGAATAATATATTTATTCATTATTTTTATATATTTTTATTTATTATTTTTCTCCATACTTTATTCTATAGTAACTATGATTTCCATCCCTATTCATGCCTCCTGAAATAAAATTTGACGTCAAAATATCTATAAGATTAATAGAAATTTTAAGTGTCGATGTCTTGCACATTCGCAGAGATCATCCATATGCTTAACATTGTGCATTTCGATTCAGATTTCCATCACGTTTGAAACTTGATTAATGGTGTTAAGAAACTTGGATTGGTGCGCAGCTCGAGGGGTGCGTGGCGTGGTGGACAGAACTATATCTTGATATCTATTTTTTTTTGATGGTCTCAAGTTCGAATCTGTAAGCCGAACGAATAATATATTTATTCATTATTTTTATATATTTTTATTTATTATTTTTCTCTATACTTTATTCTATAGTAACTATGATTTCCATCCCTATTCATGCGTCCTGAAATAAAATTTGAAGTCAAAATATCTATAAATTTAATAGAAATTTTAAGTGTCGATGTCTTGCACATGCGCAGAGATCATCCATATGCTTAACATTGTGCATTTCGATTCAGATGTCCATCACGTTTGAAACTTGATTAATGGTGTTAAGAATCTTAGATTGCTGCGAAGTTCGAGGGATGCGTGCCCTGGTGGATAGAACTACATCTTGATATCTGTTTGTTTTTGATGGTCTCAAGTTCGAATCTGGAAAACAAACGAATAATATATTTATTCATTATTTTTATATATTTTTATTTATTATTTTTCTCTATACTTTATTCTATAGTAACTATGATTTCCATCCCTATTCATGCCTCCTGAAATAAAATTTGACGTCAAAATATCTATAAGATTAATAGAAATTTTAAGTGTCGATGTCTTGCACATTCGCAGAGATCATCCATATGCTTAAAATTGTGCATTTCGATTCAGATTTCCATCACGTTTGAAACTTGATTAATGGTGTTAAGAAACATGGATTGGTGCGCAGCTCGAGGGGTGCGTGGCGTGGTGGACAGAACTATATCTTGATATCTATTTTTTTTGATGGTCTCAAGTTCGAATCTGTCAGCCGAACGAATAATATATTTATTCATTATTTTTATATATTTTTATTTATTATTTTTCTCTATACTTTATTCTATAGTAACTATGATTTCCATCCCTATTAATGCCTCCTGAAATAAAATTTGACGTCAAAATATCTATAAGATTAATAGAAATTTTAAGTGTCGATGTCTTGCACATTCGCAGAGATCATCCGTATGCTTAACATTGTGCATTTCGATTCAGATTTCCATCACGTTTGAAACTTGATTAATGGTGTTAAGAATCTTAGATTGCTGCGTAGCTCGAGGGATGCATGGCCTGGTGGATGGAACTACATCTTGATATCTGTTTGTTTTTGATGGTCTCAAGTTCGAATCTGGAAAACAAACGAATAATATATTTATTGATTATTTTTAAATATTTTTATTTATTATTTTTCTCAATACTTTATTCTATAGTAACTATGATTTCCATCCCTATTCATGCTTCCTGAAATAAAATTTGACGTCAAAATATCTATAAATTTAATAGAAATTTTAAGTGTCGATGTCTTGCACATGCGCAGAGATCATCCATATGCTTAACATTGTGCATTCCGATTCAGATTTCCATCACGTTTTAAACTTGATTAATGGTGTTAAGAATCTTAGATTGCTGTGTAGCTCGAGGGATGCGTGGCCTGGTGGATAGAACTACATCTTGATGTCTATTTGTTTTTGATGGTCTCAAGTTCGAATGTCGAAAACAAACGAATAATATATTTATTCATTATTTTTATATATTTTTATTTATTATTTTTCTCCATACTTTATTCTATAGTAACTATGACTTCCATCCCTATTCATGCTTCCTAAAATAATATTTGACGTCAAAATATCTATAAATTTAATAGAAATTTTAAGTGCCGATGTCTTGCACATGCGCAGAGATCATCCATATCCTTAACATTGTGCATTTCGATTCAGATTTCCATCACGTTTGAAACTTGATTAATGGTGTTAAGAATCTAAGATTGCTGTGTAGCTCGAGGGATGCGTGGCCTGGTGGATAGAACTACATCTTGATATTTGTTTGTTTTTGATGGTCTCAATTTCGAATCTGGAAAACAAACGAATAATATATTTATTCATTATTTTTATATATTTTTATTTATTATTTTTCTCCATACTTTATTCTATAGTAACTATGACTTCCATCCCTATTCATGCTTCCTGAAATAAAATTTGACGTCAAAATATCTATAAGATTAATAGAAATTTTAAGTGTCGATGTCTTGCACATGCGCAGAGATCATCCATATGCTTAACATTGTGCATTTCGATTCAGATTTCCATCGTTTGAAACTTGATTAATGGTGTTAAGAAACTTGGATAGGTGCGCAGCTCGAGGGATGCGTGGCGTGGTGGACAGAACTATATCTTGATATCTATTTGTTTTTGATGGTCTCAAGTTCGAATCTGTCAGCCGAACGAATAATATATTTATTCATTATTTTTATATATTTTTATTTATTATTTTTCTCTATACTTTATTCTATAGTAACTATGATTTCCATCCCTATTAATGCCTCCTGAAATAAAATTTGACTTCAAAATATCTATAAATTTATTGGAAATTTTAAGTGTCGATGCCTTGCACATGCGCAGAGATCATCCATATGCTTAACATTGTGCATTTCGATTCAGATTTCCATCACGTTTGAAACTTGATTAATGGTGTTAAGAATCTTAGATTGCTGCGTAGCTCGAGGGATGCATGGCCTGGTGGATAGAACTACATCTTGATGTCTATTTGTTTTTGATGGTCCCAAGTTCGAATGTCGAAAACAAACGAATAATATATTTATTCATTATTTTTATATATTTTTATTTATTATTTTTCTCCATACTTTATTCTATAGTAACTATGACTTCCATCCATATTCATGCTTCCTAAAATAATATTTGACGTCAAAATATCTATAAGATTAATAGAAATTTTAAGTGTCGATGTCTTGCACATGCGCAGAGATCATCCATATCCTTAACATTGTGCATTTCGATTCAGATTTCCATCACGTTTGAAACTTGATTAATGGTGTTAAGAATCTTAGATTGCTGCGTAGCTCGAGGGATGCGTGGCCTGGTGGATAGAACAACATCTTGATGTCTATTTGTTTTTGATGGTCTCAAGTTCAAATCTGGAAAACAAACGAATAATATATTTATTCATTATTTTTATATATTTTTATTTATTATTTTTCTCTATACTTTATTCTATAGTAACTATGATTTCCATCCCTATTCATGCCTCCTGAAATAAAATTTGGCGTCAAAATATCTATAAATTTAATAGAAATTTTAAGTGTCGATGTCTTGCACATGCGCAGAGATCATCCATATGCTTAACATTGTGCATTTCGATTCAGATGTCCATCACGTTTGAAACTTGATTAATGGTGTTAAGAATCTTAGATTGCTGCGAAGTTCGAGGGATGCGTGCCCTGGTGGATAGAACTACATCTTGATATCTGTTTGTTTTTGATGGTCTCAAGTTCGAATCTGAAAAACAAGCGAATAATATATTTATTCATTATTTTTATATATTTTTATTTATTATTTTTCTCCATACTTTATTCTATAGTAACTATGATTTCCATCCCTATTCATGCCTCCTGAAATAAAATTTGACGTCAAAATATCTATAAGATTAATAGAAATTTTAAGTGTCGATGTCTTGCACATTCGCAGAGATCATCCATATGCTTAACATTGTGCATTTCGATTCAGATTTCCATCACGTTTGAAACTTGATTAATGGTGTTAAGAAACTTGGATTGGTGCGCAGCTCGAGGGGTGCGTGGCGTGGTGGACAGAACTATATCTTGATATCTATTTTTTTTTGATGGTCTCAAGTTCGAATCTGTAAGCCGAACGAATAATATATTTATTCATTATTTTTATATATTTTTATTTATTATTTTTCTCTATACTTTATTCTATAGTAACTATGATTTCCATCCCTATTCATGCGTCCTGAAATAAAATTTGAAGTCAAAATATCTATAAATTTAATAGAAATTTTAAGTGTCGATGTCTTGCACATGCGCAGAGATCATCCATATGCTTAACATTGTGCATTTCGATTCAGATGTCCATCACGTTTGAAACTTGATTAATGGTGTTAAGAAACTTGGATTGGTGCGCAGCTCGAGGGGTGCGTGGCGTGGTGGACAGAACTATATCTTGATATCTATTTTTTTTTGATGGTCTCAAGTTCGAATCTGTAAGCCGAACGAATAATATATTTATTCATTATTTTTATATATTTTTATTTATTATTTTTCTCCATACTTTATTCTATAGTAACTATGATTTGCATCCCTATTCATGCTTCCTGAAATAAAATTTGACGCCAAAATATCTATAAATTTAATAGAAATTTTAAGTGTCGATGCCTTGCACATGCTCAGAGATCATCCATATGCTTAACAGTGTGCATTTCGATTCAGATTTCCATCACGTTTGAAACTTGATTAATGGTGTTAAGAATCTTAGATTGCTGCGTAGCTCGAGGGATGCGTGGCCTGGTGGATAGAACTACAACTTGATATTTATTTGTTTTTGATGGTCTCAATTTCGAATCTGGAAAACAAACGAATAATATATTTATTCATTATTTTTATATATTTTTATTTTCTTATTTTTCTCCATACTTTATTCTATAGTAACTATGACTTCCATCCCTATTCATGCTTCCTGAAATAAAATTTGACGTCAAAATATCTATAAGATTAATAGAAATTTTAAGTGTCGATGTCTTGCACATGCGCAGAGATCATCCATATGCTTAACATTGTGCATTTCGATTAAGATTTCCATCGTTTGAAACTTGATTAATGGTGTTAAGAAACTTGGATAGGTGCGCAGCTCGAGGGATGCGTGGCGTGGTGGACAGAACTATATCTTGATATCTATTTGTTTTTGATGGTCTCAAGTTCGAATCTGTCAGCCGAACGAATAATATATTTATTCTTTTTTTTATATATTTTTATTTATTATTTTTCTCAATACTTTATTCTATAGTAACTATGATTTCCATCCCTATTCATGCTTCCTGAAATAAAATTTGACGTCAAAATATCTATAAATTTAATAGAAATTTTAAGTGTCGATGTCTTGCACATGCGCAGAGATCATCCATATGCTTAACATTGTGCATTTCGATTCAGATTTCCATGTTTTAAACTTGATTAATGGTGTTAAGAATCTTAGATTGCTATGTAGCTCGAGGGATGCGTGGCCTGGTGGATAGAACTACATCTAGATGTCTATTTGTTTTTGATGGTCTCAAGTTCGAATGTCGAAAACAAACGAATAATATATTTATTCATTATTTTTATATATTTTTATTTATTATTTTTCTCCATACTTTATTCTATAGTAACTATGACTTCCATCCCTATTCATGCTTCCTAAAATAAAATTTGACGTCAAAATATCTATAAATTTAATAGAAATTTTAAGTGCCGATGTCTTGCACATGCGCAGAGATCATCCATAGTCTTAACATTGTGCATTTCGATTCAGATTTCCATGTTTTAAACTTGATTAATGGTGCTAAGAATCTTAGATTGCTGTGTAGCTCGAGGGATGCATGGCCTGGTGGATGGAACTACATCTTGATGTCTATTTGTTTTTGATGGTCTCAAGTTCGAATCTGGAAAACAAACGAATAATATATTTATTGATTATTTTTAAATATTTTTATTTATTATTTTTCTCAATACTTTATTCTATAGTAACTATGATTTCCATCCCTATTCATGCTTCCTAAAATAAAATTTGACGTCAAAATATCTATAAATTTAATAGAAATTTTAAGTGCCGATTTCTTGCACATGCGCAGAGATCATCCATTTCCTTAACATTGTGCATTTCGATTCAGATTTCCATCACGTTTGAAACTTGATTAATGGTGTTAAGAATCTTAGATTGCTGCGTAGGTCGAGGGATGCGTGGCCTGGTGGATAGAACAACATCTTGATGTCTATTTGTGTTTGATGGTCTCAAGTTCGAATCTGGAAAACAAACGAATAATATATTTATTCATTATTTTTATATATTTTTATTTATTATTTTTCTCTATACTTTATTCTATAGTAACTATGATTTCCATCCCTATTCATGCCTCCTGAAATAAAATTTGGCGTCAAAATATCTATAAATTTAATAGAAATTTTAAGTGTCGATGTCTTGCACATGCGCAGAGATCATCCATATGCTTAACATTGTGCATTTCGATTCAGATGTCCATCACGTTTGAAACTTTATTAATGGTGTTAAGAATCTTAGATTGCTGCGAAGTTCGAGGGATGCGTGGTCTCGTGGATAGAACTACATCTTGATATCTGTTTGTTTTTGATGGTCTCAAGTTCGAATGTCGAAAACAAACGAATAATATATTTATTCATTATTTTTATATATTTTTATTTATTATTTTTCTCCATACTTTATTCTATAGTAACTATGACTTCCATCCCTATTCATGCTTCCTAAAATAAAATTTGACGTCAAAATATCTATAAATTTAATAGAAATTTTAAGTGCCGATGTCTTGCACATGCGCAGAGATCATCCATATCCTTAACATTGTGCATTTCGATTCAGATTTCCATCACGTTTGAAACTTGATTAATGGTGTTAAGAATCTTAGATTGCTGCGTAGGTCGAGGGATGCGTGGCCTGGTGGATAGAACAACATCTTGATGTCTATTTGTTTTTGATGGTCTCAAGTTCGAATCTGGAAAACAAACGAATAATATATTTATTCATTATTTTTATATATTTTTATTTATTATTTTTCTCTATACTTTATTCTATAGTAACTATGATTTCCATCCCTATTCATGCCTCCTGAAATAAAATTTGGCGTCAAAATATCTATAAATTTAATAGAAATTTTAAGTGTCGATGTCTTGCACATGCGCAGAGATCATCCATATGCTTAACATTGTGCATTTCGATTCAGATGTCCATCATGTTTGAAACTTGATTAATGGTGTTAAGAATCTTAGATTGCTGCGAAGTTCGAGGGATGCGTGTCCTGGTGGATAGAACTACATCTTGATATCTGTTTGTTTTTGATGGTCTCAAGTTCGAATCTGAAAAACAAGCGAATAATATATTTATTCATTATTTTTATATATTTTCATTTATTATTTTTCTCCATACTTTATTCTATAGTAACTATGATTTCCATCCCTATTCATGCCTCCTGAAATAAAATTTGACGTCAAAATATCTATAAGATTAATAGAAATTTTAAGTGTCGATGTCTTGCACATTCGCAGAGATCATCCATATGCTTAACATTGTGCATTTCGATTCAGATTTCCATCACGTTTGAAACTTGATTAATGGTGTTAAGAAACTTGGATTGGTGCGCAGCTCGAGGGGTGCGTGGCGTGGTGGACAGAAATATATCTTGATATCTATTCTTTTTTGATAGTCTCAAGTTCGAATCTGTAAGCCGAACGAATAATATATTTATTCATTATTTTTATATATTTTTATTTATTATTTTTCTCTATACTTTATTCTATAGTAACTATGATTTCCATCCCTATTCATGCCTCCTGAAATAAAATTTGACGTCAAAATATCTATAAATTTAATAGAAATTTTAAGTGTCGATGTCTTGCACATGCGCAGAGATCATCCATATGCTTAACATTGTGCATTTCGATTCAGATTTCCATCACGTTTGAAACATGATTAATGGTGTTAAGAATCTTAGATTGCTGCGTAGCTCGAGGGATGCATCGCCTGGTGGATAGAACTACATCTTGATATCTGTTTGTTTTTGATGGTCTCAAGTTCGAATCTGGAAAACAAACGAATAATATATTTATTGATTATTTTTAAATATTTTTATTTAATATTTTTCTCAATACTTTATTCTATAGTAACTATGATTTCCATCCCTATTCATGCTTCCTGAAATAAAATTTGACGTCAAAATATCTATAAATTTAATAGAAATTTTAAGTGTCGATGTCTTGCACATGCGCAGAGATCATCCATATGCTTAACATTGTGCATTTCGATTCAGAGTTTCATCACGTTTTAAACTTGATTAATGGTGTTAAGAATCTTAGATTGCTGCGTAGCTCGAGGGATGCGTGGCCTGGTGGATAGAACTACATCTTGATGTCTATTTGTTTTTGATGGTCTCAAGTTCGAATCTGGAAAACAAACGAATAATATATTTATTCATTATTTTTATATATTTTTATTTATTATTTTTCTCTATACTTTATTCTATAGTAACTATGATTTCCATCCCTATTCATGCCTCCTGAAATAAAATTTGACGTCAAAATATCTATAAATTTAATAGAAATTTTAAGTGTCGATGTCTTGCACATGCGCAGAGATCATCCATATGCTTAACATTGTGCATTTCGATTCAGATGTCCATCACGTTTGAAACTTGATTAATGGTGTTAAGAATCTTAGATTGCTGCGAAGTACGAGGGATGCGTGCCCTGGTGGATAGAACTACATCTTGATATCTGTTTGTTTTTGATGGTCTCAAGTTCGAATCTGAAAAACAAGCGAATAATATATTTATTCATTATTTTTATATATTTTTATTTATTATTTTTCTCCATACTTTATTCTATAGTAACTATGATTTCCATCCCTATTCATGCCTCCTGAAATAAAATTTGACGTCAAAATATCTATAAGATTAATAGAAATTTTAAGTGTCGATGTCTTGCACATTCGCAGAGATCATCCATATGCTTAACATTGTGCATTTCGATTCAGATTTCCATCACGTTTGAAACTTGATTAATGGTGTTAAGAATCTTAGATTGCTGCGTAGCTCGAGGGATGCGTGGCCTGGTGGATAGAACTACATCTTGATGTCTATTTGTTTTTGATGGTCTCAAGTTCGAATCTGGAAAACAAACGAATAATATATTTATTCATTATTTTTATATATTTTTATTTATTATTTTTCTCTATACTTTATTCTATAGTAACTATGATTTCCATCCCTATTCATGCCTCCTGAAATAAAATTTGACGTCAAAATATCTATAAATTTAATAGAAATTTTAAGTGTCGATGTCTTGCACATGCGCAGAGATCATCCATATGCTTAACATTGTGCATTTCGATTCAGATGTCCATCACGTTTGAAACTTGATTAATGGTGTTAAGAATCTTAGATTGCTGCGAAGTTCGAGGGATGCGTGCCCTGGTGGATAGAACTACATCTTGATATCTGTTTGTTTTTGATGGTCTCAAGTTCGAATCTGAAAAACAAGCGAATAATATATTTATTCATTATTTTTATATATTTTTATTTATTATTTTTCTCCATACTTTATTCTATAGTAACTATGATTTCCATCCCTATTCATGCCTCCTGAAATAAAATTTGACGTCAAAATATCTATAAGATTAATAGAAATTTTAAGTGTCGATGTCTTGCACATTCGCAGAGATCATCCATATGCTTAACATTGTGCATTTCGATTCAGATTTCCATCACGTTTGAAACTTGATTAATGGTGTTAAGAAACTTGGATTGGTGCGCAGCTCGAGGGGTGCGTGGCGTGGTGGACAGAACTATATCTTGATATCTGTTTGTTTTTGATGGTCTCAAGTTCGAATCTGAAAAACAAACGAATAATATATTTATTCATTATTTTTATATATTTTTATTTATTATTTTTCTCCATACTTTATTCTATAGTAACTATGATTTGCATCCCTATTCATGCTTCCTGAAATAAAATTTGACGCCAAAATATCTATAAATTTAATAGAAATTTTAAGTGTCGATGCCTTGCACATGCTCAGAGATCATCCATATGCTTAACATTGTGCATTTCGATTCAGATTTCCATCACGTTTGAAACTTGATTAATGGTGTTAAGAATCTTAGATTGCTGCGTAGCTCGAGGGATGCGTGGCCTGGTGGATAGAACTACATCTTGATATTTGTTTGTTTGTGATGGTCTCAATTTCGAATCTGGAAAACAAACGAATAATATATTTATTCATTATTTTTATATATTTTTATTTATTATTTTTCTCCATACTTTATTCTATAGTAACTATGACTTCCATCCCTATTCATGCTTCCTAAAATAAAATTTGACGTCAAAATATCTATAAATTTAATAGAAATTTTAAGTGCCGATGTCTTGCACATGCGCAGAGATCATCCATATCCTTAACATTGTGCATTTCGATTCAGATTTCCATCACGTTTGAAACTTGATTAATGGTGTTAAGAATCTTAGATTGCTGCGTAGCTCGAGGGATGCGTGGCCTGGTGGATAGAACTACATCTTGATGTCTATTTGTTTTTGATGGTCTCAAGTTCGAATCTGGAAAACAAACGAATAATATATTTATTCATTATTTTTATATATTTTTATTTATTATTTTTCTCTATACTTTATTCTATAGTAACTATGATTTCCATCCCTATTCATGCCTCCTGAAATAAAATTTGACGTCAAAATATCTATAAATTTAATAGAAATTTTAAGTGTCGATGTCTTGCACATGCGCAGAGATCATCCATATGCTTAACATTGTGCATTTCGATTCAGATGTCCATCACGTTTGAAACTTGATAAATGGTGTTAAGAATCTTAGATTGCTGCGAAGTTCGAGGGATGCGTGCCCTGGTGGATAGAACTACATCTTGATATCTGTTTGTTTTTGATGGTCTCAAGTTCGAATCTGAAAAACAAGCGAATAATATATTTATTCATTATTTTTATATATTTTTATTTATTATTTTTCTCCATACTTTATTCTATAGTAACTATGATTTCCATCCCTATTCATGCCTCCTGAAATAAAATTTGACGTCAAAATATCTATAAATTTAATAGAAATTTTAAGTGTCGATGTCTTGCACATGCGCAGAGATCATCCATATGCTTAACATTGTGCATTTCGATTCAGATTTCCATCACGTTTGAAACTTGATTAATGGTGTTAAGAAACTCTGATTGGTGCGCAGCTCAAGGGATGCGTGGCGTGGTGGACAGAACTATATCTTGATATCTGTTTGTTTTTGATGGTCTCAAGTTCGAATCTGGAAAACAAACGAATAATATATTTATTCATTATTTTTATATATTTTTATTTATTATTTTTCTCTATACTTTATTCTATAGTAACTATGATTTCCATCCCTATTCATGCCTCCTGAAATAAAATTTGACGTCAAAATATCTATAAATTTAATAGAAATTTTAAGTGTCGATGTCTTGCACATGCGCAGAGATCATCCATATGCTTAACATTGTGCATTTCGATTCAGATGTCCATCACGTTTGAAACTTGATTAATGGTGTTAAGAAACTTAGATTGCTGCGAAGTTCGAGGGATGCGTGCCCTGGTGGATAAAACTACATCTTGATATCTGTTTGTTTTTGATGGTCTCAAGTTCGAATCTGAAAAACAAGCGAATAATATATTTATTCATTATTTTTATATATTTTTATTTATTATTTTTCTCCATACTTTATTCTATAGTAACTATGATTTCCATCCCTATTCATGCCTCCTGAAATAAAATTTGACGTCAAAATATCTATAAATTTAATAGAAATTTTAAGTGTCGATGTCTTGCACATGCGCAGAGATCATCCATATGCTTAACATTGTGCATTTCGATTCAGATTTCCATCACGTTTGAAACTTGATTAATGGTGTTAAGAATCTTATATTGCTGCGTAGCTCGAGGGATTCGTGGCCTGGTGGATAGAACTACATCTTGATGTCTATTGTTTTTGATGGTCTCAAGTTCGAATCTGTAAGCCGAACGAATAATATATTTATTCATTATTTTTATATATTTTTATTTATTATTTTTCTCTATACTTTATTCTATAGTAACTATGATTTCCAGCCCTATTCATGCCTCCTGAAATAAAATTTGACGTCAAAATATCTATAAATTTAATAGAAATTTTAAGTGTCGATGTCTTGCACATGCGCAGAGATCATCCATATGCTTAACATTGTGCATTTCGATTCAGATTTCCATCACGTTTGAAACTTGATTAATGGTGTTAAGAAAGCTGGATAGGTGCGCAGCTCGAGAGATGCGTGGCGTGGTGGACAGAACTATATCTTGATATCTATTTGTTTTTGATGGTCTCAAGTTCGAATCTGTCAGCCGAACGAATAATATATTGATTCATTATTTTTATATATTTTTATTTATTATTTTTCTCTATACTTTATTCTATAGTAACTATGATTTCCATCCCTATTAATGCCTCCTGAAATAAAATTTGACTTCAAAATATCTATATATTTAATAGAAATTTTAAGTGTCGATGCCTTGCACATGCGCAGAGATCATCCATATGCTTAACATTGTGCATTTCGATTCAGATTTCCATCACGTTTGAAACTTGATTAATGGTGTTAAGAATCTTAGGTTGCTGCGTAGCTCGAGGGATGCATGGCCTGGTGGATAGAACTACATCTTCATATCTGTTTGTTTTTGATGGTCTCAAGTTCGAATCCGGAAAACAAACGAATAATATATTTATTGATTATTTTTAAATATTTTTATTTATTATTTTTCTCAATACTTTATTCTATAGTAACTATGATTTCCATCCCTATTCATGCTTCCTGAAATAAAATTTGACGTCAAAATATCTATAAATTTAATAGAAATTTTAAGTGTCGATGTCTTGCACATGCGCAGAGATCATCCATATGCTTAACATTGTGCATTTCGATTCAGATTTCCATCACGTTTTAAACTTGATTAATGGTGTCAAGAATCTTAGATTGCTGTGTTGCTCGAGGGATGCGTGGCCAGGTGGATAGAACTACATCTTGATGTCTATTTTTTTTGATGGTCTCAAGTTCGAATGTTGAAAACAAACGAATAATATATTTATTCATTATTTTTATATATTTTTATTTATTATTTTTCTCCATACTTTATTCTATAGTAACTATGACTTCCATCCCTATTCATGCTTCCTAAAATAAAATTTGACGTCAAAATATCTATAAATTTAATAGAAATTTTAAGTGCCGATGTCTTGCACATGCGCAGAGATCATCCATATCCTTAACATTGTGCATTTCGATTCAGATTTCCATCATGTTTGAAACTTGATTAATGGTGTTAAGAATCTTAGATTGCTGCGTAGATCGAGGGATGCGTGGCGTGGTGGACAGAACTATATCTTGATATCTGTTTGTTTTTGATGGTCTCAAGTTCGAATCTGGAAAACAAACGAATAATATATTTATTCATTATTTTTATATATTTTTATTTATTATTTTTTTCTATACTGTATTCTATAGTAACTATGATTTCCATCCCTATTCATGCCTCCTGAAATAAAATTTGACGTCAAAATATCTATAAATTTAATAGAAATTTTAAGTGTCGATGTCTTGCACATGCGCAGAGATCATCCATATGCTTAACATTGTGCATTTCGATTCAGATTTCCATCACGTTTGAAACTTGATTAATGGTTTTAAGAATCTTAAATTGCTGCGAAGTTCGAGGGATGCGTGCCCTGGTGGATAGAACTACATCTTGATATCTGTTTGTTTTTGATGGTCTCAAGTTCGAATTTGAAAAACAAGCGAATAATATATTTATTCATTATTTTTATATATTTTTATTTATTATTTTTCTCCATACTTTATTCTATAGTAACTATGATTTCCATCCCTATTCATGCCTCCTGAAATAAAATTTGACGTCAAAATATCTATAAATTTAATAGAAATTTTAAGTGTCGATGTCTTGCACATGCGCAGAGATCATCCATATGCTTAACATTGTGCATTTCGATTCAGATTTCCATCACGTTTGAAACTTGATTAATGGTGTTAAGAAACTCTGATTGGTGCGCAGCTCGAGGGATGCGTGGCGTGGTGGACAGAACTATATCTTGATATCTGTTTGTTTTTGATGGTCTCAAGTTCGAATCTGGAAAACAAACGAATAATATATTTATTCATTATTTTTATATATTTTTATTTATTATTTTTCTCTATACTTTATTCTATAGTAACTATGATTTCCATCCCTATTCATGCCTCCTGAAATAAAATTTGACGTCAAAATATCTATAAATTTAATAGAAATTTTAAGTGTCGATGTCTTGCACATGCGCAGAGATCATCCATATGCATAACATTGTGCATTTCGATTCAGATTTCCATCACGTTTGAAACTTGATTAATGGTGTTAAGAATCTTATATTGCTGCGTAGCTCGAGGGATTCGTGGCCTGGTGGATAGAACTACATCTTGATGTCTATTTGTTTTTGATGGTCTCAAGTTCGAATCTGGAAAACAAACGAATAATATATTTATTCATTATTTTAATATATTTTTATTTATTATTTTTCTCCATACTTTATTCTATAGTAACTATGATTTCCATCCCTATTCATGCTTCCTGAAATAAAATTTGACGTCAAAATATCTATAAGATTAATAGAAATTTTAAGTGTCGATGTCTTGCACATGCGCAGAGATCATCCATATGCTTAACATTGTGCATTTCGATTCAGATTTCCATCACGTTTGAAACTTGATTAATGGTGTTAAGAAACTTGGATTGGTGCGCAGCACGAGGGGTGCGTGGCGTGGTGGACAGAACTATATCTTGATATCTATTTTTTTTGATGGTCTCAAGTTCGAATCTGTAAGCCGAACGAATAATATATTTATTCATTATTTTTATATATTTTTATTTATTATTTTTCTCTATACTTTATTCTATAGTAACTATGATTTCCAGCCCTATTCATGCCTCATGAAATAAAATTTGACGTCAAAATATCTATAAATTTAATAGAAATTTTAAGTGTCGATGTCTTGCACATGCGCAGAGATCATCCATATGCTTAACATTGTGCATTTCGATTCAGATTTCCATCACGTTTGAAACTTGATTAATGGTGTTAAGAAACCTGGATAGGTGCGCAGCTCGAGAGATGCGTGGCGTGGTGGACAGAACTATATCTTGATATCTATTTGTTTTTGATGGTCTCAAGTTCGAATCTGTCAGCCGAACGAATAATATATTGATTCATTATTTTTATATATTTTTATTTATTATTTTTCTCTATACTTTATTCTATAGTAACTATGATTTCCATCCCTATTAATGCCTCCTGAAATAAAATTTGACGTCAAAATATCTATAAGATTAATAGAAATTTTAAGTGTCGATGTCTTGCACATTCGCAGAGATCATCCATATGCTTAACATTGTGCATTTCGATTCAGATTTCCATCACGTTTGAAACTTGATTAATGGTGTTAAGAAACTTGGATTGGTGCGCAGCTCGAGGGGTGCGTGGCGTGGTGGACAGAACTATATCTTGATATCTGTTTGTTTTTGATGGTCTCAAGTTCGAATCTGAAAAACAAACGAATAATATATTTATTCATTATTTTTATATATTTTTATTTATTATTTTTCTCCATACTTTATTCTATAGTAACTATGATTTGCATCCCTATTCATGCTTCCTGAAATAAAATTTGACGCCAAAATATCTATAAATTTAATAGAAATTTTAAGTGTCGATGCCTTGCACATGCTCAGAGATCATCCATATGCTTAACATTGTGCATTTCGATTCAGATTTCCATCACGTTTGAAACTTGATTAATGGTGTTAAGAATCTTAGATTGCTGCGAAGTTCGAGGGATGCGTGCCCTGGTGGATAGAACTACATCTTGATATCTGTTTGTTTTTGATGGTCTCAAGTTCGAATCTGAAAAACAAGCGAATAATATATTTATTCATTATTTTTATATATTTTTATTTATTATTTTTCTCCATACATTATTCTATAGTAACTATGATTTCCATCCCTATTCATGCCTCCTGAAATAAAATTTGACGTCAAAATATCTATAAATTTAATAGAAATTTTAAGTGTCGATGTCTTGCACATGCGCAGAGATCATCCATATGCTTAACATTGTGCATTTCGATTCAGATTTCCATCACGTTTGAAACTTGATTAATGGTGTTAAGAAACTCTGATTGGTGCGCAGCTCAAGGGATGCGTGGCGTGGTGGACAGAACTATATCTTGATATCTGTTTGTTTTTGATGGTCTCAAGTTCGAATCTGGAAAACAAACGAATAATATATTTATTCATTATTTTTATATATTTTTATTTATTATTTTTCTCTATACTTTATTCTATAGTAACTATGATTTCCATCCCTATTCATGCCTCCTGAAATAAAATTTGACGTCAAAATATCTATAAATTTAATAGAAATTTTAAGTGTCGATGTCTTGCACATGCGCAGAGATCATCCATATGCTTAACATTGTGCATTTCGATTCAGATGTCCATCACGTTTGAAACTTGATTAATGGTGTTAAGAATCTTAGATTGCTGCGAAGTTCGAGGGATGCGTGCCCTGGTGGACAGAACTACATCTTGATATCTGTTTGTTTTTGATGGTCTCAAGTTCGAATCTGAAAAACAAGCGAATAATATATTTATTCATTATTTTTATATATTTTTATTTATTATTTTTCTCCATACTTTATTCTATAGTAACTATGATTTCCATCCCTATTCATGCCTCCTGAAATAAAATTTGACGCCAAAATATCTATAAATTTAATAGAAATTTTAAGTGTCAATGCCTTGCACATGCTCAGAGATCATCCATATGCTTAACATTGTGCATTTCGATTCAGATTTCCATCACGTTTGAAACTTGATTAATGGTGTTAAGAATCTTAGATTGCTGCGAAGTTCGAGGGATGCGTGCCCTGGTGGATAGAACTACATCTTGATATCTGTTTGTTTTTGATGGTCTCAAGTTCGAATCTGAAAAACAAGCGAATAATATATTTATTCATTATTTTTATATATTTTTATTTATTATTTTTCTCCATACTTTATTCTATAGTAACTATGATTTCCATCCCTATTCATGCCTCCTGAAATAAAATTTGACGTCAAAATATCTATAAATTTAATAGAAATTTTAAGTGTCGATGTCTTGCACATGCGCAGAGATCATCCATATGCTTAACATTGTGCATTTCGATTCAGATTTCCATCACGTTTGAAACTTGATTAATGGTGTTAAGAAACTCTGATTGGTGCGCAGCTCAAGGGATGCGTGGCGTGGTGGACAGAACTATATCTTGATATCTGTTTGTTTTTGATGGTCTCAAGTTCGAATCTGGAAAACAAACGAATAATATATTTATTCATTATTTTTATATATTTTTATTTATTATTTTTCTCTATACTTTATTCTATAGTAACTATGATTTCCATCCCTATTCATGCCTCCTGAAATAAAATTTGACGTCAAAATATCTATAAATTTAATAGAAATTTTAAGTGTCGATGTCTTGCACATGCGCAGAGATCATCCATATGCTTAACATTGTGCATTTCGATTCAGATGTCCATCACGTTTGAAACTTGATAAATGGTGTTAAGAATCTTAGATTGCTGCGAAGTTCGAGGGATGCGTGCCCTGGTGGATAGAACTACATCTTAATATCTGTTTGTTTTTGATGGTCTCAAGTTCGAATCTGAAAAACAAGCGAATAATATATTTATTCATTATTTTTATATATTTTTATTTATTATTTTTCTCCATACTTTATTCTATAGTAACTATGATTTCCATCCCTATTCATGCCTCCTGAAATAAAATTTGACGTCAAAATATCTATAAATTTAATAGAAATTTTAAGTGTCGATGTCTTGCACATGCGCAGAGATCATCCATATGCTTAACATTGTGCATTTCGATTCAGATTTCCATCACGTTTGAAACTTGATTAATGGTGTTAAGAAACTCTGATTGGTGCGCAGCTCAAGGGATGCGTGGCGTGGTGGACAGAACTATATCTTGATATCTGTTTGTTTTTGATGGTCTCAAGTTCGAATCTGGAAAACAAACGAATAATATATTTATTCATTATTTTTATATATTTTTATTTATTATTTTTCTCTATACTTTATTCTATAGTAACTATGATTTCCATCCCTATTCATGCCTCCTGAAATAAAATTTGACGTCAAAATATCTATAAATTTAATAGAAATTTTAAGTGTCGATGTCTTGCACATGCGCAGAGATCATCCATATGCTTAACATTGTGCATTTCGATTCAGATGTCCATCACGTTTGAAACTTGATAAATGGTGTTAAGAATCTTAGATTGCTGCGAAGTTCGAGGGATGCGTGCCCTGGTGGATAGAACTACATCTTAATATCTGTTTGTTTTTGATGGTCTCAAGTTCGAATCTGAAAAACAAGCGAATAATATATTTATTCATTATTTTTATATATTTTTATTTATTATTTTTCTCCATACTTTATTCTATAGTAACTATGATTTCCATCCCTATTCATGCCTCCTGAAATAAAATTTGACGTCAAAATATCTATAAATTTAATAGAAATTTTAAGTGTCGATGTCTTGCACATGCGCAGAGATCATCCATATGCTTAACATTGTGCATTTCGATTCAGATTTCCATCACGTTTGAAACTTGATTAATGGTGTTAAGAAACTCTGATTGGTGCGCAGCTCAAGGGATGCGTGGCGTGGTGGACAGAACTATATCTTGATATCTGTTTGTTTTTGATGGTCTCAAGTTCGAATCTGGAAAACAAACGAATAATATATTTATTCATTATTTTTATATATTTTTATTTATTATTTTTCTCTATACTTTATTCTATAGTAACTATGATTTCCATCCCTATTCATGCCTCCTGAAATAAAATTTGACGTCAAAATATCTATAAATTTAATAGAAATTTTAAGTGTCGATGTCTTGCACATGCGCAGAGATCATCCATATGCTTAACATTGTGCATTTCGATTCAGATTTCCATCACGTTTGAAACTTGATTAATGGTGTTAAGAATCTTATATTGCTGCGTAGCTCGAGGGATTCGTGGCCTGGTGGATAGAACTACATCTTGATGTCTATTTGTTTTTGATGGTCTCAAGTTCGAATCTGGAAAACAAACGAATAATATATTTATTCATTATTTTAATATATTTTTATTTATTATTTTTCTCCATACTTTATTCTATAGTAACTATGATTTCCATCCCTATTCATGCTTCCTGAAATAAAATTTGACGTCAAAATATCTATAAGATTAATAGAAATTTTAAGTGTCGATGTCTTGCACATGCGCAGAGATCATCCATATGCTTAACATTGTGCATTTCGATTCAGATTTCCATCACGTTTGAAACTTGATTAATGGTGTTAAGAAACTTGGATTGGTGCGCAGCACGAGGGGTGCGTGGCGTGGTGGACAGAACTATATCTTGATATCTATTTTTTTTGATGGTCTCAAGTTCGAATCTGTAAGCCGAACGAATAATATATTTATTCATTATTTTTATATATTTTTATTTATTATTTTTCTCTATACTTTATTCTATAGTAACTATGATTTCCAGCCCTATTCATGCCTCCTGAAATAAAATTTGACGTCAAAATATCTATAAATTTAATAGAAATTTTAAGTGTCGATGTCTTGCACATGCGCAGAGATCATCCATATGCTTAACATTGTGCATTTCGATTCAGATTTCCATCACGTTTGAAACTTGATTAATGGTGTTAAGAAACCTGGATAGGTGCGCAGCTCGAGAGATGCGTGGCGTGGTGGACAGAACTATATCTTGATATCTATTTGTTTTTGATGGTCTCAAGTTCGAATCTGTCAGCCGAACGAATAATATATTGATTCATTATTTTTATATATTTTTATTTATTATTTTTCTCTATACTTTATTCTATAGTAACTATGATTTCCATCCCTATTAATGCCTCCTGAAATAAAATTTGACTTCAAAATATCTATATATTTAATAGAAATTTTAAGTGTCGATGCCTTGCACATGCGCAGAGATCATCCATATGCTTAACATTGTGCATTTCGATTCAGATTTCCATCACGTTTGAAACTTGATTAATGGTGTTAAGAATCTTAGGTTGCTGCGTAGCTCGAGGGATGCATGGCCTGGTGGATAGAACTACATCTTCATATCTGTTTGTTTTTGATGGTCTCAAGTTCGAATCTGGAAAACAAACGAATAATATATTTATTGATTATTTTTAAATATTTTTATTTATTATTTTTCTCAATACTTTATTCTATAGTAACTATGATTTCCATCCCTATTCATGCTTCCTGAAATAAAATTTGACGTCAAAATATCTATAAATTTAATAGAAATTTTAAGTGTCGATGTCTTGCACATGCGCAGAGATCATCCATATGCTTAACATTGTGCATTTCGATTCAGATTTCCATCACGTTTTAAACTTGATTAATGGTGTCAAGAATCTTAGATTGCTGTGTTGCTCGAGGGATGCGTGGCCAGGTGGATAGAACTACATCTTGATGTCTATTTTTTTTGATGGTCTCAAGTTCGAATGTTGAAAACAAACGAATAATATATTTATTCATTATTTTTATATATTTTTATTTATTATTTTTCTCCATACTTTATTCTATAGTAACTATGACTTCCATCCCTATTCATGCTTCCTAAAATAAAATTTGACGTCAAAATATCTATAAATTTAATAGAAATTTTAAGTGCCGATGTCTTGCACATGCGCAGAGATCATCCATATCCTTAACATTGTGCATTTCGATTCAGATTTCCATCATGTTTGAAACTTGATTAATGGTGTTAAGAATCTTAGATTGCTGCGTAGATCGAGGGATGCGTGGCGTGGTGGACAGAACTATATCTTGATATCTGTTTGTTTTTGATGGTCTCAAGTTCGAATCTGGAAAACAAACGAATAATATATTTATTCATTATTTTTATATATTTTTATTTATTATTTTTTTCTATACTGTATTCTATAGTAACTATGATTTCCATCCCTATTCATGCCTCCTGAAATAAAATTTGACGTCAAAATATCTATAAATTTAATAGAAATTTTAAGTGTCGATGTCTTGCACATGCGCAGAGATCATCCATATGCTTAACATTGTGCATTTCGATTCAGATTTCCATCACGTTTGAAACTTGATTAATGGTTTTAAGAATCTTAGATTGCTGCGAAGTTCGAGGGATGCGTGCCCTGGTGGATAGAACTACATCTTGATATCTGTTTGTTTTTGATGGTCTCAAGTTCGAATTTGAAAAACAAGTGAATAATATATTTATTCATTATTTTTATATATTTTTATTTATTATTTTTCTCCATACTTTATTCTATAGTAACTATGATTTCCATCCCTATTCATGCCTCCTGAAATAAAATTTGACTTTAAAAATATCTATAAATTTAATAGAAATTTTAAGTGTCGATGTCTTGCACATGCGCAGAGATCATCCATATGCTTAACATTGTGCATTTCGATTCAGATTTCCATCACGTTTGAAACTTGATTAATGGTGTTAAGAAACTCTGATTGGTGCGCAGCTCGAGGGATGCGTGGCGTGGTGGACAGAACTATATCTTGATATCTGTTTGTTTTTGATGGTCTCAAGTTCGAATCTGGAAAACAAACGAATAATATATTTATTCATTATTTTTATATATTTTTATTTATTATTTTTCTCTATACTTTATTCTATAGTAACTATGATTTCCATCCCTATTCATGCCTCCTGAAATAAAATTTGACGTCAAAATATCTATAAATTTAATAGAAATTTTAAGTGTCGATGCCTTGCACATGCTCAGAGATCATCCATATGCTTAACATTGTGCATTTCGATTCAGATTTCCATCACGTTTGAAACTTGATTAATGGTGTTAAGAATCTTAGATTGCTGCGTAGCTCGAGGGATGCGTGGCCTGGTGGATAGAACTACATCTTGATGTCTATTTGTTTTTGATGGTCTCAAGTTCGAATCTGGAAAACAAACGAATAATATATTTATTCATTATTTTTATATATTTTTATTTATTATTTTTCTCTATACTTTATTCTATAGTAACTATGATTTCCATCCCTATTCATGCCTCCTGAAATAAAATTTGACGTCAAAATATCTATAAATTTAATAGAAATTTTAAGTGTCGATGTCTTGCACATGCGCAGAGATCATCCATATGCTTAACATTGTGCATTTCGATTCAGATGTCCATCACGTTTGAAACTTGATAAATGGTGTTAAGAATCTTAGATTGCTGCGAAGTTCGAGGGATGCGTGCCCTGGTGGATAGAACTACATCTTGATATCTGTTTGGTTTCGATGGTCTCAAGTTCGAATCTGAAAAACAAGCGAATAATATATTTATTCATTATTTTTATATATTTTTATTTATTATTTTTCTCCATACTTTATTCTATAGTAACTATGATTTCCATCCCTATTCATGCCTCCTGAAATAAAATTTGACGTCAAAATATCTATAAATTTAATAGAAATTTTAAGTGTCGATGTCTTGCACATGCGCAGAGATCATCCATATGCTTAACATTGTGCATTTCGATTCAGATTTCCATCACGTTTGAAACTTGATTAATGGTGTTAAGAAACTCTGATTGGTGCGCAGCTCAAGGGATGCGTGGCGTGGTGGACAGAACTATATCTTGATATCTGTTTGTTTTTGATGGTCTCAAGTTCGAATCTGGAAAACAAACGAATAATATATTTATTCATTATTTTTATATATTTTTATTTATTATTTTTCTCTATACTTTATTCTATAGTAACTATGATTTCCATCCCTATTCATGCCTCCTGAAATAAAATTTGACGCCAAAATATCTATAAATTTAATAGAAATTTTAAGTGTCGATGCCTTGCACATGCTCAGAGATCATCCATATGCTTAACATTGTGCATTTCGATTCAGATTTCCATCACGTTTGAAACTTGATTAATGGTGTTAAGAATCTTAGATTGCTGCGTAGCTCGAGGGATGCGTGGCCTGGTGGATAGAACTACATCTTGATATTTGTTTGTTTTTGATGGTCTCAATTTCGAATCTGGAAAACAAACGAATAATATATTTATTCATTATTTTTATATATTTTTATTTATTATTTTTCTCCATACTTTATTCTATAGTAACTATGACTTCCATCCCTATTCATGCTTCCTAAAATAAAATTTGACGTCAAAATATCTATAAATTTAATAGAAATTTTAAGTGCCGATGTCTTGCACATGCGCAGAGATCATCCATATCCTTAACATTGTGCATTTCGATTCAGATTTCCATCACGTTTGAAACTTGATTAATGGTGTTAAGAATCTTAGATTGCTGCGTAGCTCGAGGGATGCGTGGCCTGGTGGATAGAACTACATCTTGATGTCTATTTGTTTTTGATGGTCTCAAGTTCGAATCTGGAAAACAAACGAATAATATATTTATTCATTATTTTTATATATTTTTATTTATTATTTTTCTCTATACTTTATTCTATAGTAACTATGATTTCCATCCCTATTCATGCCTCCTGAAATAAAATTTGACGTCAAAATATCTATAAATTTAATAGAAATTTTAAGTGTCGATGTCTTGCACATGCGCAGAGATCATCCATATGCTTAACATTGTGCATTTCGATTCAGATGTCCATCACGTTTGAAACTTGATAAATGGTGTTAAGAATCTTAGATTGCTGCGAAGTTCGAGGGATGCGTGCCCTGGTGGATAGAACTACATCTTGATATCTGTTTGTTTTTGATGGTCTCAAGTTCGAATCTGAAAAACAAGCGAATAATATATTTATTCATTATTTTTATATATTTTTATTTATTATTTTTCTCCATACTTTATTCTATAGTAACTATGATTTCCATCCCTATTCATGCCTCCTGAAATAAAATTTGACGTCAAAATATCTATAAATTTAATAGAAATTTTAAGTGTCGATGTCTTGCACATGCGCAGAGATCATCCATATGCTTAACATTGTGCATTTCGATTCA
This sequence comes from Argiope bruennichi, assembly GCF_947563725.1. Lineage (NCBI taxonomy): Eukaryota > Metazoa > Arthropoda > Arachnida > Araneae > Araneidae > Argiope > Argiope bruennichi. The sequence goes on from NC_079157.1 coordinate 133,842,016, forward strand.
GATTTCCATCACGTTTGAAACTTGATTAATGGTGTTAAGAAACTCTGATTGGTGCGCAGCTCAAGGGATGCGTGGCGTGGTGGACAGAACTATATCTTGATATCTGTTTGTTTTTGATGGTCTCAAGTTCGAATCTGGAAAACAAACGAATAATATATTTATTCATTATTTTTATATATTTTTATTTATTATTTTTCTCTATACTTTATTCTATAGTAACTATGATTTCCATCCCTATTCATGCCTCCTGAAATAAAATTTGACGTCAAAATATCTATAAATTTAATAGAAATTTTAAGTGTCGATGTCTTGCACATGCGCAGAGATCATCCATATGCTTAACATTGTGCATTTCGATTCAGATTTCCATCACGTTTGAAACTTGATTAATGGTGTTAAGAATCTTATATTGCTGCGTAGCTCGAGGGATTCGTGGCCTGGTGGATAGAACTACATCTTGATGTCTATTTGTTTTTGATGGTCTCAAGTTCGAATCTGGAAAACAAACGAATAATATATTTATTCATTATTTTTATATATTTTTATTTATTATTTTTCTCTATACTTTATTCTATAGTAACTATGATTTCCAGCCCTATTCATGCCTCCTGAAATAAAATTTGACGTCAAAATATCTATAAATTTAATAGAAATTTTAAGTGTCGATGTCTTGCACATGCGCAGAGATCATCCATATGCTTAACATTGTGCATTTCGATTCAGATTTCCATCACGTTTGAAACTTGATTAATGGTGTTAAGAAACCTGGATAGGTGCGCAGCTCGAGAGATGCGTGGCGTGGTGGACAGAACTATATCTTGATATCTATTTGTTTTTGATGGTCTCAAGTTCGAATCTGTCAGCCGAACGAATAATATATTGATTCATTATTTTTATATATTTTTATTTATTATTTTTCTCTATACTTTATTCTATAGTAACTATGATTTCCATCCCTATTAATGCCTCCTGAAATAAAATTTGACTTCAAAATATCTATATATTTAATAGAAATTTTAAGTGTCGATGCCTTGCACATGCGCAGAGATCATCCATATGCTTAACATTGTGCATTTCGATTCAGATTTCCATCACGTTTGAAACTTGATTAATGGTGTTAAGAATCTTAGGTTGCTGCGTAGCTCGAGGGATGCATGGCCTGGTGGATAGAACTACATCTTCATATCTGTTTGTTTTTGATGGTCTCAAGTTCGAATCTGGAAAACAAACGAATAATATATTTATTGATTATTTTTAAATATTTTTATTTATTATTTTTCTCAATACTTTATTCTATAGTAACTATGATTTCCATCCCTATTCATGCTTCCTGAAATAAAATTTGACGTCAAAATATCTATAAATTTAATAGAAATTTTAAGTGTCGATGTCTTGCACATGCGCAGAGATCATCCATATGCTTAACATTGTGCATTTCGATTCAGATTTCCATCACGTTTTAAACTTGATTAATGGTGTCAAGAATCTTAGATTGCTGTGTTGCTCGAGGGATGCGTGGCCAGGTGGATAGAACTACATCTTGATGTCTATTTTTTTTGATGGTCTCAAGTTCGAATGTTGAAAACAAACGAATAATATATTTATTCATTATTTTTATATATTTTTATTTATTATTTTTCTCCATACTTTATTCTATAGTAACTATGACTTCCATCCCTATTCATGCTTCCTAAAATAAAATTTGACGTCAAAATATCTATAAATTTAATAGAAATTTTAAGTGCCGATGTCTTGCACATGCGCAGAGATCATCCATATCCTTAACATTGTGCATTTCGATTCAGATTTCCATCATGTTTGAAACTTGATTAATGGTGTTAAGAATCTTAGATTGCTGCGTAGATCGAGGGATGCGTGGCGTGGTGGACAGAACTATATCTTGATATCTGTTTGTTTTTGATGGTCTCAAGTTCGAATCTGGAAAACAAACGAATAATATATTTATTCATTATTTTTATATATTTTTATTTATTATTTTTTTCTATACTGTATTCTATAGTAACTATGATTTCCATCCCTATTCATGCCTCCTGAAATAAAATTTGACGTCAAAATATCTATAAATTTAATAGAAATTTTAAGTGTCGATGTCTTGCACATGCGCAGAGATCATCCATATGCTTAACATTGTGCATTTCGATTCAGATTTCCATCACGTTTGAAACTTGATTAATGGTTTTAAGAATCTTAGATTGCTGCGAAGTTCGAGGGATGCGTGCCCTGGTGGATAGAACTACATCTTGATATCTGTTTGTTTTTGATGGTCTCAAGTTCGAATTTGAAAAACAAGTGAATAATATATTTATTCATTATTTTTATATATTTTTATTTATTATTTTTCTCCATACTTTATTCTATAGTAACTATGATTTCCATCCCTATTCATGCCTCCTGAAATAAAATTTGACTTTAAAAATATCTATAAATTTAATAGAAATTTTAAGTGTCGATGTCTTGCACATGCGCAGAGATCATCCATATGCTTAACATTGTGCATTTCGATTCAGATTTCCATCACGTTTGAAACTTGATTAATGGTGTTAAGAAACTCTGATTGGTGCGCAGCTCGAGGGATGCGTGGCGTGGTGGACAGAACTATATCTTGATATCTGTTTGTTTTTGATGGTCTCAAGTTCGAATCTGGAAAACAAACGAATAATATATTTATTCATTATTTTTATATATTTTTATTTATTATTTTTCTCTATACTTTATTCTATAGTAACTATGATTTCCATCCCTATTCATGCCTCCTGAAATAAAATTTGACGTCAAAATATCTATAAATTTAATAGAAATTTTAAGTGTCGATGCCTTGCACATGCTCAGAGATCATCCATATGCTTAACATTGTGCATTTCGATTCAGATTTCCATCACGTTTGAAACTTGATTAATGGTGTTAAGAATCTTAGATTGCTGCGTAGCTCGAGGGATGCGTGGCCTGGTGGATAGAACTACATCTTGATGTCTATTTGTTTTTGATGGTCTCAAGTTCGAATCTGGAAAACAAACGAATAATATATTTATTCATTATTTTTATATATTTTTATTTATTATTTTTCTCTATACTTTATTCTATAGTAACTATGATTTCCATCCCTATTCATGCCTCCTGAAATAAAATTTGACGTCAAAATATCTATAAATTTAATAGAAATTTTAAGTGTCGATGTCTTGCACATGCGCAGAGATCATCCATATGCTTAACATTGTGCATTTCGATTCAGATGTCCATCACGTTTGAAACTTGATTAATGGTGTTAAGAAACTCTGATTGGTGCGCAGCTCAAGGGATGCGTGGCGTGGTGGACAGAACTATATCTTGATATCTGTTTGTTTTTGATGGTCTCAAGTTCGAATCTGGAAAACAAACGAATAATATATTTATTCATTATTTTTATATATTTTTATTTATTATTTTTCTCTATACTTTATTCTATAGTAACTATGATTTCCATCCCTATTCATGCCTCCTGAAATAAAATTTGACGTCAAAATATCTATAAATTTAATAGAAATTTTAAGTGTCGATGTCTTGCACATGCGCAGAGATCATCCATATGCTTAACATTGTGCATTTCGATTCAGATTTCCATCACGTTTGAAACTTGATTAATGGTGTTAAGAATCTTATATTGCTGCGTAGCTCGAGGGATTCGTGGCCTGGTGGATAGAACTACATCTTGATGTCTATTTGTTTTTGATGGTCTCAAGTTCGAATCTGGAAAACAAACGAATAATATATTTATTCATTATTTTAATATATTTTTATTTATTATTTTTCCCCATACTTTATTCTATAGTAACTATGATTTCCATCCCTATTCATGCTTCCTGAAATAAAATTTGACGTCAAAATATCTATAAGATTAATAGAAATTTTAAGTGTCGATGTCTTGCACATGCGCAGAGATCATCCATATGCTTAACATTGTGCATTTCGATTCAGATTTCCATCACGTTTGAAACTTGATTAATGGTGTTAAGAAACTTGGATTGGTGCGCAGCACGAGGGGTGCGTGGCGTGGTGGACAGAACTATATCTTGATATCTATTTTTTTTGATGGTCTCAAGTTCGAATCTGTAAGCCGAACGAATAATATATTTATTCATTATTTTTATATATTTTTATTTATTATTTTTCTCTATACTTTATTCTATAGTAACTATGATTTCCAGCCCTATTCATGCCTCCTGAAATAAAATTTGACGTCAAAATATCTATAAATTTAATAGAAATTTTAAGTGTCGATGTCTTGCACATGCGCAGAGATCATCCATATGCTTAACATTGTGCATTTCGATTCAGATTTCCATCACGTTTGAAACTTGATTAATGGTGTTAAGAAACCTGGATAGGTGCGCAGCTCGAGAGATGCGTGGCGTGGTGGACAGAACTATATCTTGATATCTATTTGTTTTTGATGGTCTCAAGTTCGAATCTGTCAGCCGAACGAATAATATATTGATTCATTATTTTTATATATTTTTATTTATTATTTTTCTCTATACTTTATTCTATAGTAACTATGATTTCCATCCCTATTAATGCCTCCTGAAATAAAATTTGACTTCAAAATATCTATATATTTAATAGAAATTTTAAGTGTCGATGCCTTGCACATGCGCAGAGATCATCCATATGCTTAACATTGTGCATTTCGATTCAGATTTCCATCACGTTTGAAACTTGATTAATGGTGTTAAGAATCTTAGGTTGCTGCGTAGCTCGAGGGATGCATGGCCTGGTGGATAGAACTACATCTTCATATCTGTTTGTTTTTGATGGTCTCAAGTTCGAATCTGGAAAACAAACGAATAATATATTTATTGATTATTTTTAAATATTTTTATTTATTATTTTTCTCAATACTTTATTCTATAGTAACTATGATTTCCATCCCTATTCATGCTTCCTGAAATAAAATTTGACGTCAAAATATCTATAAATTTAATAGAAATTTTAAGTGTCGATGTCTTGCACATGCGCAGAGATCATCCATATGCTTAACATTGTGCATTTCGATTCAGATTTCCATCACGTTTTAAACTTGATTAATGGTGTCAAGAATCTTAGATTGCTGTGTTGCTCGAGGGATGCGTGGCCAGGTGGATAGAACTACATCTTGATGTCTATTTTTTTTGATGGTCTCAAGTTCGAATGTTGAAAACAAACGAATAATATATTTATTCATTATTTTTATATATTTTTATTTATTATTTTTCTCCATACTTTATTCTATAGTAACTATGACTTCCATCCCTATTCATGCTTCCTAAAATAAAATTTGACGTCAAAATATCTATAAATTTAATAGAAATTTTAAGTGCCGATGTCTTGCACATGCGCAGAGATCATCCATATCCTTAACATTGTGCATTTCGATTCAGATTTCCATCATGTTTGAAACTTGATTAATGGTGTTAAGAATCTTAGATTGCTGCGTAGATCGAGGGATGCGTGGCGTGGTGGACAGAACTATATCTTGATATCTGTTTGTTTTTGATGGTTTCAAGTTCGAATCTGGAAAACAAACGAATAATATATTTATTCATTATTTTTATATATTTTTATTTATTATTTTTTTCTATACTGTATTCTATAGTAACTATGATTTCCATCCCTATTCATGCCTCCTGAAATAAAATTTGACGTCAAAATATCTATAAATTTAATAGAAATTTTAAGTGTCGATGTCTTGCACATGCGCAGAGATCATCCATATGCTTAACATTGTGCATTTCGATTCAGATTTCCATCACGTTTGAAACTTGATTAATGGTGTTAAGAAACTTGGATTGGTGCGCAGCACGAGGGGTGCGTGGCGTGGTGGACAGAACTATATCTTGATATCTATTTTTTTTGATGGTCTCAAGTTCGAATCTGTAAGCCGAACGAATAATATATTTATTCATTATTTTTATATATTTTTATTTATTATTTTTCTCTATACTTTATTCTATAGTAACTATGATTTCCAGCCCTATTTATGCCTCATGAAATAAAATTTGACGTCAAAATATCTATAAATTTAATAGAAATTTTAAGTGTCGATGTCTTGCACATGCGCAGAGATCATCCATATGCTTAACATTGTGCATTTCGATTCAGATTTCCATCACGTTTGAAAATTGATTAATGGTGTTAAGAAACCTGGATAGGTGCGCAGCTCGAGAGATGCGTGGCGTGGTGGACAGAACTATATCTTGATATCTGTTTGTTTTTGATGGTCTCAAGTTCGAATCTGAAAAACAAACGAATAATATATTTATTCATTATTTTTATATATTTTTATTTATTATTTTTCTCCATACTTTATTCTATAGTAACTATGATTTGCATCCCTATTCATGCTTCCTAAAATAAAATTTGACGCCAAGATATCTATAAATTTAATAGAAATTTTAAGTGTCGATGCCTTGCTCATGCTCAGAGATCATCCATATGCTTAACATTGTGCATTTCGATTCAGATTTCCATCACGTTTGAAACTTGATTAATGGTGTTAAGAATCTTAGATTGCTGCGAAGTTCGAGGGATGCGTGCCCTGGTGGATAGAACTACATCTTGATATCTGTTTGTTTTTGATGGTCTCAAGTTCGAATCTGAAAAACAAGCGAATAATATATTTATTCATTATTTTTATATATTTTTATTTATTATTTTTCTCCATACTTTATTCTATAGTAACTATGATTTCCATCCCTATTCATGCCTCCTGAAATAAAATTTGACGTCAAAATATCTATAAATTTAATAGAAATTTTAAGTGTCGATGTCTTGCACATGCGCAGAGATCATCCATATGCTTAACATTGTGCATTTCGATTCAGATTTCCATCACGTTTGAAACTTGATTAATGGTGTTAAGAAACTCTGATTGGTGCGCAGCTCAAGGGATGCGTGGCGTGGTGGACAGAACTATATCTTGATATCTGTTTGTTTTTGATGGTCTCAAGTTCGAATCTGGAAAACAAACGAATAATATATTTATTCATTATTTTTATATATTTTTATTTATTATTTTTCTCTATACTTTATTCTATAGTAACTATGATTTCCATCCCTATTCATGCCTCCTGAAATAAAATTTGACGTCAAAATATCTATAAATTTAATAGAAATTTTAAGTGTCGATGTCTTGCACATGCGCAGAGATCATCCATATGCTTAACATTGTGCATTTCGATTCAGATGTCCATCACGTTTGAAACTTGATTAATGGTGTTAAGAATCTTAGATTGCTGCGAAGTTCGAGGGATGCGTGCCCTGGTGGATAGAACTACATCTTGATATCTGTTTGTTTTTGATGGTCTCAAGTTCGAATCTGAAAAACAAGCGAATAATATATTTATTCATTATTTTTATATATTTTTATTTATTATTTTTCTCCATACTTTATTCTATAGTAACTATGATTTCCATCCCTATTCATGCCTCCTGAAATAAAATTTGACGTCAAAATATCTATAAATTTAATAGAAATTTTAAGTGTCGATGTCTTGCACATGCGCAGAGATCATCCATATGCTTAACATTGTGCATTTCGATTCAGATTTCCATCACGTTTGAAACTTGATTAATGGTGTTAAGAATCTTAGATTGCTGCGAAGTTCGAGGGATGCGTGCCCTGGTGGATATAACTACATCTTCATATCTGTTTGTTTTCGATGGTCTCAAGTTCGAATCTGGAAAACAAACGAATAATATATTTATTCATTATTTTTATATATTTTTATTTATTATTTTTCTCTATACTTTATTCTATAGTAACTATGATTTCCATCCCTATTCATGCCTCCTGAAATAAAATTTGACGTCAAAATATCTATAAATTTAATAGAAATTTTAAGTGTCGATGTCTTGCACATGCGCAGAGATCATCCATATGCTTAACATTGTGCATTTCGATTCAGATGTCCATCACGTTTGAAACTTGATTAATGGTGTTAAGAATCTTAGATTGCTGCGAAGTTCGAGGGATGCGTGCCCTGGTGGATAGAACTACATCTTGATATCTGTTTGTTTTTGATGGTCTCAAGTTCGAATCTGAAAAACAAGCGAATAATATATTTATTCATTATTTTTATATATTTTTATTTATTATTTTTCTCCATACTTTATTCTATAGTAACTATGATTTCCATCCCTATTCATGCCTCCTGAAATAAAATTTGACGTCAAAATATCTATAAATTTAATAGAAATTTTAAGTGTCGATGTCTTGCACATGCGCAGAGATCATCCATATGCTTAACATTGAGCATTTCGATTCAGATTTCCATCACGTTTGAAACTTGATTAATGGTGTTAAGAATCTTATATTGCTGCGTAGCTCGAGGGATTCGTGGCCTGGTGGATAGAACTACATCTTGATGTCTATTTGTTTTTGATGGTCTCAAGTTCGAATCTGGAAAACAAACGAATAATATATTTATTCATTATTTTAATATATTTTTATTTATTATTTTTCTCCATACTTTATTCTATAGTAACTATGATTTCCATCCCTATTCATGCTTCCTGAATTAAAATTTGACGTCAAAATATCTATAAGATTAATAGAAATTTTAAGTGTCGATGTCTTGCACATGCGCAGAGATCATCCATATGCTTAACATTGTGCATTTCGATTCAGATTTCCATCACGTTTGAAACTTGATTAATGGTGTTAAGAAACTTGGATTGGTGCGCAGCACGAGGGGTGCGTGGCGTGGTGGACAGAACTATATCTTGATATCTATTTTTTTTGATGGTCTCAAGTTCGAATCTGTAAGCCGAACGAATAATATATTGATTCATTATTTTTATATATTTTTATTTATTATTTTTCTCTATACTTTATTCTATAGTAACTATGATTTCCATCCCTATTAATGCCTCCTGAAATAAAATTTGACTTCAAAATATCTATATATTTAATAGAAATTTTAAGTGTCGATGCCTTGCACATGCGCAGAGATCATCCATATGCTTAACATTGTGCATTTCGATTCAGATTTCCATCACGTTTGAAACTTGATTAATGGTGTTAAGAATCTTAGATTGCTGCGTAGCTCGAGGGATGCATGGCCTGGTGGATAGAACTACATCTTCATATCTGTTTGTTTTTGATGGTCTCAAGTTCGAATGTCGAAAACAAACGAATAATATATTTATTCATTATTTTTATATATTTTTATTTATTATTTTTCTCCATACTTTATTCTATAGTAACTATGACTTTCATCCCTATTCATGCTTCCTAAAATAAAATTTGACGTCAAAATATCTATAAATTTAATAGAAATTTTAAGTGCCGATGTCTTGCACATGCGCAGAGATCATCCATATCCTTAACATTGTGCATTTCGATTCAGATTTCCATCATGTTTGAAACTTGATTAATGGTGTTAAGAATCTTAGATTGCTGCGTAGCTCGAGGGATGCGTGGCGTGGTGGACAGAACTATATCTTGATATCTGTTTGTTTTTGATGGTCTCAAGTTCGAATCTGGAAAACAAACGAATAATATATTTATTCATTATTTTTATATATTTTTATTTATTACTTTTCTCCATACTTTATGGTATAGTAACTATGATTTCCATCCCTATTCACGCTTCCTGAAATAAAATTTGACGTCAAAATATCTATATATTTAATAGAAATTTTAAGTGTCGATGTCTTGCACATGCGCAGAGATCATCCATATGCTTAACATTGTGCATTTCGATTCAGATTTCCATCACGTTTGAAACTTGATTAATGGTGTTAAGAATCTTATATTGCTGCGTAGCTCGAGGGATTCGTGGCCTGGTGGATAGAACTACATCTTGATGTCTATTTGTTTTTGATGGTCTCAAGTTCGAATCTGGAAAACAAACGAATAATATATTTATTCATTATTTTAATATATTTTTATTTATTATTTTTCTCCATACTTTATTTTATAGTAACTATGATTTCCATCCCTATTCATGCTTCCTGAAATAAAATTTGACGTCAAAATATCTATAAGATTAATAGAAATTTTAAGTGTCGATGTCTTGCACATGCGCAGAGATCATCCATATGCTTAACATTGTGCATTTCGATTCAGATTTCCATCACGTTTGAAACTTGATTAATGGTGTTAAGAAACTTGGATTGGTGCGCAGCACGAGGGGTGCATGGCGTGGTGGACAGAACTATATCTTGATATCTATTTTTTTTTGATGGTCTCAAGTTCGAATCTGTAAGCCGAACGAATAATATATTTATTCATTATTTTTATATATTTTTATTTATTATTTTTCTCTATACTTTATTCTATAGTAACTATGATTTCCATCCCTATTCATAACTCCTGAAATAAAATTTGACGTCAAAATATCTATAAATTTAATAGAAATTTTAAGTGCTGATGTCTTGCACATGCGCAGAGATCATCCATATGCTTAAAATTGTGCATTTCGATTCAGATTTCCATCACGTTTGAAACTTGATTAATGGTGTTAAGAATCTTAGATTGCTGCGAAGTTCGAGGGATGCGTGCCCTGGTGGATATAACTACATCTTCATATCTGTTTGTTTTCGATGGTCTCAAGTTCGAATCTGGAAAACAAACGAATAATATATTTATTGATTATTTTTAAATATTTTTATTTATTATTTTTCTCAATACTTTATTCTATAGTAACTATGATTTCCATCCCTATTCATGCTTCCTGAAATAAAATTTGACGTCAAAATATCTATAAATTTAATAGAAATTTTAAGTGTCGATGTCTTGCACATGCGCAGAGATCATCCATATGCTTAACATTGTGCATTTCGATTCAGATTTCCATCACGTTTGAAACTTGATTAATGGTGTTTAGAATCTTATATTGTTGCGTAGCTCGAGGGATTCGTGGCCTGGTGGATAGAACTACATCTTGATGTCTATTTTTTTTTGATGGTCTCAAGTTCGAATCTGGAAAACAAACGAATAATATATTTATTCATTATTTTAATATATTTTTATTTATTATTTTTCTCCATACTTTATTCTATAGTAACTATGATTTCCATCCCTATTCATGCTTCCTGAAATAAAATTTGACGTCAAAATATCTATAAATTTAATAGAAATTTTAAGTGCCGATGTCTTGCACATGCGCAGAGATCATCCATATCCTTAACATTGTGCATTTCGATTCAGATTTCCATCACGTTTGAAACTTGATTAATGGTGTTAAGAATCTTAGATTGCTGCGTAGCTCGAGGGATGCGTGGCCTGGTGGATAGAACTACATCTTGATGTCTATTTGTTTTTGATGATCTCAAGTTCGAATGTCGAAAACAAACGAATAATATATTTATTCATTATTTTTATATATTTTTATTTATTATTTTTCTCCATACTTTATTCTATAGTAACTATGACTTCCATCCCTATTCATGCTTCCTAAAATAAAATTTGACGTCAAAATATCTATAAATTTAATAGAAATTTTAAGTGCCGATGTCTTGCACATGCGCAGAGATCATCCATATCCTTAACATTGTGCATTTCGATTCAGATTTCCATCACGTTTTAAACTTGATTAATGGTGTTAAGAATCTAAGATTGCTGTGTAGCTCGAGGGATGCGTGGCCAGGTGGATAGAACTACATCTTGATGTCTATTTGTTTTTGATGGTCTCAAGTTCGAATGTCGAAAACAAACGAATAATATATTTATTCATTATTTTTATATATTTTTATTTATTATTTTTCTCCATACTTTATTCTATAGTAACTATGACTTCCATCCCTATTCATGCTTCCTAAAATAAAATTTGACGTCAAAATATCTATAAATTTAATAGAAATTTTAAGTGCCGATGTCTTGCACATGCGCAGAGATCATCCATATCCTTAACATTGTGCATTTCGATTCAGATTTCCATCACGTTTGAAACTTGATTAATGGTGTTAAGAATCTTAGATTGCTGCGTAGCTCGAGGGATGCGTGGCCTGGTGGATAGAACTACATCTTGATGTCTATTTGTTTTTGATGGTCTCAAGTTCGAATCTGGAAAACAAACGAATAATATATTTATTCATTATTTTTATATATTTTTATTTATTATTTTTCTCTATACTTTATTCTATAGTAACTATGATTTCCATCCCTATTCATGCCTCCTGAAATAAAATTTGACGTCAAAATATCTATAAATTTAATAGAAATTTTAAGTGTCGATGTCTTGCACATGCGCAGAGATCATCCATATGCTTAACATTGTGCATTTCGATTCAGATTTCCATCGTTTTAAACTTGATTAATGGTGTTAAGAAACTCTCATTGGTGCGCAGCTCGAGGGATGCGTGGCGTGGTGGACAGAACTATATCTTGATATCTGTTTGTTTTTGATGGTCTCAAGTTCGAATCTGGAAAACAAACGAATAATATATTTATTCATTATTTTTATATATTTTTATTTATTATTTTTCTCTATACTTTATTCTATAGTAACTATGATTTCCATCCCTATTCATGCCTTCATGCCTCCTGAAATAAAATTTGACGTCAAAATATCTATAAATTTAATAGAAATTTTAAGTGTCGATGTCTTGCACATGCGCAGAGATCATCCATATGCTTAACATTGTGCATTTCGATTCAGATTTCCATCACGTTTGAAACTTGATTAATGGTGTTTAGAATCTTATATTGTTGCGTAGCTCGAGGGATTCGTGGCCTGGTGGATAGAACTACATCTTGATATCTGTTTGTTTTTGATGGTCTCAAGTTCGAATCTGAAAAACAAACGAATAATATATTTATTCATTATTTTTATATATTTTTATTTATTATTTTTCTCCATACTTTATTCTATAGTAACTATGATTTGCATCCCTATTCATGCTTCCTGAAATAAAATTTGACGCCAAAATATCTATAAATTTAATAGCAATTTTAAGTGTCGATGTCTTGCACATGCGCAGAGATCATCCATATGCTTAACATTGTGCATTTCGATTCAGATTTCCATCACGTTTGAAACTTGATTAATGGTGTTAAGAATCTTATATTTTTGCGTAGCTCGAGGGATGGGTGCCCTGGTGGATATAACTACATCTTGATATCTGTTTGTTTTTGATGGTCTCAAGTTCGAATCTGAAAAACAAACGAATAATATATTTATTCATTATTTTTATATATTTTTATTTATTATTTTTCTCCATACTTTATTCTATAGTAACTATGATTTGCATCCCTATTCATGCTTCCTGAAATAAAATTTGACGCCAAAATATCTATAAATTTAATAGAAATTTTAAGTGTCGATGTCTTGCACATGCGCAGAGATCATCCATATGCTTAACATTGTGCATTTCGATTCAGATTTCCATCACGTTTGAAACTTGATTAATGGTGTTAAGAATCTTATATTTTTGCGTAGCTCGAGGGATTCGTGGCCTGGTGGATAGAACTACATCTTGATGTCTATTTGTTTTTGATGGTCTCAAGTTCGAATCTCTAAAACAAACGAATAATATATTTATTCATTATTTTAATATATTTTTATTTATTATTTTTCTCCATACTTTATTCTATAGTAACTATGATTTCCATCCCTATTCATGCTTCCTGAAATAAAATTTGACGTCAAAATATCTATAAGATTAGTAGAAATTTTAAGTGTCGATGTCTTGCACATGCGCAGAGATCATCCATATGCTTAACATTGTGCATTTCGATTCAGATTTCCATCACGTTTGAAACTTGATTAATGGTGTTAAGAAACTTGGATTGGTGCGCAGCACGAGGGGTGCGTGGCTTGGTGGACAGAACTATATCTTGATATCTATTTTTTTTTGATGGTCTCAAGTTCGAATCTGTAAGCCGAACGAATAATATATTTATTCATTATTTTTATATATTTTTATTTATTATTTTTCTCTATACTTTATTCTATAGTAACTATGATTTCCATCCCTATTCATGCCTCCTGAAATAAAATTTGACGTCAAAATATCTATAAATTTAATAGAAATTTTAAGTGTCGATGTCTTGCACATGCGCAGAGATCATCCATATGCTTAACATTGTGCATTTCGATTCAGATTTCCATCACGTTTGAAACTTGATTAATGGTGTTAAGAATCTTAGATTGCTGCGAAGTTCGAGGGATGCGTGCCCTGGTGGATATAACTACATCTTGATATCTGTTTGTTTTTGATGGTCTCAAGTTCGAATCTGAAAAACAAACGAATAATATATTTATTCATTATTTTTATATATTTTTATTTATTATTTTTCTCCATACTTTATTCTATAGTAACTATGATTTGCATCCCTATTCATGCTTCCTGAAATAAAATTTGACGCCAAAATATCTATAAATTTAATAGAAATTTTAAGTGTCGATGCCTTGCACATGCGCAGAGATCATCCATATGCTTAACATTGTGCATTTCGATTCAGATTTCCATCACGTTTGAAACTTGATTAATGGTGTTAAGAATCTTATATTTTTGCGTAGTTCGAGGGATTCGTGGCCTGGTGGATAGAACTACATCTTGATGTCTATTTGTTTTTGATGGTCTCAAGTTCGAATCTGGAAAACAAACGAATAATATATTTATTCATTATTTTAATATATTTTTATTTATTATTTTTCTCCATACTTTATTCTATAGTAACTATGATTTCCATCCCTATTCATGCTTCCTGAAATAAAATTTGACGTCAAAATATCTATAAGATTAATAGAAATTTTAAGTGCCTATGTCTTGCACATGCGCAGAGATCATCCATATGCTTAACATTGTGCATTTCGATTCAGATTTCCATCACGTTTGAAACTTGATTAATGGTGTTAAGAATCTTAGATTGCTGCGCAGCTCGAGGGATGCGTGGCCTGGTGGATAGAACTACATCTTGATGTCTATTTGTTTTTGATGGTCTCAAGTTCGAATCTGGAAAACAAACGAATAATATATTTATTCATTATTTTAATATATTTTTATTTATTATTTTTCTCCATACTTTATTCCATAGAAACTATGATTTCCATCCCTATTCATGCTTCCTGAAATAAAATTTGACGTCAAAATATCTTTAAAATTTAATAGAAATTTTAAGTGTCGATGTCTTGCACATGCGCAGAGATCATCCATATGCTTATTATTGTGCATTTCGATTCAGATTTCCATCACGTTTTAAACTTGATTAATGGTGTTAAGAAACTCTCATTGGTGCGCAGCTCGAGGGATGCGAGGCGTGGTGGACAGAACTATATCTTGATATCTGTTTGTTTTTGATGGTCTCAAGTTCGAATCTGGAAAACAAACGAATAATATATTTATTCATTATTTTTATATATTTTTATTTATTATTTTTCTCTATACTTTATTCTATAGTAACTATGATTTCCATCCCTATTCATGCCTTCATGCCTCCTGAAATAAAATTTGACGTCAAAATATCTATAAATTTAATAGAAATTTTAAGTGTCGATGTCTTGCACATGCGCAGAGATCATCCATATGCTTAACATTGTGCATTTCGATTCAGATTTCCATCACGTTTGAAACTTGATTAATGGTGTTTAGAATCTTATATTGTTGCGTAGCTCGAGGGATTCGTGGCCTGGTGGATAGAACTACATCTTGATGTCTATTTGTTTTTGATGGTCTCAAGTTCGAATCTGGAAAACAAACGAATAATATATTTATTCATTATTTTAATATATTTTTATTTATTATTTTTCTCCATACTTTATTCTATAGTAACTATGATTTCCATCCCTATTCATGCTTCCTGAAATAAAATTTGACGTCAAAATATCTATAAATTTAATAGAAATTTTAAGTGCCGATGTCTTGCACATGCGCAGAGATCATCCATATCCTTAACATTGTGCATTTCGATTCAGATTTCCATCACGTTTGAAACTTGATTAATGGTGTTAAGAATCTTAGATTGCTGCGTAGCTCGAGGGATGCGTGGCCTGGTGGATAGAACTACATCTTGAAGTCTATTTGTTTTTGATGGTCTCAAGTTCGAATCTGGAAAACAAACGAATAATATATTTATTCATTATTTTAATATATTTTTATTTATTATTTTTCTCCATACTTTATTCCATAGTAACTATGATTTCCATCCCTATTCATGCTTCCTGAAATAAAATTTGACGTCAAAATATCTTTAAATTTAATAGAAATTTTAAGTGTCGATGTCTTGCACATGCGCAGAGATCATCCATATGCTTAACATTGTGCATTTCGATTCAGATTTCCATCACGTTTGAAACTTGATTAATGGTGTTTAGAATCTTATATTGTTGCGTAGCTCGAGGGATTCGTGGCCTGGTGGATAGAACTACATCTTGATGTCTATTTGTTTTTGATGGTCTCAAGTTCGAATCTGGAAAACAAACGAATAATATATTTATTCATTATTTTAATATATTTTTATTTATTATTTTTCTCCATACTTTATTCTATAGTAACTATGATTTCCATCCCTATTCATGCTTCCTGAAATAAAATTTGACGTCAAAATATCTATAAGATTAATAGAAATTTTAAGTGTCGATGTCGATGTCGCACATGCGCAGAGATCATCCATATGCTTAACATTGTGCATTTCGATTCAGATTTCCATCACGTTTGAAACTTGATTAATGGTGTTAAGAAACTTGGATTGGTGCGCAGCACAAGGGGTGCGTGGCGTGGTGGACAGAACTATATCTTGATATCTATTTTTTTTTGATGGTCTCAAGTTCGAATCTGTAAGCCGAACGAATAATATATTTATTCATTATTTTTATATATTTTTATTTATTATTTTTCTCTATACTTTATTCTATAGTAACTATGATTTCCATCCCTATTCATGCCTCCTGAAATAAAATTTGACGTCAAAATATCTATAAATTTAATAGAAATTTTAAGTGTCGATGTCTTGCACATGCGCAGAGATCATCCATATGCTTAACATTGTGCATTTCGATTCAGATTTCCATCACGTTTGAAACTTGATTAATGGTGTTAAGAAACTTAGATTGCTGCGAAGTTCGAGGGATGGGTGCTCTGGTGGATATAACTACATCTTGATATCTGTTTGTTTTTGATGGTCTCAAGTTCGAATCTGAAAAACAAACGAATAATATATTTATTCATTATTTTTATATATTTTTATTTATTATTTTTCTCCATACTTTATTCTATAGTAACTAAGATTTGCATCCCTATTCATGCTTCCTGAAATAAAATTTGACGCCAAAATATCTATAAATTTAATAGAAATTTTAAGTGTCGATGTCTTGCACATGCGCAGAGATCATCCATATGCTTAACATTGTGCATTTCGATTCAGATTTCCATCACGTTTGAAACTTGATTAATGGTGTTAAGAATCTTATATTTTTGCGTAGCTCGAGGGATTCGTGGCCTGGTGGATAGAACTACATCTTGATGTCTATTTGTTTTTGATGGTCTCAAGTTTGAATCTCTAAAACAAACGAATAATATATTTATTCATTATTTTAATATATTTTTATTTATTATTTTTCTCCATACTTTATTCTATAGTAACTATGATTTCCATCCCTATTCATGCTTCCTGAAATAAAATTTGACGTCAAAATATCTATAAGATTAGTAGAAATTTTAAGTGTCGATGTCTTGCACATGCGCAGAGATCATCCATATGCTTAACATTGTGCATTTCGATTCAGATTTCCATCACGTTTGAAACTTGATTAATGGTGTTAAGAAACTTGGATTGGTGCGCAGCACGAGGGGTGCGTGGCTTGGTGGACAGAACTATATCTTGATATCTATTTTTTTTTGATGGTCTCAAGTTCGAATCTGTAAGCCGAACGAATAATATATTTATTCATTATTTTTATATATTTTTATTTATTATTTTTCTCTATACTTTATTCTATAGTAACTATGATTTCCATCCCTATTCATGCCTCCTGAAATAAAATTTGACGTCAAAATATCTATAAATTTAATAGAAATTTTAAGTGTCGATGTCTTGCACATGCGCAGAGATCATCCATATGCTTAACATTGTGCATTTCGATTCAGATTTCCATCACGTTTGAAACTTGATTAATGGTGTTAAGAATCTTAGATTGCTGCGAAGTTCGAGGGATGCGTGCCCTGGTGGATATAACTACATCTTGATATCTGTTTGTTTTTGATGGTCTCAAGTTCGAATCTGAAAAACAAACGAATAATATATTTATTCATTATTTTTATATATTTTTATTTATTATTTTTCTCCATACTTTATTCTATAGTAACTATGATTTGCATCCCTATTCATGCTTCCTGAAATAAAATTTGACGCCAAAATATCTATAAATTTAATAGAAATTTTAAGTGTCGATGTCTTGCACATGCGCAGAGATCATCCATATGCTTAACATTGTGCATTTCGATTCAGATTTCCATCACGTTTGAAACTTTATTAATGGTGTTAAGAATCTTATATTTTTGCGTAGCTCGAGGGATTCGTGGCCTGGTGGATAGAACTACATCTTGATGTCTATTTGTTTTTGATGGTCTCAAGTTCGAATCTGGAAAACAAACGAATAATATATTTATTCATTATTTTAATATATTTTTATTTATTATTTTTCTCCATACTTTATTCTATAGTAACTATGATTTCCATCCCTATTCATGCTTCCTGAAATAAAATTTGACGTCAAAATATCTATAAGATTAATAGAAATTTTAAGTGCCGATGTCTTGCACATGCGCAGAGATCATCCATATGCTTAACATTGTGCATTTCGATTCAGATTTCCATCACGTTTGAAACTTGATTAATGGTGTTAAGAAACTTGGATTGGTGCGCAGCACGAGGGGTGCGTGGCGTGGTGGACAGAACTATATCTTGATATCTATTTTTTTTTGATGGTCTCAAGTTCGAATCTGTAAGCCGAACGAATAATATATTTATTCATTATTTTTATATATTTTTATTTATTATTTTTCTCCATACTTTATTCTATAGTAACTATGATTTGCATCCCTATTCATGCTTCCTGAAATAAAATTTGACGCCAAAATATCTATAAATTTAATAGAAATTTTAAGTGTCGATGTCTTGCACATGCGCAGAGATCATCCATATGCTTAACATTGTGCATTTCGATTCAGATTTCCATCACGTTTGAAACTTGATTAATGGTGTTAAAGAACTTGGATAGGTGCGCAGCTCGAGGGATGCGTGGCCTGGTGGATAGAACTACATCTTGATATTTGTTTGTTTTTGATGGTCTCAATTTCGAATCTGGAAAACAAACGAATAATATATTTATTCATTATTTTTATATATTTTTATTTATTATTTTTCTCCATACTTTATTCTATAGTATCCATGATTTCCATCCCTATTCATGCCTCCTGAAATAAAATTTGACGTCAAAATATCTATAAATTTAATAGAAATTTAAGTGTCGATGTCTTGCACATGCGCAGAGATCATCCATATGCTTAACATTGTGCATTTCGATTCAGATTTCCATCACGTTTGAAACTTGATTAATGGTGTTAAGAATCTTAGATTGCTGCGAAGTTCGAGGGATGCGTTCCCTGGTGGATATAACTACATCTTGATATCTGTTTGTTTTTGATGGTCTCAAGTTCGAATCTGAAAAACAAACGAATAATATATTTATTCATTATTTTTATATATTTTTATTTATTATTTTTCTCCATACTTTATTCTATAGTAACTATGATTTGCATCCCTATTCATGCTTCCTGAAATAAAATTTGACGCCAAAATATCTATAAATTTAATAGAAATTTTAAGTGTCGATGCCTTGCACATGCTCAGAGATCATCCATATGCTTAACATTGTGCATTTCGATTCAGATTTCCATCACGTTTGAAACTTGATTAATGGTGTTAAGAATCTTAGATTGCTGCGTAGCTCGAGGGATGCGTGGCCTGGTGGATAGAACTACATCTTGATATTTGTTTGTTTTTGATGGTCTCAATTTCGAATCTGGAAAACAAACGAATAATATATTTATTCATTATTTTTATATATTTTTATTTATTATTTTTCTCCATACTTTATTCTATAGTAACTATGACTTCCATCCCTATTCATGCTTCCTGAAATAAAATTTGACGTCAAAATATCTATAAGATTAATAGAAATTTTATGTGTCGATGTCTTGCACATGCGCAGAGATCATCCATATGCTTAACATTGTGCATTTCGATTCAGATTTCCATCACGTTTGAAACTTGATTAATGGTGTTAAGAAACTTGGATAGGTGCGCAGCTCGAGGGATGCGTGGCGTGGTGGACAGAACTATATCTTGATATCTATTTGTTTTTGATGGTCTCAAGTTCGAATCTGTCAGCCGAACGAAAAATATATTTATTCATTATTTTTATTTATTATTTTTCTCTATACTTTATTCTATAGTAACTATGATTTCCATCCCTATTCATGCCTCCTGAAATAAAATTTGACGTCAAAATATCTATAAATTTAATAGAAATTTTAAGTGTCGATGTCTTGCACATGCGCAGAGATCATCCATATGCTTAACATTGTGCATTTCGATTCAGATTTCCATCACGTTTGAAACTTGATTAATGGTGTTAAGAATCTTAGATTGCTGCGAAGTTCGAGGGATGCGTGCCCTGGTGGATATAACTACATCTTGATATCTGTTTGTTTTTGATGGTCTCAAGTTCGAATCTGAAAAACAAACGAATAATATATTTATTCATTATTTTTATATATTTTTATTTATTATTTTTCTCCATACTTTATTCTATAGTAACTATGATTTGCATCCCTATTCATGCTTCCTGAAATAAAATTTGACGCCAAAATATCTATAAATTTAATAGAAATTTTAAGTGTCGATGTCTTGCACATGCGCAGAGATCATCCATATGCTTAACATTGTGCATTTCGATTCAGATTTCCATCACGTTTGAAACTTTATTAATGGTGTTAAGAATCTTATATTTTTGCGTAGCTCGAGGGATTCGTGGCCTGGTGGATAGAACTACATCTTGATGTCTATTTGTTTTTGATGGTCTCAAGTTCGAATCTGGAAAACAAACGAATAATATATTTATTCATTATTTTTATATATTTTTATTTATTATTTTTCTCCATACTTTATTCTATAGTAACTATGATTTGCATCCCTATTCATGCTTCCTGAAATAAAATTTGACGCCAAAATATCTATAAATTTAATAGAAATTTTAAGTGTCGATGTCTTGCACATGCGCAGAGATCATCCATATGCTTAACATTGTGCATTTCGATTCAGATTTCCATCACGTTTGAAACTTGATTAATGGTGTTAAAGAACTTGGATAGGTGCGCAGCTCGAGGGATGCGTGGCCTGGTGGATAGAACTACATCTTGATATTTGTTTGTTTTTGATGGTCTCAATTTCGAATCTGGAAAACAAACGAATAATATATTTATTCATTATTTTTATATATTTTTATTTATTATTTTTCTCCATACTTTATTCTATAGTATCCATGATTTCCATCCCTATTCATGCCTCCTGAAATAAAATTTGACGTCAAAATATCTATAAATTTAATAGAAATTTAAGTGTCGATGTCTTGCACATGCGCAGAGATCATCCATATGCTTAACATTGTGCATTTCGATTCAGATTTCCATCACGTTTGAAACTTGATTAATGGTGTTAAGAATCTTAGATTGCTGCGAAGTTCGAGGGATGCGTTCCCTGGTGGATATAACTACATCTTGATATCTGTTTGTTTTTGATGGTCTCAAGTTCGAATCTGAAAAACAAACGAATAATATATTTATTCATTATTTTTATATATTTTTATTTATTATTTTTCTCCATACTTTATTCTATAGTAACTATGATTTGCATCCCTATTCATGCTTCCTGAAATAAAATTTGACGCCAAAATATCTATAAATTTAATAGAAATTTTAAGTGTCGATGCCTTGCACATGCTCAGAGATCATCCATATGCTTAACATTGTGCATTTCGATTCAGATTTCCATCACGTTTGAAACTTGATTAATGGTGTTAAGAATCTTAGATTGCTGCGTAGCTCGAGGGATGCGTGGCCTGGTGGATAGAACTACATCTTGATATTTGTTTGTTTTTGATGGTCTCAATTTCGAATCTGGAAAACAAACGAATAATATATTTATTCATTATTTTTATATATTTTTATTTATTATTTTTCTCCATACTTTATTCTATAGTAACTATGACTTCCATCCCTATTCATGCTTCCTGAAATAAAATTTGACGTCAAAATATCTATAAGATTAATAGAAATTTTATGTGTCGATGTCTTGCACATGCGCAGAGATCATCCATATGCTTAACATTGTGCATTTCGATTCAGATTTCCATCACGTTTGAAACTTGATTAATGGTGTTAAGAAACTTGGATAGGTGCGCAGCTCGAGGGATGCGTGGCGTGGTGGACAGAACTATATCTTGATATCTATTTGTTTTTGATGGTCTCAAGTTCGAATCTGTCAGCCGAACGAAAAATATATTTATTCATTATTTTTATTTATTATTTTTCTCTATACTTTATTCTATAGTAACTATGATTTCCATCCCTATTCATGCCTCCTGAAATAAAATTTGACGTCAAAATATCTATAAATTTAATAGAAATTTTAAGTGTCGATGTCTTGCACATGCGCAGAGATCATCCATATGCTTAACATTGTGCATTTCGATTCAGATTTCCATCACGTTTGAAACTTGATTAATGGTGTTAAGAATCTTAGATTGCTGCGAAGTTCGAGGGATGCGTGCCCTGGTGGATATAACTACATCTTGATATCTGTTTGTTTTTGATGGTCTCAAGTTCGAATCTGAAAAACAAACGAATAATATATTTATTCATTATTTTTATATATTTTTATTTATTATTTTTCTCCATACTTTATTCTATAGTAACTATGATTTGCATCCCTATTCATGCTTCCTGAAATAAAATTTGACGCCAAAATATCTATAAATTTAATAGAAATTTTAAGTGTCGATGTCTTGCACATGCGCAGAGATCATCCATATGCTTAACATTGTGCATTTCGATTCAGATTTCCATCACGTTTGAAACTTTATTAATGGTGTTAAGAATCTTATATTTTTGCGTAGCTCGAGGGATTCGTGGCCTGGTGGATAGAACTACATCTTGATGTCTATTTGTTTTTGATGGTCTCAAGTTCGAATCTGGAAAACAAACGAATAATATATTTATTCATTATTTTAATATATTTTTATTTATTATTTTTCTCCATACTTTATTCTATAGTAACTATGATTTCCATCCCTATTCATGCTTCCTGAAATAAAATTTGACGTCAAAATATCTATAAGATTAATAGAAATTTTAAGTGCCGATGTCTTGCACATGCGCAGAGATCATCCATATGCTTAACATTGTGCATTTCGATTCAGATTTCCATCACGTTTGAAACTTGATTAATGGTGTTAAGAAACTTGGATTGGTGCGCAGCACGAGGGGTGCGTGGCGTGGTGGACAGAACTATATCTTGATATCTATTTTTTTTTGATGGTCTCAAGTTCGAATCTGTAAGCCGAACGAATAATATATTTATTCATTATTTTTATATATTTTTATTTATTATTTTTCTCCATACTTTATTCTATAGTAACTATGATTTGCATCCCTATTCATGCTTCCTGAAATAAAATTTGACGCCAAAATATCTATAAATTTAATAGAAATTTTAAGTGTCGATGTCTTGCACATGCGCAGAGATCATCCATATGCTTAACATTGTGCATTTCGATTCAGATTTCCATCACGTTTGAAACTTGATTAATGGTGTTAAAGAACTTGGATAGGTGCGCAGCTCGAGGGATGCGTGGCCTGGTGGATAGAACTACATCTTGATATTTGTTTGTTTTTGATGGTCTCAATTTCGAATCTGGAAAACAAACGAATAATATATTTATTCATTATTTTTATATATTTTTATTTATTATTTTTCTCCATACTTTATTCTATAGTATCTATGATTTCCATCCCTATTCATGCCTCCTGAAATAAAATTTGACGTCAAAATATCTATAAATTTAATAGAAATTTAAGTGTCGATGTCTTGCACATGCGCAGAGATCATCCATATGCTTAACATTGTGCATTTCGATTCAGATTTCCATCACGTTTGAAACTTGATTAATGGTGTTAAGAATCTTAGATTGCTGCGAAGTTCGAGGGATGCGTTCCCTGGTGGATATAACTACATCTTGATATCTGTTTGTTTTTGATGGTCTCAAGTTCGAATCTGAAAAACAAACGAATAATATATTTATTCATTATTTTTATATATTTTTATTTATTATTTTTCTCCATACTTTATTCTATAGTAACTATGATTTGCATCCCTATTCATGCTTCCTGAAATAAAATTTGACGCCAAAATATCTATAAATTTAATAGAAATTTTAAGTGTCGATGCCTTGCACATGCTCAGAGATCATCCATATGCTTAACATTGTGCATTTCGATTCAGATTTCCATCACGTTTGAAACTTGATTAATGGTGTTAAGAATCTTAGATTGCTGCGTAGCTCGAGGGATGCGTGGCCTGGTGGATAGAACTACATCTTGATATTTGTTTGTTTTTGATGGTCTCAATTTCGAATCTGGAAAACAAACGAATAATATATTTATTCATTATTTTTATATATTTTTATTTATTATTTTTCTCCATACTTTATTCTATAGTAACTATGACTTCCATCCCTATTCATGCTTCCTGAAATAAAATTTGACGTCAAAATATCTATAAGATTAATAGAAATTTTATGTGTCGATGTCTTGCACATGCGCAGAGATCATCCATATGCTTAACATTGTGCATTTCGATTCAGATTTCCATCACGTTTGAAACTTGATTAATGGTGTTAAGAAACTTGGATAGGTGCGCAGCTCGAGGGATGCGTGGCGTGGTGGACAGAACTATATCTTGATATCTATTTGTTTTTGATGGTCTCAAGTTCGAATCTGTCAGCCGAACGAAAAATATATTTATTCATTATTTTTATTTATTATTTTTCTCTATACTTTATTCTATAGTAACTATGATTTCCATCCCTATTAATGCCTCCTGAAATAAAATTTGACTTCAAAATATCTATAAATTTAATAGAAATTTTAAGTGTCGATGCCTTGCACATGCGCAGAGATCATCCATATGCTTAACATTGTGCATTTCGATTCAGATTTCCATCACGTTTGAAACTTGATTAATGGTGTTAAGAATCTTAGATTGCTGCGTAGCTCGAGGGATGCATGGCCTGGTGGATAGAACTACATCTTCATATCTGTTTGTTTTTGATGGTCTCAAGTTCGAATCTGGAAAACAAACGAATAATATATTTATTGATTATTTTTAAATATTTTTATTTATTATTTTTCTCAATACTTTATTCTATAGTAACTATGATTTCCATCCCTATTCATGCTTCCTGAAATAAAATTTGACGTCAAAATATCTATAAATTTAATAGAAATTTTAAGTGTCGATGTCTTGCACATGCGCAGAGATCATCCATATGCTTAACATTGTGCATTTCGATTCAGATTTCCATCACGTTTTAAACTTGATTAATGGTGTTAAGAATCTTAGATTGCTGTGTAGCTCGAGGGATGCGTGGCCTGGTGGATAGAACTACATCTTGATGTCTATTTGTTTTTGATGGTCTCAAGTTCGAATGTCGAAAACAAACGAATAATATATTTATTCATTATTTTTATATATTTTTATTTATTATTTTTCTCCATACTTTATTCTATAGTAACTATGACTTCCATCCCTATTCATGCTTCCTAAAATAAAATTTGACGTCAAAATATCTATAACTTTAATAGAAATTTTAAGTGCCGATGTCTTGCACATTCGCAGAGATCATCCATATCCTTAACATTGTGCATTTCGATTCAGATTTCCATCACGTTTGAAACTTGATTAATGGTGTTAAGAATCTTAGATTGCTGCGTAGCTCGAGGGATGCGTGGCCTGGTGGATAGAACTACATCTTGATGTCTATTTGTTTTTGATGGTCTCAAGTTCGAATCTGGAAAACAAACGAATAATATATTTATTCATTATTTTTATATATTTTTATTTATTATTTTTCTCTATACTTTATTCTATAGTAACTATGATTTCCATCCCTATTCATGCCTCCTGAAATAAAATTTGACGTCAAAATATCTATAAATTTAATAGAAATTTTAAGTGTCGATGTCTTGCACATGCGCAGAGATCATCCATATGCTTAACATTGTGCATTTCGATTCAAATGTCCCTCACGTTTGAAACTTGATTAATGGTGTTAAGAATCTTAGATTGCTGCGAAGTTCGAGGAATGCGTGCCCTGGTGGATAGAACTACATATTGATATCTGTTTGTTTTTGATGGTCTGAAGTTCGAATCTGAAAAACAAGCGAATAATATATTTATTCATTATTTTTATATATTTTTATTTATTATTTTTCTCCATACTTTATTCTATAGTAACTATGATTTCCATCCCTATTCATGCCTCCTGAAATAAAATTTGACGTCAAAATATCAATAAGATTAATAGAAATTTTAAGTGTCGATGTCTTGCACATTCGCAGAGATCATCCATATGCTTAACATTGTGCATTTCGATTCAGATTTCCATCACGTTTGAAACTTGATTAATGGTGTTAAGAAACTTGGATTGGTGCGCAGCTCGAGGGGTGCGTGGCGTGGTGGACAGAACTATATCTTGATATCTATTTTCTTTTGATGGTCTCAAGTTCGAATCTGTAAGCCGAACGAATAATATATTTATTCATTATTTTTATATATTTTTATTTATTATTTTTCTCTATACTTTATTCTATAGTAACTATGATTTCCATCCCTATTCATGCCTCCTGAAATAAAATTTGACGTCAAAATATCTATAAATTTAATAGAAATTTTAAGTGTCGATGCCTTGCACATGCGCAGAGATCATCCATATGCTTAACATTGTGCATTTCGATTCAGATTTCCATCACGTTTGAAACTTGATTAATGGTGTTAAGAATCTTAGATTGCTGCGGAGCTCGAGGGATGCATGGCCTGGTGGATAGAACTACATCTTCATATCTGTTTGTTTTTGATGGTCTCAAGTTCGAATCTGGAAAACAAACGAATAATATATTTATTGATTATTTTTAAATATTTTTATTTATTATTTTTCTTAATACTTTATTCTATAGTAACTATGATTTCCATCCCTATTCATGCTTCCTGAAATAAAATTTGACGTCAAAATATCTATAAATTTAATAGAAATTTTAAGTGTCGATGTCTTGCACATGCGCAGAGATCATCCATATGCTTAACATTGTGCATTTCGATTCAGATTTCCATCACGTTTGAAACTTGATTAATGGTGTTAAGAAACTTGGATTGGTGCGCAGCTCGAGGGGTGCGTGGCGTGGTGGACGGAACTATATCTTGATATCTATTTTTTTTGATGGTCTCAAGTTCGAATCTGTAAGCCGAACGAATAATATATTTATTCATTATTTTTATATATTTTTATTTATTATTTTTCTCTATACTTTATTCTATAGTAACTATGATTTCCATCCCTATTCATGCCTCCTGAAATAAAATTTGACGTCAAAATATCTATAAATTTAATAGAAATTTTAAGTGTCGATGTCTTGCACATGCGCAGAGATCATCCATATGCTTAACATTGTGCATTTCGATTCAGATTTCCATCACGTTTGAAACTTGATTAATGGTGTTAAGAATCTTAGATTGCTGCGAAGTTCGAGGGATGCGTGCCCTGGTGGATAGAACTACATCTTGATATCTGTTTGTTTTTGATGGTCTCAAGTTCGAATCTGAAAAACAAACGAATAATATATTTATTCATTATTTTTATATATTTTTATATATTATTTTTCTCCATACTTTATTCTATAGTAACTATGATTTGCATCCCTATTCATGCTTCCTGAAATAAAATTTGACGTCAAAATATCTATAAGATTAATAGAAATTTTAAGTGTCGATGTCTTGCACATGCGCAGAGATCATCCATATTCTTAACATTGTGCATTTCGATTCAGATTTCCATCGTTTGAAACTTGATTAATGGTGTTAAGAAACTTGGATAGGTGCGCAGCTCGAGGGATGCGTGGCGTGGTGGACAGAACTATATCTTGATATCTATTTGTTTTTGATGGTCTCAAGTTCGAATCTGTCAGCCGAAGGAATAATATATTTATTCATTATTTTTATATATTTTTATTTATTATTTTTCTCAATACTTTATTCTATAGTAACTATGATTTCCATCCCTATTCATGCTTCCTGAAATAAAATTTGACGTCAAAATATCTATAAATTTAATAGAAATTTTAAGTGTCGATGTCTTGCACATGCGCAGAGATCATCCATATGCTTAACATTGTGCATTTCGATTCAGATTTCCATCACGTTTTAAACTTGATTAATGGTGTTAAGAATCTTAGATTGCTGTGTAGCTCGAGGGATGCGTGGCCTGGTGGATAGAACTACATCTTGATGTCTATTTGTTTTTGATGGTCTCAAGTTCGAATGTCGAAAACAAACGAATAATATATTTATTCATTATTTTTATATATTTTTATTTATTATTTTTCTCCATACTTTATTCTATAGTAACTATGACTTCCATCCCTATTTATGCTTCCTAAAATAAAATTTGACGTCAAAATATCTATAAATTTAATAGAAATTTTAAGTGCCGATGTCTTGCACATGCGCAGAGATCATCCATATCCTTAACATTGTGCATTTCGATTCAGATTTCCATCACGTTTGAAACTTGATTAATGGTGTTAAGAATCTTAGATTGCTGCGTAGCTCGAGGGATGCGTGGCCTGGTGGATAGAACTACATCTGGATGTCTATTTGTTTTTGATGTTCTCAAGTTCGAATCTGGAAAACAAACGAATAATATATTTATTCATTATTTTTATATATTTTTATTTATTATTTTTCTCTATACTTTATTCTATAGTAACTATGATTTCCATCCCTATTCATGCCTCCTGAAATAAAATTTGACGTCAAAATATCTATAAATTTTATAGAAATTTTAAGTGTCGATGTCTTGCACATGCGCAGATATCATCCATATGCTTAACATTGTGCATTTCGATTC
Organism: Argiope bruennichi; assembly: GCF_947563725.1. Lineage (NCBI taxonomy): Eukaryota > Metazoa > Arthropoda > Arachnida > Araneae > Araneidae > Argiope > Argiope bruennichi. The sequence goes on from NC_079157.1 coordinate 133,871,235, forward strand.
AGATTTCCATCACGTTTGAAACTTGATTAATGGTGTTAAGAAACTGTGATTGGTGCGCAGCTCGAGGGATGGGTGGCGTGGTGGGCAGAACTATATCTTGATGTCTGTTTGTTTTTGATGGTCTGAAGTTCGAATCTGGAAAACAAACGAATAATATATTTATTCATTATTTTTATATATTTTTATTTATTATTTTTCTCTATACTTTATTCTATAGTAACTATGATTTCCATCCCTATTCATGCCTCCTAAAATACAATTTGACGTCAAAATATCTATAAATTTAATAGAAATTTTAAGTGTCGATGTCTTGCACATGCGCAGAGATCATCCATATGCTTAACATTGTGCATTTCGATTCAGATGTCCATCACGTTTGAAACTTGATTAATGGTGTTAAGAAACTTGGATTGGTGCGCAGCTCGAGGGGTGCGTGGCGTGGTGGACAGAACTATATCTTGATATCTATTTTCTTTTGATGGTCTCAAGTTCGAATCTGTAAGCCGAACGAATAATATATTTATTCATTATTTTTATATATTTTTATTTATTATTTTTCTCTATACTTTATTCTATAGTAACTATGATTTCCATCCCTATTCATGCCTCCTGAAATAAAATTTGACGTCAAAATATCTATAAATTTAATAGAAATTTTAAGTGTCGATGCCTTGCACATGCGCAGAGATCATCCATATGCTTAACATTGTGCATTTCGATTCAGATTTCCATCACGTTTGAAACTTGATTAATGGTGTTAAGAATCTTAGATTGCTGCGGAGCTCGAGGGATGCATGGCCTGGTGGATAGAACTACATCTTCATATCTGTTTGTTTTTGATGGTCTCAAGTTCGAATCTGGAAAACAAACGAATAATATATTTATTGATTATTTTTAAATATTTTTATTTATTATTTTTCTTAATACTTTATTCTATAGTAACTATGATTTCCATCCCTATTCATGCTTCCTGAAATAAAATTTGACGTCAAAATATCTATAAATTTAATAGAAATTTTAAGTGTCGATGTCTTGCACATGCGCAGAGATCATCCATATGCTTAACATTGTGCATTTCGATTCAGATTTCCATCACGTTTGAAACTTGATTAATGGTGTTAAGAAACTTGGATTGGTGCGCAGCTCGAGGGGTGCGTGGCGTGGTGGACGGAACTATATCTTGATATCTATTTTTTTTGATGGTCTCAAGTTCGAATCTGTAAGCCGAACGAATAATATATTTATTCATTATTTTTATATATTTTTATTTATTATTTTTCTCTATACTTTATTCTATAGTAACTATGATTTCCATCCCTATTCATGCCTCCTGAAATAAAATTTGACGTCAAAATATCTATAAATTTAATAGAAATTTTAAGTGTCGATGTCTTGCACATGCGCAGAGATCATCCATATGCTTAACATTGTGCATTTCGATTCAGATGTCCATCACGTTTGAAACTTGATTAATGGTGTTAAGAATCTTAGATTGCTGCGAAGTTCGAGGGATGCGTGCCCTGGTGGATAGAACTACATCTTGATATCTGTTTGTTTTTGATGGTCTCAAGTTCGAATCTGAAAAACAAACGAATAATATATTTATTCATTATTTTTATATATTTTTATATATTATTTTTCTCCATACTTTATTCTATAGTAACTATGATTTGCATCCCTATTCATGCTTCCTGAAATAAAATTTGACGTCAAAATATCTATAAGATTAATAGAAATTTTAAGTGTCGATGTCTTGCACATGCGCAGAGATCATCCATATTCTTAACATTGTGCATTTCGATTCAGATTTCCATCGTTTGAAACTTGATTAATGGTGTTAAGAAACTTGGATAGGTGCGCAGCTCGAGGGATGCGTGGCGTGGTGGACAGAACTATATCTTGATATCTATTTGTTTTTGATGGTCTCAAGTTCGAATCTGTCAGCCGAAGGAATAATATATTTATTCATTATTTTTATATATTTTTATTTATTATTTTTCTCAATACTTTATTCTATAGTAACTATGATTTCCATCCCTATTCATGCTTCCTGAAATAAAATTTGACGTCAAAATATCTATAAATTTAATAGAAATTTTAAGTGTCGATGTCTTGCACATGCGCAGAGATCATCCATATGCTTAACATTGTGCATTTCGATTCAGATTTCCATCACGTTTTAAACTTGATTAATGGTGTTAAGAATCTTAGATTGCTGTGTAGCTCGAGGGATGCGTGGCCTGGTGGATAGAACTACATCTTGATGTCTATTTGTTTTTGATGGTCTCAAGTTCGAATGTCGAAAACAAACGAATAATATATTTATTCATTATTTTTATATATTTTTATTTATTATTTTTCTCCATACTTTATTCTATAGTAACTATGACTTCCATCCCTATTTATGCTTCCTAAAATAAAATTTGACGTCAAAATATCTATAAATTTAATAGAAATTTTAAGTGCCGATGTCTTGCACATGCGCAGAGATCATCCATATCCTTAACATTGTGCATTTCGATTCAGATTTCCATCACGTTTGAAACTTGATTAATGGTGTTAAGAATCTTAGATTGCTGCGTAGCTCGAGGGATGCGTGGCCTGGTGGATAGAACTACATCTGGATGTCTATTTGTTTTTGATGTTCTCAAGTTCGAATCTGGAAAACAAACGAATAATATATTTATTCATTATTTTTATATATTTTTATTTATTATTTTTCTCTATACTTTATTCTATAGTAACTATGATTTCCATCCCTATTCATGCCTCCTGAAATAAAATTTGACGTCAAAATATCTATAAATTTTATAGAAATTTTAAGTGTCGATGTCTTGCACATGCGCAGATATCATCCATATGCTTAACATTGTGCATTTCGATTCAGATTTCCATCACGTTTGAAACTTGATTAATGGTGTTAAGAAACTGTGATTGGTGCGCAGCTCGAGGGATGGGTGGCGTGGTGGGCAGAACTATATCTTGATGTCTGTTTGTTTTTGATGGTCTGAAGTTCGAATCTGGAAAACAAACGAATAATATATTTATTCATTATTTTTATATATTTTTATTTATTATTTTTCTCTATACTTTATTCTATAGTAACTATGATTTCCATCCCTATTCATGCCTCCTAAAATACAATTTGACGTCAAAATATCTATAAATTTAATAGAAATTTTAAGTGTCGATGTCTTGCACATGCGCAGAGATCATCCATATGCTTAACATTGTGCATTTCGATTCAGATGTCCATCACGTTTGAAACTTGATTAATGGTGTTAAGAATCTTAGATTGCTGCGAAGTTCGAGGGATGCGTGCACTGGTGGATAGAACTACATCTTGATATCTGTTTGTTTTTGATGGTCTCAAGTTCGAATCTGGAAAACAAACGAATAATATATTTATTCATTATTTTTATATATTTTTATTTATTATTTTTCTCTATACTTTATTCTATAGTAACTATGATTTCCATCCCTATTAATGCCTCCTGAAATAAAATTTGACTTCAAAATATCTATAAATTTAATAGAAATTTTAAGTGTCGATGCCTTGCACATGCGCAGAGATCATCCATATGCTTAACATTGTGCATTTCGATTCAGATTTCCATCACGTTTGAATCTTGATTAATGGTGTTAAGAATCTAAGATTGCTGCGTAGCTCGAGGGATGCATGGCCTGGTGGATAGAACTACATCTTGATGTCTGTTTGTTTTTGATGGTCTCAAGTTCGAATCTGAAAAACAAGCGAATAATATATTTATTCATTATTTTTATATATTTTTATTTATTATTTTTCTCCATACTTTATTCTATAGTAACTATGATTTCCATCCCTATTCATGCCTCCTGAAATAAAATTTGACGTCAAAATATCTATAAATTTAATAGAAATTTTAAGTGTCGATGTCTTGCACATGCGCAGAGATCATCCATATGCTTAACATTGTGCATTTCGATTCAGATTTCCATCACGTTTGAAACTTGATTAATGGTGTTAAGAAACTCTGATTGGTTCGCAGCTCGAGGGATGCGTGGCGTGGTGGACAGAACTATATCTTGATATCTGTTTGTTTTTGATGGTCTCAAGTTCGAATCTGGAAAACAAACGAATAATATATTTATTCATTATTTTTATATATTTTTATTTATTATTTTTCTCTATACTTTATTCTATAGTAACTATGATTTCCATCCCTATTAATGCCTCCTGAAATAAAATTTGACTTCAAAATATCTATAAATTTAATAGAAATTTTAAGTGTCGATGCCTTGCACATGCGCAGAGATCATCCATATGCTTAACATTGTGCATTTCGATTCAGATTTCCATCACGTTTGAATCTTGATTAATGGTGTTAAGAATCTTAGATTGCTGCGTAGCTCGAGGGATGCATGTCCTGGTGGATAGAACTACATCTTCATATCTGTTTGTTTTTGATGGTCTCAAGTTCGAATCTGGAAAACAAACGAATAATATATTTATTGATTATTTTTAAATATTTTTATTTATTATTTTTCTCAATACTTTATTCTATAGTAACTATGATTTCCATCCCTATTCATGCTTCCTGAAATAAAATTTGACGTCAAAATATCTATAAATTTAATAGAAATTTTAAGTGTCGATGTCTTGCACATGCGCAGAGATCATCCATATGCTTAACATTGTGCATTTCGATTCAGATTTCCATCACGTTTTAAACTTGATTAATGGTGTTAAGAATTAGATTGCTGTGTAGCTCGAGGGATGCGCGGCCTGGTGGATAGAACTACATCTTGATGTCTATTTGTTTTTGATGGTCTCAAGTTGGAATATCGAAAACAAACGAATAATATATTTATTCATTATTTTTATATATTTTTATTTATTATTTTTCTCCATACTTTATTCTATAGTAACTATGATTTCCATCCCTATTCATGCCTCCTGAAATAAAATTTGACGTCAAAATATCTATAAATTTAATAGAAATTTTAAGTGTCGATGTCTTGCACATGCGCAGAGATCATCCATATGCTTAACATTGTGCATTTTGATTCAGATTTCCATCACGTTTGAAACTTGATTAACGGTGTTAAGAATCTTAGATTGCTGCGAAGTTCGAGGGATGCGTGTACTGGTGGATAGAACTACATCTTGATATCTGTTTGTTTTTGATGGTCTCAAGTTCGAATCTGAAAAACAAGCGAATAATATATTTATTCATTATTTTTATATATTTTTATTTATTATTTTTCTCCATACTTTATTCTATAGTAACTATGATTTCCATCCCTATTCATGCCTCCTGAAATAAAATTTGACGTCAAAATATCTATAAATTTAATAGAAATTTTAAGTGTCGATGTCTTGCACATGCGCAGAGATCATCCATATGCTTAACATTGTGCATTTCGATTCAGATTTCCATCACGTTTGAAACTTGATTAATGGTGTTAAGAAACTCTGATTGGTTCGCAGCTCGAGGGATGCGTGGCGTGGTGGACAGAACTATATCTTGATATCTGTTTGTTTTTGATGGTGTCAAGTTCGAATCTGGAAAACAAACGAATAATATATTTATTCATTATTTTTATATATTTTTATTTATTATTTTTCTCTATACTTTATTCTATAGTAACTATGATTTCCATCCCTATTAATGCCTCCTGAAATAAAATTTGACTTCAAAATATCTATAAATTTAATAGAAATTTTAAGTGTCGATGCCTTGCACATGCGCAGAGATCATCCATATGCTTAACATTGTGCATTTCGATTCAGATTTCCATCACGTTTGAATCTTGATTAATGGTGTTAAGAATCTTAGATTGCTGCGTAGCTCGAGGGATGCATGGCCTCGTGGATAGAACTACATCTTGATGTCTATTTGTTTTTGATGGTCTCAAGTTCGAATCTGAAAAACAAGCGAATAATATATTTATTCATTATTTTTATATATTTTTATTTATTATTTTTTCCATATTTTATTCTATAGTAACTATGATTTCCATCCCTATTCATGCCTCCTGAAATAAAATTTGACGTCAAAATATCTATAAATTTAATAGAAATTTTAAGTGTCGATGTCTTGCACATGCGCAGAGATCATCCATATGCTTAACATTGTGCATTTCGATTCAGATTTCCATCACGTTTGAAACTTGATTAATGGTGTTAAGAAACTCTGATTGGTTCGCAGCTCGAGGGATGCGTGGCGTGGTGGACAGAACTATATCTTGATATCTGTTTGTTTTTGATGGTCTCAAGTTCGAATCTGGAAAACAAACGAATAATATATTTATTCATTATTTTTATATATTTTTATTTATTATTTTTCTCTATACTTTATTCTATAGTAACTATGATTTCCATCCCTATTAATGCCTCCTGAAATAAAATTTGACTTCAAAATATCTATAAATTTAATAGAAATTTTAAGTGTCGATGCCTTGCACATGCGCAGAGATCATCCATATGCTTAACATTGTGCATTTTGATTCAGATTTCCATCACGTTTGAAACTTGATTAATGGTGTTAAGAATCTTAGATTGCTGCGTAGCTCGAGGGATGCGTGGCCTGGTGGATAGAACTACATCTTGATGTCTATTTGTTTTTGATGGTCTCAAGTTCGAATCTGGAAAACAAACGAATAATATATTTATTCATTATTTTTATATATTTTTATTTATTATTTTTCTCTATACTTTATTCTATAGTAACTATGATTTCCATCCCTATTCATGCCTCCTAAAATACAATTTGACGTCAAAATATCTATAAATTTAATAGAAATTTTAAGTGTCGATGTCTTGCACATGCGCAGAGATCATCCATATGCTTAACATTGTGCATTTCGATTCAGATGTCCATCACGTTTGAAACTTGATTAACGGTGTTAAGAATCTTAGATTGCTGCGAAGTTCGAGGGATGCGTGCACTGGTGGATAGAACTACATCTTGATATCTGTTTGTTTTTGATGGTCTCAAGTTCGAATCTGAAAAACAAGCGAATAATATATTTATTCATTATTTTTATATATTTTTATTTATTATTTTTCTCCATACTTTATTCTATAGTAACTATGATTTCCATCCCTATTCATGCCTCCTGAAATAAAATTTGACGTCAAAATATCTATAAATTTAATAGAAATTTTAAGTGTCGATGTCTTGCACATGCGCAGAGATCATCCATATGCTTAACATTGTGCATTTCGATTCAGATTTCCATCACGTTTGAAACTTGATTAATGGTGTTAAGAAACTCTGATTGGTTCGCAGCTCGAGGGATGCGTGGCGTGGTGGACAGAACTATATCTTGATATCTGTTTGTTTTTGATGGTGTCAAGTTCGAATCTGGAAAACAAACGAATAATATATTTATTCATTATTTTTATATATTTTTATTTATTATTTTTCTCTATACTTTATTCTATAGTAACTATGATTTCCATCCCTATTAATGCCTCCTGAAATAAAATTTGACTTCAAAATATCTATAAATTTAATAGAAATTTTAAGTGTCGATGCCTTGCACATGCGCAGAGATCATCCATATGCTTAACATTGTGCATTTCGATTCAGATTTCCATCACGTTTGAATCTTGATTAATGGTGTTAAGAATCTTAGATTGCTGCGTAGCTCGAGGGATGCATGGCCTGGTGGATAGAACTACATCTTGATGTCTATTTGTTTTTGATGGTCTCAAGTTCGAATCTGAAAAACAAGCGAATAATATATTTATTCATTATTTTTATATATTTTTATTTATTATTTTTCTCCATATTTTATTCTATAGTAACTATGATTTCCATCCCTATTCATGCCTCATGAAATAAAATTTGACGTCAAAATATCTATAAATTTAATAGAAATTTTAAGTGTCGATGTCTTGCACATGCGCAGAGATCATCCATATGCTTAACATTGTGCATTTCGATTCAGATTTCCATCACGTTTGAAACTTGATTAATGGTGTTAAGAAACTCTGATTGGTTCGCAGCTCGAGGGATGCGTGGCGTGGTGGACAGAACTATATCTTGATATCTGTTTGTTTTTGATGGTCTCAAGTTCGAATCTGGAAAACAAACGAATAATATATTTATTCATTATTTTTATATATTTTTATTTATTATTTTTCTCTATACTTTATTCTATAGTAACTATGATTTCCATCCCTATTAATGCCTCCTGAAATAAAATTTGACTTCAAAATATCTATAAATTTAATAGAAATTTTAAGTGTCGATGCCTTGCACATGCGCAGAGATCATCCATATGCTTAACATTGTGCATTTCGATTCAGATTTCCATCAAGTTTGAATCTTGATTAATGGTGTTAAGAATCTTAGATTGCTGCGTAGCTCGAGGGATGCATGGCCTGGTGGATAGAACTACATCTTCATATCTGTTTGTTTTTGATGATCTCAAGTTCGAATCTGGAAAACAAACGAATAATATATTTATTGATTATTTTTAAATATTTTTATTTATTATTTTTCTCAATACTTTATTCTATAGTAACTATGATTTCCATCCCTATTCATGCTTCCTGAAATAAAATTTGACGTCAAAATATCTTTAAATTTAATAGAAATTTTAAGTGTCGATGTCTTGCACATGCGCAGAGATCATCCATATGCTTAACATTGTGCATTTCGATTCAGATTTCCATCACGTTTTAAACTTGATTAATGGTGTTAAGAATTAGATTGCTGTGTAGCTCGAGGGATGCGCGGCCTGGTGGATAGAACTACATCTTGATGTCTATTTGTTTTTGATGGTCTCAAGTTCTAATGTCGAAAACAAACGAATAATATATTTATTCATTATTTTTATATATTTTTATTTATTATTTTTCTCCATACTTTATTCTATAGTAACTATGACTTCCATCCCTATTCATGCTTCCTAAAATAAAATTTGACGTCAAAATATCTATAAACTTAATAGAAATTTTAAGTGCCGATGTCTTGCACATGCGCAGAGATCATCCATATCCTTAACATTGTGCATTTCGATTCAGATTTCCATCACGTTTGAAACTTGATTAATGGTGTTAAGAATCTTAGATTGCTGCGTAGCTCGAGGGATGCGTGGCCTGGTGGATAGAACTACATCTTGATGTCTATTTGTTTTTGATGGTCTCAAGTTCGAATCTGGAAAACAAACGAATAATATATTTATTCATTATTTTTATATTTTTTTATTTATTATTTTTCTCTATACTTTATTCTATAGTAACTATGATTTCCATCCCTATTCATGCCTCCTGAAATAAAATTTGACGTCAAAATATCTATAAATTTAAAAGAAATTTTAAGTGTCGATGTCTTGCACATGCGCAGAGATCATCCATATGCTTAACATTGTGCATTTCGATTCAGATGTCCATCACGTCTGAAACTTGATTAATGGTGTTAAGAATCTTAGATTGCTGCGAAGTTCGAGGGATGCATGCCCTGGTGGATAGAACTACATCTTGATATCTGTTTGTTTTTGATGGTCTCAAGTTCGAATCTGAAAAACAAGCGAATAATATATTTATTCATTATTTTTATATATTTTTATTTATTATTTTTCTCCATACTTTATTCTATAGTAACTATGATTTCCATAACTATTCATGCCTCCTGAAATAAAATTTGACGTCTAAATATCTATAAATTTAATAGAAATTTTAAGTGTCGATGTCTTGCACATGCGCAGAGATCATCCATATGCTTAACATTGTGCATTTCGATTCAGATTTCCATCACGTTTGAAACTTGATTAATGGTGTTAAGAAACTCTGATTGGTGCACAGCTGGAGGGATGCATGGCGTGGTGGACAGAACTATATCTTGATATCTGTTTGTTTTTGATGGTCTCAAGTTCGAATCTGGAAAACAAACGAATAATATATTTATTCATTATTTTTATATATTTTTATTTATTATTTTTCTTTATACTTTATTCTATAGTAACTATGATTTCCATCCCTATTCATGCCTCCTGAAATAAAATTTGACGTCAAAATATCTATAAATTTAATAGAAATTTTAAGTGTCGATGTCTTGCACATGCGCAGAGATCATCCATATGCTTAACATTGTGCATTTCGATTCAGATTTCCATCACGTTTGAAACTTGATTAATGGTGTTAAGAATCTTAGATTGCTGCGAAGTTCGAGGGATGCGTGCCCAGGTGGATAGAACTACATCTTGATATTTGTTTGTTTTTGATGGTCTCAAGTTCGAATCTGAAAAACAAACGAATAATATATTTATTCATTATTTTTATATATTTTTATTTATTATTTTTCTCCATACTTTATTCTATAGTAACTATGATTTGCATCCCTATTCATGCTTCCTGAAATAAAATTTGACGTCAAAATATCTATAAATTTAATAGAAATTTTAAGTGTCGATGCCTTGCATTTGCGCAGAGATCATCCATATGCTTAACATTGTGCATTTCGAATCAGATTTCCATCACGTTTGAAACTTGATTAATGGTGTTAAGAATCTTAGATTGCTGCGTAGCTCGAGGGATGCGTGGCCTGGTGGATAGAACTACATCTTGATATTTGTTGTTTTTGATGGTCTCAAGTTCGAATCTGGAAAACAAACGAATAATATATTTATTCATTATTTTTATATATTTTTATTTATTATTTTTCTCCATACTTTATTCTATAGTAACTATGACTTCCATCCCTATTCATGCTTCCTGAAATAAAATTTGACGTCAAAATATCTATAAGATTAATAGAAATTTTAAGTGTCGATGTCTTGCACATGCGCAGAGATCATCCATATGCTTAACATTGTGCATTTCGATTCAGATTTCCATCACGTTTGAAACTTGATTAATGGTGTTAAGAAACTTGGATTGGTGCGCAGCTCGAGGGATGCGTGGCGTGGTGGACAGAACTATATCTTGATATCTATTTGTTTTTGATGGTCTCAAGTTCGAATCTGTCAGCCGAACGAATAATATATTTATTCATTATTTTTATATATTTTTATTTATTATTTTTCTCTATACTTTATTCTATAGTAACTATGATTTCCATCCCTATTCATGCCTCCTGAAATAAAATTTGACGTCAAAATATCTATAAATTTAATAGAAATTTTAAGTGTCGATGTCTTGCACATGCGCAGAGATCATCCATATGCTTAACATTGTGCATTTCGATTCAGATTTCCATCACGTTTGAAACTTGATTAATGGTGTTAAGAATCTTAGATTGCTGCAAAGTTCGAGGGATGCGTGCCTTGGTGAATAGAACTAAATCTTGATATTTGTTTGTTTTTGATGGTCTCAAGTTCGAATCTGAAAAACAAACGAATAATATATTTATTCATTATTTTTATATATTTTTATTTATTATTTTTCTCCATACTTTATTGTATAGTAACTATGATTTGCATCCCTATTCATGCCTAATGAAATAAAATTTGACGTCAAAATATCTATAAATTTAATAGAAATTTTAAGTGTCGATGTCTTGCACATACGCAGAGATCATCCATATGCTTAACATTGTGCATTTCGATTCAGATTTCCATCACGTTTGAAACTTGATTAATGGTGTTAAGAAACTCTGATTGGTGCGCAGCTCGAGGGATGCGTGGCCCGGTGGATAGAACTACATCTTGAAGTCTATTTGTTTTTGATGGTCTCAAGTTCGAATCTGGAAAAGAAACGAATAATATATTTATTCATTATTTTTATATATTTTTATTTATTATTTTTCTCTATACTTTATTCTATAGTAACTATGATTTCCATCCCTATTCATGCCTCCTGAAATAAAATATGACGTCAAAATATCTATAAATTTAATAGAAATTTTAAGTGTCGATGTCTTGCACATGCGCAGAGATCATCCATATGCTTAACATTGTGCATTTCGATTCAGATTTCCATCACGTTTGAAACTTGATTAATGGTGTTAAGAATCTTAGATTGCTGCGAAGTTCGAGGGATGCGTGCCCTGGTGGATAGAACTACAACTTGATATTTGTTTGTTTTTGATGGTCTCAAGTTCGAATCTGAAAAACAAACGAATAATATATTTATTCATTATTTTTATATATTTTTTTTTATTATTTTTCTCCATACTTTATTCTATAGTAACTATGATTTGCATCCCTATTCATGCTTCCTGAAATAAAATTTGACGTCAAAATATCTATAAATTTAATAGAAATTTTAAGTGTCGATGTCTTGCACATGCGCAGAGATCATCCATATGCTTAACATTGTGCATTTCGATTCAGATTTCCATCACGTTTGAAACTTGATTAATGGTGTTAAGAATCTTAGATTGCTGCAAAGTTCGAGGGATGCGTGCCCTGGTGAATAGAACTACATCTTGATATTTGTTTGTTTTTGATGGTCTCAAGTTCGAATCTGAAAAACAAACGAATAATATATTTATTCATTATTTTTATATATTTTTATTTATTATTTTTCTCCATACTTTATTCTATAGTAACTATGATTTGCATCCCTATTCATGCCTAATGAAATAAAATTTGACGTCAAAATATCTATAAATTTAATAGAAATTTTAAGTGTCGATGTCTTGCACATGCGCAGAGATCATCCATATGCTTAACATTGTGTATTTCGATTCAGATTTCCATCACGTTTGAAACTTGATTAATGGTGTTAAGAAACTGTGATTGGTGCGCAGCTCGAGGGATGGGTGGCGTGGTGGACAGAACTATATCTTGATATCTGTTTGTTTTTGATGGTCTCAAGTTCGAATCTGGAAAACAAACGAATAATATATTTATTCATTATTTTTATATATTTTTATTTATTATTTTTCTCTATACTTTATTCTATAGTAACTATGATTTCCATCCCTATTCATGCCTCCTGAAATAAAATTTGACGTCAAAATATCTATAAATTTAATAGAAATTTTAAGTGTCGATGTCTTGCACATGCGCAGAGATCATCCATATGCTTAACATTGTGCATTTCGATTCAGATTTCCATCACGTTTGAAACTTGATTAATGGTGTTAAGAAACTCTGATTGGTGCGTAGCTCGAGGGATGAGTATTCTGGTTGATAGAACTACATCTTGATATCTGTTTGTTTTTGATGGTCTCAAGTTCGAATCTGGAAAACAAACGAATAATATATTTATTCATTATTTTTATATATTTTTATTTATTATTTTTCTCCATACTTTATTCTATAGTAACTATGATTTCCATCCCTATTCATGCCTCCTGAAATAAAATTTGACGTCAAAATATCTATAAATTTAATAGAAATTTTAAGTGTCGATGTCTTGCACATGCGCAGAGATCATCCATATGCTTAACATTGTGCATTTCGATTCAGATTTCCATCACGTTTGAAACTTGATTAATGGTGTTAAGAATCTTAGATTGCTGCGTAGCTCGAGGGATGCGTGGCCTGGTGGATAGAACTACATCTTGATATTTGTTTGTTTTTGATGGTCTCAAGTTCGAATCTGGAAAACAAACGAATAATATATTTATTCATTATTTTTATATATTTTTATGTATTATTTTTCTCCATACTTTATTCTATAGTAACTATGACTTCCATCCCTATTCATGCTTCCTGAAATAAAATTTGACGTCAAAATATCTATAAGATTAATAGAAATTTTAAGTGTCGATGTCTTGCACATGCGCAGAGATCATCCATATGCTTAACACTGTGCATTTCGATTCAGATTTCCATCACGTTTGAAACTTGATTAATGGTGTTAAGAAACTTGGATTGGTGCGCAGCTCGAGGGATGCGTGGCGTGGTGGACAGAACTATATCTTGATATCTATTTGTTTTTGATGGTCTCAAGTTCGAATCTGTCAGCCGAACGAATAATATATTTATTCATTATTTTTATATATTTTTATTTATTATTTTTCTCTATACTTTATTCTATAGTAACTATGATTTCCATCCCTATTCATGCCTCCTGAAATAAAATTTGACGTCAAAATATCTATAAATTTAATAGAAATTTTAAGTGTCGATGTCTTGCACATGCGCAGAGATCATCCATATGCTTAACATTGTGCATTTCGATTCAGATTTCCATCACGTTTGAAACTTGATTAATGGTGTTAAGAATCTTAGATTGCTGCGAAGTTCGAGGGATGCGTGCCCAGGTGGATAGAACTACATCTTGATATTTGTTTGTTTTTGATGGTCTCAAGTTCGAATCTGAAAAACAAACGAATAATATATTTATTCATTATTTTTATATATTTTTATTTATTATTTTTCTCCATACTTTATTCTATAGTAACTATGATTTGCATCCCTATTCATGCTTCCTGAAATAAAATTTGACGTCAAAATATCTATAAATTTAATAGAAATTTTAAGTGTCGATGCCTTGCACATGCGCAGAGATCATCCATATGCTTAACATTGTGCATTTCGAATCAGATTTCCATCACGTTTGAAACTTGATTAATGGTGTTAAGAATCTTAGATTGCTGCGTAGCTCGAGGGATGCGTGGCCTGGTGGATAGAACTACATCTTGATATTTGTTGTTTTTGATGGTCTCAAGTTCGAATCTGGAAAACAAACGAATAATATATTTATTCATTATTTTTATATATTTTTATTTATTATTTTTCTCCATACTTTATTCTATAGTAACTATGACTTCCATCCCTATTCATGCTTCCTGAAATAAAATTTGACGTCAAAATATCTATAAGATTAATAGAAATTTTAAGTGTCGATGTCTTGCACATGCGCAGAGATCATCCATATGCTTAACATTGTGCATTTCGATTCAGATTTCCATCACGTTTGAAACTTGATTAATGGTGTTAAGAAACTTGGATTGGTGCGCAGCTCGAGGGATGCGTGGCGTGGTGGACAGAACTATATCTTGATATCTATTTGTTTTTGATGGTCTCAAGTTCGAATCTGTCAGCCGAACGAATAATATATTTATTCATTATTTTTATATATTTTTATTTATTATTTTTCTCTATACTTTATTCTATAGTAACTATGATTTCCATCCCTATTCATGCCTCCTGAAATAAAATTTGACGTCAAAATATCTATAAATTTAATAGAAATTTTAAGTGTCGATGTCTTGCACATGCGCAGAGATCATCCATATGCTTAACATTGTGCATTTCGATTCAGATTTCCATCACGTTTGAAACTTGATTAATGGTGTTAAGAATCTTAGATTGCTGCAAAGTTCGAGGGATGCGTGCCTTGGTGAATAGAACTAAATCTTGATATTTGTTTGTTTTTGATGGTCTCAAGTTCGAATCTGAAAAACAAACGAATAATATATTTATTCATTATTTTTATATATTTTTATTTATTATTTTTCTCCATACTTTATTGTATAGTAACTATGATTTGCATCCCTATTCATGCCTAATGAAATAAAATTTGACGTCAAAATATCTATAAATTTAATAGAAATTTTAAGTGTCGATGTCTTGCACATACGCAGAGATCATCCATATGCTTAACATTGTGCATTTCGATTCAGATTTCCATCACGTTTGAAACTTGATTAATGGTGTTAAGAAACTCTGATTGGTGCGCAGCTCGAGGGATGCGTGGCCCGGTGGATAGAACTACATCTTGAAGTCTATTTGTTTTTGATGGTCTCAAGTTCGAATCTGGAAAAGAAACGAATAATATATTTATTCATTATTTTTATATATTTTTATTTATTATTTTTCTCTATACTTTATTCTATAGTAACTATGATTTCCATCCCTATTCATGCCTCCTGAAATAAAATATGACGTCAAAATATCTATAAATTTAATAGAAATTTTAAGTGTCGATGTCTTGCACATGCGCAGAGATCATCCATATGCTTAACATTGTGCATTTCGATTCAGATTTCCATCACGTTTGAAACTTGATTAATGGTGTTAAGAATCTTAGATTGCTGCGAAGTTCGAGGGATGCGTGCCCTGGTGGATAGAACTACAACTTGATATTTGTTTGTTTTTGATGGTCTCAAGTTCGAATCTGAAAAACAAACGAATAATATATTTATTCATTATTTTTATATATTTTTTTTTATTATTTTTCTCCATACTTTATTCTATAGTAACTATGATTTGCATCCCTATTCATGCTTCCTGAAATAAAATTTGACGTCAAAATATCTATAAATTTAATAGAAATTTTAAGTGTCGATGTCTTGCACATGCGCAGAGATCATCCATATGCTTAACATTGTGCATTTCGATTCAGATTTCCATCACGTTTGAAACTTGATTAATGGTGTTAAGAATCTTAGATTGCTGCAAAGTTCGAGGGATGCGTGCCCTGGTGAATAGAACTACATCTTGATATTTGTTTGTTTTTGATGGTCTCAAGTTCGAATCTGAAAAACAAACGAATAATATATTTATTCATTATTTTTATATATTTTTATTTATTATTTTTCTCCATACTTTATTCTATAGTAACTATGATTTGCATCCCTATTCATGCCTAATGAAATAAAATTTGACGTCAAAATATCTATAAATTTAATAGAAATTTTAAGTGTCGATGTCTTGCACATGCGCAGAGATCATCCATATGCTTAACATTGTGTATTTCGATTCAGATTTCCATCACGTTTGAAACTTGATTAATGGTGTTAAGAAACTGTGATTGGTGCGCAGCTCGAGGGATGGGTGGCGTGGTGGACAGAACTATATCTTGATATCTGTTTGTTTTTGATGGTCTCAAGTTCGAATCTGGAAAACAAACGAATAATATATTTATTCATTATTTTTATATATTTTTATTTATTATTTTTCTCTATACTTTATTCTATAGTAACTATGATTTCCATCCCTATTCATGCCTCCTGAAATAAAATTTGACGTCAAAATATCTATAAATTTAATAGAAATTTTAAGTGTCGATGCCTTGCACATGCGCAAAGATCATCCATATGCTTAACATTGTGCATTTCGAATCAGATTTACATCACGTTTGAAACTTGATTAATGGTGTTAAGAATCTTAGATTGCTGTGTAGCTCGAATGATGCGTGGCCTGGTGGATAGAACTACATCTTGATGTCTATTTGTTTATGATGGTCTCAAGTTCGAATGTCGAAAACAAACGAATAATATATTTATTCATTATTTTTATATATTTTTATTTATTATTTTTCTCCATACTTTATTCTATAGTAACTATGACTTCCATCCCTATTCATGCTTCCTAAAATAAAATTTGACGTCAAAATATCTATAAATTTAATAGAAATTTTAAGTGCCGATGTCTTGCACATGCGCAGAGATCATCCATATCCTTAACATTGTGCATTTCGATTCAGATTTCCATCACGTTTGAAACTTGATTAATGGTGTTAAGAATCTTAGATTGCTGCGTAGCTCGAGGGATGCGTGGCCTGGTGGATAGAACTACATCTTGATGTCTATTTGTTTTTGATGGTCTCAAGTTGGAATCTGGAAAACAAACGAATAATATATTTATTCATTATTTTTATATATTTTTATTTATTATTTTTCTCTATACTTTATTCTATAGTAACTATGATTTCCATCCCTATTCATGCCTCCTGAAATAAAATTTGACGTCAAAATATCTATAAATTTAATAGAAATTTTAAGTGTCGATGTCTTGCACATGCGCAGAGATCATCCATATGCTTAACATTGTGCATTTCGATTCAGATGTCCATCACGTTTGAAACTTGATTAATGGTGTTAAGAATCTTAGATTGCTGCGAAGTTCGAGGGATGCGTGCCCTGGTGGATAGAACTACATCTTGATATCTGTTTGTTTTTGATGGTCTCAAGTTCGAATCTGAAAAACAAGCGAATAATATATTTATTCATTATTTTTATATATTTTTATTTATTATTTTTCTCCATACTTTATTCTATAGTAACTATGATTTCCATCCCTATTCATGCCTCCTGAAAAAAAATTTGACGTCAAAATATCTATAAATTTAATAGAAATTTTAAGTGTCGATGTCTTGCACATGCGCAAAGATCATCCATATGCTTAACATTGTGCATTTCGATTCAGATTTCCATCACGTTTGAAACTTGATTAATGGTGTTAAGAATCTTAGATTGCTGCGAAGTTAGAGGGATGCGTGCCCTGGTGGATAGAACTACATCTTGATATCTGTTTGTTTTTGATGGTCTCAAGTTCGAATCTGAAAAACAAGCGAATAATATATTTATTCATTATTTTTATATATTTTTATTTATTATTTTTCTCCATACTTTATTCTATAGTAACTATGATTTGCATCCCTATTCATGCCTAATGAAATAAAATTTGACGTCAAAATATCTTTAAATTTAATAGAAATTTTAAGTGTCGATGTCTTGCACATGCGCAGAGATCATCCATATGCTTAACATTGTGCATTTCGATTCAGATTTCCATCACGTTTGAAACTTGATTAATGGTGTTAAGAATCTTAGATTGCTGCGAAGTTCGAGGGATGCGTGCCCAGGTGGATAGAACTACATCTTGATATTTGTTTGTTTTTGATGGTCTCAAGTTCGAATCTGAAAAACAAACGAATAATATATTTATTCATTATTTTTATATATTTTTATTTATTATTTTTCTCCATACTTTATTCTATAGTAACTATGATTTGCATCCCTATTCATGCTTCCTGAAATAAAATTTGACGTCAAAATATCTATAAATTTAATAGAAATTTTAAGTGTCGATGCCTTGCACATGCGCAGAGATCATCCATATGCTTAACATTGTGCATTTCGAATCAGATTTCCATCACGTTTGAAACTTGATTAATGGTGTTAAGAATCTTAGATTGCTGCGTAGCTCGAGGGATGCGTGGCCTCTTGGATAGAACTACATCTTGATATTTGTTGTTTTTGATGGTCTCAAGTTCGAATCTGGAAAACAAACGAATAATATATTTATTCATTATTTTTATATATTTTTATTTATTATTTTTCTCCATACTTTATTCTATAGTAACTATGACTTCCATCCCTATTCATGCTTCCTGAAATAAAATTTGACGTCAAAATATCTATAAGATTAATAGAAATTTTAAGTGTCGATGTCTTGCACATGCGCAGAGATCATCCATATGCTTAACATTGTGCATTTCGATTCAGATTTCCATCACGTTTGAAACTTGATTAATGGTGTTAAGAAACTTGGATTGGTGCGCAGCTCGAGGGATGCGTGGCGTGGTGGACAGAACTATATCTTGATATCTATTTGTTTTTGATGGTCTCAAGTTCGAATCTGTCAGCCGAACGAATAATATATTTATTCATTATTTTTATATATTTTTATTTATTATTTTTCTCTATACTTTATTCTATAGTAACTATGATTTCCATCCCTATTCATGCCTCCTGAAATAAAATTTGACGTCAAAATATCTATAAATTTAATAGAAATTTTAAGTGTCGATGTCTTGCACATGCGCAGAGATCATCCATATGCTTAACATTCTGCATTTCGATTCAGATTTCCATCACGTTTGAAACTTGATTAATGGTGTTAAGAATCTTAGATTGCTGCAAAGTTCGAGGGATGCGTGCCCTGGTGAATAGAACTAAATCTTGATATTTGTTTGTTTTTGATGGTCTCAAGTTCGAATCTGAAAAACAAACGAATAATATATTTATTCATTATTTTTATATATTTTTATTTATTATTTTTCTCCATACTTTATTGTATAGTAACTATGATTTGCATCCCTATTCATGCCTAATGAAATAAAATTTGACGTCAAAATATCTATAAATTTAATAGAAATTTTAAGTGTCGATGTCTTGCACATACGCAGAGATCATCCATATGCTTAACATTGTGCATTTCGATTCAGATTTCCATCACGTTTGAAACTTGATTAATGGTGTTAAGAAACTCTGATTGGTGCGCAGCTCGAGGGATGCGTGGCCCGGTGGATAGAACTACATCTTGAAGTCTATTTGTTTTTGATGGTCTCAAGTTCGAATCTGGAAAAGAAACGAATAATATATTTATTCATTATTTTTATATATTTTTATTTATTATTTTTCTCTATACTTTATTCTATAGTAACTATGATTTCCATCCCTATTCATGCCTCCTGAAATAAAATATGACGTCAAAATATCTATAAATTTAATAGAAATTTTAAGTGTCGATGTCTTGCACATGCGCAGAGATCATCCATATGCTTAACATTGTGCATTTCGATTCAGATTTCCATCACGTTTGAAACTTGATTAATGGTGTTAAGAAACTCTGATTGGTGCGCAGCTCGAGGGATGCGTGGCCCGGTGGATAGAACTACATCTTGAAGTCTATTTGTTTTTGATGGTCTCAAGTTCGAATCTGGAAAAGAAACGAATAATATATTTATTCATTATTTTTATATATTTTTATTTATTATTTTTCTCTATACTTTATTCTATAGTAACTATGATTTCCATCCCTATTCATGCCTCCTGAAATAAAATATGACGTCAAAATATCTATAAATTTAATAGAAATTTTAAGTGTCGATGTCTTGCACATGCGCAGAGATCATCCATATGCTTAACATTGTGCATTTCGATTCAGATTTCCATCACGTTTGAAACTTGATTAATGGTGTTAAGAATCTTAGATTGCTGCGAAGTTCGAGGGATGCGTGCCCTGGTGGATAGAACTACAACTTGATATTTGTTTGTTTTTGATGGTCTCAAGTTCGAATCTGAAAAACAAACGAATAATATATTTATTCATTATTTTTATATATTTTTTTTTATTATTTTTCTCCATACTTTATTCTATAGTAACTATGATTTGCATCCCTATTCATGCTTCCTGAAATAAAATTTGACGTCAAAATATCTATAAATTTAATAGAAATTTTAAGTGTCGATGTCTTGCACATGCGCAGAGATCATCCATATGCTTAACATTGTGCATTTCGATTCAGATTTCCATCACGTTTGAAACTTGATTAATGGTGTTAAGAATCTTAGATTGCTGCAAAGTTCGAGGGATGCGTGCCCTGGTGAATAGAACTACATCTTGATATTTGTTTGTTTTTGATGGTCTCAAGTTCGAATCTGAAAAACAAACGAATAATATATTTATTCATTATTTTTATATATTTTTATTTATTATTTTTCTCCATACTTTATTCTATAGTAACTATGATTTGCATCCCTATTCATGCCTAATGAAATAAAATTTGACGTCAAAATATCTATAAATTTAATAGAAATTTTAAGTGTCGATGTCTTGCACATGCGCAGAGATCATCCATATGCTTAACATTGTGTATTTCGATTCAGATTTCCATCACGTTTGAAACTTGATTAATGGTGTTAAGAAACTGTGATTGGTGCGCAGCTCGAGGGATGGGTGGCGTGGTGGACAGAACTATATCTTGATATCTGTTTGTTTTTGATGGTCTCAAGTTCGAATCTGGAAAACAAACGAATAATATATTTATTCATTATTTTTATATATTTTTATTTATTATTTTTCTCTATACTTTATTCTATAGTAACTATGATTTCCATCCCTATTCATGCCTCCTGAAATAAAATTTGACTTCAAAATATCTATAAATTTAATAGAAATTTTAAGTGTCGATGTCTTGCACATGCGCAGAGATCATCCATATGCTTAACATTGTGCATTTCGATTCAGATGTCCATCACGTTTGAAACTTGATTAATGGTGTTAAGAATCTTAGATTGCTGCGAAGTTCGAGGGATGCGTGCCCTGGTGGATAGAACTACATCTTGATATCTGTTTGTTTTTGATGGTCTCAAGTTCGAATCTGAAAAACAAGCGAATAATATATTTATTCATTATTTTTATATATTTTTATTTATTATTTTTCTCCATACTTTATTCTATATTAACTATGATTTCCATCCCTATTCATGCCTCCTGAAAAAAAATTTGACGTCAAAATATCTATAAATTTAGTAGAAATTTTAAGTGCCGATGTCTTGCACATGCGCAGAGATCATCCATATCCTTAACATTGTGCATTTCGATTCAGATTTCCATCACGTTTGAAACTTGATTAATGGTGTTAAGAATCTTAGATTGCTGCGTAGCTCGAGGGATGCGTGGCCTGGTGGATAGAACTACATCTTGATGTCTATTTGTTTTTGATGGTCTCAAGTTGGAATCTGGAAAACAAACGAATAATATATTTATTCATTATTTTTATATATTTTTATTTATTATTTTTCTCTATACTTTATTCTATAGTAACTATGATTTCCATCCCTATTCATGCCTCCTGAAATAAAATTTGACGTCAAAATATCTATAAATTTAATAGAAATTTTAAGTGTCGATGCCTTGCACATGCGCAGAGATCATCCATATGCTTAACATTGTGCATTTCGATTCAGATTTCCATCACGTTTGAAACTTGATTAATGGTGTTAAGAATCTTAGATTGCTGCGAAGTTCAAGGGATGCGTGCCCTGGTGGATAGAACTACATCTTGATATCTGTTTGTTTTTGATGGTCTCAAGTTCGAATCTGAAAAACATGCGAATAATATATTTATTCATTATTTTTATATATTTTTATTTATTATTTTTCTCCATACTTTATTCTATAGTAACTATGATTTCCATCCCTATTCATGCCTCCTGAAATAAAATTTGACGTCAAAATATCTGTAAATTTAATAGAAATTTTAAGTGTCGATGTCTTGCACATGCGCAGAGATCATCCATATGCTTAACATTGTGCATTTCGATTCAGATTTCCATC
Source organism: Argiope bruennichi (assembly GCF_947563725.1). Lineage (NCBI taxonomy): Eukaryota > Metazoa > Arthropoda > Arachnida > Araneae > Araneidae > Argiope > Argiope bruennichi. Next base: position 133,893,978 of record NC_079157.1, read on the forward strand.
ACGTTTGAAACTTGATTAATGGTGTTAAGAAACTCTGATTGGTGCGCAGCTCGAGGGATGCGTGGCGTGGTGGACAGAACTATATCTTGATATCTATTTGTTTTTGATGGTCTCAAGTTCGAATCAGTCAGCTGAACGAATAATATATTTATTCATTATTTTTATATATTTTTATTTATTATTTTTCTCTATACTTTATTCTATAGTAACTATGATTTCCATCCCTATTAATGCCTCCTGAAATAAAATTTGACGTCAAAATATCTATAAATTTAATAGAAATTTTAAGTGCCGATGCCTTGCACATGCGCAGAGATCATCCATATGCTTAACATTGTGCATTTCGATTCAGATTTAAATCACGTTTGAAACTTGATTAATATTGTTAAGAATCTTAGATTGCTGCGTAGCTCGAGGGATGCGTGGCCTGGTGGATAGAACTACATCTTGATGTCTATTTGTTTTTGATGGTCTCAAGTTCGAATGTCGAAAACAAACGAATAATATATTTATTCATTATTTTTATATATTTTTATTTATAATTTTTCTCCATATTTTATTCTATAGTAACTATGATTTCCATCCCTATTCATGCTTCCTGAAATAAAATTTGACGTCAAAATATCTATAAATTTAATAGAAATTTTAAGTGTCGACGCCTTCCACATGCGCAGAGATCATCCATATGCTTAACATTGTGCATTTCGATGCAGATTTCCATCACGTTTGAAACTTGATTAATGGTGTTAAGAATCTTAGATTGCTGCGTAGCTTGATGGATGCGTGGCTTGGTGGATAGAACTACATCTTGATATCTGTTTTTTTTGATGGTCTCAAGTTCGAATCTGGAAAACAAACGAATAATATATTTATTCATTATTTTTATATATTTTTATTTATTATTTTTCTCTATACTTTATTCTATAGTAACTATGATTTCCATCCCTATTCATGCCTCCTGAAATAAAATTTGACGTCAAAATATCTATAAATTTAATAGAAATTTTAAGTGTCGATGTCTTGCACATGCGCAGAGATCATCCATATGCTTAACATTGTGCATTTCGATTCAGATTTCCATCACGTTTGAAACTTGATTAATGGTGTTAAGAATCTTAGATTGCGGCGTAGCTCGAGGGATTCGTGGCCTGGTGGATAGAACTACATCTTGATGTCTATTTGTTTTTGATGGTCTCAAGTTCGAATCTGGAAAACAAACGAATAATATATTTATTCATTATTTTAATATATTTTTATTTATTATTTTTCTCCATACTTTATTCTATAGTAACTATGATTTCCATCCCTATTCATGCTTCCTGAAATAAAATTTGACGTCAAAATATCTATAAATTTAATAGAAATTTTAAGTGTCGATGTCTTGCACATGCGCAGAGATCATCCATATGCTTAATATTGTGCATTTCGATTCAGATTTCCATCACGTTTGAAACTTGATTAAAGGTGTTAAGAATCTTAGATTGCTGCGTAGCTTGAGGGATGCGTGGCCTGGTGGATAGAACTACATCTTGATGTCTATTTGTTTTTGATGGTCTCAAGTTCGAATCTGGAAAACAAACGAATAATATATTTATTCATTATTTTTATATATTTTTATTTATTATTTTTCTCTATACTTTATTCTATAGTAACTATGATTTCCATCCCTTTTCATGCCTCCTGAAATAAAATTTGACTTCAAAATATCTATAAATTTAATAGAAATTTTAAGTGTCGATGTCTTGCACATGCGCAGAGATCATCCATATGCTTAACATTGTGCATTTCGATAAAGATTTCCATCACGTTTGAAACTTGATTAATGGTGTTAAGAAACTTGGATTGGTGCGCAGCTCGAGGGATGCGTCGCGTGGTGGACAGAACTATATCTTGATATCTATTTGTTTTTGATGGTCTCAAGTTCGAATCTGTCAGCCGAACGAATAATATATTTATTCATTATTTTTATATATTTTTATTTATTATTTTTCTCTATACTTTATTCTATAGTAACTATGATTTCCATCCCTATTAATGCCTCCTGAAATAAAATTTGACTTCAAAATATCTATAAATTTAATAGAAATTTTAAGTGTCGATGCCTTGCACATGCGCAGAGATCATCCATATGCTTAACATTGTGCATTTCGATTCAGATTTCCATCACGTTTGAAACTTGATTAATGGTGTTAAGAATCTTAGATTGCTGCGAAGTTCGAGGGATGCGTGCCCTGGTGGATAGAACAACATCTTGATATCTGTTTGTTTTTGATGGTCTCAAGTTCGAATCTGAAAAACAAGCGAATAATATATTTATTCATTATTTTTATATATTTTTATTTATTATTTTTCTCCATACTTTATTCTATAGTAACTATGATTTCCATCCCTATTCATGCCTCCTGAAATAAAATTTGACGTCAAAATATCTATAAATTTAATAGAAATTTTAAGTGTCGATGTCTTGCACATGCGCAGAGATCATCCATATGCTTAACATTGTGCATTTCGATTCAGATTTCCATCACGTTTGAAACTTGATTAATGGTGTTAAGAAACTCTGATTGGTGCGCAGCTCGAGGGATGCGTGGCGTGGTGGACAGAACTATATCTTGATATCTATTTGTTTTTGATGGTCTCAAGTTCGAATCTGTCAGCCGAACGAATAATATATTTATTCATTATTTTTATATATTTTTATTTATTATTTTTCTCTATACTTTATTCTATAGTAACTATGATTTCCATCCCTATTAATGCCTCCTGAAATAAAATTTGACGTCAAAATATCTATAAATTTAATAGAAATTTTAAGTGCCGTTGCCTTGCACATGCGCAGAGATCATCCATATGCTTAACATTGTGCATTTCGATTCAGATTTAAATCACGTTTGAAACTTGATTAATGGTGTTAAGAATCTTAGATTGCTGCGTAGCTCGAGGGATGCGTGGCCTGGTGGATAGAACTACATATTGATGTCTATTTGTTTTTGATGGTCTCAAGTTCGAATGTCGAAAACAAACGAATAATATATTTATTCATTATTTTTATATATTTTTATTTATTATTTTTCTCCATACTTTATTCTATAGTAACTATGATTTCCATCCCTATTCATGCTTCCTGAAATAAAATTTGACGTCAAAATATCTATAAATTTAATAGAAATTTTAAGTGTCGACGCCTTGCACATGCGCAGAGATCATCCATATGCTTAACATTGTGCATTTCGATGCAGATTTCCATCACGTTTGAAACTTGATTAATGGTGTTAAGAATCTTAGATTGCTGCGTAGCTTGATGGATGCGTGGCTTGGTGGATAGAACTGCATCTTGATATCTGTTTGTTTTTGATGGTCTCAAGTTCGAATCTGGAAAACAAACGAATAATATATTTATTCATTATTTTTATATATTTTTATTTATTATTTTTCTCTATACTTTATTCTATAGTAACTATGATTTCCATCCCTATTCATGCCTCCTGAAATAAAATTTGACGTCAAAATATCTATAAATTTAATAGAAATTTTAAGTGTCGATGTCTTGCACATGCGGAGAGATCATCCATATGCTTAACATTGTGCATTTCGATTCAGATTTCCATCACGTTTGAAACTTGATTAATGATGTTAAGAATCTTAGATTGCTGCGTAGCTCGAGGGATTCGTGGCCTGGTGGATAGAACTACATCTTGATGTCTATTTGTTTTTGATGGTCTCAAGTTCGAATCTGGAAAACAAACGAATAATATATTTATTCATTATTTTAATATATTTTTATTTATTATTTTTCTCCATACTTTATTCTATAGTAACTATGATTTCCATCCCTATTCATGCTTCCTGAAATAAAATTTGACGTCAAAATATCTATAAATTTAATAGAAATTTTAAGTGTCGATGTCTTGCACATGCGCAGAGATCATCCATATGCTTAATATTGTGCATTTCGATTCAGATTTCCATCACGTTTGAAACTTGATTAAAGGTGTTAAGAATCTTAGATTGCTGCGTAGCTTGAGGGATGCGTGGCCTGGTGGATAGAACTACATCTTGATGTCTATTTGTTTTTGATGGTCTCAAGTTCGAATCTGGAAAAAAAATGAATAATATATTTATTCATTATTTTTATATATTTTTATTTATTATTTTTCTCTATACTTTATTCTATAGTAACTATGATTTCCATCCCTATTCATGCCTCCTGAAATAAAATTTGACGTCAAAATATCTATAAATTTAATAGAAATTTTAAGTGTCGATGTCTTGCACATGCGCAGAGATCATCCATATGCTTAACATTGTGCATTTCGATTCAGATTTCTAACACGTTTGAAACTTGATTAATGGTGTTAAGAATCTTAGATTGCTGCGAAGTTCGAGGGATGCGTGCCCTGGTGGATAGAACTACATCTTGATATTTGTTTGTTTTTGATGGTCTCAAGTTCGAATCTGAAAAACAAACGAATAATATATTTATTCATTATTTTTATTTATTATTTTTCTCCATACTTTATTCTATAGTAACTATGATTTGCATCCCTATTCATGCTTACTGAAATAAAATTTGACGTCAAAATATCTATAAATTTAATAGAAATTTTAAGTGCCGATGCCTTGCACATGCGCAGAGATCATCCATATGCTTAACATTGTGCATTTCGAATCAGATTTCCATCACGTTTGAAACTTGATTAATGGTGTTAAGAATCTTAGATTGCTGCGTAGCTCGAGGGATGCGTGGCCTGGTGGATAGAACTACATCTTGATATTTGTTTGTTTTTGATGGTCTCAAGTTCGAATCTGGAAAACCAACGAATAATATATTTATTCATTATTTTTATATATTTTTATTTATTATTTTTCTCCATACTTTATTCTATAGTAACTATGACTTCCATCCCTATTCATGCTTCCTGAAATAAATTTTAACGTCAAAATATCTATAAGATTAATAGAAATTTTAAGTGTCGATGTCTTGCACATGCGCAGAGATCATAGATATGCTTAACATTGTGCATTTCGATTCAGATTTCCATCACGTTTGAAACTTGATTAATGGTGTTAAGAAACTTGGATTGGTGCGCAGCTCGAGGGATGCGTGGCGTGGTGGACAGAACTATATCTTGATATCTATTTGTTTTTGATGGTCTCAAGTTCGAATCTGTCAGCCGAACGAATAATATATTTATTCATTATTTTTATATATTTTTATTTATTATTTTTCTCTATACTTTATTCTATAGTAACTATGATTTCCATCCCTATTCATGCCTCCTGAAATAAAATTTGACGTCAAAATATCTATAAATTTAATAGAAATTTTAAGTGTCGATGTCTTGCACATGCGCAGAGATCATCCATATGCTTAACATTGTGCATTTCGATTCAGATTTCCATCACGTTTGAAACTTGATTAATGGTGTTAAGAATCTTAGATTGCTGCGAAGTTCGAGGGATGCGTGCCCTGGTGGATAGAACTACATCTTGATATTTGTTTGTTTTTGATGGTCTCAAGTTCGAATCTGAAAAACAAACGAATAATATATTTATTCATTATTTTTATATATTTTTATTTATTATTTTTCTCCATACTTTATTCTATAGTAACTATGATTTCCATCCCTATTCATGCCTAGTGAAATAAAATTTGACGTCAAAATATCTATAAATTTAATAGAAATTTAAAGTGTCGATGTCTTGCACATGCGCAGAGATCATCCATATGCTTAACATTGTGCATTTCGATTCAAATTTCCATCACGTTTGAAACTTGATTAATGGTGTTAAGAATCTTAGATTGCTGCGAAGTTCGAGAGATGCGTGCCCTGGTGGATAGAACTACATCTTGATATTTGTTTGTTTTTGATGGTCTCAAGTTCGAATCTGAAAAACAAACGAAAAATATATTTATTCATTATTTTTATATATTTTTATTTATTATTTTTCTCCATACTTTATTCTATAGTAACTATGATTTGCATCCCTATTCATGCTTCCTGAAATAAAATTTGACGTCAAAATATCTATAAATTTAATAGAAATTTTAAGTGTCGATGCCTTGCACATGCGCAGAGATCATCCATATGCTTAACATTGTGCATTTCGAATCAGATTTCCATCACGTTTGAAACTTGATTAATGGTGTTAAGAATCTTAGATTGCTGCGTAGCTCGAGGGATGCGTGGCCTGGTGGATAGAACTACATCTCGATATTTGTTTGTTTTTGATGGTCTCAAGTTCGAATTTGGAAAACAAACGAATAATATATTTATTCATTATTTTTATATATTTTTATTTATTATTTTTCTCCATACTTTATTCTATAGTAACTATGACTTCCATCCCTATTCATGCTTCCTGAAATAAAATTTGACGTCAAAATATCTATAAGATTAATAGAAATTTTAAGTGTCGATGTCTTGCACATGCGCAGAGATCATCCATATGCTTAACATTGTGCATTTCGATTCAGATTTCCATCACGTTTGAAACTTGATTAATGGTGTTAAGAAACTTGGATTGGTGCGCAGCTCGAGGAATGCGTGACGTGGTGGACAGAACTATATCTTGATATCTATTTGTTTTTGATGGTCTCAAGTTCGAATCTCTCAGCCGAACGAATAATATATTTATTCATTATTTTTATATATTTTTATTTATTATTTTTCTCTATACTTTATTCTATAGTAACTATGATTTCCATCCCTATTCATGCCTCCTGAAATAAAATTTGACGTCAAAATATCTATAAATTTAATAGAAATTTTAAGTGTCGATGTCTTGCACATGCGCAGAGATCATCCATATGCTTAACATTGTGCATTTCGATTCAGATTTCCATCACGTTTGAAACTTGATTAATGGTGTTAAGAATCTTAGATTGCTGCGAAGTTCGAGGGATGCGTGCCCTGGTGGATAGAACTACATCTTGATATTTGTTTGTTTTTGATGGTCTCAAGTTCGAATCTGAAAAACAAACGAATAATATATTTATTCATTATTTTTATATATTTTTTTATTTATTATTTTTCTCCATACTTTATTCTATAGTAACTATGATTTGCATCCCTATTCATGCTTCCTGAAATAAAATTTGACGTCAAAATATCTATAAATTTAATAGAATCTTTAAAGTGTCGATGCCGTGCACATGCGCAGAGATCATCCATATGCTTAACATTGTGCATTTCGATTCAGATTTCCATCACGTTTGAAACTTGATTAATGGTGTTAAGAAACTTGGATTGGTGCGCAGCTCGAGGGATGCGTGGCGTGGTGGACAGAGCTATATCTTGATATCTATTTGTTTTTGATGGTCTCAAGTTCGAATCTGTCAGCCGAACGAAAAATATATTTATTCATTATTTTTATATATTTTTATTTATTATTTTTCTCTATACTTTATTCTATAGTAACTATGATTTCCATCCCTATTCATGCCTCCTGAAATAAAATTTGACGTCAAAATATCTATAAATTTAATAGAAATTTTAAGTGTCGATGTCTTGCACATGCGCAGAGATCATCCATATGCTTAACATTGTGCATTTCGATTCAGATTTCCATCACGTTTGAAACTTGATTAATGGTGTTAAGAATCTTAGATTGCTGCGAAGTTCGAGGGATGATAGAACTACATCTTGATATTTGTTTGTTTTTGATGGTCTCAAGTTCGAATCTGAAAAACAAACGAATAATATATTTATTCATTATTTTTATATATTTTTATTTATTATTTTTCTCCATACTTTATTCTATAGTAACTATGATTTGCATCCCTATTCATGCTTCCTGAAATAAAATTTGACGTCAAAATATCTATAAATTTAATAGAAATTTTAAAGTGTCGATGCCTTGCACATGCGCAGAGATCATCCATATGCTTAACATTGTGCATTTCGATTCAGATTTCCATCACGTTTGAAACTTGATTAAATGTGTTAAGAAACTTAGATTGCTGCGTAGCTCGAGGGATGCGTGGCCTGGTGGATAGAACTACATCTTGATGTCTATTTGTTTTTGATGGTCTCAAGTTCGAATCTGAAAAACAAACGAATAATATATTTATTCATTATTTTTATATATTTTTATTTATTATTTTTCTCCATACTTTATTCTATAGTAACTATGATTTGCATCCCTATTCATGCTTCCTGAAATAAAATTTGACGTCAAAATATCTATAAATTTAATAGAAATTTTAAGTGTCGATGTCTTGCACATGCGCAGAGATCATCCATATGCTTAACATTGTGCATTTCGATTCAGATTTCCATCACGTTTGAAACTTGATTAATGGTGTTAAGAAACTTGGATTGGTGCGCAGCTCGAGGGATGCGTGCCCTGGTGGATAGAACTACATCTTGATATTTGTTTGTTTTTGATGGTCTCAAGTTCGAATCTGAAAAACAAACGAATAATATATTTATTCATTATTTTTATATATTTTTTTATTTATTATTTTTCTCCATACTTTATTCTATAGTAACTATGATTTGCATCCCTATTCATGCTTCCTGAAATAAAATTTGACGTCAAAATATCTATAAATTTAATAGAATCTTTAAAGTGTCGATGCCGTGCACATGCGCAGAGATCATCCATATGCTTAACATTGTGCATTTCGATTCAGATTTCCATCACGTTTGAAACTTGATTAATGGTGTTAAGAAACTTGGATTGGTGCGCAGCTCGAGGGATGCGTGGCGTGGTGGACAGAGCTATATCTTGATATCTATTTGTTTTTGATGGTCTCAAGTTCGAATCTGTCAGCCGAACGAAAAATATATTTATTCATTATTTTTATATATTTTTATTTATTATTTTTCTCTATACTTTATTCTATAGTAACTATGATTTCCATCCCTATTCATGCCTCCTGAAATAAAATTTGACGTCAAAATATCTATAAATTTAATAGAAATTTTAAGTGTCGATGTCTTGCACATGCGCAGAGATCATCCATATGCTTAACATTGTGCATTTCGATTCAGATTTCCATCACGTTTGAAACTTGATTAATGTTGTTAAGAATCTAAGATTGCTGCGAAGTTCGAGGGATGATAGAACTACATCTTGATATTTGTTTGTTTTTGATGGTTTCAAGTTCGAATCTGAAAAACAAACGAATAATATATTTATTCATTATTTTTATATATTTTTATTTATTATTTTTCTCCATACTTTATTCTATAGTAACTATGATTTGCATCCCTATTCATGCTTCCTGAAATAAAATTTGACGTCAAAATATCTATAAATTTAATAGAAATTTTAAAGTGTCGATGCCTTGCACATGCGCAGAGATCATCCATATGCTTAACATTGTGCATTTCGATTCAGATTTCCATCACGTTTGAAACTTGATTAAATGTGTTAAGAAACTTAGATTGCTGCGTAGCTCGAGGGATGCGTGGCCTGGTGGATAGAACTACATCTTGATGTCTATTTGTTTTTGATGGTCTCAAGTTCGAATCTGGAAAACAAACGAATAATATATTTATTCATTATTTTTATATATTTTTATTTATTATTTTTCTCTATACTTTATTCTATAGTAACTATGATTTCCATCCCTATTCATGCCTAATGAAATAAAATTTGACGTCAAAATATCTATAAATTTAATAGAAATTTTAAGTGTCGATGTCTTGCACATGCGCAGAGATCATCCATATGCTTAACATTGTGCATTTCGATTCAGATTTCCATCACGTTTGAAACTTGATTAATGGTGTTAAGAATCTTAGATTGCTGCGTAGCTCGAGGGGTTCGTGGCCTGGTGGATAGAACTACATCTTGATGTCTATTTGTTTTTGATGGTCTCAAGTTCGAATCTGGAAAACAAACGAATAATATATTAATTCATTATTTTAATATATTTTTATTTATTATTTTTCTCTATACTTTATTCTATAGTAACTATGATTTCCATCCCTATTCATGCCTAATGAAATAAAATTTGACGTCAAAATATCTATAAATTTAATAGAAATTTTAAGTGTCGATGTCTTGCACATGCGCAGAGATCATCCATATGCTTAACATTGTGCATTTCGATTCAGATTTCCATCACGTTTGAAACTTGATTAATGGTGTTAAGAATCTTAGATTGCTGCGTAGCTCGAGGGGTTCGTGGCCTGGTGGATAGAACTACATCTTGATGTCTATTTGTTTTTGATGGTCTCAAGTTCGAATCTGGAAAACAAACGAATAATATATTAATTCATTATTTTAATATATTTTTATTTATTATTTTTCTCCATACTTTATTCTATAGTAACTATGATTTCCATCCCTATTCATGCTTCCTGAAATAAAATTTGACGTCAAAATATCTATAAATTTAATAGAAATTTTAAGTGTCGATGTCTTGCACATGCGCAGAGATCATCCATATGCTTAATATTGTGCATTTCGATTCAGATTTCCATCACGTTTGAAACTTGATTAAAGGTGTTAAGAATCTTAGATTGCTGCGTAGCTCGAGGGATGCGTGGCCTGGTGGATAGAACTACATCTTGATGTCTATTTGTTTTTGATGGTCTCAAGTTCGAATCTGGAAAACAAACGAATAATATATTTATTCATTATTTTTATATATTTTTATTTATTATTTTTCTCTATAATTTATTCTATAGTAACTATGATTTCCATCCCTATTCATGCCTCCTGAAATAAAATTTGACGTCAAAATATCTATAAATTTAATAGAAATTTTAAGTGTCGATGTCTTGCACATGCGCTGAGATTATCCATATGCTTAACATTGTGCATTTCGATTCAGATTTCCATCACGTTTGAAACTTGATTAATGGTGTTAAGAATCTTAGATTGCTGCGTAGCTCGAGGGATGCGTGCCCTGGTGGATAGAACTACATCTTGATATTTGTTTGTTTTTGATGGTCTCAAGTTCGAATCTGAAAAACAAACGAATAATATATTTATTCATTATTTTTATATATTTTTATTTATTATTTTTCTCCCTACTTTATTCTATAGTAACTATGATTTGCATCCCTATTCATGCTTCCTGATATAAAATTTGACGTCAAAATATCTATAAAATTAATAGAAATTTTAAGTGTCGATGCCTTGCACATGCGCAGAGATCATCCTTATGGTTAACATTGTGCATTTCGATTCAGATTTCTATCACGTTTGAAACTTGATTAATGGTGTTAAGAATCTTAGATTGCTGCGTAGCTCGAGGGATGCGTGGCCTGGTGGATAGAACTACATCTTGATATTTGTTTGTTTTTGATGGTCTCAAGTTCGAATCTGGAAAACAAACGAATAATATATTTATTCATTATTTTTATATATTTTTATTTATTATTTTTCTCCATACTTTATTCTATAGTAACTATGACTTCCATCCCTATTCATGCTTCCTGAAATAAAATTTGACGTCAAAATATCTATAAGATTAATAGAAATTTTAAGTGTCGATGTCTTGCACATGCGCAGAGATCATCCATATGCTTAACAATGTGCATTTCGATTCAGATTTCCATCACGTTTGAAACATGATTAATGGTGTTAAGAAACTTGGATTGGTGCGCAGCTCGAGGGATGCGTGGCCTGGTGGATAGAACTACATCTTGATATTTGTTTGTTTTTGATGGTCTCAAGTTCGAATCTGGAAAACAAACGAATAATATATTTATTCATTATTTTTATATATTTTTATTTATTATTTTTCTCCATACTTTATTCTATAGTAACTATGATTTGCATCCCTATTCATGCTTCCTGAAATAAAATTTGACGTCAAAATATCTATAAATTTAATAGAATCTTTAAAGTGTCGATGCCGTGCACATGCGCAGAGATCATCCATATGCTTAACATTGTGCATTTCGATTCAGATTTCCATCACGTTTGAAACTTGATTAATGGTGTTAAGAAACTTGGATTGGTGCGCAGCTCGAGGGATGCGTGGCGTGGTGGACAGAGCTATATCTTGATATCTATTTGTTTTTGATGGTCTCAAGTTCGAATCTGTCAGCCGAACGAAAAATATATTTATTCATTATTTTTATATATTTTTATTTATTATTTTTCTCTATACTTTATTCTATAGTAACTATGATTTCCATCCCTATTCATGCCTCCTGAAATAAAATTTGACGTCAAAATATCTATAAATTTAATAGAAATTTTAAGTGTCGATGTCTTGCACATGCGCAGAGATCATCCATATGCTTAACATTGTGCATTTCGATTCAGATTTCCATCACGTTTGAAACTTGATTAATGTTGTTAAGAATCTAAGATTGCTGCGAAGTTCGAGGGATGATAGAACTACATCTTGATATTTGTTTGTTTTTGATGGTTTCAAGTTCGAATCTGAAAAACAAACGAATAATATATTTATTCATTATTTTTATATATTTTTATTTATTATTTTTCTCCATACTTTATTCTATAGTAACTATGATTTGCATCCCTATTCATGCTTCCTGAAATAAAATTTGACGTCAAAATATCTATAAATTTAATAGAAATTTTAAAGTGTCGATGCCTTGCACATGCGCAGAGATCATCCATATGCTTAACATTGTGCATTTCGATTCAGATTTCCATCACGTTTGAAACTTGATTAAATGTGTTAAGAAACTTAGATTGCTGCGTAGCTCGCGGGATGCGTGGCCTGGTGGATAGAACTACATCTTGATGTCTATTTGTTTTTGATGGTCTCAAGTTCGAATCTGGAAAACAAACGAATAATATATTTATTCATTATTTTTATATATTTTTATTTATTATTTTTCTCTATACTTTATTCTATAGTAACTATGATTTCCATCCCTATTCATGCCTAATGAAATAAAATTTGACGTCAAAATATCTATAAATTTAATAGAAATTTTAAGTGTCGATGTCTTGCACATGCGCAGAGATCATCCATATGCTTAACATTGTGCATTTCGATTCAGATTTCCATCACGTTTGAAACTTGATTAATGGTGTTAAGAATCTTAGATTGCTGCGTAGCTCGAGGGGTTCGTGGCCTGGTGGATAGAACTACATCTTGATGTCTATTTGTTTTTGATGGTCTCAAGTTCGAATCTGGAAAACAAACGAATAATATATTAATTCATTATTTTAATATATTTTTATTTATTATTTTTCTCTATACTTTATTCTATAGTAACTATGATTTCCATCCCTATTCATGCCTAATGAAATAAAATTTGACGTCAAAATATCTATAAATTTAATAGAAATTTTAAGTGTCGATGTCTTGCACATGCGCAGAGATCATCCATATGCTTAACATTGTGCATTTCGATTCAGATTTCCATCACGTTTGAAACTTGATTAATGGTGTTAAGAATCTTAGATTGCTGCGTAGCTCGAGGGGTTCGTGGCCTGGTGGATAGAACTACATCTTGATGTCTATTTGTTTTTGATGGTCTCAAGTTCGAATCTGGAAAACAAACGAATAATATATTAATTCATTATTTTAATATATTTTTATTTATTATTTTTCTCCATACTTTATTCTATAGTAACTATGATTTCCATCCCTATTCATGCTTCCTGAAATAAAATTTGACGTCAAAATATCTATAAATTTAATAGAAATTTTAAGTGTCGATGTCTTGCACATGCGCAGAGATCATCCATATGCTTAATTTTGTGCATTTCGATTCAGATTTCCATCACGTTTGAAACTTGATTAAAGGTGTTAAGAATCTTAGATTGCTGCGTAGCTTGAGGGATGCGTGGCCTGGTGGATAGAACTACATCTTGATGTCTATTTGTTTTTGATGGTCTCAAGTTCGAATCTGGAAAACAAACGAATAATATATTTATTCATTATTTTTATATATTTTTATTTATTATTTTTCTCTATAATTTATTCTATAGTAACTATGATTTCCATCCCTATTCATGCCTCCTGAAATAAAATTTGACGTCAAAATATCTATAAATTTAATAGAAATTTTAAGTGTCGATGTCTTGCACATGCGCTGAGATTATCCATATGCTTAACATTGTGCATTTCGATTCAGATTTCCATCACGTTTGAAACTTGATTAATGGTGTTAAGAATCTTAGATTGCTGCGTAGCTCGAGGGATGCGTGCCCTGGTGGATAGAACTACATCTTGATATTTGTTTGTTTTTGATGGTCTCAAGTTCGAATCTGAAAAACAAACGAATAATATATTTATTCATTATTTTTATATATTTTTATTTATTATTTTTCTCCCTACTTTATTCTATAGTAACTATGATTTGTATCCCTATTCATGCTTCCTGATATAAAATTTGACGTCAAAATATCTATAAAATTAATAGAAATTTTAAGTGTCGATGCCTTGCACATGCGCAGAGATCATCCTTATGGTTAACATTGTGCATTTCGATTCAGATTTCTATCACGTTTGAAACTTGATTAATGGTGTTAAGAATCTTAGATTGCTGCGTAGCTCGAGGGATGCGTGGCCTGGTGGATAGAACTACATCTTGATATTTGTTTGTTTTTGATGGTCTCAAGTTCGAATCTGGAAAACAAACGAATAATATATTTATTCATTATTTTTATATATTTTTATTTATTATTTTTCTCCATACTTTATTCTATAGTAACTATGACTTCCATCCCTATTCATGCTTCCTGAAATAAAATTTGACGTCAAAATATCTATAAATTTAATAGAAATTTTAAAGTGTCGATGCCTTGCACATGCGCAGAGATCATCCATATGCTTAACATTGTGCATTTCGATTCAGATTTCCATCACGTTTGAAACTTGATTAAATGTGTTAAGAAACTTAGATTGCTGCGTAGCTCGCGGGATGCGTGGCCTGGTGGATAGAACTACATCTTGATGTCTATTTGTTTTTGATGGTCTCAAGTTCGAATCTGGAAAACAAACGAATAATATATTTATTCATTATTTTTATATATTTTTATTTATTATTTTTCTCTATACTTTATTCTATAGTAACTATGATTTCCATCCCTATTCATGCCTAATGAAATAAAATTTGACGTCAAAATATCTATAAATTTAATAGAAATTTTAAGTGTCGATGTCTTGCACATGCGCAGAGATCATCCATATGCTTAACATTGTGCATTTCGATTCAGATTTCCATCACGTTTGAAACTTGATTAATGGTGTTAAGAATCTTAGATTGCTGCGTAGCTCGAGGGGTTCGTGGCCTGGTGGATAGAACTACATCTTGATGTCTATTTGTTTTTGATGGTCTCAAGTTCGAATCTGGAAAACAAACGAATAATATATTAATTCATTATTTTAATATATTTTTATTTATTATTTTTCTCTATACTTTATTCTATAGTAACTATGATTTCCATCCCTATTCATGCCTAATGAAATAAAATTTGACGTCAAAATATCTATAAATTTAATAGAAATTTTAAGTGTCGATGTCTTGCACATGCGCAGAGATCATCCATATGCTTAACATTGTGCATTTCGATTCAGATTTCCATCACGTTTGAAACTTGATTAATGGTGTTAAGAATCTTAGATTGCTGCGTAGCTCGAGGGGTTCGTGGCCTGGTGGATAGAACTACATCTTGATGTCTATTTGTTTTTGATGGTCTCAAGTTCGAATCTGGAAAACAAACGAATAATATATTAATTCATTATTTTAATATATTTTTATTTATTATTTTTCTCCATACTTTATTCTATAGTAACTATGATTTCCATCCCTATTCATGCTTCCTGAAATAAAATTTGACGTCAAAATATCTATAAATTTAATAGAAATTTTAAGTGTCGATGTCTTGCACATGCGCAGAGATCATCCATATGCTTAATTTTGTGCATTTCGATTCAGATTTCCATCACGTTTGAAACTTGATTAAAGGTGTTAAGAATCTTAGATTGCTGCGTAGCTTGAGGGATGCGTGGCCTGGTGGATAGAACTACATCTTGATGTCTATTTGTTTTTGATGGTCTCAAGTTCGAATCTGGAAAACAAACGAATAATATATTTATTCATTATTTTTATATATTTTTATTTATTATTTTTCTCTATAATTTATTCTATAGTAACTATGATTTCCATCCCTATTCATGCCTCCTGAAATAAAATTTGACGTCAAAATATCTATAAATTTAATAGAAATTTTAAGTGTCGATGTCTTGCACATGCGCTGAGATTATCCATATGCTTAACATTGTGCATTTCGATTCAGATTTCCATCACGTTTGAAACTTGATTAATGGTGTTAAGAATCTTAGATTGCTGCGTAGCTCGAGGGATGCGTGCCCTGGTGGATAGAACTGCATCTTGATATTTGTTTGTTTTTGATGGTCTCAAGTTCGAATCTGAAAAACAAACGAATAATATATTTATTCATTATTTTTATATATTTTTATTTATTATTTTTCTCCCTACTTTATTCTATAGTAACTATGATTTGTATCCCTATTCATGCTTCCTGATATAAAATTTGACGTCAAAATATCTATAAAATTAATAGAAATTTTAAGTGTCGATGCCTTGCACATGCGCAGAGATCATCCTTATGGTTAACATTGTGCATTTCGATTCAGATTTCTATCACGTTTGAAACTTGATTAATGGTGTTAAGAATCTTAGATTGCTGCGTAGCTCGAGGGATGCGTGGCCTGGTGGATAGAACTACATCTTGATATTTGTTTGTTTTTGATGGTCTCAAGTTTGAATCTGGAAAACAAACGAATAATATATTTATTCATTATTTTTATATATTTTTATTTATTATTTTTCTCCATACTTTATTCTATAGTAACTATGACTTCCATCCCTATTCATGCTTCCTGAAATAAAATTTGACGTCAAAATATCTATAAGATTAATAGAAATTTTAAGTGTCGATGTCTTGCACATGCGCAGAGATCATCCATATGCTTAACAATGTGCATTTCGATTCAGATTTCCATCACGTTTGAAACATGATTAATGGTGTTAAGAAACTTGGATTGGTGCGCAGCTCGAGGGATGCGTGGCGTGGTGGACAGAACTATATCTTGATATCTATTTGTTTTTGATGGTCTCAAGTTCGAATCTGTCAGCCGAACGAATAATATATTTATTCATTATTTTTATATATTTTTATTTATTATTTTTCTCTATACTTTATTCTATAGTAACTATGATTTCCATCCCTATTCATGCCTCCTGAAATAAAATTTGACGTCAAAATATCTATAAATTTAATAGAAATTTTAAGTGTCGATGTCTTGCACATGCGCAGAGATCATCCATATGCTTAACATTGTGCATTTCGATTCAGATTTCCATCACGTTTGAAACTTGATTAATGGTGTTAAGAATCTTAGATTGCTGCGTAGCTCGAGGGATTCGTGGCCTGGTGGATAGAACTACATCTTGATGTCAATTTGTTTTTGATGGTCTCAAGTTTGAATCTGGAAAACAAACGAATAATATATTTATTCATTATTTTAATATATTTTTATTTATTATTTTTCTCCATACTTTATTCTATAGTAACTATGATTTCCATCCCTATTCATGCTTCCTGAAATAAAATTTGACGTCAAAATATCTATAAATTTAATAGAAATTTTAAGTGTCGATGTCTTGCACATGCGCAGAGATCATCCATATGCTTAATATTGTGCATTTCGATTCAGATTTCCATCACGTTTGAAACTTGATTAAAGGTGTTAAGAATCTTAGATTGCTGCGTAGCTTGAGGGATGCGTGGCCTGGTGGATAGAACTACATCTTGATGTCTATTTGTTTTTGATGGTCTCAAGTTCGAATCTGGAAAACAAACGAATAATATATTTATTCATTATTTTTATATATTTTTATTTATTATTTTTCTCCATACTTTATTCTATAGTAACTATGATTTGCATCCCTATTCATGCTTCCTGAAATAAAATTTGACGTCAAAATATCTATAAATTTAATAGAAATTTTAAGTGTCGATGTCTTGCACATGCGCAGAGATCATCCATATGCTTAACATTGTGCATTTCGATTCAGATTTCCATCACGTTTGAAACTTGATTAATGGTGTTAAGAATCTTAGATTGCTGCGTAGCTCGAGGGATTCGTGGCCTGGTGGATAGAACTACATCTTGATGTCAATTTGTTTTTGATGGTCTCAAGTTTGAATCTGGAAAACAAACGAATAATATATTTATTCATTATTTTAATATATTTTTATTTATTATTTTTCTCCATACTTTATTCTATAGTAACTATGATTTCCATCCCTATTCATGCTTCCTGAAATAAAATTTGACGTCAAAATATCTATAAATTTAATAGAAATTTTAAGTGTCGATGTCTTGCACATGCGCAGAGATCATCCATATGCTTAATATTGTGCATTTCGATTCAGATTTCCATCACGTTTGAAACTTGATTAAAGGTGTTAAGAATCTTAGATTGCTGCGTAGCTTGAGGGATGCGTGGCCTGGTGGATAGAACTACATCTTGATGTCTATTTGTTTTTGATGGTCTCAAGTTCGAATCTGGAAAACAAACGAATAATATATTTATTCATTATTTTTATATATTTTTATTTATTATTTTTCTCTATAATTTATTCTATAGTAACTATGATTTCCATCCCTATTCATGCCTCCTGAAATAAAATTTGACGTCAAAATATCTATAAATTTAATAGAAATTTTAAGTGTCGATGTCTTGCACATGCGCTGAGATTATCCATATGCTTAACATTGTGCATTTCGATTCAGATTTCCATCACGTTTGAAACTTGATTAATGGTGTTAAGAATCTTAGATTGCTGCGTAGCTCGAGGGATGCGTGCCCTGGTGGATAGAACTACATCTTGATATTTGTTTGTTTTTGATGGTCTCAAGTTCGAATCTGAAAAACAAACGAATAATATATTTATTCATTATTTTTATATATT
Organism: Argiope bruennichi; assembly: GCF_947563725.1. Taxonomy (NCBI): domain Eukaryota; kingdom Metazoa; phylum Arthropoda; class Arachnida; order Araneae; family Araneidae; genus Argiope; species Argiope bruennichi. The sequence continues at coordinate 133,912,881 of NC_079157.1, forward strand.
TTTATTTATTATTTTTCTCCCTACTTTATTCTATAGTAACTATGATTTGTATCCCTATTCATGCTTCCTGATATAAAATTTGACGTCAAAATATCTATAAAATTAATAGAAATTTTAAGTGTCGATGCCTTGCACATGCGCAGAGATCATCCTTATGGTTAACATTGTGCATTTCGATTCAGATTTCTATCACGTTTGAAACTTGATTAATGGTGTTAAGAATCTTAGATTGCTGCGTAGCTCGAGGGATGCGTGGCCTGGTGGATAGAACTACATCTTGATATTTGTTTGTTTTTGATGGTCTCAAGTTCGAATCTGGAAAACAAACGAATAATATATTTATTCATTATTTTTATATATTTTTATTTATTATTTTTCTCCATACTTTATTCTATAGTAACTATGACTTCCATCCCTATTCATGCTTCCTGAAATAAAATTTGACGTCAAAATATCTATAAGATTAATAGAAATTTTAAGTGTCGATGTCTTGCACATGCGCAGAGATCATCCATATGCTTAACAATGTGCATTTCGATTCAGATTTCCATCACGTTTGAAACATGATTAATGGTGTTAAGAAACTTGGATTGGTGCGCAGCTCGAGGGATGCGTGGCGTGGTGGACAGAACTATATCTTGATATCTATTTGTTTTTGATGGTCTCAAGTTCGAATCTGTCAGCCGAACGAATAATATATTTATTCATTATTTTTATATATTTTTATTTATTATTTTTCTCTATACTTTATTCTATAGTAACTATGATTTCCATCCCTATTCATGCCTCCTGAAATAAAATTTGACGTCAAAATATCTATAAATTTAATAGAAATTTTAAGTGTCGATGTCTTGCACATGCGCAGAGATCATCCATATGCTTAACATTGTGCATTTCGATTCAGATTTCCATCACGTTTGAAACTTGATTAATGGTGTTAAGAATCTTAGATTGCTGCGTAGCTCGAGGGATTCGTGGCCTGGTGGATAGAACTACATCTTGATGTCAATTTGTTTTTGATGGTCTCAAGTTTGAATCTGGAAAACAAACGAATAATATATTTATTCATTATTTTAATATATTTTTATTTATTATTTTTCTCCATACTTTATTCTATAGTAACTATGATTTCCATCCCTATTCATGCTTCCTGAAATAAAATTTGACGTCAAAATATCTATAAATTTAATAGAAATTTTAAGTGTCGATGTCTTGCACATGCGCAGAGATCATCCATATGCTTAATATTGTGCATTTCGATTCAGATTTCCATCACGTTTGAAACTTGATTAAAGGTGTTAAGAATCTTAGATTGCTGCGTAGCTTGAGGGATGCGTGGCCTGGTGGATAGAACTACATCTTGATGTCTATTTGTTTTTGATGGTCTCAAGTTCGAATCTGGAAAACAAACGAATAATATATTTATTCATTATTTTTATATATTTTTATTTATTATTTTTCTCCATACTTTATTCTATAGTAACTATGATTTGCATCCCTATTCATGCTTCCTGAAATAAAATTTGACGTCAAAATATCTATAAATTTAATAGAAATTTTAAGTGTCGATGCCTTGCACATGCGCAGAGATCATCCATATTCTTAACATTGTGCATTTCGATTCAGATTTCCATCACGTTTGAAACTTGATTAATGGTGTTAAGAATCTTAGATTGCTGCGCAGCTGGAGGGATGCGTGGCCTGGTGGGAAGAACTACATCTTGATGTCTATTTGTTTTTGATGGTCTCAAGTTCGAATCTGGAAAACAAACGAATAATATATTTATTCATTATTTTTATATATTTTTATTTATTATTTTTCTCCATACTTTATTCTATAGTAACTATGATTTGCATCCCTATTCATGCTTCCTGATATAAAATTTGACGTCAAAATATCTATAAAATTAATAGAAATTTTAAGTGTCGATGCCTTGCACATGCGCAGAGATCATCCTTATGGTTAACATTGTGCATTTCGATTCAGATTTCTATCACGTTTGAAACTTGATTAATGGTGTTAAGAATCTTAGATTGCTGCGTAGCTCGAGGGATGCGTGGCCTGGTGGATAGAACTACATCTTGATATTTGTTTGTTTTTGATGGTCTCAAGTTCGAATCTGGAAAACAAACGAATAATATATTTATTCATTATTTTTATATATTTTTATTTATTATTTTTCTCCATACTTTATTCTATAGTAACTATGACTTCCATCCCTATTCATGCTTCCTGAAATAAAATTTGACGTCAAAATATCTATAAGATTAATAGAAATTTTAAGTGTCGATGTCTTGCACATGCGCAGAGATCATCCATATGCTTAACAATGTGCATTTCGATTCAGATTTCCATCACGTTTGAAACATGATTAATGGTGTTAAGAAACTTGGATTGGTGCGCAGCTCGAGGGATGCGTGGCGTGGAGGACAGAACTATATCTTGATATCTATTTGTTTTTGATGGTCTCAAGTTCGAATCTGTCAGCCGAACGAATAATATATTTATTCATTATTTTTATATATTTTTATTTATTATTTTTCTCTATACTTTATTCTATAGTAACTATGATTTCCATCCCTATTCATGCCTCCTGAAATAAAATTTGACGTCAAAATATCTATAAATTTAATAGAAATTTTAAGTGTCGATGTCTTGCACATGCGCAGAGATCATCCATATGCTTAACATTGTGCATTTCGATTCAGATTTCCATCACGTTTGAAACTTGATTAATGGTGTTAAGAATCTTAGATTGCTGCGTAGCTCGAGGGATTCGTGGCCTGGTGGATAGAACTACATCTTGATGTCAATTTGTTTTTGATGGTCTCAAGTTTGAATCTGGAAAACAAACGAATAATATATTTATTCATTATTTTAATATATTTTTATTTATTATTTTTCTCCATACTTTATTCTATAGTAACTATGATTTCCATCCCTATTCATGCTTCCTGAAATAAAATTTGACGTCAAAATATCTATAAATTTAATAGAAATTTTAAGTGTCGATGTCTTGCACATGCGCAGAGATCATCCATATGCTTAATATTGTGCATTTCGATTCAGATTTCCATCACGTTTGAAACTTGATTAAAGGTGTTAAGAATCTTAGATTGCTGCGTAGCTTGAGGGATGCGTGGCCTGGTGGATAGAACTACATCTTGATGTCTATTTGTTTTTGATGGTCTCAAGTTCGAATCTGGAAAACAAACGAATAATATATTTATTCATTATTTTTATATATTTTTATTTATTATTTTTCTCCATACTTTATTCTATAGTAACTATGATTTGCATCCCTATTCATGCTTCCTGAAATAAAATTTGACGTCAAAATATCTATAAATTTAATAGAAATTTTAAGTGTCGATGCCTTGCACATGCGCAGAGATCATCCATATGCTTAACATTGTGCATTTCGATTCAGATTTCCATCACGTTTGAAACTTGATTAATGGTGTTAAGAATCTTAGATTGCTGCGAAGTTCGAGGGATGCGTGCCCTGGTGGATAGAACTACATCCTGATATTTGTTTGTTTTTGATGGTCTCAAGTTCGAATCTGAAAAACAAACGAATAATATATTTATTCATTATTTTTATATATTTTTATTTATGTTTTTTCTCCCTACTTTATTCTATAGTAACTATGATTTGCATCCCTATTCATGCTTCCTGAAATAAAATTTGACGTCAAAATATCTATAAATTTAATAGAAATTTTAAGTGTCGATGCCTTGCACATGCGCAGAGATCATCCTTATGCTTAACATTGTGCATTTCGATTCAGATTTCTATCACGTTTGAAACTTGATTAATGGTGTTAAGAATCTTAGATTGCTGCGCAGCTGGAGGGATGCGTGGCCTGGTGGGAAGAACTACATCTTGATGTCTATTTGTTTTTGATGGTCTCAAGTTCGAATCTGGAAAACAAACGAATAATATATTTATTCATTATTTTTATATATTTTTATTTATTATTTTTCTCTATACTTTATTCTATAGTAACTATGATTTCCATCCCTATTCATGCCTCCTGAAATAAAATTTGACGTCAAAATATCTATAAATTTAATAGAAATTTTAAGTGTCGATGTCTTGCACATGCGCAGAGATCATCCATATGCTTAACATTGTGCATTTCGATTCAGATTTCCATCACGTTTGAAACTTGATTAATGGTGTTAAGAATCTTAGATTGCTGCGAAGTTCGAGGGATGCGTGCCCTGGTGGATAGAACTACATCTTGATATTTGTTTGTTTTTGATGGTCTCAAGTTCGAATCTGAAAAACAAACGAATAATATATTTATTCATTATTTTTATATATTTTTATTTATTATTTTTCTCTATACTTTATTCTATAGTAACTATGATTTCCATCCCTATTCTTGCCTAATGAAATAAAATTTGACGTCAAAATATCTATAAATTTAATAGAAATTTTAAGTGTCGATGTCTTGCACATGCGCAGAGATCATCCATATGCTTAACATTGTGCATTTCGATTCAGATTTCCATCACGTTTGAAACTTGATTAATGGTGTTAAGAATCTTAGATTGCTGCGTAGCTCGAGGGATTCGTGGCCTGGTGGATAGAACTACATCTTGATGTCTATTTGTTTTTGATGGTCTCAAGTTTGAATCTGGAAAACAAACGAATAATATATTTATTCATTATTTTAATATATTTTTATTTATTATTTTTCTCCATACTTTATTCTATAGTAACTATGATTTCCATCCCTATTCATGCTTCCTGAAATAAAATTTGACGTCAAAATATCTATAAATTTAATAGAAATTTTAAGTGTCGATGTCTTGCACATGCGCTGAGATCATCCATATGCTTAATATTGTGCATTTCGATTCAGATTTCCATCACGTTTGAAACTTGATTAAAGGTGTTAAGAATCTTAGATTGCTGCGTAGCTGGAGGGATGCGTGGCCTGGTGGATAGAACTACATCTTGATGTCTATTTGTTTTTGATGGTCTCAAGTTCGAATCTGGAAAACAAACGAATAATATATTTATTCATTATTTTTATATATTTTTATTTATTATTTTTCTCCATACTTTATTCTATAGTAACTATGATTTGCATCCCTATTCATGCTTCCTGAAATAAAATTTGACGTCAAAATATCTATAAATTTAATAGAAATTTTAAGTGTCGATGCCTTGCACATGTTCAGAGATCATCCATATGCTTAACATTGTGCATTTCGATTCAGATTTCCATCACGTTTGAAACTTGATTAAAGGTGTTAAGAATCTTAGATTGCTGCGTAGCTGGCGGGATGCGTGGCTTGGTGGATAGAACTACATCTTGATGTCTATTTGATTTTGATGGTCTCAAGTTCGAATCTGGAAAACAAACGAATATTATATTTATTCATTATTTTTATATATTTTTATTTATTATTTTTCTCCATACTTTATTCTATAGTAACTATGATTTCCATCCCTATTCATGCCTAATGAAATAAAATTTGACGTCAAAATATCTATAAATTTAATAGAAATTTTATGTGTCGATGTCTTGCACATGCGCAGAGATCATCAATATGCTTAACATTGTGCATTTCGATTCAGATTTCCATCACGTTTGAAACTTGATTAATGGTGTTAAGAATCTTAGATTGCTGTGTAGCTCGAGGGATTCGTGGCCTGGTGGATAGAACTACATCTTGATGTCTATTTGTTTTTGATGGTCTCAAGTTTGAATCTGGAAAACAAACGAATAATATATTTATTCATTATTTTAATATATTTTTATTTATTATTTTTCTCCATACTTTATTCTATAGTAACTATGATTTCTATCCCTATTCATGCTTCCTGAAATAAAATTTGACGTCAAAATATCTATAAATTTAATAGAAATTTTAAGTGTCGATGACTTGCACATGCGCAGAGATCATCCATATGCTTAATATTGTGCATTTCGATTCAGATTTCCATCACGTTTGAAACTTGATTAAAGGTGTTAAGAATCTTAGATTGCTGCGTAGCTTGAGGGATGCGTGGCCTGGTGGATAGAACTACATCTTGATGTCTATTTGTTTTTGATGGTCTCAAGTTCGAATCTGGAAAACAAACGAATAATATATTTATTCATTATTTTTATATATTTTTATTTATTATTTTTCTCCATACTTTATTCTATAGTAACTATGATTTGCATCCCTATTCATGCTTCCTGAAATAAAATTTGACGTCAAAATATCTATAAATTTAATAGAAATTTTAAGTGTCGATGCCTTGCACATGCGCAGAGATCATCCATATGCTTAACATTGTGCATTTCGATTCAGATTTCCATCACCTTTGAAACTTGATTAATGGTGTTAAGAACCTTAGATTGCTGCGTAGCTCGAGGGATTCGTGGCCTGGTGGATAGAACTACATCTTGATGTCTATTTGTTTTTGATGGACCCAAGTTTGAATCTGGAAAACAAACGAATAATATATTTATTCATTATTTTAATATATTTTTATTTATTATTTTTCTCCTTACTTTATTCTATAGTAACTATGATTTCCATCCCTATTCATGCTTCCTGAAATAAAATTTGACGTCAAAATATCTATAAATTTAATAGAAATTTTAAGTGTCGATGTTTTGCACATGCGCAGAGATCATCCATATGCTTAATATTGTGCATTTCGATTCAGATTTCCATCACGTTTGAAACTTGATTAAAGGTGTTAAGAATCTTAGATTGCTGCGTAGCTTGAGGGATGCGTGGCCTGGTGGATAGAACTACATCTTGATGTCTATTTGTTTTTGATGGTCTCAAGTTCGAATCTGGAAAACAAACGAATAATATTTTTATTCATTATTTTTATATATTTTTATTTATTATTTTTTTCTATACTTTATTCTATAGTAACTATGATTTCCATCCCTATTCATGCCTCCTGAAATAAAATTTGACGTCAAAATATCTATAAATTTAATAGAAATTTTAAGTGTCGATGTCTTGCACATGCGCAGAGATCATCCATATGCTTAACATTGTGCATTTCGATTCAGATTTCCATCACGTTTGAAACTTGATTAATGGTGTTAAGAATCTTAGATTGCTGCGCAGCTCGAGGGATGCGTGGCCTGGTGGATAGAACTACATCTTGATATTTGTTTGTTTTTGATGGTCTCAAGTTTGAATCTGGAAAACAAACGAATAATATATTTATTCATTATTTTTATATATTTTTATTTATTATTTTTCTCCATACTTTATTCTATAGTAACTATGACTTCCATCCCTATTCATGCTTCCTGAAATAAAATTTGACGTCAAAATATCTATAAGATTAATAGAAATTTTAAGTGTCGATGTCTTGCACATGCGCAGAGATCATCCATATGCTTAACATTGTGCATTTCGATTCAGATTTCCATCACGTTTGAAACTTGATTAATGGTGTTAAGAAACTTGGATTGGTGCGCAGCTCGAGGGATGCGTGGCGTGGTGGACAGAACTATATCTGGATATCTATTTGTTTTTGATGGTCTCAAGTTCGAATCTGTCAGCCGAACGAATAATATATTTATTCATTATTTTTATATATTTTTATTTATTATTTTTCTCTATACTTTATTCTATAGTAACTATGATTTCCATCCCTATTCATGCCTCCTGAAATAAAATTTGACGTCAAAATATCTATAAATTTAATAGAAATTTTAAGTGTCGATGTCTTGCACATGCGCAGAGATCATCCATATGCTTAACATTGTGCATTTCGATTCAGATTTCCATCACGTTTGAAACTTGATTAATGGTGTTAAGAATCTTAGATTGCTGCGAAGTTCGAGGGATGCGTGCCCTGGTGGATAGAACTACATCTTGATATTTGTTTGTTTTTGAAGGTCTCAAGTTCGAATCTGAAAAACAAACGAATAATATATTTATTCATTATTTTTATATAATTTTATTTATTATTTTTCTCCATACTTTATTCTATAGTAACTATGATTTGCATCCCTATTCATGCTTCCTGAAAGAAAATTTGACGTCAAAATATCTATAAATTTAATAGAAATTTTAAGTGTCGATGTCTTGCACATGCGCAGAGATCATCCATATGCTTAACATTGTGCATTTCGATTCAGATTTCCATCACGTTTGAAACTTGATTAATGGTGTTAAGAATCTTAGATTGCTGCGAAGTTCGAGGGATGCGTGCCCTGGTGGATAGAACTACATCTTGATATTTGTTTGTTTTTGAAGGTCTCAAGTTCGAATCTGAAAAACAAACGAATAATATATTTATTCATTATTTTTATATATTTTTATTTATTATTTTTCTCTATACTTTATTCTATAGTAACTATGATTAGCATCCCTATTCATGCTTCCTGAAATAAAATTTGACGTCAAAATATCTATAAATTTAATAGAAATTTTAAGTGTCGATGCCTTGCACATGCGCAGAGATCATCCATATGCTTAACATTGTGCATTTCGATTCAGATTTCCATCACGTTTGAAACTTGATTAATGGTGTTAAGAATCTTAGATTGCTGCGTAGCTCGAGGGATGCGTGGCCTGGTGGATAGAACTACATCTTGATATTTGTTTGTTTTTGATGGTCTCAAGTTCGAATCTGAAAAACAAACGAATAATATATTTATTCATTATTTTTATATATTTTTATTTATTATTTTTCTCCATACTTTATTCTATAGTAACTATGATTTGCATCCGTATTCATGCTTCCTGAAATAAAATTTGACGTCAAAATATCTATAAATTTAATAGAAATTTTAAGTGTCGATGCCTTGCACATGCGCAGAGATCATCCATATGCTTAACATTGTGCATTTCGATTCAGATTTCCATCACGTTTGAAACTTGATTAATGGTGTTAAGAATCTTAGATTGCTGCGAAGTTCGAGGGATGCGTGCCCTGGTGGATAGAACTACATCTTGATATTTGTTTGGTTTTGATGGTCTCAAGTTCGAATCTGAAAAACAAACGAATAATATATTTATTCATTATTTTTATATATTTTTATTTATTATTTTTCTCCATACTTTATTTTATAGTAACTATGATTTGCATCCCTATTCATGCTTCCTGAAATAAAATTTGACGTCAAAATATCTATAAGATTAATAGAAATTTTAAGTGTCGATGTCTTGCACATGCGCAGAGATCATCCATATACTTAACATTGTGCATTTCGATTCAGATTTCCATCACGTTTGAAACTTGATTAATGGTGTTAAGAAACTTGGATTGGTGCGCAGCTCGAGGGATGCGTGGCGTGGTGGACAGAACTCTATCTTGATATCTTTTTGTTTTTGATGGTCTCAAGTTCGAATCTGGAAAACAAACGAATAATATATTTATTGATTATTTTTAAATATTTTTATTTATTATTTTTCTCCATACTTTATTCTATAGTAACTATGATTTCCATCCCTATTCATGCTTCCTGAAATAAAATTTGACGTCAAAATATCTATAAATTTAATAGAAAATTTAAGTGTTTGAAACTTGATTAATGGTGTTAAGAATCTTAGATGGCTGCGTAGCTCGAGGGATGCGTGGCCTGGTGGATAGAACTACATCTTGATATTTGTTTGTTTTTGATGTTCTCAAGTTCGAATCTGGAAAACAAACGAATAATATATTTATTCATTATTCTTATATATTTTTATTTATTATTTTTCTCCATACTTTATTCTATAGTAACTATGACTTCCATTCCTATTCATGCTTCCTGAAATAAAATTTGACGTCAAAATATCTATAAGATTAATAGAAATTTTAAGTGTCGATGCCTTGCACATGCGCAGAGATCATCCATATGCTTAACATTGTGCATTTCGATTCAGATTTCCATCACCTTTGAAACTTGATTAATGGTGTTAAGAATCTTAGATTGCTGCGTAGCTCGAGGGATGCATGGCCTGGTGGATAGAACTACATCTTGATGTCTATTTGTTTTTGATGTTCTCAAGTTCGAATCTGGAAAACAAACGAATAATATATTTATTCATATATTTTTATATATTTTTATTTATTATTTTTCTCTATACTTTATTCTATAGTAACTATGATTTCCATCCCTATTCATGCCTAATGAAATAAAATTTGACGTCAAAATATCTATAAATTTAATAGAAATTTTAAGTGTCGATGTCTTGCACATGCGCAGAGATCATCCATATGCTTAACATTGTGCATTTCGATTCAGATTTCCATCACGTTTGAAACTTGATTAATGGTGTTAAGAATCTTAGATTGCTGCGTAGCTCGAGGGATTCGTGGCCTGGTGGAAAGAACTACATCTTGATGTCTATTTGTTTTTGATGGTCTCAAGTTTGAATCTGGAAAACAAACGAATAATATATTTATTCATTATTTTAATATATTTTTATTTATTATTTTTCTCCATACTTTATTCTATAGTAACTATGATTTCCATCCCTATTCATGCTTCCTGAAATAAAATTTGACGTCAAAATATCTATAAATTTAATAGAAATTTTAAGTGTCGATGTCTTGCACATGCGCAGAGATCATCCATATGCTTAATATTGTGCATTTCGATTCAGATTTCCATCACGTTTGAAACTTGATTAAAGGTGTTAAGAATCTTAGATTGCTGCGTAGCTGGAGGGATGCGTGGCCTGGTGGATAGAACTACATCTTGCTGTCTATTTGTTTTTGATGGTCTCAAGTTCGAATCTGGAAAACAAACGAATAATATATTTATTCATTATTTTTATATATTTTTATTTATTATTTTTCTCCATACTTTATTCTATAGTAACTATGATTTGCATCCCTATTCATGCTTCCTGAAATAAAATTTGACGTCAAAATATCTATAAATTTAATAGAAATTTTAAGTGTCGATGTCTTGCACATGCGCAGAGATCATCCATATGCTTAACATTGTGCATTTCGATTCAGATTTCCATCACGTTTGAAACTTGATTAAAGGTGTTAAGAATCTTAGATTGCTGCGTAGCTGGAGGGATGCGTGGCCTGGTGGATAGAACTACATCTTGCTGTCTATTTGTTTTTGATGGTCTCAAGTTCGAATCTGGAAAACAAACGAATAATATATTTATTCATTATTCTTATATATTTTTATTTATTATTTTTCTCCATACTTTATTCTATAGTAACTATGACTTCCATCCCTATTCATGCTTCCTGAAATAAAATTTGACGTCAAAATATCTATAAGATTAATAGAAATTTTAAGTGTCGATGCCTTGCACATGCGCAGAGATCATCCATATGCTTAACATTGTGCCTTTCGATTCAGATTTCCATCACCTTTGAAACTTGATTAATGGTGTTAAGAATCTTAGATGGCTGCGTAGCTCGAGGGATGCGTGGCCTGGTGGATAGAACTACATCTTGATATTTGTTTGTTTTTGATGTTCTCAAGTTCGAATCTGGAAAACAAACGAATAATATATTTATTCATTATTCTTATATATTTTTATTTATTATTTTTCTCCATACTTTATTCTATAGTAACTATGACTTCCATTCCTATTCATGCTTCCTGAAATAAAATTTGACGTCAAAATATCTATAAGATTAATAGAAATTTTAAGTGTCGATGCCTTGCACATGCGCAGAGATCATCCATATGCTTAAAATTGTGCATTTCGATTCAGATTTCCATCACCTTTGAAACTTGATTAATGGTGTTAAGAATCTTAGATTGCTGCGTAGCTCGAGGGATGCATGGCCTGGTGGATAGAACTACATCTTGATGTCTATTTGTTTTTGATGTTCTCAAGTTCGAATCTGGAAAACAAACGAATAATATATTTATTCATATATTTTTATATATTTTTATTTATTATTTTTCTCTATACTTTATTCTATAGTAACTATGATTTCCATCCCTATTCATGCCTAATGAAATAAAATTTGACGTCAAAATATCTATAAATTTAATAGAAATTTTAAGTGTCGATGTCTTGCACATGCGCAGAGATCATCCATATGCTTAACATTGTGCATTTCGATTCAGATTTCCATCACGTTTGAAACTTGATTAATGGTGTTAAGAATCTTAGATTGCTGCGTAGCTCGAGGGATTCGTGGCCTGGTGGAAAGAACTACATCTTGATGTCTATTTGTTTTTGATGGTCTCAAGTTTGAATCTGGAAAACAAACGAATAATATATTTATTCATTATTTTAATATATTTTTATTTATTATTTTTCTCCATACTTTATTCTATAGTAACTATGATTTCCATCCCTATTCATGCTTCCTGAAATAAAATTTGACGTCAAAATATCTATAAATTTAATAGAAATTTTAAGTGTCGATGTCTTGCACATGCGCAGAGATCATCCATATGCTTAATATTGTGCATTTCGATTCAGATTTCCATCACGTTTGAAACTTGATTAAAGGTGTTAAGAATCTTAGATTGCTGCGTAGCTGGAGGGATGCGTGGCCTGGTGGATTGAACTACATCTTGCTGTCTATTTGTTTTTGATGGTCTCAAGTTCGAATCTGGAAAACAAACGAATAATATATTTATTCATTATTTTTATATATTTTTATTTATTATTTTTCTCCATACTTTATTCTATAGTAACTATGATTTGCATCCCTATTCATGCTTCCTGAAATAAAATTTGACGTCAAAATATCTATAAATTTAATAGAAATTTTAAGTGTCGATGTCTTGCACATGCGCAGAGATCATCCATATGCTTAACATTGTGCATTTCGATTCAGATTTCCATCACGTTTGAAACTTGATTAATGGTGTTAAGAATCTTAGATGGCTGCATTGCTCGAGGGATGCGTGGCCTGGTGGATAGAACTACATCTTGATATTTGTTTGTTTTTGATGTTCTCAAGTTCGAATCTGGAAAACAAACGAATAATATATTTATTCATTATTCTTATATATTTTTATTTATTATTTTTCTCCATACTTTATTCTATAGTAACTATGACTTCCATCCCTATTCATGCTTCCTGAAATAAAATTTGACGTCAAAATATCTATAAGATTAATAGAAATTTTAAGTGTCGATGCCTTGCACATGCGCAGAGATCATCCATATGCTTAACATTGTGCCTTTCGATTCAGATTTCCATCACCTTTGAAACTTGATTAATGGTGTTAAGAATCTTAGATGGCTGCGTAGCTCGAGGGATGCGTGGCCTGGTGGATAGAACTACATCTTGATATTTGTTTGTTTTTGATGTTCTCAAGTTCGAATCTGGAAAACAAACGAATAATATATTTATTCATTATTCTTATATATTTTTATTTATTATTTTTCTCCATACTTTATTCTATAGTAACTATGACTTCCATCCCTATTCATGCTTCCTGAAATAAAATTTGACGTCAAAATATCTATAAGATTAATAGAAATTTTAAGTGTCGATGCCTTGCACATGCGCAGAGATCATCCATATGCTTAACATTGTGCATTTCGATTCAGATTTCCATCACCTTTGAAACTTGATTAATGGTGTTAAGAATCTTAGATTGCTGCGTAGCTCGAGGGATGCATGGCCTGGTGGATAGAACTACATCTTGATGTCTATTTGTTTTTGATGTTCTCAAGTTCGAATCTGGAAAACAAACGAATAATATATTTATTCATTATTTTTATATATTTTTATTTATTATTTTTCTCTATACTTTATTCTATAGTAACTATGATTTCCATCCCCATTCATGCCTAATGAAATAAAATTTGACGTCAAAATATCTATAAATTTAATAGAAATTTTAAGTGTCGATGTCTTGCACATGCGCAGAGATCATCCATATGCTTAACATTGTGCATTTCGATTCAGATTTCCATCACGTTTGAAACTTGATTAATGGTGTTAAGAATCTTAGATTGCTGCGTAGCTGGAGGGATTCGTGGCCTGGTGGATAGAACTACATCTTGATGTCTATTTGTTTTTGATGGTCTCAAGTTTGAATCTGGAAAACAAACGAATAATATATTTATTCATTATTTTAATATATTTTTATTTATTATTTTTCTCCATACTTTATTCTATAGTAACTATGATTTCCATCCCTATTCATGCTTCCTGAAATAAAATTTGACGTCAAAATATCTATAAATTTAATAGAAATTTTAAGTGTCGATGACTTGCACATGCGCAGAGATCATCCATATGCTTAATATTGTGCATTTCGATTCAGATTTCCATCACGTTTGAAACTTGATTAAAGGTGTTAAGAATCTTAGATTGCTGCGTAGCTTGAGGGATGCGTGGCCTGGTGGATAGAACTACATCTTGATGTCTATTTGTTTTTGATGGTCTCAACTTCGAATCTGGAAAACAAACGAATAATATATTTATTCATTATTTTTATATATTTTTATTTATTATTTTTCTCCATACTTTATTCTATAGTAACTATGATTTGCATCCCTATTCATGCTTCCTGAAATAAAATTTGACGTCAAAATATCTATAAATTTAATAGAAATTTTAAGTGTCGATGCCTTCCACATGCGCAGAGATCATCCATATGCTTAACATTGTGCATTTCGATTCAGATTTCCATCACGTTTGAAACTTGATTAATGGTGTTAAGAATCTTAGATTGCTGCGAAGTTCGAGGGATGCGTGCCCTGGTGGATAGAACTACATCTTGATATTTGTTTGTTTTTGAAGGTCTCAAGTTCGAATCTGAAAAACAAACGAATAATATATTTATTCATTATTTTTATATAATTTTATTTATTATTTTTCTCCATACTTTATTCTATAGTAACTATGATTTGCATCCCTATTCATGCTTCCTGAAAGAAAATTTGACTTCAAAATATCTATAAATTTAATAGAAATTTTAAGTGTCGATGTCTTGGACATGCGCAGAGATCATCCATATGCTTAACATTGTGCATTTCGATTCAGATTTCCATCACGTTTTAAACTTGATTAATGGTGTTAAAAATCTTAGATTGCTGCGTAGCTCGAGGGATGCGTGGCCTGGTGGATAGAACTACATCTTGATATTTGTTTGTTTTTGATGGTCTCAAGTTCGAATCTGAAAAACAAACGAATAATATATTTATTCATTATTTTTATATATTTTTATTTATTATTTTTCTCCATACTTTATTCTATAGTAACTATGATTTGCATCCCTATTCATGCTTCCTGAAATAAAATTTGACGTCAAAATATCTATAAATTTAATAGAAATTTTAAGTGTCGATGCCTTGCACATGCGCAGAAATCATCCATATGCTTAACATTGTGCATTTCGATTCAGATTTCCATCACGTTTGAAACTTGATTAATGGTGTTAAGAATCTTAGATTGCTGCGAAGTTCGAGGGATGCGTGCCCTGGTGGATAGAACTACATCTTGATATTTGTTTGGTTTTGATGGTCTCAAGTTCGAATCTGAAAAACAAACGAATAATATATTTATTCATTATTTTTATATATTTTTATTTATTATTTTTCTCCATACTTTATTCTATAGTAACTATGATTTGCATCCCTATTCATGCTTCCTGAAATAAAATTTGACGTCAAAATATCTATAAGATTAATAGAAATTTTAAGTGTCGATGTCTTGCACATGCGCAGAGATCATCCATATACTTAACATTGTGCATTTCGATTCAGATTTTCATCACGTTTGAAACTTGATTAATGGTGTTAAGAAACTTGGATTGGTGCTCAGCTCGAGGGATGCGTGGCGTGGTGGACAGAACTATATCTTGATATCTATTTGTTTTTGATGGTCTCAAGTTCGAATCTGGAAAACAAACGAATAATATATTTATTGATTATTTTTAAATATTTTTATTTATTATTTTTCTCCATACTTTATTCTATAGTAACTATGATTTCCATCCCTATTCATGCTTCCTGAAATAAAATTTGACGTCAAAATATCTATAAATTTAATAGAAATTTTAAGTGTCGATGCCTTGCACATGCGCAGAAATCATCCATATGCTTAACATTGTGCATTTCGATTCAGATTTCCATCACGTTTGAAACTTGATTAATGGTGTTAAGAATCTTAGATTGCTGCGAAGTTCGAGGGATGCGTGCCCTGGTGGATAGAACTACATCTTGATATTTGTTTGGTTTTGATGGTCTCAAGTTCGAATCTGAAAAACAAACGAATAATATATTTATTCATTATTTTTATATATTTTTATTTATTATTTTTCTCCATACTTTATTCTATAGTAACTATGATTTGCATCCCTATTCATGCTTCCTGAAATAAAATTTGACGTCAAAATATCTATAAGATTAATAGAAATTTTAAGTGTCGATGTCTTGCACATGCGCAGAGATCATCCATATACTTAACATTGTGCATTTCGATTCAGATTTTCATCACGTTTGAAACTTGATTAATGGTGTTAAGAAACTTGGATTGGTGCGCAGCTCGTGGGATGCGTGGCGTGGTGGACAGAACTATATCTTGATATCTATTTGTTTTTGATGGTCTCAAGTTCGAATCTGGAAAACAAACGAATAATATATTTATTGATTATTTTTAAATATTTTTATTTATTATTTTTCTCCATACTTTATTCTATAGTAACTATGATTTCCATCCCTATTCATGCTTCCTGAAATAAAATTTGACGTCAAAATATCTATAAATTTAATAGAAATTTTAAGTGTCGATGCCTTGCACATGCGCAGAAATCATCCATATGCTTAACATTGTGCATTTCGATTCAGATTTCCATCACGTTTGAAACTTGATTAATGGTGTTAAGAATCTTAGATTGCTGCGAAGTTCGAGGGATGCGTGCCCTGGTGGATAGAACTACATCTTGATATTTGTTTGGTTTTGATGGTCTCAAGTTCGAATCTGAAAAACAAACGAATAATATATTTATTCATTATTTTTATATATTTTTATTTATTATTTTTCTCCATACTTTATTCTATAGTAACTATGATTTGCATCCCTATTCATGCTTCCTGAAATAAAATTTGACGTCAAAATATCTATAAGATTAATAGAAATTTTAAGTGTCGATTTCTTGCACATGCGCAGAGATCATCCATATGCTTAACATTGTGCATTTCGATTCAGATTTCGATCACGTTTGAAACTTGATTAATGGTGTTAAGAATCTTAGATGGCTGCGTAGCTCGAGGGATGCGTGGCCTGGTGGATAGAACTACATCTTGATATTTGTTTGTTTTTGATGGTTTCAAGTTCGAATCTGGAAAACAAACGAATAATATATTTATTCATTATTCTTATATATTTTTATTTTTTATTTTTCTCCATACTTTATTCTATAGTAACTATGACTTCCATCCCTATTCATGCTTCCTGAAATAAAATTTGACGTCAAAATATCTATAAGATTAATAGAAATTTTAAGTGTCGATGTCTTGCACATGCGCAGAGATCATCCATATGCTTAACATTGTGCATTTCGATTCAGATTTCCATCACGTTTAAAACTTGATTAATGGTGTTAAGAAACTTGGATTGGTACGCAGCTCGAGGGATGCGTGGCGGGGTGGACAGAACTATATCTTGATATCTATTTGTTTTTGATGGTCTCAAGTTCGAATCTGTCAGCCGAACGAATAATATATTTATTCATTATTTTTATATATTTTTATTTATTATTTTTCTCTATACTTTATTCTAAAGTAACTATGATTTCCATCCCTATTAATGCCTCCTGAAATAAAATTTGACGTCAAAATATCTATAAATTTAATAGAAATTTTAAGTGTCGATGCCTTGCACATGCGCAGAGATCATCCATATGCTTAACATTGTGCATTTCGATTTAGATTTCCATCACGTTTGAATTTTGATTAATGGTGTTAAGAATCTTAGATTGCTGCGTAGCTCGAGGGATGCGTGCCCTGGTGGATAGAACTACATCTTCATATCTGTTTGTTTTTGATGGTCTCAAGTTCGAATATGGAAAACAAACGAATAATATATTTATTCATTATTTTTATATATTTTTATTTATTATTTTTCTCTATACTTTATTCTATAGTAACTATGATTTCCATCCCTATTCATGCCTCCTGAAATAAAATTTGACGTCAAAATATCTATAAATTTAATAGAAATTTTAAGTGTCGATGTCTTGCACATGCGCAGAGATCATCCATATGCTTAACATTGTGCATTTCGATTCAGATTTCCATCACGTTTGAAACTTGATTAATGGTGTTAAGAATCTTAGATTGCTGCGTAGCTCGAGGGATTCGTGGCCTGGTGGATAGAACTACATGTTGATGTCTATTTGTTTTTGATGGTCTCAAGTTCGAATCTGGAAAACAAACGAATAATATATTTATTCATTATTTTAATATATTTTTATTTATTATTTTTCTCCATACTTTATTCTATAGTAACTATGAATTCCATCCCTATTCATGCTTCCTGAAATAAAATTTGACGTCAAAATATCTATAAATTTAATAGAAATTTTAAGTGTCGATGTCTTGCACATGCGCAGAGATCATCCATATGCTTAACATTGTGCATTTCGATTCAGATTTCCATCGTTTGAAGCTTGTTTAATGGTGTTAAGAATCTTCAGATTGCTGCGTAGCTGGGGGGATGCGTGGCCTGGTGGATAGGTCTACATCTTGATATTTGTTTGTTTTTGATGGTCTCAAGTTCGAATCTGGAAAACAAACGAACAATATATTTATTCATTATTTTTATATATTTTTATTTATTATTTTTCTCCATACTTTATTCTATAGTAACTATGACTTCCATCCCTATTCATGCTTCCTGAAATAAAATTTGACGTCAAAATATCTATAAATTTAATAGAAATTTTAAGTGTCGATGTCTTGCACATGCGCAGAGATCATCCATATGCTTTACATTGTGCATTTCGATTCAGATTTCCATCACGTTTGAAACTTGTTTAATGGTGTTAAGAATCTTAGATTGCTGCGTAGCTCGAGGGATGCGTGGCCTGGTGGATAGAACTACATCTTGATATTTGTTTGTTTTTGATGGTCTCAAGTTCGAATCTGGAAAACAGACGAATGATATATTTATTCATTACTCTTATATATTTTTATTTATTATTTTTCTCTATACTTTATTCTATAGTAACTATGAATTCCATCCCTATTCATGCCTCCTGAAATAAAATTTGACGTCAAAATATCTATAAATTTAATAGAAATTTTAAGTGTCGATGTCTTGCACATGCGCAGAGATCATCCATATGCTTAACATTGTGCATTTCGATTCAGATTTCCATCACGTTTGCAACTTGATTAATGGTGTTAAGAATCTTAGATTGCTGCGTAGCTCGAGGGATTCGTGGCCTGGTGGATAGAACTACATCTTGATGTCTATTTGTTTTTGATGGTCTCAAGTTCGAATCTGGAAAACAAACGAATAATATATTTATTCATTATTTTTATATATTTTTATTTATTATTTTTCTCCATACTTTATTCTATAGTAACTATGATTTGCATCCCTATTCATGCTTCCTGAAATAAAATTTGACGTCAAAATATCTATAAATTTAATAGAAATTTTAAGTGTCGATGCCTTGCACATGCGCAGAGATCATCCATATACTTAACATTGTGCATTTCGATTCAGATTTCCATCACCTTTGAAACTTGATTAATGGTGTTAAGAATCTTAGATTGCTCCGTAGCTCGAGGGATGCATGGCCTGGTGGATAGAACTACATCTTGATGTCTATTTGTTTTTGATGGTCTTAAATTCGAATCTGGAAAACAAACGAATAATATATTCATTCATTATTTTTATATATTTTTATTTATTATTTTTCTCTATACTTTACTCTATAGTAACTATGATTTCTATCCCTATTCATGCCTAATGAAATAAAATTTGACGTCAAAATATCTATAAATTTAATAGAAATTTTAAGTGTCGATGTCTTGCACATGCGCAGAGATCATCCATATGCTTAACATTGTGCATTTCGATTCAGATTTCCATCACGTTTGAAACTTGATTAATGGTGTTAAGAATCTTAGATTGCTGCGAAGTTCGAGGGATGCGTGCCCTGGTGGATAGGTCTCAAGTTCGAATCTGTCAGCCGAACGAATAATATATTTATTCATTATTTTTATATATTTTTATTTATTATTTTTCTCTATACTTTATTCTATAGTAACTATGATTTCCATCCCTATTCATGCCTCCTGAAATAAAATTTGACGTCAAAATATCTATAAATTTAATAGAAATTTTAAGTGTCGATGTCTTGCACATGCGCAGAGATCATCCATATGCTTAACATTGTGCATTTCGATTCAGATTTCCATCACGTTTGAAACTTGATTAATGGTGTTAAGAATCTTAGATTGCTGCGAAGTTCGAGGGATGCGTGCCCTGGTGGATAGAACTACATCTTGATATTTGTTTGTTTTTGAAGGTCTCAAGTTCGAATCTGAAAAACAAACGAATAATATATTTATTCATTATTTTTATATAATTTTATTTATTATTTTTCTCCATACTTTATTCTATAGTAACTATGATTTGCATCCCTATTCATGCTTCCTGAAAGAAAATTTGACGTCAAAATATCTATAAATTTAATAGAAATTTTAAGTGTCGATGTCTTGCACATGCGCAGAGATCATCCATATGCTTAACATTGTGCATTTCGATTCAGATTTCCATCACGTTTGAAACTTGATTAATGGTGTTAAGAATCTTAGATTGCTGCGAAGTTCGAGGGATGCGTGCCCTGGTGGATAGAACTACATCTTGATATTTGTTTGTTTTTGAAGGTCTCAAGTTCGAATCTGAAAAACAAACGAATAATATATTTATTCATTATTTTTATATATTTTTATTTATTATTTTTCTCTATACTTTATTCTATAGTAACTATGATTAGCATCCCTATTCATGCTTCCTGAAATAAAATTTGACGTCAAAATATCTATAAATTTAATAGAAATTTTAAGTGTCGATGCCTTGCACATGCGCAGAGATCATCCATATGCTTAACATTGTGCATTTCGATTCAGATTTCCATCACGTTTGAAACTTGATTAATGGTGTTAAGAATCTTAGATTGCTGCGTAGCTCGAGGGATGCGTGGCCTGGTGGATAGAACTACATCTTGATATTTGTTTGTTTTTGATGGTCTCAAGTTCGAATCTGAAAAACAAACGAATAATATATTTATTCATTATTTTTATATATTTTTATTTATTATTTTTCTCCATACTTTATTCTATAGTAACTATGATTTGCATCCGTATTCATGCTTCCTGAAATAAAATTTGACGTCAAAATATCTATAAATTTAATAGAAATTTTAAGTGTCGATGCCTTGCACATGCGCAGAGATCATCCATATGCTTAACATTGTGCATTTCGATTCAGATTTCCATCACGTTTGAAACTTGATTAATGGTGTTAAGAATCTTAGATTGCTGCGAAGTTCGAGGGATGCGTGCCCTGGTGGATAGAACTACATCTTGATATTTGTTTGGTTTTGATGGTCTCAAGTTCGAATCTGAAAAACAAACGAATAATATATTTATTCATTATTTTTATATATTTTTATTTATTATTTTTCTCCATACTTTATTTTATAGTAACTATGATTTGCATCCCTATTCATGCTTCCTGAAATAAAATTTGACGTCAAAATATCTATAAGATTAATAGAAATTTTAAGTGTCGATGTCTTGCACATGCGCAGAGATCATCCATATACTTAACATTGTGCATTTCGATTCAGATTTCCATCACGTTTGAAACTTGATTAATGGTGTTAAGAAACTTGGATTGGTGCGCAGCTCGAGGGATGCGTGGCGTGGTGGACAGAACTCTATCTTGATATCTTTTTGTTTTTGATGGTCTCAAGTTCGAATCTGGAAAACAAACGAATAATATATTTATTGATTATTTTTAAATATTTTTATTTATTATTTTTCTCCATACTTTATTCTATAGTAACTATGATTTCCATCCCTATTCATGCTTCCTGAAATAAAATTTGACGTCAAAATATCTATAAATTTAATAGAAAATTTAAGTGTTTGAAACTTGATTAATGGTGTTAAGAATCTTAGATGGCTGCGTAGCTCGAGGGATGCGTGGCCTGGTGGATAGAACTACATCTTGATATTTGTTTGTTTTTGATGTTCTCAAGTTCGAATCTGGAAAACAAACGAATAATATATTTATTCATTATTCTTATATATTTTTATTTATTATTTTTCTCCATACTTTATTCTATAGTAACTATGACTTCCATTCCTATTCATGCTTCCTGAAATAAAATTTGACGTCAAAATATCTATAAGATTAATAGAAATTTTAAGTGTCGATGCCTTGCACATGCGCAGAGATCATCCATATGCTTAACATTGTGCATTTCGATTCAGATTTCCATCACCTTTGAAACTTGATTAATGGTGTTAAGAATCTTAGATTGCTGCGTAGCTCGAGGGATGCATGGCCTGGTGGATAGAACTACATCTTGATGTCTATTTGTTTTTGATGTTCTCAAGTTCGAATCTGGAAAACAAACGAATAATATATTTATTCATATATTTTTATATATTTTTATTTATTATTTTTCTCTATACTTTATTCTATAGTAACTATGATTTCCATCCCTATTCATGCCTAATGAAATAAAATTTGACGTCAAAATATCTATAAATTTAATAGAAATTTTAAGTGTCGATGTCTTGCACATGCGCAGAGATCATCCATATGCTTAACATTGTGCATTTCGATTCAGATTTCCATCACGTTTGAAACTTGATTAATGGTGTTAAGAATCTTAGATTGCTGCGTAGCTCGAGGGATTCGTGGCCTGGTGGAAAGAACTACATCTTGATGTCTATTTGTTTTTGATGGTCTCAAGTTTGAATCTGGAAAACAAACGAATAATATATTTATTCATTATTTTAATATATTTTTATTTATTATTTTTCTCCATACTTTATTCTATAGTAACTATGATTTCCATCCCTATTCATGCTTCCTGAAATAAAATTTGACGTCAAAATATCTATAAATTTAATAGAAATTTTAAGTGTCGATGTCTTGCACATGCGCAGAGATCATCCATATGCTTAATATTGTGCATTTCGATTCAGATTTCCATCACGTTTGAAACTTGATTAAAGGTGTTAAGAATCTTAGATTGCTGCGTAGCTGGAGGGATGCGTGGCCTGGTGGATAGAACTACATCTTGCTGTCTATTTGTTTTTGATGGTCTCAAGTTCGAATCTGGAAAACAAACGAATAATATATTTATTCATTATTTTTATATATTTTTATTTATTATTTTTCTCCATACTTTATTCTATAGTAACTATGATTTGCATCCCTATTCATGCTTCCTGAAATAAAATTTGACGTCAAAATATCTATAAATTTAATAGAAATTTTAAGTGTCGATGTCTTGCACATGCGCAGAGATCATCCATATGCTTAACATTGTGCATTTCGATTCAGATTTCCATCACGTTTGAAACTTGATTAAAGGTGTTAAGAATCTTAGATTGCTGCGTAGCTGGAGGGATGCGTGGCCTGGTGGATAGAACTACATCTTGCTGTCTATTTGTTTTTGATGGTCTCAAGTTCGAATCTGGAAAACAAACGAATAATATATTTATTCATTATTCTTATATATTTTTATTTATTATTTTTCTCCATACTTTATTCTATAGTAACTATGACTTCCATCCCTATTCATGCTTCCTGAAATAAAATTTGACGTCAAAATATCTATAAGATTAATAGAAATTTTAAGTGTCGATGCCTTGCACATGCGCAGAGATCATCCATATGCTTAACATTGTGCCTTTCGATTCAGATTTCCATCACCTTTGAAACTTGATTAATGGTGTTAAGAATCTTAGATGGCTGCGTAGCTCGAGGGATGCGTGGCCTGGTGGATAGAACTACATCTTGATATTTGTTTGTTTTTGATGTTCTCAAGTTCGAATCTGGAAAACAAACGAATAATATATTTATTCATTATTCTTATATATTTTTATTTATTATTTTTCTCCATACTTTATTCTATAGTAACTATGACTTCCATTCCTATTCATGCTTCCTGAAATAAAATTTGACGTCAAAATATCTATAAGATTAATAGAAATTTTAAGTGTCGATGCCTTGCACATGCGCAGAGATCATCCATATGCTTAAAATTGTGCATTTCGATTCAGATTTCCATCACCTTTGAAACTTGATTAATGGTGTTAAGAATCTTAGATTGCTGCGTAGCTCGAGGGATGCATGGCCTGGTGGATAGAACTACATCTTGATGTCTATTTGTTTTTGATGTTCTCAAGTTCGAATCTGGAAAACAAACGAATAATATATTTATTCATATATTTTTATATATTTTTATTTATTATTTTTCTCTATACTTTATTCTATAGTAACTATGATTTCCATCCCTATTCATGCCTAATGAAATAAAATTTGACGTCAAAATATCTATAAATTTAATAGAAATTTTAAGTGTCGATGTCTTGCACATGCGCAGAGATCATCCATATGCTTAACATTGTGCATTTCGATTCAGATTTCCATCACGTTTGAAACTTGATTAATGGTGTTAAGAATCTTAGATTGCTGCGTAGCTCGAGGGATTCGTGGCCTGGTGGAAAGAACTACATCTTGATGTCTATTTGTTTTTGATGGTCTCAAGTTTGAATCTGGAAAACAAACGAATAATATATTTATTCATTATTTTAATATATTTTTATTTATTATTTTTCTCCATACTTTATTCTATAGTAACTATGATTTCCATCCCTATTCATGCTTCCTGAAATAAAATTTGACGTCAAAATATCTATAAATTTAATAGAAATTTTAAGTGTCGATGTCTTGCACATGCGCAGAGATCATCCATATGCTTAATATTGTGCATTTCGATTCAGATTTCCATCACGTTTGAAACTTGATTAAAGGTGTTAAGAATCTTAGATTGCTGCGTAGCTGGAGGGATGCGTGGCCTGGTGGATTGAACTACATCTTGCTGTCTATTTGTTTTTGATGGTCTCAAGTTCGAATCTGGAAAACAAACGAATAATATATTTATTCATTATTTTTATATATTTTTATTTATTATTTTTCTCCATACTTTATTCTATAGTAACTATGATTTGCATCCCTATTCATGCTTCCTGAAATAAAATTTGACGTCAAAATATCTATAAATTTAATAGAAATTTTAAGTGTCGATGTCTTGCACATGCGCAGAGATCATCCATATGCTTAACATTGTGCATTTCGATTCAGATTTCCATCACGTTTGAAACTTGATTAATGGTGTTAAGAATCTTAGATGGCTGCATTGCTCGAGGGATGCGTGGCCTGGTGGATAGAACTACATCTTGATATTTGTTTGTTTTTGATGTTCTCAAGTTCGAATCTGGAAAACAAACGAATAATATATTTATTCATTATTCTTATATATTTTTATTTATTATTTTTCTCCATACTTTATTCTATAGTAACTATGACTTCCATCCCTATTCATGCTTCCTGAAATAAAATTTGACGTCAAAATATCTATAAGATTAATAGAAATTTTAAGTGTCGATGCCTTGCACATGCGCAGAGATCATCCATATGCTTAACATTGTGCCTTTCGATTCAGATTTCCATCACCTTTGAAACTTGATTAATGGTGTTAAGAATCTTAGATGGCTGCGTAGCTCGAGGGATGCGTGGCCTGGTGGATAGAACTACATCTTGATATTTGTTTGTTTTTGATGTTCTCAAGTTCGAATCTGGAAAACAAACGAATAATATATTTATTCATTATTCTTATATATTTTTATTTATTATTTTTCTCCATACTTTATTCTATAGTAACTATGACTTCCATCCCTATTCATGCTTCCTGAAATAAAATTTGACGTCAAAATATCTATAAGATTAATAGAAATTTTAAGTGTCGATGCCTTGCACATGCGCAGAGATCATCCATATGCTTAACATTGTGCATTTCGATTCAGATTTCCATCACCTTTGAAACTTGATTAATGGTGTTAAGAATCTTAGATTGCTGCGTAGCTCGAGGGATGCATGGCCTGGTGGATAGAACTACATCTTGATGTCTATTTCTTTTTGATGTTCTCAAGTTCGAATCTGGAAAACAAACGAATAATATATTTATTCATTATTTTTATATATTTTTATTTATTATTTTTCTCTATACTTTATTCTATAGTAACTATGATTTCCATCCCCATTCATGCCTAATGAAATAAAATTTGACGTCAAAATATCTATAAATTTAATAGAAATTTTAAGTGTCGATGTCTTGCACATGCGCAGAGATCATCCATATGCTTAACATTGTGCATTTCGATTCAGATTTCCATCACGTTTGAAACTTGATTAATGGTGTTAAGAATCTTAGATTGCTGCGTAGCTGGAGGGATTCGTGGCCTGGTGGATAGAACTACATCTTGATGTCTATTTGTTTTTGATGGTCTCAAGTTTGAATCTGGAAAACAAACGAATAATATATTTATTCATTATTTTAATATATTTTTATTTATTATTTTTCTCCATACTTTATTCTATAGTAACTATGATTTCCATCCCTATTCATGCTTCCTGAAATAAAATTTGACGTCAAAATATCTATAAATTTAATAGAAATTTTAAGTGTCGATGACTTGCACATGCGCAGAGATCATCCATATGCTTAATATTGTGCATTTCGATTCAGATTTCCATCACGTTTGAAACTTGATTAAAGGTGTTAAGAATCTTAGATTGCTGCGTAGCTTGAGGGATGCGTGGCCTGGTGGATAGAACTACATCTTGATGTCTATTTGTTTTTGATGGTCTCAACTTCGAATCTGGAAAACAAACGAATAATATATTTATTCATTATTTTTATATATTTTTATTTATTATTTTTCTCCATACTTTATTCTATAGTAACTATGATTTGCATCCCTATTCATGCTTCCTGAAATAAAATTTGACGTCAAAATATCTATAAATTTAATAGAAATTTTAAGTGTCGATGCCTTCCACATGCGCAGAGATCATCCATATGCTTAACATTGTGCATTTCGATTCAGATTTCCATCACGTTTGAAACTTGATTAATGGTGTTAAGAATCTTAGATTGCTGCGAAGTTCGAGGGATGCGTGCCCTGGTGGATAGAACTACATCTTGATATTTGTTTGTTTTTGAAGGTCTCAAGTTCGAATCTGAAAAACAAACGAATAATATATTTATTCATTATTTTTATATAATTTTATTTATTATTTTTCTCCATACTTTATTCTATAGTAACTATGATTTGCATCCCTATTCATGCTTCCTGAAAGAAAATTTGACTTCAAAATATCTATAAATTTAATAGAAATTTTAAGTGTCGATGTCTTGGACATGCGCAGAGATCATCCATATGCTTAACATTGTGCATTTCGATTCAGATTTCCATCACGTTTTAAACTTGATTAATGGTGTTAAAAATCTTAGATTGCTGCGTAGCTCGAGGGATGCGTGGCCTGGTGGATAGAACTACATCTTGATATTTGTTTGTTTTTGATGGTCTCAAGTTCGAATCTGAAAAACAAACGAATAATATATTTATTCATTATTTTTATATATTTTTATTTATTATTTTTCTCCATACTTTATTCTATAGTAACTATGATTTGCATCCCTATTCATGCTTCCTGAAATAAAATTTGACGTCAAAATATCTATAAATTTAATAGAAATTTTAAGTGTCGATGCCTTGCACATGCGCAGAAATCATCCATATGCTTAACATTGTGCATTTCGATTCAGATTTCCATCACGTTTGAAACTTGATTAATGGTGTTAAGAATCTTAGATTGCTGCGAAGTTCGAGGGATGCGTGCCCTGGTGGATAGAACTACATCTTGATATTTGTTTGGTTTTGATGGTCTCAAGTTCGAATCTGAAAAACAAACGAATAATATATTTATTCATTATTTTTATATATTTTTATTTATTATTTTTCTCCATACTTTATTCTATAGTAACTATGATTTGCATCCCTATTCATGCTTCCTGAAATAAAATTTGACGTCAAAATATCTATAAGATTAATAGAAATTTTAAGTGTCGATGTCTTGCACATGCGCAGAGATCATCCATATACTTAACATTGTGCATTTCGATTCAGATTTTCATCACGTTTGAAACTTGATTAATGGTGTTAAGAAACTTGGATTGGTGCTCAGCTCGAGGGATGCGTGGCGTGGTGGACAGAACTATATCTTGATATCTATTTGTTTTTGATGGTCTCAAGTTCGAATCTGGAAAACAAACGAATAATATATTTATTGATTATTTTTAAATATTTTTATTTATTATTTTTCTCCATACTTTATTCTATAGTAACTATGATTTCCATCCCTATTCATGCTTCCTGAAATAAAATTTGACGTCAAAATATCTATAAATTTAATAGAAATTTTAAGTGTCGATGCCTTGCACATGCGCAGAAATCATCCATATGCTTAACATTGTGCATTTCGATTCAGATTTCCATCACGTTTGAAACTTGATTAATGGTGTTAAGAATCTTAGATTGCTGCGAAGTTCGAGGGATGCGTGCCCTGGTGGATAGAACTACATCTTGATATTTGTTTGGTTTTGATGGTCTCAAGTTCGAATCTGAAAAACAAACGAATAATATATTTATTCATTATTTTTATATATTTTTATTTATTATTTTTCTCCATACTTTATTCTATAGTAACTATGATTTGCATCCCTATTCATGCTTCCTGAAATAAAATTTGACGTCAAAATATCTATAAGATTAATAGAAATTTTAAGTGTCGATGTCTTGCACATGCGCAGAGATCATCCATATACTTAACATTGTGCATTTCGATTCAGATTTTCATCACGTTTGAAACTTGATTAATGGTGTTAAGAAACTTGGATTGGTGCGCAGCTCGTGGGATGCGTGGCGTGGTGGACAGAACTATATCTTGATATCTATTTGTTTTTGATGGTCTCAAGTTCGAATCTGGAAAACAAACGAATAATATATTTATTGATTATTTTTAAATATTTTTATTTATTATTTTTCTCCATACTTTATTCTATAGTAACTATGATTTCCATCCCTATTCATGCTTCCTGAAATAAAATTTGACGTCAAAATATCTATAAATTTAATAGAAATTTTAAGTGTCGATGCCTTGCACATGCGCAGAAATCATCCATATGCTTAACATTGTGCATTTCGATTCAGATTTCCATCACGTTTGAAACTTGATTAATGGTGTTAAGAATCTTAGATTGCTGCGAAGTTCGAGGGATGCGTGCCCTGGTGGATAGAACTACATCTTGATATTTGTTTGGTTTTGATGGTCTCAAGTTCGAATCTGAAAAACAAACGAATAATATATTTATTCATTATTTTTATATATTTTTATTTATTATTTTTCTCCATACTTTATTCTATAGTAACTATGATTTGCATCCCTATTCATGCTTCCTGAAATAAAATTTGACGTCAAAATATCTATAAGATTAATAGAAATTTTAAGTGTCGATTTCTTGCACATGCGCAGAGATCATCCATATGCTTAACATTGTGCATTTCGATTCAGATTTCGATCACGTTTGAAACTTGATTAATGGTGTTAAGAATCTTAGATGGCTGCGTAGCTCGAGGGATGCGTGGCCTGGTGGATAGAACTACATCTTGATATTTGTTTGTTTTTGATGGTTTCAAGTTCGAATCTGGAAAACAAACGAATAATATATTTATTCATTATTCTTATATATTTTTATTTTTTATTTTTCTCCATACTTTATTCTATAGTAACTATGACTTCCATCCCTATTCATGCTTCCTGAAATAAAATTTGACGTCAAAATATCTATAAGATTAATAGAAATTTTAAGTGTCGATGTCTTGCACATGCGCAGAGATCATCCATATGCTTAACATTGTGCATTTCGATTCAGATTTCCATCACGTTTAAAACTTGATTAATGGTGTTAAGAAACTTGGATTGGTACGCAGCTCGAGGGATGCGTGGCGGGGTGGACAGAACTATATCTTGATATCTATTTGTTTTTGATGGTCTCAAGTTCGAATCTGTCAGCCGAACGAATAATATATTTATTCATTATTTTTATATATTTTTATTTATTATTTTTCTCTATACTTTATTCTAAAGTAACTATGATTTCCATCCCTATTAATGCCTCCTGAAATAAAATTTGACGTCAAAATATCTATAAATTTAATAGAAATTTTAAGTGTCGATGCCTTGCACATGCGCAGAGATCATCCATATGCTTAACATTGTGCATTTCGATTTAGATTTCCATCACGTTTGAATTTTGATTAATGGTGTTAAGAATCTTAGATTGCTGCGTAGCTCGAGGGATGCGTGCCCTGGTGGATAGAACTACATCTTCATATCTGTTTGTTTTTGATGGTCTCAAGTTCGAATATGGAAAACAAACGAATAATATATTTATTCATTATTTTTATATATTTTTATTTATTATTTTTCTCTATACTTTATTCTATAGTAACTATGATTTCCATCCCTATTCATGCCTCCTGAAATAAAATTTGACGTCAAAATATCTATAAATTTAATAGAAATTTTAAGTGTCGATGTCTTGCACATGCGCAGAGATCATCCATATGCTTAACATTGTGCATTTCGATTCAGATTTCCATCACGTTTGAAACTTGATTAATGGTGTTAAGAATCTTAGATTGCTGCGTAGCTCGAGGGATTCGTGGCCTGGTGGATAGAACTACATGTTGATGTCTATTTGTTTTTGATGGTCTCAAGTTCGAATCTGGAAAACAAACGAATAATATATTTATTCATTATTTTAATATATTTTTATTTATTATTTTTCTCCATACTTTATTCTATAGTAACTATGAATTCCATCCCTATTCATGCTTCCTGAAATAAAATTTGACGTCAAAATATCTATAAATTTAATAGAAATTTTAAGTGTCGATGTCTTGCACATGCGCAGAGATCATCCATATGCTTAACATTGTGCATTTCGATTCAGATTTCCATCGTTTGAAGCTTGTTTAATGGTGTTAAGAATCTTCAGATTGCTGCGTAGCTGGGGGGATGCGTGGCCTGGTGGATAGGTCTACATCTTGATATTTGTTTGTTTTTGATGGTCTCAAGTTCGAATCTGGAAAACAAACGAACAATATATTTATTCATTATTTTTATATATTTTTATTTATTATTTTTCTCCATACTTTATTCTATAGTAACTATGACTTCCATCCCTATTCATGCTTCCTGAAATAAAATTTGACGTCAAAATATCTATAAATTTAATAGAAATTTTAAGTGTCGATGTCTTGCACATGCGCAGAGATCATCCATATGCTTTACATTGTGCATTTCGATTCAGATTTCCATCACGTTTGAAACTTGTTTAATGGTGTTAAGAATCTTAGATTGCTGCGTAGCTCGAGGGATGCGTGGCCTGGTGGATAGAACTACATCTTGATATTTGTTTGTTTTTGATGGTCTCAAGTTCGAATCTGGAAAACAGACGAATGATATATTTATTCATTACTCTTATATATTTTTATTTATTATTTTTCTCTATACTTTATTCTATAGTAACTATGAATTCCATCCCTATTCATGCCTCCTGAAATAAAATTTGACGTCAAAATATCTATAAATTTAATAGAAATTTTAAGTGTCGATGTCTTGCACATGCGCAGAGATCATCCATATGCTTAACATTGTGCATTTCGATTCAGATTTCCATCACGTTTGCAACTTGATTAATGGTGTTAAGAATCTTAGATTGCTGCGTAGCTCGAGGGATTCGTGGCCTGGTGGATAGAACTACATCTTGATGTCTATTTGTTTTTGATGGTCTCAAGTTCGAATCTGGAAAACAAACGAATAATATATTTATTCATTATTTTTATATATTTTTATTTATTATTTTTCTCCATACTTTATTCTATAGTAACTATGATTTGCATCCCTATTCATGCTTCCTGAAATAAAATTTGACGTCAAAATATCTATAAATTTAATAGAAATTTTAAGTGTCGATGCCTTGCACATGCGCAGAGATCATCCATATACTTAACATTGTGCATTTCGATTCAGATTTCCATCACCTTTGAAACTTGATTAATGGTGTTAAGAATCTTAGATTGCTCCGTAGCTCGAGGGATGCATGGCCTGGTGGATAGAACTACATCTTGATGTCTATTTGTTTTTGATGGTCTTAAATTCGAATCTGGAAAACAAACGAATAATATATTCATTCATTATTTTTATATATTTTTATTTATTATTTTTCTCTATACTTTACTCTATAGTAACTATGATTTCTATCCCTATTCATGCCTAATGAAATAAAATTTGACGTCAAAATATCTATAAATTTAATAGAAATTTTAAGTGTCGATGTCTTGCACATGCGCAGAGATCATCCATATGCTTAACATTGTGCATTTCGATTCAGATTTCCATCACGTTTGAAACTTGATTAATGGTGTTAAGAATCTTAGATTGCTGCGAAGTTCGAGGGATGCGTGCCCTGGTGGATAGAACTACATCTTGGTATTTGTTTGTTTTTGAAGGTCTCAAGTTCGAATCTGAAAAACAAACGAATAATATATTTATTCATTATTTTTATATAATTTTATTTATTATTTTTCTCCATACTTTATTCTATAGTAACTATGATTTGCATCCCTATTCATGCTTCCTGAAAGAAAATTTGACGTCAAAATATCTATAAATTTAATAGAAATTTTAAGTGTCGATGTCTTGGACATGCGCAGAGATCATCCATATGCTTAACATTGTGCATTTCGATTCAGATTTCCATCACGTTTTAAACTTGATTAATGGTGTTAAGAATCTTAGATTGCTGCGTAGCTCGAGGGATGCGTGGCCTGGTGGATAGAACTACATCTTGATATTTGTTTGTTTTTGATGGTCTCAAGTTCGAATCTGAAAAACAAACGAATAATATATTTATTCATTATTTTTATATATTTTTATTTATTATTTTTCTCCATACTTTATTCTATAGTAACTATGATTTGCATCCCTATTCATGCTTCCTGAAATAAAATTTGACGTCAAAATATCTATAAATTTAATAGAAATTTTAAGTGTCGATGCCTTGCACATTCGCAGAGATCATCCATATACTTAACATTGTGCATTTCGATTCAGATTTTCATCACGTTTGAAACTTGATTAATGGTGTTAAGAAACTTGGATGGCTGCGTAGCTCGAGGGATGCGTGGCCTGGTGGATAGAACTACATCTTGATATTTGTTTGTTTTTGATGTTCCCAAGTTCGAATCTGGAAAACAAACGAATAATATATTTATTCATTATTTTTATATATTTTTATTTATTATTTTTCTCCATACTTTATTCTATAGTAACTATGATTTGCATCCCTATTCATGCTTCCTGAAATAAAATTTGACGTCAAAATATCTATAAATTTAATAGAAATTTTAAGTGTCGATGCCTTGCACATGCGCAGAGATCATCCATATGCTTAACATTGTGCATTTCGATTCAGATTTCCATCACGTTTGAAACTTGATTAATGGTGTTAAGAATCTTAGATGGCTGCGTAGCTCGAGGGATGCGTGGCCTGGTGGATAGAACTACATCTTGATATTTGTTTGTTTTTGATGGTTTCAAGTTCGAATCTGGAAAACAAACGAATAATATATTTATTCATTATTCTTATATATTTTTATTTTTTATTTTTCTCCATACTTTATTCTATAGTAACTATGACTTCCATCCCTATTCATGCTTCCTGAAATAAAATTTGACGTCAAAATATCTATAAGATTAATAGAAATTTTAAGTGTCGATGTCTTGCACATGCGCAGAGATCATCCATATGCTTAACATTGTGCATTTCGATTCAGATTTCCATCACGTTTAAAACTTGATTAATGGTGTTAAGAAACTTGGATTGGTACGCAGCTCGAGGGATGCGTGGCGGGGTGGACAGAACTATATCTTGATATCTATTTGTTTTTGATGGTCTCAAGTTCGAATCTGTCAGCCGAACGAATAATATATTTATTCATTATTTTTATATATTTTTATTTTTTTTTTTCTCTATACTTTATTCTAAAGTAACTATGATTTCCATCCCTATTAATGCCTCCTGAAATAAAATTTGACGTCAAAATATCTATAAATTTAATAGAAATTTTAAGTGTCGATGCCTTGCACATGCGCAGAGATCATCCATATGCTTAACATTGTGCATTTCGATTTAGATTTCCATCACGTTTGAATTTTGATTAATGGTGTTAAGAATCTTAGATTGCTGCGTAGCTCGAGGGATGCGTGGCCTGGTGGATAGAACTACATCTTCATATCTGTTTGTTTTTGATGGTCTCAAGTTCGAATCTGGAAAACAAACGAACAATATATTTATTCATTATTTTTATATATTTTTATTTATTATTTTTCTCCATACTTTATTCTATAGTAACTATTACTTCCATCCCTATTCATGCTTCCTGAAATAAAATTTGACGTCAAAATACCTATAAATTTAATAGAAATTTTAAGTGTCGATGTCTTGCACATACGCAGAGATCATCCATATCCTTAACACTATGCATTTCGATTCAGATTTCCATCACGTTTGAAACTTGATTAATGGTGTTAAGAAACTTAGATTGGTGCGCAGCTCGAGGGATGCGTGGCGTGATGGACAGAACTACATCTTGATATCTATTTGTTTTTGATGGTCTCAAGTTCGAATCTGGAAAACAGACGAATGATGTATTTATTCATTATTCTTATATATTTTTATTTATTATTTTTCTCCATACTTTATTCTATAGTAACTATGATTTCCATCCCTATTCATGCTTCCTGAAATAAAATTTGACGTCAAAATATCTATAAGATTAACAGAAATTTTAAGTGTCGATGTCTTGCACATGCGCAGAGATCATCCATATGCTTAACATTGTGCATTTCGATTCAGATTTCCATCACGTTTGAAACTTTTTTAATGGTGTTAAGAATCTTAGATTGCTGCGTAGCTCGAGGGATGCGTGGCCTGGTGGATAGAACTACATCTTGGTATTTGTTTGTTTTTGCTGGTCTCAAGTTCGAATCTGGAAAACAGACGAATGATATATTTATTCATTATTCTTATATATTTTTATTTATTATTTTTCTCTATACTTTATTCTATAGTAACTATGATTTCCATCCCTATTCATGCCTCCTGAAATAAAATTTGACGTCAAAATATCTATAAATTTAATAGAAATTTTAAGTGTCGATGTCTTGCACATGCGCAGAGATCATCCATATGCTTAACATTGTGCATTTCGATTCAGATTTCCATCACGTTTGAAACTTGATTAATGGTGTTAAGAATCTTAGATTGCTGCGTAGCTCGAGGGATTCGTGGCCTGGTGGATAGAACTACATGTTGATGTCTATTTGTTTTTGATGGTCTCAAGTTCGAATCTGGAAAACAAACGAATAATATATTTATTCATTATTTTAATATATTTTTATTTATTATTTTTCTCCATACTTTATTCTATAGTAACTATGAATTCCATCCCTATTCATGCTTCCTGAAATAAAATTTGACGTCAAAATATCTATATATTTAATAGAAATTTTAAGTGTCGATGTCTTGCACATGCGCAGAGATCATCCATATGCTTAACATTGTGCATTTCGATTCAGATTTCCATCACGTTTGAAACTTGTTTAATGGTGTTAAGAATCTTAGATTGCTGCGTAGCTGGAGGGATGCGTGGCCTGGTGGATAGATCTACATCTTGATATTTGTTTGTTTTTGATGGTCTCAAGTTCGAATCTGGAAAACAAACGAACAATATATTTATTCATTATTTTTATATATTTTTATTTATTATTTTTCTCCATACTTTATTCTATAGTAACTATGACTTCCATCCCTATTCATGCCTAATGAAATAAAATTTGACGTCAAAATATCTATAAATTTAATAGAAATTTTAAGTGTCGATGTCTTGCACATGCGCAGAGATCATGCATATGCTTAACATTGTGCATTTCGATTCAGATTTCCATCACGTTTGAAACTTGTTTAATGGTGTTAAGAATCTTAGATTGCTGCGTAGCTGGAGGGATGCGTGGCCTGGTGGATAGATCTACATCTTGATATTTGTTTGTTTTTGATGGTCTCAAGTTCGAATCAGGAAAACAAACGAATAATATATTTATTCATTATTTTAATATATTTTTATTTATTATTTTTCTCCATACTTTATTCTATAGTAACTATGACTTCCATCCCTATTCATGCTTCCTGAAATAAAATTTGACGTCAAAATATCTATAAATTTAATAGAAATTTTAAGTGTCGATGTCTTGCACATGCGCAGAGATCATCCATATCCTTAACACTATGCATTTCGATTCAGATTTCCATCACGTTTGAAACTTGATTAATGGTGTTAAGAAACTTAGATTGGTGCGCAGCTCGAGGGATGCGTGGCGTGATGGACAGAACTACATCTTGATATCTATTTGTTTTTGATGGTCTCAAGTTCGAATCTGGAAAACAGACGAATGTTATATTTATTCATTATTCTTATATATTTTTATTTATTATTTTTCTCCATACTTTATTCTATAGTAACTATGATTTCCATCCCTATTCATGCTTCCTGAAATAAAATTTGACGTCAAAATATCTATTAGATTAATAGAAATTTTAAGTGTCGATGTCTTGCACATGCGCAGAGATCATAAATATGCTTAACATTTTGCATTTCGATTCAGATTTCCATCACGTTTGAAACTTGATTAATGGTGTTAAGAAACTTAGATTGGTGCGCAGCTCGAGGGATGCGTGGCGTGGTGGACAGAACTACATCTTGATATCTATTTGTTTTTGATGGTCTCAAGTTCGAATCTGTAAGCCGAACGAATAATATATTTATTCATTATTCTTATATATTTTTATTTATTATTTTTCTCCATACTTTATTCTATAGTAACTATGATTTCCATCCCTATTCATGCTTCCTGAAATAAAGTTTGACGTCAAAATATTTATAAATTTAATAGAAATTTTAAGTGTCGATGTCTTGCACATGCGCAGAGATCATCCATATCCTTAACATTGTGCATTTCGATTCAGATTTCCATCAAGTTTGAAACTTGATTAATGGTGTTAAGAATCTTAGATTGCTGCGTAGCTCGAGGGATGCGTGGCCTGGTGGACAGAACTACATCTTGATGTCTATTTGTTTTTGATGGTCTCAAGTTCGAATCTGGAAAACAAACGAATAATATATTTATTCATTATTCTTATATATTTTTATTTATTATTTTTCTCCATACTTTATTCTATAGTAACTATGATTTCCATCCCTATTCATGCTTCCTGAAATAAAATTTGACGTCAAAATATCTATAAGATTAATAGAAATTTTAAGTGTCGATGTCTTGCACATGCGCAGAGATCATCCATATGCTTAACATTGTGCATTTCGATTCAGATTTCCATCACGTTTGAAACTTTTTTAATGGTGTTAAGAATCTTAGATTGCTGCGTAGCTCGAGGGATGCGTGGCCTGGTGGATAGAACTACATCTTGATATTTGTTTGTTTTTGCTGGTCTCAAGTTCGAATCTGGAAAACAGACGAATGATATATTTATTCATTATTCTTATATATTTTTATTTATTATTTTTCTCTATACTTTATTCTATAGTAACTATGATTTCCATCCCTATTCATGCCTCCTGAAATAAAATTTGACGTCAAAATATCTATAAATTTAATAGAAATTTTAAGTGTCGATGTCTTGCACATGCGCAGAGATCATCCATATGCTTAACATTGTGCATTTCGATTCAGATTTCCATCACGTTTGAAACTTGATTAATGGTGTTAAGAATCTTAGATTGCTGCGTAGCTCGAGGGATTCGTGGCCTGGTGGATAGAACTACATCTTGATATTTGTTTGTTTTTGATGGTCTCAAGTTCGAATCTGAAAAACAAACGAATAATATATTTATTCATTATTTTTATATATTTTTATTTATTATTTTTCTCCATACTTTATTCTATAGTAACTATGATTTGCATCCCTATTCATGCTTCCTGAAATAAAATTTGACGTCAAAATATCTATAAATTTAATAGAAATTTTAAGTGTCGATGCCTTGCACATGCGCAGAGATCATCCATATGCTTAACATTGTGCATTTCGATTCAGATTTCCATCACGTTTGAAACTTGATTAATGGTGTTAAGAATCTTAGATGGCTGCGTAGCTCGAGGGATGCGTGGCCTGGTGGATAGAACTACATCTTGATATTTGTTTGTTTTTGATGGTTTCAAGTTCGAATCTGGAAAACAAACGAATAATATATTTATTCATTATTCTTATATATTTTTATTTTTTATTTTTCTCCATACTTTATTCTATAGTAACTATGACTTCCATCCCTATTCATGCTTCCTGAAATAAAATTTGACGTCAAAATATCTATAAGATTAATAGAAATTTTAAGTGTCGATGTCTTGCACATGCGCAGAGATCATCCATATGCTTAACATTGTGCATTTCGATTCAGATTTCCATCACGTTTAAAACTTGATTAATGGTGTTAAGAAACTTGGATTGGTACGCAGCTCGAGGGATGCGTGGCGGGGTGGACAGAACTATATCTTGATATCTATTTGTTTTTGATGGTCTCAAGTTCGAATCTGTCAGCCGAACGAATAATATATTTATTCATTATTTTTATATATTTTTATTTATTTTTTTTCTCTATACTTTATTCTAAAGTAACTATGATTTCCATCCCTATTAATGCCTCCTGAAATAAAATTTGACGTCAAAATATCTATAAATTTAATAGAAATTTTAAGTGTCGATGCCTTGCACATGCGCAGAGATCATCCATATGCTTAACATTGTGCATTTCGATTTAGATTTCCATCACGTTTGAATTTTGATTAATGGTGTTAAGAATCTTAGATTGCTGCGTAGCTCGAGGGATGCGTGGCCTGGTGGATAGAACTACATCTTCATATCTGTTTGTTTTTGATGGTCTCAAGTTCGAATCTGGAAAACAAACGAACAATATATTTATTCATTATTTTTATATATTTTTATTTATTATTTTTCTCCATACTTTATTCTATAGTAACTATGACTTACATCCCTATTCATGCTTCCTGAAATAAAATTTGACGTCAAAATATCTATAAATTTAATAGAAATTTTAAGTGTCGATGTCTTGCACATGCGCAGAGATCATCCATATGCTTTACATTGTGCATTTCGATTCAGATTTCCATCAGGTTTGAAACTTGTTTAATGGTGTTAAGAATCTTAGATTGCTGCGTAGCTGGAGGGATGCGTGGCCTGGTGGATAGATCTACATCTTGATATTTGTTTGTTTTTGATGGTCTCAAGTTCGAATCTGGAAAACAAACGAATAATATATTTATTCATTATTTTAATATATTTTTACTTATTATTTTTCTCCATACTTTATTCTATAGTAACTATTACTTCCATCCCTATTCATGCTTCCTGAAATAAAATTTGACGTCAAAATACCTATAAATTTAATAGAAATTTTAAGTGTCGATGTCTTGCACATGCGCAGAGATCATCCATATCCTTAACACTATGCATTTCGATTCAGATTTCCATCACGTTTGAAACTTGATTAATGGTGTTAAGAAACTTAGATTGGTGCGCAGCTCGAGGGATGCGTGGCGTGATGGACAGAACTACATCTTGATATCTATTTGTTTTTGATGGTCTCAAGTTCGAATCTGGAAAACAGACGAATGATATATTTATTCATTATTCTTATATATTTTTATTTATTATTTTTCTCCATACTTTATTCTATAGTAACTATGATTTCCATCCCTATTCATGCTTCCTGAAATAAAATTTGACGTCAAAATATCTATAAGATTAATAGAAATTTTAAGTGTCGATGTCTTGCACATGCGCAGAGATCATCCATATGCTTAACATTGTGCATTTCGATTCAGATTTCCATCACGTTTGAAACTTTTTTAATGGTGTTAAGAATCTTAGATTGCTGCGTAGCTCGAGGGATGCGTGGCCTGGTGGATAGAACTACATCTTGATATTTGTTTGTTTTTGCTGGTCTCAAGTTCGAATCTGGAAAACAGACGAATGATATATTTATTCATTATTCTTATATATTTTTATTTATTATTTTTCTCTATACTTTATTCTATAGTAACTATGATTTCCATCCCTATTCATGCCTCCTGAAATAAAATTTGACGTCAAAATATCTATAAATTTAATAGAAATTTTAAGTGTCGATGTCTTGCACATGCGCAGAGATCATCCATATGCTTAACATTGTGCATTTCGATTCAGATTTCCATCACGTTTGAAACTTGATTAATGGTGTTAAGAATCTTAGATTGCTGCGTAGCTCGAGGGATTCGTGGCCTGGTGGATAGAACTACATGTTGATGTCTATTTGTTTTTGATGGTCTCAAGTTCGAATCTGGAAAACAAACGAATAATATATTTATTCATTATTTTAATATATTTTTATTTATTATTTTTCTCCATACTTTATTCTATAGTAACTATGAATTCCATCCCTATTCATGCTTCCTGAAATAAAATTTGACGTCAAAATATCTATATATTTAATAGAAATTTTAAGTGTCGATGTCTTGCACATGCGCAGAGATCATCCATATGCTTAACATTGTGCATTTCGATTCAGATTTCCATCACGTTTGAAACTTGTTTAATGGTGTTAAGAATCTTAGATTGCTGCGTAGCTGGAGGGATGCGTGGCCTGGTGGATAGATCTACATCTTGATATTTGTTTGTTTTTGATGATCTCAAGTTCGAATCTGGAAAACAAACGAACAATATATTTATTCATTATTTTTATATATTTTTATTTATTATTTTTCTCCATACTTTATTCTATAGTAACTATGACTTCCATCCCTATTCATGCCTAATGAAATAAAATTTGACGTCAAAATATCTATAAATTTAATAGAAATTTTAAGTGTCGATGTCTTGCACATGCGCAGAGATCATGCATATGCTTAACATTGTGCATTTCGATTCAGATTTCCATCACGTTTGAAACTTGTTTAATGGTGTTAAGAATCTTAGATTGCTGCGTAGCTGGAGGGATGCGTGGCCTGGTGGATAGATCTACATCTTGATATTTGTTTGTTTTTGATGGTCTCAAGTTCGAATCAGGAAAACAAACGAATAATATATTTATTCATTATTTTAATATATTTTTATTTATTATTTTTCTCCATACTTTATTCTATAGTAACTATGACTTCTATCCCTATTCATGCTTCCTGAAATAAAATTTGACGTCAAAATATCTATAAATTTAATAGAAATTTTAAGTGTCGATGTCTTGCACATGCGCAGAGATCATCCATATCCTTAACACTATGCATTTCGATTCAGATTTCCATCACGTTTGAAACTTGATTAATGGTGTTAAGAAACTTAGATTGGTGCGCAGCTCGAGGGATGCGTGGCGTGATGGACAGAACTACATCTTGATATCTATTTGTTTTTGATGGTCTCAAGTTCGAATCTGGAAAACAGACGAATGATATATTTATTCATTATTCTTATATATTTTTATTTATTATTTTTCTCCATACTTTATTCTATAGTAACTATGATTTCCATCCCTATTCATGCTTCCTGAAATAAAATTTGACGTCAAAATATCTATTAGATTAATAGAAATTTTAAGTGTCGATGTCTTGCACATGCGCAGAGATCATAAATATGCTTAACATTTTGCATTTCGATTCAGATTTCCATCACGTTTGAAACTTGATTAATGGTGTTAAGAAACTTAGATTGGTGCGCAGCTCGAGGGATGCGTGGCGTGGTGGACAGAACTACATCTTGATATCTATTTGTTTTTGATGGTCTCAAGTTCGAATCTGTAAGCCGAACGAATAATATATTTATTCATTATTCTTATATATTTTTATTTATTATTTTTCTCCATACTTTATTCTATAGTAACTATGATTTCCATCCCTATTCATGCTTCCTGAAATAAAGTTTGACGTCAAAATATTTATAAATTTAATAGAAATTTTAAGTGTCGATGTCTTGCACATGCGCAGAGATCATCCATATCCTTAACATTGTGCATTTCGATTCAGATTTCCATCAAGTTTGAAACTTGATTAATGGTGTTAAGAATCTTAGATTGCTGCGTAGCTCGAGGGATGCGTGGCCTGGTGGACAGAACTACATCTTGATGTCTATTTGTTTTTGATGGTCTCAAGTTCGAATCTGGAAAACAAACGAATAATATATTTATTCATTATTCTTATATATTTTTATTTATTATTTTTCTCCATACTTTATTCTATAGTAACTATGATTTCCATCCCTATTCATGCTTCCTGAAATAAAATTTGACGTCAAAATATCTATAAGATTAATAGAAATTTTAAGTGTCGATGTCTTGCACATGCGCAGAGATCATCCATATGCTTAACATTGTGCATTTCGATTCAGATTTCCATCACGTTTGAAACTTTTTTAATGGTGTTAAGAATCTTAGATTGCTGCGTAGCTCGAGGGATGCGTGGCCTGGTGGATAGAACTACATCTTGATATTTGTTTGTTTTTGCTGGTCTCAAGTTCGAATCTGGAAAACAGACGAATGATATATTTATTCATTATTCTTATATATTTTTATTTATTATTTTTCTCTATACTTTATTCTATAGTAACTATGATTTCCATCCCTATTCATGCCTCCTGAAATAAAATTTGACGTCAAAATATCTATAAATTTAATAGAAATTTTAAGTGTCGATGTCTTGCACATGCGCAGAGATCATCCATATGCTTAACATTGTGCATTTCGATTCAGATTTCCATCACGTTTGAAACTTGATTAATGGTGTTAAGAATCTTAGATTGCTGCGTAGCTCGAGGGATTCGTGGCCTGGTGGATAGAACTACATGTTGATGTCTATTTGTTTTTGATGGTCTCAAGTTCGAATCTGGAAAACAAACGAATAATATATTTATTCATTATTTTAATATATTTTTATTTATTATTTTTCTCCATACTTTATTCTATAGTAACTATTAATTCCATCCCTATTCATGCTTCCTGAAATAAAATTTGACGTCAAAATATCTATATATTTAATAGAAATTTTAAGTGTCGATGTCTTGCACATGCGCAGAGATCATCCATATGCTTAACATTGTGCATTTCGATTCAGATTTCCATCACGTTTGAAACTTGTTTAATGGTGTTAAGAATCTTAGATTGCTGCGTAGCTGGAGGGATGCGTGGCCTGGTGGATAGATCTACATCTTGATATTTGTTTGTTTTTGATGGTCTCAAGTTCGAATCAGGAAAACAAACGAATAATATATTTATTCATTATTTTAATATATTTTTATTTATTATTTTTCTCCATACTTTATTCTATAGTAACTATGACTTCCATCCCTATTCATGCTTCCTGAAATAAAATTTGACGTCAAAATATCTATAAATTTAATA
Source organism: Argiope bruennichi (assembly GCF_947563725.1). NCBI lineage: Eukaryota > Metazoa > Arthropoda > Arachnida > Araneae > Araneidae > Argiope > Argiope bruennichi. The sequence continues at coordinate 133,956,493 of NC_079157.1, forward strand.
GAAATTTTAAGTGTCGATGTCTTGCACATGCGCAGAGATCATCCATATCCTTAACACTATGCATTTCGATTCAGATTTCCATCACGTTTGAAACTTGATTAATGGTGTTAAGAAACTTAGATTGGTGCGCAGCTCGAGGGATGCGTGGCGTGATGGACAGAACTACATCTTGATATCTATTTGTTTTTGATGGTCTCAAGTTCGAATCTGGAAAACAGACGAATGATATATTTATTCATTATTCTTATATATTTTTATTTATTATTTTTCTCCATACTTTATTCTATAGTAACTATGATTTCCATAACTATTCATGCTTCCTGAAATAAAATTTGACGTCAAAATATCTATTAGATTAATAGAAATTTTAAGTGTCGATGTCTTGCACATGCGCAGAGATCATAAATATGCTTAACATTTTGCATTTCGATTCAGATTTCCATCACGTTTGAAACTTGATTAATGGTGTTAAGAAACTTAGATTGGTGCGCAGCTCGAGGGATGCGTGGCGTGGTGGACAGAACTACATCTTGATATCTATTTGTTTTTGATGGTCTCAAGTTCGAATCTGTAAGCCGAACGAATAATATATTTATTCATTATTCTTATATATTTTTATTTATTATTTTTCTCCATACTTTATTCTATAGTAACTATGATTTCCATCCCTATTCATGCTTCCTGAAATAAAGTTTGACGTCAAAATATTTATAAATTTAATAGAAATTTTAAGTGTCGATGTCTTGCACATGCGCAGAGATCATCCATATCCTTAACATTGTGCATTTCGATTCAGATTTCCATCAAGTTTGAAACTTGATTAATGGTGTTAAGAATCTTAGATTGCTGCGTAGCTCGAGGGATGCGTGGCCTGGTGGACAGAACTACATCTTGATGTCTATTTGTTTTTGATGGTCTCAAGTTCGAATCTGGAAAACAAACGAATAATATATTTATTCATTATTCTTATATATTTTTATTTATTATTTTTCTCCATACTTTATTCTATAGTAACTATGATTTCCATCCCTATTCATGCTTCCTGAAATAAAATTTGACGTCAAAATATCTATAAGATTAATAGAAATTTTAAGTGTCGATGTCTTGCACATGCGCAGAGATCATCCATATGCTTAACATTGTGCATTTCGATTCAGATTTCCATCACGTTTGAAACTTTTTTAATGGTGTTAAGAATCTTAGATTGCTGCGTAACTCGAGGGATGCGTGGCCTGGTGGATAGAACTACATCTTGATATTTGTTTGTTTTTGCTGGTCTCAAGTTCGAATCTGGAAAACAGACGAATGATATATTTATTCATTATTCTTATATATTTTTATTTATTATTTTTCTCTATACTTTATTCTATAGTAACTATGATTTCCATCCCTATTCATGCCTCCTGAAATAAAATTTGACGTCAAAATATCTATAAATTTAATAGAAATTTTAAGTGTCGATGTCTTGCACATGCGCAGAGATCATCCATATGCTTAACATTGTGCATTTCGATTCAGATTTCCATCACGTTTGAAACTTGATTAATGGTGTTAAGAATCTTAGATTGCTGCGTAGCTCGAGGGATTCGTGGCCTGGTGGATAGAACTACATGTTGATGTCTATTTGTTTTTGATGGTCTCAAGTTCGAATCTGGAAAACAAACGAATAATATATTTATTCATTATTTTAATATATTTTTATTTATTATTTTTCTCCATACTTTATTCTATAGTAACTATGAATTCCATCCCTATTCATGCTTCCTGAAATAAAATTTGACGTCAAAATATCTATATATTTAATAGAAATTTTAAGTGTCGATGTCTTGCACATGCGCAGAGATCATCCATATGCTTAACATTGTGCATTTCGATTCAGATTTCCATCACGTTTGAAACTTGTTTAATGGTGTTAAGAATCTTAGATTGCTGCGTAGCTGGAGGGATGCGTGGCCTGGTGGATAGATGTACATCTTGATATTTGTTTGTTTTTGATGGTCTCAAGTTCGAATCTGGAAAACAAACGAACAATATATTTATTCATTATTTTTATATATTTTTATTTATTATTTTTCTCCATACTTTATTCTATAGTAACTATGACTTCCATCCCTATTCATGCCTAATGAAATAAAATTTGACGTCAAAATATCTATAAATTTAATAGAAATTTTAAGTGTCGATGTCTTGCACATGCGCAGAGATCATGCATATGCTTAACATTGTGCATTTCGATTCAGATTTCCATCACGTTTGAAACTTGTTTAATGGTGTTAAGAATCTTAGATTGCTGCGTAGCTGGAGGGATGCGTGGCCTGGTGGATAGATCTACATCTTGATATTTGTTTGTTTTTGATGGTCTCAAGTTCGAATCAGGAAAACAAACGAATAATATATTTATTCATTATTTTAATATATTTTTATTTATTATTTTTCTCCATACTTTATTCTATAGTAACTATGACTTCCATCCCTATTCATGCTTCCTGAAATAAAATTTGACGTCAAAATATCTATAAATTTAATAGAAATTTTAAGTGTCGATGTCTTGCACATGCGCAGAGATCATCCATATCCTTAACACTATGCATTTCGATTCAGATTTCCATCACGTTTGAAACTTGATTAATGGTGTTAAGAAACTTAGATTGGTGCGCAGCTCGAGGGATGCGTGGCGTGATGGACAGAACTACATCTTGATATCTATTTGTTTTTGATGGTCTCAAGTTCGAATCTGGAAAACAGACGAATGATATATTTATTCATTATTCTTATATATTTTTATTTATTATTTTTCTCCATACTTTATTCTATAGTAACTATGATTTCCATCCCTATTCATGCTTCCTGAAATAAAATTTGACGTCAAAATATCTATTAGATTAATAGAAATTTTAAGTGTCGATGTCTTGCACATGCGCAGAGATCATAAATATGCTTAACATTTTGCATTTCGATTCAGATTTCCATCACGTTTGAAACTTGATTAATGGTGTTAAGAAACTTAGATTGGTGCGCAGCTCGAGGGATGCGTGGCGTGGTGGACAGAACTACATCTTGATATCTATTTGATTTTGATGGTCTCAAGTTCGAATCTGTAAGCCGAACGAATAATATATTTATTCATTATTCTTATATATTTTTATTTATTATTTTTCTCCATACTTTATTCTATAGTAACTATGATTTCCATCCCTATTCATGCTTCCTGAAATAAAGTTTGACGTCAAAATATTTATAAATTTAATAGAAATTTTAAGTGTCGATGTCTTGCACATGCGCAGAGATCATCCATATCCTTAACATTGTGCATTTCGATTCAGATTTCCATCAAGTTTGAAACTTGATTAATGGTGTTAAGAATCTTAGATTGCTGCGTAGCTCGAGGGATGCGTGGCCTGGTGGACAGAACTACATCTTGATGTCTGTTTGTTTTTGATGGTCTCAAGTTCGAATCTGGAAAACAAACGAATAATATATTTATTCATTATTTTTATATATTTTTATTTATTATTTTTCTCCATACTTTATTCTATAGTAACTATGACTTCCATCCCTATACATGCTTCCTGAAATAAAATTTGACGTCAAAATATCTATAAATTTAATAGAAATTTTAAGTGTCGATGTCTTGCACATGCGCAGAGATCATCCATATCCTTAACATTGTGCATTTCGATTCAGATTTCCATCACGTTTTAAACTTGATTAATGGTGTTAAGAATCTTAGATTGCTGCGTAGCTTGATGTATGCGTGGATTGGTGGATAGAACTACATCTTCATATCTGTTTTTTTTTGATGGTCTCAAGTTCGAATCTGGAAAACAAACGAATAATATATTTATTGATTATTTTTAAATATTTTTATTTATTATTTTTCTCTATACTTTATTCTATAGTAACTATGATTTCCATCCCTATTCATGCTTCCTGAAATAAAATTTGACGTCAAAATATCTATACATTTAATAGAAATTTTAAGTGTCGATGTCTTGCACATGCGCAGAGATCATCCATATGCTTAACATTGTGCATTTCGATTCAGATTTCCATCACGTTTGAAACTTGTTTAATGGTGTTAAGAATCTTAGATTGCTGCGTAGCTCGAGGGATGCGTGGCCTGGCGGATAGAACTACATCTTGATATCTATTTGTTTTTGATGGTCTCAAGTTCGAATCTGGAAAACAGACGAATGATAAATTTATTCATTATTCTTATATAATTTTATTTATTATTTTTCTCCATACTTTATTCTATAGTAACTATGATTTCCATCCCTATTCATGCTTCCTGAAATAAAATTTGACGTCAAAATATCTATAAATTTAATAGAAGTTTTAAGTGACGATGTCTTGCACATGCGCAGAGATCATCCATATGCTTAACATTGTGCATTTCGATTCAGATTTCCATCACGTTTGAAACTTGTTTAATGGTGTTAAGAATCTTAGATTGCTGCGTAGCTCGAGGGATGCGTGGCCTGGTGGATAGAACTACATCTTGATGTTTGTTTGTTTTTGATGGTCTCAAGTTCGAATCTGGAAAACAAACGAATAATATATTTATTCATTATTTTTATATATTTTTATTTATTATTTTTCTCCATACTTTATTCTATAGTAACTATGACTTCCATCCCTATTCATGCTTCCTGAAATAAAATTTGACGTCAAAATATCTATAAATTTAATAGAAATTTTAAGTGTCGATGTCTTGCACATGCGCAGAGATCATCCATATGCTTAACATTGTGCATTTCGATTCAGATTTCCATCACGTTTGAAACTTGTTTAATGGTGTTAAGAATCTTAGATTGCTGCGTAGCTTGATGGATGCGTGGATTGGTGGATAGAACTACATCTGTTTTTTTTTGATGGTCTCAAGTTCGAATCTGGAAAAAAAACGAATAATATATTTATTGATTATTTTTAAATATTTTTATTTATTATTTTTCTCTATACTTTATTCTATAGTAACTATGATTTCCATCCCTATTCATGCTTCCTGAAATAAAATTTGACGTCAAAATATCTATAAATTTAATAGAAATTTTAAGTGTCGATGTCTTGCACATGCGCAGAGATCATCCATATGCTTAACATTGTGCATTTCGATTCAGATTTCCATCACGTTTGAAACTTGTTTAATGGTGTTAAGAATCTTAGATTGCTGCGTCGCTCGAGGGATGCGTGGCCTGGTGGATAGAACTACATCTTGATATCTATTTGTTTTTGATGGTCTCAAGTTCGAATCTGGAAAACAGACGAATGATATATTTATTCATTATTCTTATATAATTTTATTTATTATTTTTCTCCATACTTTATTCTACAGTAACTATGATTTCCATCCCTATTCATGCTTCCTGAAATAAAATTTGACGTCAAATATCTATAAATTTAATAGAAGTTTTAAGTGACGATGTCTTGCACATGCGCAGAGATCATCCATATGCTTAACATTGTGCATTTCGATTCAGATTTCCATCACGTTTGAAACTTGATTAATGGTGTTAAGAATCTTAGATTGCTGCGTAGCTCGAGGGATGCGTGGCCTGGTGGATAGAACTACATCTTGATGTTTGTTTGTTTTTGATGGTCTCAAGTTCGAATCTGGAAAACAAACGAATAATATATTTATTCATTATTTTTATATATTTTTATTTATTATTTTTCTCCATACTTTATTCTATAGTAACTATGACTTCCATCCCTATTCATGCTTCCTGAAATAAAATTTGACGTCAAAATATCTATAAATTTATTAGAAATTTTAAGTGTCGATGTCTTGCACATGCGCAGAGATCATCCATATGCTTAACATTGTGCATTTCGATTCAGATTTCCATCACGTTTGAAACTTGTTTAATGGTGTTAAGAATCTTAGATTGCTGCGTAGCTGGAGGGATGCGTGGCCTGGTGGATAGATGTACATCTTGATATTTGTTTGTTTTTGATGGTCTCAAGTTCGAATCTGGAAAACAAACGAACAATATATTTATTCATTATTTTTATATATTTTTATTTATTATTTTTCTCTATACTTTATTCTATAGTAACTATGATTTCCTTCCCTATTCATGCCTCCTGAAATAAAATTTGACGTCAAAATATCTATAAATTTAATATAAATTTTAAGTGTCGATGCCTTGCACATGCGCAGAGATCATCCATATGCTTAACATTGTGCATTTCGATTCAGATTTCCATCACGTTTTAAACTTGATTAATGGTGTTAAGAATCTTAGATTGCTGCGTAGCTGGAGGGATGCGTGGCCTGGTGGATAGATCTACATCTTGATATTTGTTTGTTTTTGATGGTCTCAAGTTCGAATCTGGAAAACAAACGAACAATATATTTATTCATTATTTTTATATATTTTTATTTATTATTTTTCTCCATACTTTATTCTATAGTAACTATGACTTCCATCCCTATTCATGCCTAATGAAATAAAATTTGACGTCAAAATATCTATAAATTTAATAGAAATTTTAAGTGTCGATGTCTTGCACATGCGCAGAGATCATCCATATGCTTAACATTGTGCATTTCGATTCAGATTTCCATCACGTTTGAAACTTGTTTAATGGTGTTAAGAATCTTAGATTGCTGCGTAGCTTGATGGATGCGTGGATTGGTGGATAGAACTGCATCTGTTTTTTTTGATGGTCTCAAGTTCGAATCTGGAAAAAAAACGAATAATATATTTATTGATTATTTTTAAATATTTTTATTTATTATTTTTCTCTATACTTTATTCTATAGTAACTATGATTTCCATCCCTATTCATGCTTCCTGAAATAAAATTTGACGTCAAAATATCTATAAATTTAATAGAAATTTTAAGTGTCGATGTCTTGCACATGCGCAGAGATCATCCATATGCTTAACATTGTGCATTTCGATTCAGATTTCCATCACGTTTGAAACTTGTTTAATGGTGTTAAGAATCTTAGATTGCTGCGTCGCTCGAGGGATGCGTGGCCTGGTGGATAGAACTACATCTTGATATCTATTTGTTTTTGATGGTCTCAAGTTCGAATCTGGAAAACAGACGAATGATATATTTATTCATTATTCTTATATAATTTTATTTATTATTTTTCTCCATACTTTATTCTATAGTAACTATGATTTCCATCCCTATTCATGCTTCCTGAAATAAAATTTGACGTCAAAATATCTATAAATTTAATAGAAGTTTTAAGTGACGATGTCTTGCACATGCGCAGAGATCATCCATATGCTTAACATTGTGCATTTCGATTCAGATTTCCATCACGTTTGAAACTTGTTTAATGGTGTTAAGAATCTTAGATTGCTGCGTAGCTCGAGGGATGCGTGGCCTGGTGGATAGAACTACATCTTGATGTTTGTTTGTTTTTGATGGTCTCAAGTTCGAATCTGGAAAACAAACGAATAATATATTTATTCATTATTTTTATATATTTTTATTTATTATTTTTCTCCATACTTTATTCTATAGTAACTATGACTTCCATCCCTATTCATGCCTAATGAAATAAAATTTGACGTCAAAATATTTATAAATTTAATAGAAATTTTAAGTGTCGATGTCTTGCACATGCGCAGAGATCATCCATATCCTTAACATTGTGCATTTCGATTCAGATTTCCATCAAGTTTGAAACTTGATTAATGGTGTTAAGAATCTTAGATTGCTGCGTAGCTCGAGGGATGCGTGGCCTGGTGGACAGAACTACATCTTGATGTCTGTTTGTTTTTGATGGTCTCAAGTTCGAATCTGGAAAACAAACGAATAATATATTTATTCATTATTTTTATATATTTTTATTTATTATTTTTCTCCATACTTTATTCTATAGTAACTATGACTTCCATCCCTATACATGCTTCCTGAAATAAAATTTGACGTCAAAATATCTATAAATTTAATAGAAATTTTAAGTGTCGATGTCTTGCACATGCGCAGAGATCATCCATATCCTTAACATTGTGCATTTCGATTCAGATTTCCATCACGTTTTAAACTTGATTAATGGTGTTAAGAATCTTAGATTGCTGCGTAGCTTGATGTATGCGTGGATTGGTGGATAGAACTACATCTTCATATCTGTTTTTTTTTGATGGTCTCAAGTTCGAATCTGGAAAACAAACGAATAATATATTTATTGATTATTTTTAAATATTTTTATTTATTATTTTTCTCTATACTTTATTCTATAGTAACTATGATTTCCATCCCTATTCATGCTTCCTGAAATAAAATTTGACGTCAAAATATCTATAAATTTAATAGAAATTTTAAGTGTCGATGTCTTGCACATGCGCAGAGATCATCCATATGCTTAACATTGTGCATTTCGATTCAGATTTCCATCACGTTTGAAACTTGTTTAATGGTGTTAAGAATCTTAGATTGCTGCGTAGCTCGAGGGATGCGTGGCCTGGCGGATAGAACTACATCTTGATATCTATTTGTTTTTGATGGTCTCAAGTTCGAATCTGGAAAACAGACGAATGATATATTTATTCATTATTCTTATATAATTTTATTTATTATTTTTCTCTATACTTTATTCTATAGTAACTATGATTTCCATCCCTATTCATGCTTCCTGAAATAAAATTTGACGTCAAAATATCTATAAATTTAATAGAAATTTTAAGTGTCGATGTCTTGCACATGCGCAGAGATCATCCATATGCTTAACATTGTGCATTTCGATTCAGATTTCCATCACGTTTGAAACTTGTTTAATGGTGTTAAGAATCTTAGATTGCTGCGTCGCTCGAGGGATGCGTGGCCTGGTGGATAGAACTACATCTTGATATCTATTTGTTTTTGATGGTCTCAAGTTCGAATCTGGAAAACAGACGAATGATATATTTATTCATTATTCTTATATAATTTTATTTATTATTTTTCTCCATACTTTATTCTACAGTAACTATGATTTCCATCCCTATTCATGCTTCCTGAAATAAAATTTGACGTCAAATATCTATAAATTTAATAGAAGTTTTAAGTGACGATGTCTTGCACATGCGCAGAGATCATCCATATGCTTAACATTGTGCATTTCGATTCAGATTTCCATCACGTTTGAAACTTGTTTAATGGTGTTAAGAATCTTAGATTGCTGCGTAGCTCGAGGGATGCGTGGCCTGGTGGATAGAACTACATCTTGATGTTTGTTTGTTTTTGATGGTCTCAAGTTCGAATTTGGAAAACAAACGAATAATATATTTATTCATTATTTTTATATATTTTTATTTATTATTTTTCTCCATACTTTATTCTATAGTAACTATGACTTCCATCCCTATTCATGCCTCCTGAAATAAAATTTGACGTCAAAATATCTATAAATTTAATATAAATTTTAAGTGTCGATGCCTTGCACATGCGCAGAGATCATCCATATGCTTAACATTGTGCATTTCGATTCAGATTTCCATCACGTTTTAAACTTGATTAATTGTGTTAAGAATCTTAGATTGCTGCGTAGCTGGAGGGATGCGTGGCCTGGTGGATAGATCTACATCTTGATATTTGTTTGTTTTTGGTGGTCTCAAGTTCGAATCTGGAAAACAAACGAACAATATATTTATTCATTATTTTTATATATTTTTATTTATTATTTTTCTCCATACTTTATTCTATAGTAACTATGACTTCCATCCCTATTCATGCCTAATGAAATAAAATTTGACGTCAAAATATCTATAAATTTAATAGAAATTTTAAGTGTCGATGTCTTGCACATGCGCAGAGATCATCCATATGCTTAACATTGTGCATTTCGATTCAGATTTCCATCACGTTTGAAACTTGTTTAATGGTGTTAAGAATCTTAGATTGCTGCGTAGCTTGATGGATGCGTGGATTGGTGGATAGAACTGCATCTGTTTTTTTTGATGGTCTCAAGTTCGAATCTGGAAAAAAAACGAATAATATATTTATTGATTATTTTTAAATATTTTTATTTATTATTTTTCTCTATACTTTATTCTATAGTAACTATGATTTCCATCCCTATTCATGCTTCCTGAAATAAAATTTGACGTCAAAATATCTATAAATTTAATAGAAATTTTAAGTGTCGATGTCTTGCACATGCGCAGAGATCATCCATATGCTTAACATTGTGCATTTCGATTCAGATTTCCATCACGTTTGAAACTTGTTTAATGGTGTTAAGAATCTTAGATTGCTGCGTCGCTCGAGGGATGCGTGGCCTGGTGGATAGAACTACATCTTGATATCTATTTGTTTTTGATGGTCTCAAGTTCGAATCTGGAAAACAGACGAATGATATATTTATTCATTATTCTTATATAATTTTATTTATTATTTTTCTCCATACTTTATTCTATAGTAACTATGATTTCCATCCCTATTCATGCTTCCTGAAATAAAATTTGACGTCAAAATATCTATAAATTTAATAGAAGTTTTAAGTGACGATGTCTTGCACATGCGCAGAGATCATCCTTATGCTTAACATTGTGCATTTCGATTCAGATTTCCATCACGTTTGAAACTTGTTTAATGGTGTTAAGAATCTTAGATTGCTGCGTAGCTCGAGGGATGCGTGGCCTGGTGGATAGAACTACATCTTGATGTTTGTTTGTTTTTGATGGTCTCAAGTTCGAATCTGGAAAACAAACGAATAATATATTTATTCATTATTTTTATATATTTTTATTTATTATTTTTCTCCATACTTTATTCTATAGTAACTATGACTTCCATCCCTATTCATGCTTCCTGAAATAAAATTTCACGTCAAAATATCTATAAATTTATTAGAAATTTTAAGTGTCGATGTCTTGCACATGCGCAGAGATCATCCATATGCTTAACATTGTGCATTTCGATTCAGATTTCCATCACGTTTGAAACTTGTTTAATGGTGTTAAGAATCTTAGATTGCTGCGTAGCTCGAGGGATGCGTGGCCTGGTGGATAGAACTACATCTTGATATCTATTTGTTTTTGATGGTCTCAAGTTCGAATCTGGAAAACAGACGAATGATATATTTATTCATTATTTTTATATATTTTTATTTATTATTTTTCTCTATACTTTATTCTATAGTAACTATGATTTCCTTCCCTATTCATGCCTCCTGAAATAAAATTTGACGTCAAAATATCTATAAATTTAATATAAATTTTAAGTGTCGATGCCTTGCACATGCGCAGAGATCATCCATATGCTTAACATTGTGCATTTCGATTCAGATTTCCATCACGTTTTAAACTTGATTAATGGTGTTAAGAATCTTAGATTGCTGCGTAGCTGGAGGGATGCGTGGCCTGGTGGATAGATCTACATCTTGATAATTGTTTGTTTTTGATGGTCTCAAGTTCGAATCTGGAAAACAAACGAACAATATATTTATTCATTATTTTTATATATTTTTATTTATTATTTTTCTCCATACTTTATTCTATAGTAACTATGACTTCCATCCCTATTCATGCTTCCTGAAATAAAATTTGACGTCAAAATATCTATAAATTTAATAGAAATTTTAAGTGTCGATGTCTTGCACATGCGCAGAGATCATCCATATCCTTAACACTATGCATTTCGATTCAGATTTCCATCACGTTTGAAACTTGATTAATGGTGTTAAGAAACTTAGATTGGTGCGCAGCTCGAGGGATGCGTGGCGTGATGGACAGAACTACATCTTGATATCTATTTGTTTTTGATGGTCTCAAGTTCGAATCTGGAAAACAGACGAATGATATATTTATTCATTATTCTTATACATTTTTATTTATTATTTTTCTCCGTACTTTATTCTATAGTAACTATGATTTCCATCCCTATTCATGCTTCCTGAAATAAAGTTTGACGTCAAAATATTTATAAATTTAATAGAAATTTTAAGTGTCGATGTCTTGCACATGCGCAGAGATCATCCATATGCTTAACATTGTGCATTTCGATTCAGATTTCCATCACGTTTGAAACTTTTTTAATGGTGTTAAGAATCTTAGATTGCTGCGTAGCTCGAGGGATGCGTGGCCTGGTGGATAGAACTACATCTTGATATTTGTTTGTTTTTGATGGTCTCAAGTTCGAATCTGGAAAACAAACGAATAATATATTTATTCATTATTTTTATATATTTTTATTTATTATTTTTCTCCATACTTTATTCTATAGTAACTATGACTTCCATCCCTATTCATGCTTCCTGAAATAAAATTTGACGTCAAAATATCTATAAGATTAATAGAAATTTTAAGTGTCGATGTCTTGCACATGCGCAGAGATCATCCATATGCTTAACATTGTGCATTTCGATTCAGATTTCCATCACGTTTTAAACTTGATTAATGGTGTTAAGAATCTTAGATTGCTGCGTAGCTTGATGGATGCGTGGATTGGTGGATAGAACTACATCTGTTTTTTTTGATGGTCTCAAGTTCGAATCTGGAAAACAAACGAATAATATATTTATTGATTATTTTTAAATATTTTTATTTATTATTTTTCTCTATACTTTATTCTATAGTAACTATGATTTCCATCCCTATTCATGCTTCCTGAAATAAAATTTGACGTCAAAATATCTATAAATTTAATAGAAATTTTAAGTGTCGATGTCTTGCACATGCGCAGAGATCATCCATATGCTTAACATTGTGCATTTCGATTCAGATTTCCATCACGTTTGAAACTTGTTTAATGGTGTTAAGAATCTTAGATTGCTGCGTAGCTCGAGGGATGCGTGGCCTGGTGGATAGAACTACATCTTGATATCTATTTGTTTTTGATGGTCTCAAGTTCGAATCTGGAAAACAGACGAATGATATATTTATTCATTATTCTTATATAATTTTATTTATTATTTTTCTCCATACTTTATTCTATAGTAACTATGATTTCCATCCCTATTCATGCTTCCTGAAATAAAATTTGACGTCAAAATATCTATAAATTTAATAGAAGTTTTAAGTGACGATGTCTTGCACATGCGCAGACATCATCCATATGCTTAACATTGTGCATTTCGATTCAGATTTCCATCACGTTTGAAACTTGTTTAATGGTGTTAAGAATCTTAGATTGCTGCGTAGCTCGAGGGATGCGTGGCCTGGTGGATAGAACTACATCTTGATATCTATTTGTTTTTGATGGTCTCAAGTTCGAATCTGGAAAACAGACGAATGATATATTTATTCATTATTTTTATATATTTTTATTTATTATTTTTCTCTATACTTTATTCTATAGTAACTATGATTTCCATCCCTATTCATGCCTCCTGAAATAAAATTTGACGTCAAAATATCTATAAATTTAATAGAAATTTTAAGTGTCGATGCCTTGCACATGCGCAGAGATCATCCATATGCTTAACATTGTGCATTTCGATTCAGATTTCCATCACGTTTTAAACTTGATTAATGGTGTTAAGAATCTTAGATTGCTGCGTAGCTGGAGGGATGCGTGGCCTGGTGGATAGATCTACATCTTGATATTTGTTTGTTTTTGATGGTCTCAAGTTCGAATCTGGAAAACAAACGAACAATATATTTATTCATTATTTTTATATATTTTTATTTATTATTTTTCTCCATACTTTATTCTATAGTAACTATGACTTCCATCCCTATTCATGCCTAATGAAATAAAATTTGACGTCAAAATATCTATAAATTTAATAGAAATTTTAAGTGTCGATGTCTTGCACATGCGCAGAGATCATCCATATGCTTAACATTGTGCATTTCGATTCAGATTTCCATCACGTTTGAAACTTGTTTAATGGTGTTAAGAATCTTAGATTGCTGCGTAGCTGGAGGGATGCGTGGCCTGGTGGATAGATCTACATCTTGATATTTGTTTGTTTTTGATGGTCTCAAGTTCGAATCTGGAAAACAAACGAATAATATATTTATTCATTATTTTAATATATTTTTATTTATTATTTTTCTCCATACTTTATTCTATAGTAACTATGACTTCCATCCCTATTCATGCTTCCTGAAATAAAATTTGACGTCAAAATATCTATAAATTTAATAGAAATTTTAAGTGTCGATGTCTTGCACATGCGCAGAGATCATCCATATCCTTAACACTATGCATTTCGATTCAGATTTCCATCACGTTTGAAACTTGATTAATGGTGTTAAGAAACTTAGATTGGTGCGCAGCTCGAGGGATGCGTGGCGTGATGGACAGAACTACATCTTGATATCTATTTGTTTTTGATGGTCTCAAGTTCGAATCTGGAAAACAGACGAATGATATATTTATTCATTATTCTTATATATTTTTATTTATTATTTTTCTCCATACTTTATTCTATAGTAACTATGATTTCCATCCCTATTCATGCTTCCTGAAATAAAATTTGACGTCAAAATATCTATTAGATTAATAGAAATTTTAAGTGTCGATGTCTTGCACATGCGCAGAGATCATAAATATGCTTAACATTGTGCATTTCGATTCAGATTTCCATCACGTTTGAAACTTGATTAATGGTGTTAAGAAACTTAGATTGGTGCGCAGCTCGAGGGATGCGTGGCGTGGTGGACAGAACTACATCTTGATATCTATTTGTTTTTGATGGTCTCAAGTTCGAATCTGTAAGCCGAACGAATAATATATTTATTCATTATTCTTATACATTTTTATTTATTATTTTTCTCCATACTTTATTCTATAGTAACTATGATTTCCATCCCTATTCATGCTTCCTGAAATAAAGTTTGACGTCAAAATATTTATAAATTTAATAGAAATTTTAAGTGTCGATGTCTTGCACATGCGCAGAGATCATCCATATGCTTAACATTGTGCATTTCGATTCAGATTTCCATCACGTTTGAAACATTTTTAATGGTGTTAAGAATCTTAGATTGCTGCGTAGCTCGAGGGATGCGTGGCCTGGTGGATAGAACTACATCTTGATATTTGTTTGTTTTTGATGCTCTCAAGTTCGAATCTGGAAAACAAACGAATAACATATTTATTCATTATTTTTATATATTTTTATTTATTATTTTTCTCCATACTTTATTCTATAGTAACTATGACTTCCATCCCTATTCATGCTTCCTGAAATAAAATTTGACGTCAAAATATCTATAAGATTAATAGAAATTTTAAGTGTCGATGTCTTGCACATGCGCAGAGATCATCCATATGCTTAACATTGTGCATTTCGATTCAGATTTCCATCACGTTTGAAACTTGATTAATGGTGTTAAAAATCTTAGATTGCTGCGTAGCTCGAGGGATGCGTGGCCTGGTGGATAGAACTACATCTTGATATCTGTTTTTTTTTTGATGGTCTCAAGTTCGAATCTCTAAAACAAACGAATAATATATTTATTCATTATTTTTATATATTTTTATTTATTATTTTTCTCCATACTTTATTCTATAGTAACTATGATTTCCATCCCTATTCATGCTTCCTGAAATAAAATTTGACGTCAAAATATCTATAAATTTAATAGAAATTTTAAGTGTCGATGCCTTGCACATGCGCAGAGATCATCCATATGCTTAACATTGTGCATTTCGATTCAGATTTCCATCACGTTTGAAACTTGTTTAATGGTGTTAAGAATCTTAGATTGCTGCGTAACTCGAGGGATGCGTGCCCTGGTGGATAGAGCTACATCTTGATATCTGTTTGTTTTTGATGGTGTCTCAAGTTCGAATCTCTAAAAAAAACGAATAATATATTTATTCATTATTTTTATATATTTTTATTTATTATTTTTCTCCATACTTTATTCTATAGTAACTATGATTTCCATCCCTATTCATGCTTCCTGAAATAAAATTTGACGTCAAAATATCTATAAGATTAATAGAAATTTTAAGTGTCGATGTCTTGCACATGCGCAGAGATCATCCATATGCTTAACAATGTGCATTTCGTTTCAGATTTCCATCACGTTTGAAACTTGATTAATGGTGTTAAGAATCTTAGATTGCTGCGTAGCTCGAGGGATGCGTGGCCTGGTGGATAGAACTACATCTTGATATCTGTTTGTTTTTGATGGTCTCAAGTTCGAATCTGGAAAAAAAACGAATAATATATTTATTGAATATTTTTATATATTTTTATTTATTATTTTTCTCCATACTTTATTCTATAGTAACTATGATTTCCATCATTATTCATGCTTCCTGAAATAAAATTTGACATCAAAATATCTATAAATTTAATAGAAATTTTAAGTGTCGATGCCTTGCACATGCGCAGAGATCATCCATATGCTTAACATTGTGCATTTCGATTCAGATTTCCATCACGTTTGAAACTTGATTAATGGTGTTAAAAATCTTAGATTGCTGCGTAGCTCGAGGGATGCGTGGCCTGGTGCATAGAACTACATCTTGATATCAGTTTGTTTTTGATGGTCTCAAGTTCGAATCTGGAAAACCAACGAATAATATATTTATTGAATATTTTTAAATATTTTTATTTATTATTTTTCTCCATACTTTATTCTATTGTAACTATGATTTACATCATTATTCATGCTTCCTGAAATAAAATTTGACATCAAAATATCTATAAATTTAATAGAAATTTTAAGTGTCGATGCCTTGCACATGCGCAGAGATCATCCATATGCTTAACATTGTGCATTTCGATTCAGATTTCCATCACGTTTGAAACTTGATTAATGGTGTTAAAAATCTTAGATTGCTGCGTAGCTCGAGGGATGCGTGGCCTGTTGCATAGAACTACATCTTGATATCAGTTTGTTTTTGATGGTCTCAAGTTCGAATCTGGAAAACCAACGAATAATATATTTATTGAATATTTTTAAATATTTTTATTTATTATTTTTCTCCATACTTTATTCTATTGTAACTATGATTTACATCATTATTCATGCTTCCTGAAATAAAATTTGACATCAAAATATCTATAAATTTAATAGAAATTTTAAGTGTCGATGCCTTGCACATGCGCAGAGATCATCCATATGCTTAACATTGTGCATTTCGATTCAGATTTCCATCACGTTTGAAACTTGATTAATGGTGTTAAAAATCTTAGATTGCTGCGTAGCTCGAGGGATGCGTGGCCTGGTGAATAGAACTACATCTTGATATCTGTTTTTTTTTTTTGATGGTCTCAAGTTCGAATCTCTAAAACAAACGAATAATATATTTATTCATTATTTTTATATATTTTTATTTATTATTTTTCTCCATACTTTATTCTATAGTAACTATGATTTCCATCCCTATTCATGCTTCCTGAAATAAAATTTGACGTCAAAATATCTATAAATTTAATAGAAATTTTAAGTATCGATGCCTTGCACATGCGCAGAGATCATCCATATGCTTTAATTGTGCATTTCGATTCAGATTTCCATCACGTTTGAAACTTGATTAATGGTGTTAAGAATCTTAGATTGCTGCGTAGCTCGAGGGATGCGTGGCCTGGTGGATAGAACTACATCTTGATATCTATTTGTTTTTGATGGTCTCAAGTTCGAATCTGGAAAACAGACGAATGATATATTTATTCATTATTTTTATATATTTTTATTTATTATTTTTCTCTATACTTTATTCTATAGTAACTATGATTTCCATCCCTATTCATGCCTCCTGAAATAAAATTTGACGTCAAAATATCTATAAATTTAATAGAAATTTTAAGTGTCGATGCCTTGCACATGCGCAGAGATCATCCATATGCTTAACATTGTGCATTTCGATTCAGATTTCCATCACGTTTTAAACTTGATTAATGGTGTTAAGAATCTTAGATTGCTGCTTAGCTGGAGGGATGCGTGGCCTGGTGGATAGATCTACATCTTGATATTTGTTTGTTTTTGATGGTCTCAAGTTCGAATCTGGAAAACAAACGAACAATATATTTATTCATTATTTTTATATATTTTTATTTATTATTTTTCTCCATACTTTATTCTATAGTAACTATGACTTCCATCCCTATTCATGCCTAATGAAATAAAATTTGACGTCAAAATATCTATAAATTTAATAGAAATTTTAAGTGTCGATGTCTTGCACATGCGCAGAGATCATCCATATGCTTAACATTGTGCATTTCGATTCAGATTTCCATCACGTTTGAAACTTGTTTAATGGTGTTAAGAATCTTAGATTGCTGCGTAGCTGGAGGGATGCGTGGCCTGGTGGATAGATCTACATCTTGATATTTGTTTGTTTTTGATGGTCTCAAGTTCGAATCTGGAAAACAAACGAATAATATATTTATTCATTATTTTAATATATTTTTATTTATTATTTTTCTCCATACTTTATTCTATAGTAACTATGACTTCCATCCCTATTCATGCTTCCTGAAATAAAATTTGACGTCAAAATATCTATAAATTTAATAGAAATTTTAAGTATCGATGCCTTGCACATGCGCAGAGATCATCCATATGCTTTAATTGTGCATTTCGATTCAGATTTCCATCACGTTTGAAACTTGATTAATGGTGTTAAGAATCTTAGATTGCTGCGTAGCTCGAGGGATGCGTGGCCTGGTGGATAGAACTACATCTTGATATCTATTTGTTTTTGATGGTCTCAAGTTCGAATCTGGAAAACAGACGAATGATATATTTATTCATTATTTTTATATATTTTTATTTATTATTTTTCTCTATACTTTATTCTATAGTAACTATGACTTCCATCCCTATTCATGCTTCCTGAAATAAAATTTGACGTCAAAATATCTATAAATTTAATAGAAATTTTAAGTGTCGATGTCTTGCACATGCGCAGAGATCATCCATATGCTTAACATTGTGCATTTCGATTCAGATTTCCATCACGTTTGAAACTTGTTTAATGGTGTTAAGAATCTTAGATTGCTGCGTAGCTGGAGGGATGCGTGGCCTGGTGGATAGATCTACATCTTGATATTTGTTTGTTTTTGATGGTCTCAAGTTCGAATCTGGAAAACAAACGAATAATATATTTATTCATTATTTTAATATATTTTTATTTATTATTTTTCTCCATACTTTATTCTATAGTAACTATGACTTCCATCCCTATTCATGCTTCCTGAAATAAAATTTGACGTCAAAATATCTATAAATTTAATAGAAATTTTAAGTGTCGATGTCTTGCACATGCGCAGAGATCATCCATATCCTTAACACTATGCATTTCGATTCAGATTTCCATCACGTTTGAAACTTGATTAATGGTGTTAAGAAACTTAGATTGGTGCGCAGCTCGAGGGATGCGTGGCGTGATGGACAGAACTACATCTTGATATCTATTTGTTTTTGATGGTCTCAAGTTCGAATCTGGAAAACAGACGAATGATATATTTATTCATTATTCTTATATATTTTTATTTATTATTTTTCTCCATACTTTATTCTATAGTAACTATGATTTCCATCCCTATTCATGCTTCCTGAAATAAAGTTTGACGTCAAAATATTTATAAATTTAATAGAAATTTTAAGTGTCGATGTCTTGCACATGCGCAGAGATCATCCATATGCTTAACATTGTGCATTTCGATTCAGATTTCCATCACGTTTGAAACTTTTTTAATGGTGTTAAGAATCTTAGATTGCTGCGTAGCTCGAGGGATGCGTGGCCTGGTGGATAGAACTACATCTTGATATTTGTTTGTTTTTGATGGTCTCAAGTTCGAATCTGGAAAACAAACGAATAATATATTTATTCATTATTTTTATATATTTTTATTTATTATTTTTCTCCATACTTTATTCTATAGTAACTATGACTTCCATCCCTATTCATGCTTCCTGAAATAAAATTTGACGTCAAAATATCTATAAGATTAATAGAAATTTTAAGTGTCGATGTCTTGCACATGCGCAGAGATCATCCATATGCTTAACATTGTGCATTTCGATTCAGATTTCCATCACGTTTGAAACTTGATTAATGGTGTTAAAAATCTTAGATTGGTGCGCAGCTCGAGGGATAAGTGGCGTGGTGGACAGAACTATATCTTGATATCTATTTGTTTTTGATGGTCTCAAGTTCGAATCTCTAAAACAAACGAATAATATATTTATTCATTATTTTTATATATTTTTATTTATTATTTTTCTCCATACTTTATTCTATAGTAACTATGATTTCCATCCCTATTCGTGCTTCCTGAAATAAAATTTGACGTCAAAATATCTATAAATTTAATAGAAATTTTAAGTATCGATGCCTTGCACATGCGCAGAGATCATCCATATGCTTTAATTGTGCATTTCGATTCAGATTTCCATCACGTTTGAAACTTGATTAATGGTGTTAAGAATCTTAGATTGCTGCGCAGCTCGAGGGATGCGTGGCGTGCTGGACAGAACTACATCTTGATATCTATTTGTTTTTGATGGTCTCAAGTTCGAATCTGTCAGCCGAACGAATAATATATTTATTCATTATTTTTATGTATTTTTATTTATTATTTTTCTCCTTACTTATTCTATAGTAATTATGATTTCCATCCATATTCATACTTATAGAAATAAAATTTGACGTCAAAATATCTATAAATTTAATAGAAATTTTAAGTGTCGATGTCTGGCACATGCGCAGAGATCGTCCATATGCTTAACATTGTGCATTTCGATTCAGATTTCCATCACGTTTGAAACTTTTTTAATGGTGTTAAGAATCTTAGATTGCTGCGTAGCTCGAGGGATGCGTGGCCTGGAGGATAGAACTACATCTTGATATTTGTTTGTTTTTGATGGTCTCAAGTTCGAATCTGGAAAACAAACGAATAATATATTTATTCATTATTTTTATATATTTTTATTTATTATTTTTCTCCATACTTTATTCTATAGTAACTATGACTTCCATCCCTATTCATGCTTCCTGAAATAAAATTTGACGTCAAAATATCTATAAGATTAATAGAAATTTTAAGTGTCGATGTCTTGCACATGCGCAGAGATCATCCATATGCTTAACATTGTGCATTTCGATTCAGATTTCCATCACGTTTGAAACTTGATTAATGGTGTTAAAAATCTTAGATTGCTGCGTAGCTCGAGGGATGCGTGGCCTGGTGGATAGAACTACATCTTGATATCTGTTTTTTTTTGATGGTCTCAAGTTCGAATCTCTAAAACAAACGAATAATATATTTATTCATTATTTTTATATATTTTTATTTATTATTTTTCTCCATACTTTATTCTATAGTAACTATGATTTCCATCCCTATTCATGCTTCCTGAAATAAAATTTGACGTCAAAATATCTATAAATTTAATAGAAATTTTAAGTGTCGATGCCTTGCACATGCGCAGAGACCATCCATATGCTTAACATTGTGCATTTCGATTCAGATTTCCATCACGTTTGAAACTTGTTTAATGGTGTTAAGAATCTTAGATTGCTGCGTAGCTCGAGGGATGCGTGCCCTGGTGGATAGAGCTACATCTTGATATCTGTTTGTTTTTGATGGTGTCTCAAGTTCGAATCTCTAAAAAAAACGAATAATATATTTATTCATTATTTTTATATATTTTTATTTATTATTTTTCTCCATACTTTATTCTATAGTAACTATGATTTCCATCCCTATTCGTGCTTCCTGAAATAAAATTTGACGTCAAAATATCTATAAATTTAATAGAAATTTTAAGTATCGATGCCTTGCACATGCGCAGAGATCATCCATATGCTTTAATTGTGCATTTCGATTCAGATTTCCATCACGTTTGAAACTTGATTAATGGTGTTAAGAATCTTTGATTGTTGGGTAGCTCGAGGGATGCGTGGCCTGGTGGATAGAACTACATCTTGATATCTGTTTGTTTTTGATGGTCTCAAGTTCGAATCTCTAAAACAAACTAATAATATATTTATTCATTATTTTTATATATTCTTATTTATTATTTTTCTCCATACTTTATTCTATAGTAACTATGATTTCCATCATTATTCATGCTTCCTGAAATAGAATTTGACGTCAAAATATCTATAAATTTAATAGAAATTTTAAGTGTCGATGTCTTGCACATGCGCAGAGATCATCCATATGCTTAACATTGTGCATTTCGATTCAGATTTCCATCACGTTTGAAACTTGATTAATGGTGTGAAGAATCTTAGATTGCTGCGTAGTTCGAGGGATGCGTGCCCTGGTGGATAGAGCTACATCTTGATATCTGTTTGTTTTTGATGGTGTCTCAAGTTCGAATCTCTAAAAAAAACGAATAATATATTTATTCATTATTTTTATATATTTTTATTTATTATTTTTCTCCATACTTTATTCTATAGTAACTATGATTTCCATCCCTATTCATGCTTCCTGAAATAAAATTTGACGTCAAAATATCTATAAGATTAATAGAAATTTTAAGTGTCGATGTCTTGCACATGCGCAGAGATCATCCATATGCTTAACAATGTGCATTTCGTTTCAGATTTCCATCACGTTTGAAACTTGATTAATGGTGTTAAGAATCTTAGATTGCTGCGTAGCTCGAGGGATGCGTGGCCTGGTGGATAGAACTACATCTTGATATCTGTTTGTTTTTGATGGTCTCAAGTTCGAATCTGGAAAAAAAACGAATAATATATTTATTGAATATTTTTATATATTTTTATTTATTATTTTTCTCCATACTTTATTCTATAGTAACTATGATTTCCATCATTATTCATGCTTCCTGAAATAAAATTTGACATCAAAATATCTATAAATTTAATAGAAATTTTAAGTGTCGATGCCTTGCACATGCGCAGAGATCATCCATATGCTTAACATTGTGCATTTCGATTCAGATTTCCATCACGTTTGAAACTTGATTAATGGTGTTAAAAATCTTAGATTGCTGCGTAGCTCGAGGGATGCGTGGCCTGGTGCATAGAACTACATCTTGATATCAGTTTGTTTTTGATGGTCTCAAGTTCGAATCTGGAAAACCAACGAATAATATATTTATTGAATATTTTTAAATATTTTTATTTATTATTTTTCTCCATACTTTATTCTATTGTAACTATGATTTCCATCATTATTCATGCTTCCTGAAATAAAATTTGACATCAAAATATCTATAAATTTAATAGAAATTTTAAGTGTCGATGCCTTGCACATGCGCAGAGATCATCCATATGCTTAACATTGTGCATTTCGATTCAGATTTCCATCACGTTTGAAACTTGATTAATGGTGTTAAAAATCTTAGATTGCTGCGTAGCTCGAGGGATGCGTGGCCTGGTGGATAGAACTACATCTTGATATCTGTTTTTTTTTTTGATGGTCTCAAGTTCGAATCTCTAAAACAAACGAATAATATATTTATTCATTATTTTTATATATTTTTATTTATTATTTTTCTCCATACTTTATTCTATAGTAACTATGATTTCCATCCCTATTCATGCTTCCTGAAATAAAATTTGACGTCAAAATATCTATAAATTTAATAGAAATTTTAAGTGTCGATGCCTTGCACATGCGCAGAGATCATCCATATGCTTAACATTGTGCATTTCGATTCAGATTTCCATCACGTTTGAAACTTGTTTAATGGTGTTAAGATTCTTAGATTGCTGCGTAGCTCGAGGGATGCGTGCCCTGGTGGATAGAGCTACATCTTGATATCTGTTTGTTTTTGATGGTGTCTCAAGTTCGAATCTCTAAAAAAAACGAATAATATATTTATTCATTATTTTTATATATTTTTATTTATTATTTTTCTCCATACTTTATTCTATAGTAACTATGATTTCCATCCCTATTCATGCTTCCTGAAATAAAATTTGACGTCAAAATATCTATAAGATTAATAGAAATTTTAAGTGTCGATGTCTTGCACATGCGCAGAGATCATCCATATGCTTAACAATGTGCATTTCGTTTCAGATTTCCATCACGTTTGAAACTTGATTAATGGTGTTAAGAATCTTAGATTGCTGCGTAGCTCGAGGGATGCGTGGCCTGGTGGATAGAACTACATCTTGATATCTGTTTGTTTTTGATGGTCTCAAGTTCGAATCTGGAAAAAAAACGAATAATATATTTATTGAATATTTTTATATATTTTTATTTATTATTTTTCTCCATACTTTATTCTATAGTAACTATGATTTCCATCATTATTCATGCTTCCTGAAATAAAATTTGACATCAAAATATCTATAAATTTAATAGAAATTTTAAGTGTCGATGCCTTGCACATGCGCAGAGATCATCCATATGCTTAACATTGTGCATTTCGATTCAGATTTCCATCACGTTTGAAACTTGATTAATGGTGTTAAAAATCTTAGATTGCTGCGTAGCTCGAGGGATGCGTGGCCTGGTGCATTGAACTACATCTTGATATCAGTTTGTTTTTGATGGTCTCAAGTTCGAATCTGGAAAACCAACGAATAATATATTTATTGAATATTTTTAAATATTTTTATTTATTATTTTTCTCCATACTTTATTCTATTGTAACTATGATTTCCATCATTATTCATGCTTCCTGAAATAAAATTTGACATCAAAATATCTATAAATTTAATAGAAATTTTAAGTGTCGATGCCTTGCACATGCGCAGAGATCATCCATATGCTTAACATTGTGCATTTCGATTCAGATTTCCATCACGTTTGAAACTTGATTAATGGTGTTAAAAATCTTAGATTGCTGCGTAGCTCGAGGGATGCGTGGCCTGGTGGATAGAACTACATCTTGATATCTGTTTTTTTTTTTTGATGGTCTCAAGTTCGAATCTCTAAAACAAACGAATAATATATTTATTCATTATTTTTATATATTTTTATTTATTATTTTTCTCCATACTTTATTCTATAGTAACTATGATTTCCATCCCTATTCATGCTTCCTGAAATAAAATTTGACGTCAAAATATCTATAAATTTAATAGAAATTTTAAGTATCGATGCCTTGCACATGCGCAGAGATCATCCATATGCTTTAATTGTGCATTTCGATTCAGATTTCCATCACGTTTGAAATTTGATTAATGGTGTTAAGAATCTTAGATTGCTGCGTAGCTCGAGGGATGCGTGGCCTGGTGGATAGAACTACATCTTGATGTCTATTTCTTTTTGATGGTCTCAAGTTCGAATCTGGAAAACAAACGAATAATATATTTATTCATTATTTTTATATATTTTTATTTATTATTTTTCTCCATATTTTATTCTATAGTAACTATGATTTCCATCCCAATTCATGCTTACTGAAATAAAATTTGACGTCAAAATATCTATAAATTTAATAGAAATTTTAAGTGTCGATGTCTTGCACATGCGCAGAGATCATCCATATGCTTAACATTGTGCATTTCGATTCAGATTTCCATCACGTTTGAAACTTGATTAATGGTGTTAAGAATCTTAGATTGCTGCATAGCTCGAGGGATGCGCGGCCTGTTGGATAGAACTACATCTTGATATCTGCTTGTTTTTGATGGTCTCAAGTTCGAATCTGGAAAACAAACGAATAATATATTTATTCATTATTTTTATATATTTTTATTTATTATTTTTCTCCATACTTTATTCTATAGTAACTATGATTTCCATCCTTATTCATGCTTCCTGAAATAAAATTTTACGTCAAAATATCTATAAATATAATAGAAATTTTAAGTGTCGATGTCTTGCACATGCGCAGAGATCATCCATATGCTTAACATTGTGCATTTCGATTCAGATTTCCATCACGTTTGAAACTTGATTAATGGTGTTAAGAATCTTAGATTGGTGCGCAGCTCGAGGGATGCGTGGCGTGCTGGACAGAACTACATCTTGATATCTATTTGTTTTTGATGGTCTCAAGTTCGAATCTGGAAAACAGACGAATGATATATTTATTCATTATTCTTATATATTTTTATTTATTATTTTTCTCCATACTTTATTCTATAGTAACTATGATTTCCATCCCTATTCATGCTTCCTGAAATAAAATTTGACGTCAAAATATCTATAAATTTAATAGAAATTTTAAGTGTCAATGTCTTGCACATGCGCAGAGATCAACCATATGCTTAACATTGTGCATTTCGAATCAGATTTCCATCACGTTTGAAACTTGATTAATGGTGTTAAGAATCTTAGATTGCTGCGTAGCTCGAGGGATGCGTGGCCTGGTGGATAGAACTACATCTTGATGTCTATTTGTTTTTGATGATCTAAAGTTCGAATGTCGAAAACAAACGAATAATATATTTACTGATTATTTTTAAATATTTTTATTTATTATTTTTCTCCATACTTTATTCTATAGTAACTATGATTTCCATCCCTATTCATGCTTCATGAAATAACATTTGACGTCAAAATATCTATAAATTTAATAGAAATTTTAAGTGTCGATGTCTTGCACATGCGCAGAGATCATCCATATGCTTTAATTGTTCATTTCGATTCAGATTTCCATCACGTTTGAAACTTGATTAATGGTGTTAAGAATCTTAGATTGCTGCGCAGCTCGAGGGATGCGTGGCGTGCTGGACAGAACTACATCTTGATATCTGTTTGTTTTTGATGGTCTCAAGTTCGAATCTGGAAAACAGACGAATGATATATTTATTCATTTATCTTATATATTTTTATTTATTATTTTTCTCCATACTTTATTCTATAGTAACTATGATTTCCATCCCTATTCATGCTTCATGAAATAACATTTGACGTCAAAATATCTATAAATTTAATAGAAATTTTAAGTGTCGATGTCTTGCACATGCGCAGAGATCATCCATATGCTTAACATTGTGCATTTCGATTCAGATTTCCATCACGTTTGAAACTTGATTAATGATGTTAAGAATCTTAGATTGCTGCCTGGAAACGTGGCCTGGATGGAGGGATCGAGGGATGCGTGGCCTGGTGGATAGAACTATATCTTGATGTCTATTTGTTTTTGATGATCTCAAGTTCGAATGTCGAAAACAAACGAATAATATATTTACTGAATATTTTTAAATATTTTTATTTATTATTTTTCTCCATACTTTATTCTATAGTAACTATGATTTCCATCCCTATTCATGCTTCATGAAATAACATTTGACGTCAAAATATCTATAAATTTAAAAGAAATTTTAAGTGTCGATGTCTTGCACATGCGCAGAGATCATCCATATGCTTTAATTGTGCATTTCGATTCAGATTTCCATCACGTTTGAAACTTGATTAATGGTGTTAAGAATCTTAGATTGCTGCGCAGCTCGAGGGATGCATGGCGTGCTGGACAGAACTACATCTTGATATCTATTTGTTTTTGATGGTCTCAAGTTCGAATCTGTCAGCCGAACGAATAATATATTTATTCATTATTTTTATATATTTTTATTTATTATTTTTCTCCATACTTTATTCTATAGTAACTATGATTTCCATCATTATTCATGCTTTCTTAAATAAAATTTGACGTCAAAATATCTATAAGATTAATAGAAATTTTAAGTGTCGATGTCTTGCACATGCGCAGAGATCATCCATATGCTTAACATTGTGCATTTCGATTCAGATTTCCATCACGTTTGAAACTTGATTAATGGTGTTAAGAATCTTAGATTGCTGCGTAGCTCGAGGGATGCGCGGCCTGTTGGATAGAACTACATCTTGATATCTGTTTGTTTTTGATGGTCTCAAGTTCGAATCTGGAAAACAAACGAATAATATATTTATTCATTATTTTTATATATTTTTATTTATTATTTTTCTCCATACTTTATTCTATAGTAACTATGATTTCCATCCTTATTCATGCTTCCTGAAATAAAATTTTACATCAAAATATCTATAAATATAATAGAAATTTTAAGTGTCGATGTCTTGCACATGCGCAGAGATCATCAATATGCTTAACATTGTGCATTTCGATTCAGATTTCCATCACGTTTGAAACTTGATTAATGGTGTTAAGAATCTTAGATTGCTGTGTAGCTCGAGGGATAAGTGGCCTGGTGGATAGAACTACATCTTGATGTCTATTTGTTTTTGATGGTCTCAAGTTCGAATCTGGAAAACAAACGAATAATATATTTATTCATTATTTTTATATATTTTTATTTATTATTTTTCTCCATACTTTATTCTATAGTAACTATGATTTCCATCCATATTCATGCTTCCTGAAATAAAATTTGACGTCAAAATATCTATAAGATTAATAGAAATTTTAAGTGTCGATGTCTTTCACATGCGCAGAGATCATCCATATGCTTATCAATGTGCATTTCGATTCAGAATTCCATCACGTTTGAAACTTGATTAATGGTGTTAAGAATCTTAGATTGCTGCGTAGCTCGAGGGATGCGTGGCCTGGTGGATAGAACTACATCTTGATGTCTATTTGTTTTTGATGGTCTCAAGTTCGAATCTGGAAAAGAAACGAATAATATATTCATTCATTATTTTTATATATTTTTATTTATTATTTTTCTCCATACTTTATTCTATAGTAACTATGATTTCCATCATTATTCATGCTTCCTTAAATAAAATTTGACGTCAAAATATCTATAAGATTAATAGAAATTTTAAGTGTCGATGTCTTGCACATGCGCAGAGATCATCCTTATGCTTAACATTGTGCATTTCGATTCAGATTTCCATCACGTTTGAAACTTGATTAATGGTGTTAAGAATCTTAGATTGGTGCGCAGCTCGAGGGATGCGTGGCGTGCTGGACAGAACTACATCTTGATATCTATTTGTTTTTGATGGTCTCAAGTTCGAATCTGGAAAACAGACGAATGATATATTTATTCATTATTCTTATATATTTTTATTTATTATTTTTCTCCATACTTTATTCTATAGTAACTATGATTTCCATCCCTATTCACGCTTCATGAAATAACATTTGACGTCAAAATATCTATAAATTTAATAGAAATTTTAAGTGTCGATGTCTTGCACATGCGCAGAGATCATCCATATGCTTAACATTGTGCATTTCGATTCAGATTTCCATCACGTTTGAAACTTGATTAATGGTGTTAAGAATCTTAGATTGCTGCGTAGCTCGAGGGATGCGTGGCCTGGTGGATAGAACTATATCTTGATGTCTATTTGTTTTTGATGATCTCAAGTTCGAATGTCGAAAACAAACGAATAATATATTTACTGAATATTTTTAAATATTTTTATTTATTATTTTTCTCCATACATTATTCTATAGTAACTATGATTTCCATCCCTATTCATGCTTCATGAAATAACATTTGACGTCAAAATATCTATAAATTTAAAAGAAATTTTAAGTGTCGATGTCTTGCACATGCGCAGAGATCATCCATATGCTTTAATTGTGCATTTCGATTCAGATTTCCATCACGTTTGAAACTTGATTAATGGTGTTAAGAATCTTAGATTGCTGCGCAGCTCGAGGGATGCGTGGCGTGCTGGACAGAACTACATCTTGATATCTATTTGTTTTTGATGGTCTCAAGTTCGAATCTGTCAGCCGAACGAATAATATATTTATTCATTATTTTTATATATTTTTATTTATTATTTTTCTCCATACTTTATTCTATAGTAACTATGATTTCCATCCCAATTCATGCTTACTGAAATAAAATTTGACGTCAAAATATCTATAAATTTAATAGAAATTTTAAGTGTCGATGTCTTGCACATGCGCAGAGATCATCCATATGCTTTAATTGTGCATTTCGATTCAGATTTCCATCACGTTTGAAACTTGATTAATGGTGTTAAGAATCTTAGATTGCTGCGTAGCTCGAGGGATGCGCGGCCTGTTGGATAGAACTACATCTTGATATCTGTTTGTTTTTGATGGTCTCAAGTTCGATTCTGGAAAACAAACGAATAATATATTTATTCATTATTTTTATATATTTTTATTTATTATTTTTCTCCATACTTTATTCTATAGTAACTATGATTTCCATCCTTATTCATGCTTCCTGAAATAAAATTTTACGTCAAAATATCTATAAATATAATAGAAATTTTAAGTGTCGATGTCTTGCACATGCGCAGAGATCATCCATATGCTTAACATTGTGCATTTCGATTCAGATTTCCATCACGTTTGAAACTTGATTAATGGTGTTAAGAATCTTAGATTGCTGTGTAGCTCGAGGGATGCGTGGCCTGGTGGATAGAACTACATCTTGATGTCTATTTGTTTTTGATGGTCTCAAGTTCGAATCTGGAAAAAAAACGAATAATATATTTATTGAATATTTTTAAATATTTTTATTTATTATTTTTCTCCATACTTTATTCTATAGTAACTATGATTTCCATCCTTATTCATGCTTCCTGAAATAAAATTTTACGTCAAAATATCTATAAATATAATAGAAATTTTAAGTGTCGATGTCTTGCACATGCGCAGAGATCATCCATATGCTTAACATTGTGCATTTCGATTCAGATTTCCATCACGTTTGAAACTTGATTAATGGTGTTAAGAATCTTAGATTGCTGCGTAGCTCGAGGGATGCGCGGCCTGTTGGATAGAACTACATCTTGATATCTGTTTGTTTTTGATGGTCTCAAGTTCGAATCTGGAAAACAAACGAATAATATATTTATTCATTATTTTTAAATATTTTTATTTATTATTTTTCTCCATACTTTATTCTATAGTAACTATGATTTCCATCTCTATTCATGCTTCATGAAATAACATTTGACGTCAAAATATCTATAAATTTAATAGAAATTTTAAGTGTCGATGTCTTGCACATGCGCAGAGATCATCCATATGCTTTAATTGTGCATTTCGATTCAGATTTCCATCACGTTTGAAACTTGATTAATGGTGTTAAGAATCTTAGATTGCTGCGCAGCTCGAGGGATGCGTGGCGTGCTGGACAGAACTACATCTTGATATCTATTTGTTTTTGATGGTCTCAAGTTCGAATCTGTCAGCCGAACGAATAATATATTTATTCATTATTTTTATATATTTTTATTTATTATTTTTCTCCATACTTTATTCTATAGTAACTATGATTTCCATCCCAATTCATGCTTACTGAAATAAAATTTGACGTCAAAATATCTATAAATTTAATAGAAATTTTAAGTGTCGATGTCTTGCACATGCGCAGAGATCATCCATATGCTTAACATTGTGCATTTCGATTCAGATTTCCATCACGTTTGAAACTTGATTAATGGTGTTAAGAATCTTAGATTGGTGCGCAGCTCGAGGGATGCGTGGCGTGCTGGACAGAACTACATCTTGATATCTATTTGTTTTTGATGGTCTCAAGTTCGAATCTGGAAAACAGACGAATGATATATTTATTCATTATTCTTATATATTTTTATTTATTATTTTTCTCCATACTTTATTCTATAGTAACTATGATTTCCATCTCTATTCATGCTTCATGAAATAACATTTGACGTCAAAATATCTATAAATTTAATAGAAATTTTAAGTGTCGATGTCTTGCACATGCGCAGAGATCATCCATATGCTTAACATTGTGCATTTCGATTCAGATTTCCATCACGTTTGAAACTTGATTAATGGTGTTAAGAATCTTAGATTGCTGCGTAGCTCGAGGGATGCGTGGCCTGGTGGATAGAACTATATCTTGATGTCTATTTGTTTTTGATGATCTCAAGTTCGAATGTCGAAAACAAACGAATAATATATTTACTGAATATTTTTAAATATTTTTATTTATTATTTTTGTCCATACTTTATTCTATAGTAACTATGATTTCCATCCCTATTCATGCTTCATGAAATAACATTTGACGTCAAAATATCTATAAATTTAAAAGAAATTTTAAGTGTCGATGTCTTGCACATGCGCAGAGATCATCCATATGCTTTAATTGTGCATTTCGATTCAGATTTCCATCACGTTTGAAACTTGATTAATGGTGTTAAGAATCTTAGATTGCTGCGCAGCTCGAGGGATGCGTGGCGTGCTGGACAGAACTACATCTTGATATCTATTTGTTTTTGATGGTCTCAAGTTCGAATCTGTCAGCCGAACGAATAATATATTTATTCATTATTTTTATATATTTTTATTTATTATTTTTCTCCATACTTTATTCTATAGTAACTATGATTTCCATCCCAATTCATGCTTACTGAAATAAAATTTGACGTCAAAATATCTATAAATTTAATAGAAATTTTAAGTGTCGATGTCTTGCACATGCGCAGAGATCATCCATATGCTTAACATTGTGCATTTCGATTCAGATTTCCATCACGTTTGAAACTTGATTAATGGTGTTAAGAATCTTAGATTGCTGCGTAGCTCGAGGGATACGTGGCCTGGTGGATAGAACTACATCTTGATGTCTATTTGTTTTTGATGGTCTCAAGTTCGATTCTGGAAAACAAACGAATGATATATTTATTCATTATTCTTCTATATTTTTATTTATTATTTTTCTCCATACTTTATTCTATAGTAACTATGATTTCCATCCCTATTCATGCTTCCTGAAATAAAATTTGACGTCAAAATATCTATAAATTTAATAGAAATTTTAAGTGTCGATGTCTTGCACATGCGCAGAGATCATCCATATGCTTAACATTGTGCATTTCGAATCAGATTTCCATCACGTTTTAAACTTGATTAATGGTGTTAAGAATCTTAGATTGCTGCGTAGCTCGAGGGATGCGTGGCCTGGTGGATAGAACTACATCTTGATGTCTATTTGTTTTTGATGGTCTCAAGTTCGAATGTCGAAAACAAACGAATAATATATTTATTCATTATTTTTATATATTTTTATTTATTATTTTTCTCCATACTTTATTCTATAGTAACTATGATTTCCATCCCTATTCATACTTTCTTAAATAAAATTTGACGTCAAAATATCTATAAGATTAATAGAAATTTTAAGTGTCGATTTCTTGCACATGCGCAGAGATCATCCATATGCTTTAATTGTGCATTTCGATTCAGATTTCCATCACGTTTGAAACTTGATTAATGGTGTTAAGAATCTTAGATTGCTGCGCAGCTCAAGGGATGCGTGGCGTGCTGGACAGAACTACATCTTGATATCTATTTGTTTTTGATGGTCTCAAGTTCGAATCTGTCAGCCGAACGAATAATATATTTATTCATTATTTTTATATATTTTTATTTATTATTTTTCTCCATACTTATTCTATAGTAATTATGATTTCCATCCATATTCATACTTATAGAAATAAAATTTGACGTCAAAATATCTATAAATTTAATAGAAATTTTAAGTGTCGATGTCTGGCACATGCGCAGAGATCGTCCATATGCTTAACATTGTGCATTTCGATTCAGATTTCCATCACGTTTGAAACTTGATTAATGGTGTTAAGAATGTTTGATTGTTGCGTATCTCGAGGGATGCGTGGCCTGGTGGATAGAACTACATCTTGATATCTGTTTGTTTCTGATGGTCTCAAGTTCGAATCTCTAAAACAAACTAATAATATATTCATTCATTATTTTTATATATTTTTATTTATTATTTTTCTGCATACTTTATTCTATAGTAACTATGATTTCCATACCTATTCATGTTTCCTGAAATAAAATTTGACGTCAAAATATCTATAACATTAATAGAAATTTTAAGTGTCGATGTCTTGCACATGCGCAGAGATCATCCATATGCTTAACAATGTGCATTTCGATTCAGAATTCCATAACGTTTGAAACTTGATTAATGGTGTTAAGAATCTTAGATTGCTGCGTAGCTCGAGGGATGCGTGGCGTGCTGGACAGAACTACATCTTGATATCTATTTGTTTTTGATGGTCTCAAGTTCGAATCTGGAAAAAAGACGAATGATATATTTATTCATTATTCTTATATATTTTTATTTATTATTTTTCTCCATACTTTATTCTATAGTAACTATGATTTCCATCCCTATTCATGCTTCCTGAAATAAAATTTGACGTCAAAATATCTATAAATTTAATAGAAATTTTAAGTGTCGATGTCTTGCACATGCGCAGAGATCATCCATATGCTTTAATTGTGCATTTCGATTCAGATTTACATCACGTTTGAAACTTGATTAATGGTGTTAAGAATCTTAGATTGCTGCGCAGCTCGAGGGATGCGTGGCGTGCTGGACAGAACTACATCTTGATATCTATTTGTTTTTGATGGTCTCAAGTTCGAATCTGTCAGCCGAACGAATAATATATTTATTCATTATTTTTATATATTTTTATTTATTATTTTTCTCCATACTTATTCTATAGTAATTATGATTTCCATCCATATTCATACTTATAGAAATAAAATTTGACGTCAAAATATCTATAAATTTAATAGAAATTTTAAGTGTCGATGTCTGGCACATGCGCAGAGATCGTCCATATGCTTAACATTGTGCATTTCGATTCAGATTTCCATCACGTTTGAAACTTGATTAATGGTCTTAAGAATGTTTGATTGTTGCGTCGCTCGAGGGATGCGTGGCCTGGTGGATAGAACTACATCTTGATATCTGTTTGTTTTTGATGGTCTCAAGTTCGAATCTCTAAAACAAACAAATAATATATTTATTCATTATTTTTATATATTTTTATTTATTATTTTTCTGCATACTTTATTCTATAGTAACTATGTTTTCCATCCATATTCATGCTTCCTGAAATAAAATTAGACGTCAAAATATCTATAAGATTAATAGAAATTTTAAGTGTCGATGTCTTGCACATGCGCAGAGATCATCCATATGCTTAACATTGTGCATTTCGATTCAGATTTCCATCATGTTTGAAACTTGATTAATGGTGTTAAGAATCTTAGATTGCTGTGTAGCTCGAGGGATGCGTGGTCTGGTGGATAGAACTACATCTTGATTTCTATTTGTTTTATATGGTCTCAAGTTCGAATCTGGAAAACAAACGAATAATATATTTATTCATTATTTTTATATATTTTTATTTATTATTTTTCTCCATACTTTATTCCATAGTAACTATGTTTTCCATCCATATTCATGCTTCCTGAAATAAAATTAGACGTCAAAATATCTATAAGATTAATAGAAATTTTAAGTGTCGATGTCTTTCACATGCGCAGAGATCATCCATATGCTTAACAATATGCATTTCGATTCAGAATTCCATCACGTTTGAAACTTGATTAATGGTGTTAAGAATCTTAGATTGCTGCGTAGCTCGAGGGTTGCGTGGCTTGGTAGATATAACTACATCTTGATGTCTATTAGTTTTTGATGGTCTCAAGTTCGAATCTGAAAAACAAACGAATAATATATTTATTCATTATTTTTATATCTTTTTATTTATTATTTTTCTCCATACTTTATTCTATAGTAACTATGATTTCCATCATTATTCATGCTTCCTGAAACAAAATTTGACGTCAAAATATCTATAAGATTAATAGAAATTTTAAGTGTCGATGTCTTGCACATGCGCAGAGATCATCCATATGCTTAAGATTGTGCATTTCGATTCAGATTTCCATCACGTTTGAAACTTGATTAATGGTGTTAAGAATCTTAGATTGGTGCGCAGCTCGAGGGATGCGTGGCGTGCTGGACAGAACTACATCTTGATATCTATTTGTTTTTGATGGTCTCAAGTTCGAATCTGTCAGCCGAACGAATAATATATTTATTCATTATTTTTATATATTTTTATTTATTATTTTTCTCCATACTTATTCTATAGTAATTATGATTTCCATCCATATTCATACTTATAGAAATAAAATTTGACGTCAAAATATCTATAAATTTAATAGAAATTTTAAGTGTCGATGTCTTGCACATGCGCAGAGATCATCCGTATGCTTAACATTGTGCATTTCGATTCAGATTTCCATCACGTTTGAAACGTGATTAATGGTGTTAAGAATCTTAGATTGCTGCGTAGCTCGAGGGATGCGTGGCCTGGTGGATAGAACTACATCTTGATGTCTATTTGTTTTTGATGGTCTCAAGTTCGAATCTGGAAAACCAACGAATAATATATTTATTCATTATTTTTATATATTTTTATTTATTATTTTTCTCCATACTTTATTCTATAGTAACTATGATTTCCATCCCAATTCATGCTTACTGAAATAAAATTTGACGTCAAAATATCTATAAATTTAATAGAAATTTTAAGTGTCGATGTCTTGCACATGCGCAGAGATCATCCATATGCTTAACATTGTGCATTTCGATTCAGATTTCCATCACGTTTGAAACTTGATTAATGGTGTTAAGAATCTTAGATTGCTGCGTAGCTCGAGGGATGCGTGGCCTGTTGGATAGAACTACATCTTGATATCTGTTTGTTTTTGATGGTCTCAAGTTCGAATCTGGAAAACAAACGAATAATATATTTATTCATTATTTTTATATATTTTTATTTATTATTTTTCTCCATACTTTATTCTATAGTAACTATGATTTCCATCCTTATTCATGCTTCCTGATATAAAATTTTACGTCAAAATATCTATAAATATAATAGAAATTTTAAGTGTCGATGTCTTGCACATGCGCAGAGATCATCCATATGCTTAACAATGTGCATTTCGATTCAGATTTCCATCACGTTTGAAACTTGATTAATGGTGTTAAGAATCTTAGATTGCTGCGTAGCTCGAGGGATGCGTGGCCTGGTGGATAGATTTACATCTTGATGTCTATTTGTTTTTGATGATCTCAAGTTCGAATGTCGAAAACAAACGAATAATATATTTACTGATTATTTTTAAATATTTTTATTTATTATTTTTCTCCATACTTTATTCTATAGTAACTATGATTTCCATCCCTATTCATGCTTCATGAAATAAAATTTGACGTCAAAATATCTATAAATTTAATAGAAATTTTAAGTGTCGATGTCTTGCACATGCGCAGAGATCATCCATATGCTTTAAATGTGCATTTCGATTCAGATTTCCATCACGTTTGAAACTTGATTAATGGTGTTAAGAATCTTAGATTGCTGCGCAGCTCGAGGGATGCGTGGCGTGCTGGACAGAACTACATCTTGATATCTATTTGTTTTTGATGGTCTCAAGTTCGAATCTGTCAGCCGAACGAATAATATATTTATTCATTATATTTATATATTTTTATTTATTATTTTTCTCCATACTTATTCTATAGTAATTATGATTTCCATCCATATTCATACTTATAGAAATAAAATTTGACGTCAAAATATCTATAAATTTAATAGAAATTTTAAGTGTCGATGTCTGGCACATGCGCAGAGATCGTCCATATGCTTAACATTGTGCATTTCGATTCAGATTTCCATCACGTTTGAAACTTGATTAATGGTGTTAAGAATCTTTGATTGTTGCGTAGCTCGAGGGATGCGTGGCCTGGTGGATAGAACTACATCTTGATATCTGTTTGTTTTTGATGGTCTCAAGTTCGAATCTCTAAAACAAACTAATAATATATTTATTCATTATTTTTATATATTTTTATTTATTATTTTTCTGCATACTTTATTCTATAGTAACTATGATTTCCATACCTATTCATGCTTCCTGAAATAAAATTTGACGTCAAAATATCTATAAGATTAGTAGAAATTTTAAGTGTCGATGTCTTGCACATGCGCAGAGCATCCATATGCTTAACAATGTGCATTTCGATTCAGATTTCCATCACGTTTGAAACTTGATTAATGGTGTTAAGAATCTTAGATTGCTGCGTAGCTCGAGGGATGCGTGGCCTGGTGGATAGAACTACATCTTGATGTCTATTTGTTTTTGATGATCTCAAGTTCGAATCTGGAAAACCAACGAATAATATATTTATTCATTATTTTTATATATTTTTATTTATTATTTTTCTCCATACTTATTCTATTGTAATTATGATTTCCATCCATATTCATACTTATAGAAATAAAATTTGACGTCAAAATATCTATAAATTTAATAGAAATTTTAAGTGTCGATGTCTGGCACATGCGCAGAGATCGTCCATATGCTTAACATTGTGCATTTCGATTCAGATTTCAATCACGTTTGAAACTTGATTAATGGTGTTAAGAATCTTAGATTGCTGTGTAGCTCGAGGGTTGCGTGGCCTGGTGGATAGAACTACATCTTGATATCTGTTTGTTTTTGATGGTCTCAAGTTCGAATCTCTAAAACAAACTAATAATATATTTATTCATTATTTTTATATATTTTTATTTATTATTTTTCTGCATACTTTATTCTATAGTAACTATGATTTCCATACCTATTCATGCTTCCTGAAATAAAATTTGACGTCAAAATATCTATAAGATTAGTAGAAATTTTAAGTGTCGATGTCTTGCACATGCGCAGAGCATCCATATGCTTAACATTGTGCATTTCGATTCAGATTTCCATCACGTTTGAAACTTGATTAATGGTGTTAAGAATCTTAGATTGCTGCGTAGCTCGAGGGATGCGTGGCCTGGTGGATAGAACTACATCTTGATGTCTATTTGTTTTTGATGGTCTCAAGTTCGAATCTGGAAAACCAACGAATAATATATTTATTCATTATTTTTATATATTTTTATTTATTATTTTTCTCCATACTTTATTCTATAGTAACTATGATTTCCATCCCAATTCATGCTTACTGAAATAAAATTTGACGTCAAAATATCTATAAATTTAATAGAAATTTTAAGTGTCGATGTCTTGCACATGCGCAGAGATCATCCATATGCTTAACATTGTGCATTTCGATTCAGATTTCCATCACGTTTGAAACTTGATTAATGGTGTTAAGAATCTTAGATTGCTGCGTAGCTCGAGGGATGCGTGGCCTGTTGGATAGAACTACATCTTGATATCTGTTTGTTTTTGATGGTCTCAAGTTCGAATCTGGAAAACAAACGAATAATATATTTATTCATTATTTTTATATATTTTTATTTATTATTTTTCTCCATACTTTATTCTATAGTAACTATGATTTCCATCCTTATTCATGCTTCCTGAAATAAAATTTTACGTCAAAATATCTATAAATATAATAGAAATTTTAAGTGTCGATGTCTTGCACATGCGCAGAGATCATCCATATGCTTAACAATGTGCATTTCGATTCAGATTTCCATCACGTTTGAAACTTGATTAATGGTGTTAAGAATCTTAGATTGCTGCGTAGCTCGAGGGATGCGTGGCCTGGTGGATAGATTTACATCTTGATGTCTATTTGTTTTTGATGATCTCAAGTTCGAATGTCGAAAACAAACGAATAATATATTTACTGATTATTTTTAAATATTTTTATTTATTATTTTTCTCCATACTTTATTCTATAGTAACTATGATTTCCATCCCTATTCATGCTTCATGAAATAAAATTTGACGTCAAAATATCTATAAATTTAATAGAAATTTTAAGTGTCGATGTCTTGCACATGCGCAGAGATCATCCATATGCTTTAAATGTGCATTTCGATTCAGATTTCCATCACGTTTGAAACTTGATTAATGGTGTTAAGAATCTTAGATTGCTGCGCAGCTCGAGGGATGCGTGGCGTGCTGGACAGAACTACATCTTGATATCTATTTGTTTTTGATGGTCTCAAGTTCGAATCTGTCAGCCGAACGAATAATATATTTATTCATTATATTTATATATTTTTATTTATTATTTTTCTCCATACTTATTCTATAGTAATTATGATTTCCATCCATATTCATACTTATAGAAATAAAATTTGACGTCAAAATATCTATAAATTTAATAGAAATTTTAAGTGTCGATGTCTGGCACATGCGCAGAGATCGTCCTTATGCTTAACATTGTGCATTTCGATTCAGATTTCCATCACGTTTGAAACTTGATTAATGGTGTTAAGAATCTTTGATTGTTGCGTAGCTCGAGGGATGCGTGGCCTGGTGGATAGAACTACATCTTGATATCTGTTTGTTTTTGATGGTCTCATGTTCGAATCTCTAAAACAAACTAATAATATATTTATTCATTATTTTTATATATTTTTATTTATTATTTTTCTGCATACTTTATTCTATAGTAACTATGATTTCCATACCTATTCATGCTTCCTGAAATAAAATTTGACGTCAAAATATCTATAAGATTAGTAGAAATTTTAAGTGTCGATGTCTTGCACATGCGCAGAGCATCCATATGCTTAACAATGTGCATTTCGATTCAGATTTCCATCACGTTTGAAACTTGATTAATGGTGTTAAGAATCTTAGATTGCTGCGTAGCTCGAGGGATGCGTGGCCTGGTGGATAGAACTACATCTTGATGTCTATTTGTTTTTGATGATCTCAAGTTCGAATGTCAAAAACCAACGAATAATATATTTATTCATTATTTTTATATATTTTTATTTATTATTTTTCTCCATACTTATTCTATTGTAATTATGATTTCCATCCATATTCATACTTATAGAAATAAAATTTGACGTCAAAATATCTATAAATTTAATAGAAATTTTAAGTGTCGATGTCTTGCACATGCGCAGAGATCATCCGTATGCTTAACATTGTGCATTTCGATTCAGATTTCCATCACGTTTGAAACGTGATTAATGGTGTTAAGAATCTTAGATTGCTGCGTAGCTCGAGGGATGCGTGGCCTGGTGGATAGAACTACATCTTGATGTCTATTTGTTTTTGATGGTCTCAAGTTCGAATCTGGAAAACCAACGAATAATATA
The DNA here is from genome assembly GCF_947563725.1 of Argiope bruennichi. Lineage (NCBI taxonomy): Eukaryota > Metazoa > Arthropoda > Arachnida > Araneae > Araneidae > Argiope > Argiope bruennichi. The sequence continues at coordinate 133,997,127 of NC_079157.1, forward strand.
TTTATTCATTATTTTTATATATTTTTATTTATTATTTTTCTCCATACTTTATTCTATAGTAACTATGATTTCCATCCCAATTCATGCTTACTGAAATAAAATTTGACGTCAAAATATCTATAAATTTAATAGAAATTTTAAGTGTCGATGTCTTGCACATGCGCAGAGATCATCCATACGCTTAACATTGTGCATTTCGATTCAGATTTCCATCACGTTTGAAACTTGATTAATGGTGTTAAGAATCTTAGATTGCTGTGTAGCTCGAGGGTTGCGTGGCCTGGTGGATAGAACTACATCTTGATTTCTATTTGTTTTTGATGGTCTCAAGTTCGAATCTGGAAAACAAACGAATAATATATTTATTCATTATTTTTATATATTTTTATTTATTATTTTTCTGCATACTTTATTCTATAGTAACTATGATTTCCATCCCTATTCATGCTTCCTGAAATAAAATTTGACGTCAAAATATCTATAAATTTAATAGAAATTTTAAGTGTCGATGTCTTGCACATGCGCAGAGATCATCCATATGCTTTAATTGTGCATTTCGATTCAGATTTACATCACGTTTGAAACTTGATTAATGGTGTTAAGAATCTTAGATTGCTGCGCAGCTCGAGGGATGCGTGGCGTGCTGGACAGAACTACATCTTGATATCTATTTGTTTTTGATGGTCTCAAGTTCGAATCTGTCAGCCGAACGAATAATATATTTATTCATTATTTTTATATATTTTTATTTATTATTTTTCTCCATACTTATTCTATAGTAATTATGATTTCCATCCATATTCATACTTATAGAAATAAAATTTGACGTCAAAATATCTATAAATTTAATAGAAATTTTAAGTGTCGATGTCTGGCACATGCGCAGAGATCGTCCATATGCTTAACATTGTGCATTTCGATTCAGATTTCCATCACGTTTGAAACTTGATTAATGGTGTTAAGAATGTTTGATTGTTGCGTCGCTCGAGGGATGCGTGGCCTGGTGGATAGAACTACATCTTGATATCTGTTTGTTTTTGATGGTCTCAAGTTCGAATCTCTAAAACAAACTAATAATATATTTATTCATTATTTTTATATATTTTTATTTATTATTTTTCTGCATACTTTATTCTATAGTAACTATGATTTCCATACCTATTCACGCTTCCTGAAATAAAATTTGACGTCAAAATATCTATAAGATTAATAGAAATTTTAAGTGTCGATGTCTTGCACATGCGCAGAGATCATCCATATGCTTAACATTGTGCATTTCGATTCAGATTTCCATCATGTTTGAAACTTGATTAATGGTGTTAAGAATCTTAGATTGCTGTGTAGCTCGAGGGATGCGTGGCCTGGTGGATAGAACTACATCTTGATTTCTATTTGTTTTATATGGTCTCAAGTTCGAATCTGGAAAACAAACGAATAATATATTTATTCATTATTTTTATATATTTTTATTTATTATTTTTCTCCATACTTTATTCCATAGTAACTATGTTTTCCATCCATATTCATGCTTCCTGAAATAAAATTAGACGTCAAAATATCTATAAGATTAATAGAAATTTTAAGTGTCGATGTCTTTCACATGCGCAGAGATCTTCCATATGCTTAACAATATGCATTTCGATTCAGAATTCCATCACGTTTGAAACTTGATTAATGGTGTTAAGAATCTTAGATTGCTGCGTAGCTCGAGGGTTGCGTGGCCTGGTGGATATAACTACATCTTGATGTCTATTAGTTTTTGATGGTCTCAAGTTCGAATCTGAAAAACAAACGAATAATATATTTATTCATTATTTTTATATCTTTTTATTTATTATTTTTCTCCATACTTTATTCTATAGTAACTATGATTTCCATCATTATTCATGCTTCCTGAAACAAAATTTACGTCAAAATATCTATAAGATTAATAGAAATTTTAAGTGTCGATGTCTTGCACATGCGCAGAGATCATCCATATGCTTAAGATTGTGCATTTCGATTCAGATTTCCATCACGTTTGAAACTTGATTAATGGTGTTAAGAATCTTAGATTGGTGCGCAGCTCGAGGGATGCGTGGCGTGCTGGACAGAACTACATCTTGATATCTATTTGTTTTTGATGGTCTCAAGTTCGAATCTGTCAGCCGAACGAATAATATATTTATTCATTATTTTTATATATTTTTATTTATTATTTTTCTCCATACTTATTCTATAGTAATTATGATTTCCATCCATATTCATACTTATAGAAATAAAATTTGACGTCAAAATATCTATAAATTTAATAGAAATTTTAAGTGTCGATGTCTTGCACATGCGCAGAGATCATCCGTATGCTTAACATTGTGCATTTCGATTCAGATTTCCATCACGTTTGAAACGTGATTAATGGTGTTAAGAATCTTAGATTGCTGCGTAGCTCGAGGGATGCGTGGCCTGGTGGATAGAACTACATCTTGATGTCTATTTGTTTTTGATGGTCTCAAGTTCGAATCTGGAAAACCAACGAATAATATATTTATTCATTATTTTTATATATTTTTATTTATTATTTTTCTCCATACTTTATTCTATAGTAACTATGATTTCCATCCCAATTCATGCTTACTGAAATAAAATTTGACGTCAAAATATCTATAAATTTAATAGAAATTTTAAGTGTCGATGTCTTGCACATGCGCAGAGATCATCCATATGCTTAACATTGTGCATTTCGATTCAGATTTCCATCACGTTTGAAACTTGATTAATGGTGTTAAGAATCTTAGATTGCTGCGTAGCTCGAGGGATGCGTGGCCTGTTGGATAGAACTACATCTTGATATCTGTTTGTTTTTGATGGTCTCAAGTTCGAATCTGGAAAACAAACGAATAATATATTTATTCATTATTTTTATATATTTTTATTTATTATTTTTCTCCATACTTTATTCTATAGTAACTATGATTTCCATCCTTATTCATGCTTCCTGAAATAAAATTTTACGTCAAAATATCTATAAATATAATAGAAATTTTAAGTGTCGATGTCTTGCACATGCGCAGAGATCATCCATATGCTTAACAATGTGCATTTCGATTCAGAATTCCATCACGTTTGAAACTTGATTAATGGTGTTAAGAATCTTAGATTGCTGCGTAGCTCGAGGGATGCGTGGCCTGGTGGATAGATTTACATCTTGATGTCTATTTGTTTTTGATGATCTCAAGTTCGAATGTCGAAAACAAACGAATAATATATTTACTGATTATTTTTAAATATTTTTATTTATTATTTTTCTCCATACTTTATTCTATAGTAACTAAGATTTCCATCCCTATTCATGCTTCATGAAATAAAATTTGACGTCAAAATATCTATAAATTTAATAGAAATTTTAAGTGTCGATGTCTTGCACATGCGCAGAGATCATCCATATGCTTTAAATGTGCATTTCGATTCAGATTTCCATCACGTTTGAAACTTGATTAATGGTGTTAAGAATCTTAGATTGCTGCGCAGCTCGAGGGATGCGTGGCGTGCTGGACAGAACTACATCTTGATATCTATTTGTTTTTGATGGTCTCAAGTTCGAATCTGTCAGCCGAACGAATAATATATTTATTCATTATATTTATATATTTTTATTTATTATTTTTCTCCATACTTATTCTATAGTAATTATGATTTCCATCCATATTCATACTTATAGAAATAAAATTTGACGTCAAAATATCTATAAATTTAATAGAAATTTTAAGTGTCGATGTCTGGCACATGCGCAGAGATCGTCCATATGCTTAACATTGTGCATTTCGATTCAGATTTCCATCACGTTTGAAACTTGATTAATGGTGTTAAGAATCTTTGATTGTTGCGTAGCTCGAGGGATGCGTGGCCTGGTGGATAGAACTACATCTTGATATCTGTTTGTTTTTGATGGTCTCAAGTTCGAATCTCTAAAACAAACTAATAATATATTTATTCATTATTTTTATATATTTTTATTTATTATTTTTCTGCATACTTTATTCTATAGTAACTATGATTTCCATACCTATTCATGCTTCCTGAAATAAAATTTGACGTCAAAATATCTATAAGATTAGTAGAAATTTTAAGTGTCGATGTCTTGCACATGCGCAGAGCATCCATATGCTTAACAATGTGCATTTCGATTCAGATTTCCATCACGTTTGAAACTTGATTAATGGTGTTAAGAATCTTAGATTGCTGCGTAGCTCGAGGGATGCGTGGCCTGGTGGATAGAACTACATCTTGATGTCTATTTGTTTTTGATGATCTCAAGTTCGAATGTCGAAAACCAACGAATAATATATTTATTCATTATTTTTATATATTTTTATTTATTATTTTTCTCCATACTTATTCTATTGTAATTATGATTTCCATCCATATTCATACTTATAGAAATAAAATTTGACGTCAAAATATCTATAAATTTAATAGAAATTTTAAGTGTCGATGTCTGGCACATGCGCAGAGATCGTCCATATGCTTAACATTGTGCATTTCGATTCAGATTTCAATCACGTTTGAAACTTGATTAATGGTGTTAAGAATCTTAGATTGCTGTGTAGCTCGAGGGTTGCGTGGCCTGGTGGATAGAACTACATCTTGATTTCTATTTGTTTTTGATGGTCTCAAGTTCGAATCTGGAAAACAAACGAATAATATATTTATTCATTATTTTTATATATTTTTATTTATTATTTTTCTCCATACTTTATTCTATAGTAACTATGATATCCATTCCTATTCATGCTTCCTGAAATAAAATTGGACGTCAAAATATCTATAAGATTAATCGAAATTTTAAGTGTCGATGTCTTGCACATGCGCAGAGATCATCCATATGCTTAACAATGTGCATTTCGATTCAGATTTCCATCACGTTTGAAACTTGATTAATGGTGTTAAGAATCTTAGATTGCTGCGTAGCTCGAGGGATGCGTGGCCTGGTGGACAGAACTACATCTTGATGTCTATTTGTTTTTGATGATCTCAAGTTCGAATGTCGAAAACAAACGAATAATATATTTATTCATTATTTTTATATATTTTTATTTATTATTTTTCTCCATACTTTATTTTACTGTAACTATGATTTCAATCCCTATTCATACTTCCTGAAATAAAATTTGACGTAAAATATCTATAAGATTAATAGAAATTTTAAGTGTCGATGTCTTGCACATGCGCAGAGATCATCCATATGCTTTAATTGTGCATTTCCATTCAGATTTCCATCACGTTTGAAACTTGATTAATGGTGTTAAGAATCTTAGATTGCTGTGTAGCTCGAGGGATGCGTGGCCTGGTGGATAGAACTACATCTTGATATCTGTTTGTTTTTGATGGTCTCAAGTTCGAATCTGGAAAAAAAACGAATAATATATTTATTGAATATTTTTAAATATTTTTATTTATTATTTTTCTCCATACTTTATTCTTCAGTAACTATGATTTCCATCATTATTCATGCTTCCTGAAATAAAATTTGACGTCAAAATATCTATAAATTTAATAGAAATTTTAAGTGTCGATGTCTTTCACATGCGCAGAGATCATCCATATGCTTAACATTGTGCATTTCGATTCAGATTTCCATCACTTTTGAAACTTGATTAATGGTGTTAAGAATCTTAGATTGCTGCGTAGCTCGAGGGATGCGTGGCCTGGTGGATAGAACTACATCTTGATATCTGTTTGTTTTTGATGGTCTCAAGTTCGAATCTGGAAAACAAACGAATAATATATTTATTGTATATTTTTAAATATTTTTATTTATTATTTTTCTCCATACTTTATTCTATAGTAACTATGATTTCCATCATTATTCATGCTTCCTGAAATAAAATTTGACGTCAAAATATCTATAAATTTAATAGAAATTTTAAGTGTCGATGCCTTGCACATGCGCAGAGATCATCCATATGCTTAACATTGTGCATTTCGATTCAGATTTCCATCACGTTTGAAACTTGATTAATGGTGTTAAAAATCTTAGATTGCTGCGTTGCTCGAGGGATGCGTGCCCAGGTGGATAGAACTACATCTTGATATCTGTTTATTTTTGATGGTCTCAAGTTCGAATCTGGAAAACAAACGAAAAATATATTTATTGATTATTTTTAAATATTTTTATTTATTATTTTTCTCTATTCTATAGTAACTATGATTTCCATCCCTATTCATGCTTCCTGAAATAAAATTTGACGTCAAAATATCTATAAATTTAATAGAAATTTTAAGTGTCGATGTCTTGCACATGCGCAGAGATCATCCATATGCTTAACATTGTGCATTTCGATTCAGATTTCCATCACGTTTGAAACTTGATTAATGGTGTTAAGAATCTTAGATTGCTGCGTAGCTCGAGGGATGCGTGGCGTGCTGGACAGAACTACATCTTGATATCTATTTGTTTTTGATGGTCTAAAGTTCGAATCAGTCAGCCGAACGAATAATATATTTATTCATTATTTTTATATATTTTTATTTATTATTTTTCTCCATACTTATTCTATAGTAATTATGATTTCCATCCATATTCATACTTATAGAAATAAAATTTGACGTCAAAATATCTATAAATTTAATAGAAATTTTAAGTGTCGATGTCTGGCACATGCGCAGAGATCGTCCATATGCTTAACATTGTGCATTTCGATTCAGATTTCAATCACGTTTGAAACTTGATTAATGGTGTTAAGAATCTTAGATTGCTGCGTAGCTCGAGGGATGCGTGGCCTGGTGGATAGAACTACATCTTGATATCTGTTTGTTTTTGATGGTCTCAAGTTCGAATCTTTAAAACAAACTAATAATATATTTATTCATTATTTTTATATATTTTTATTTATTATTTTTCTGCATACTTTATTCTATAGTAACTATGATTTCCATACCTATTCATGCTTCCTGAAATAAAATTTGACGTCAAAATATCTATAAATTTAATAGAAATTTTAAGTGTCGATGTCTTGCACATGCGCAGAGATCATCCATATGCTTAACATTGTGCATTTCGATTCAGATTTCCATCACGTTTGAAACTTGATTAATGGTGTTAAAAATCTTAGATTGCTGCGTAGCTCGAGGGATGCGTGGCCTGGTGGATAGAACTACATCTTGATATCTCTTTGTTTTTGATAGTCTCAAGTTCGAATCTATAAAACAAACGAATAATATATTTATTGATTATTTTTAAATATTTTTATTTATTATTTTTCTCCATACTTTATTCTATAGTAACTATGATTTCCATCTCTATTCATGCTTCCTGAAATACAATTTGACGTCAAAATATCTATGAATTTAATAGAAATTTTAAGTGTCGATGTCTTGCACATGCGTAGAGATCATCCATATGCTTAACATTGTGCATTTCGATTCAGATTTCCATCACGTTTGAAACTTGATTAATGGTGTTAAGAATCTTAGATTGCTGTGTAGCTCGAGGGTTGCGTGGCCTGGTGGATAGAACTACATCTTGATTTCTATTTGTTTTTGATGGTCTCAAGTTCGAATCTGGAAAACAAACGAATAATATATTTATTCCTTATTTTTATATATTTTTATTTATTATTTTTCTCCATACTTTATTCTATAGTAACTATGATTTCCATTCCTATTCATGCTTCCTGAAATAAAATTGGACGTCAAAATATCTATAAGATTAATAGAAATTTTAAGTGTCGATGTCTTGCACATGCGCAGAGATCATCCATATGCTTAACAATGTGCATTTCGATTCAGATTTCCATCACGTTTGAAACTTGATTAATGGTGTTAAGAATCTTAGATTGCTGCGTAGCTCGAGGGATGCGTGGCCTGGTGGATAGAACTACATCTTGATATCTGTTTGTTTTTGATGGTCTCCAGTTCGAATCTGGAAAACAAACGAATAATATATTTATTGAATATTTTTAAATATTTTTATTTATTATTTTTCTCCATACTTTATTCTATAGTAACTATGATTTCCATCATTATTCATGCTTCCTGAAATAAAATTTGACGTCAAAATATCTATAAATTTAATAGAAATTTTAAGTGTCGATGCCTTGCACATGCGCAGAGATCATCCATATGCTTAACATTGTGCATTTCGATTCAGATTTCCATCACGTTTGAAACTTGATTAATGGTGTTAAAAATCTTAGATTGCTGCGTTGCTCGAGGGATGCGTGCCCAGGTGGATAGAACTACATCTTGATATCTGTTTATTTTTGATGGTCTCAAGTTCGAATCTGGAAAACAAACGAAAAATATATTTATTGATTATTTTTAAATATTTTTATTTATTATTTTTCTCTATTCTATAGTAACTATGATTTCCATCCCTATTCATGCTTCCTGAAATAAAATTTGACGTCAAAATATCTATAAATTTAATAGAAATTTTAAGTGTCGATGTCTTGCACATGCGCAGAGATCATCCATATGCTTAACATTGTGCATTTCGATTCAGATTTCCATCACGTTTGAAACTTGATTAATGGTGTTAAGAATCTTAGATTGCTGCGTAGCTCGAGGGATGCGTGGCGTGCTGGACAGAACTACATCTTGATATCTATTTGTTTTTGATGGTCTAAAGTTCGAATCAGTCAGCCGAACGAATAATATATTTATTCATTATTTTTATATATTTTTATTTATTATTTTTCTCCATACTTATTCTATAGTAATTATGATTTCCATCCATATTCATACTTATAGAAATAAAATTTGACGTCAAAATATCTATAAATTTAATAGAAATTTTAAGTGTCGATGTCTGGCACATGCGCAGAGATCGTCCATATGCTTAACATTGTGCATTTCGATTCAGATTTCAATCACGTTTGAAACTTGATTAATGGTGTTAAGAATCTTAGATTGCTGCGTAGCTCGAGGGATGCGTGGCCTGGTGGATAGAACTACATCTTGATATCTATTTGTTTTTGATGGTCTCAAGTTCGAATGTCGAAAACAAACGAATAATATATTTATTCATTATTTTTATATATTTTTATTTATTATTTTTCTCCATACTTTATTCTATAGTAACTATGATTTCCATCCCTATTCATGCTTCCTGAAATAAAATTTGACGTCAAAATATCTATAAATTTAATAGAAATTTTAAGTTTCGATGTCTTGCACATGCGCAGAGATCATCCATATGCTTAACATTGTGCATTTCGATTCAGATTTCCATCACGTTTGAAACTTGATTAATGGTGTTAAGAATCTTAGATTGCTGCGTAGCTCGAGGGATGCGTGGCCTGGTGGATAGAACTACATCTTGATATCTGTTTGTTTTTGATGGTCTCAAGTTCGAATCTGGAAAACAAACAAATAATAAATTTATTGAATATTTTTAAATATTTTTATTTATTATTTTTCTCCATACTTTATTCTATAGTAACTATGATTTCCATCCCTATTCATGCTTCCTGAAATTAAATTTGACGTCAAAATATCTATATATTTAATAGAAATTTTAAGTGTCGATGTCTTGCACATGCGCAGAGATCTTCCATATGCTTAACATTGTGCATTTCGATTCAGATTTCCATCACGTTTGAAACTTGATTAATGGTGTTAAAAATCTTAGATTGCTGCGTAGCTCGAGGGATGCGTGGCCTGGTGGATAGAACTACATCTTGATATCTGTTTGTTTTTGATGGTCTCCAGTTCGAATCTGGAAAACAAACGAATAATATATTTATTGAATATTTTTAAATATTTTTATTTATTATTTTTCTCCATACTTTATTCTATAGTAACTATGATTTCCATCATTATTCATGCTTCCTGAAATAAAATTTGACATCAAAATATCTATAAATTTAATAGAAATTTTAAGTGTCGATGCCTTGCACATGCGCAGAGATCATCCATATGCTTAACATTGTGCATTTCGATTCAGATTTCCATCACGTTTGAAACTTGATTAATGGTGTTAAAAATCTTAGATTGCTGCGTAGCTCGAGGGATGCGTGGCCTGGTGGATAGAACTACATCTTGATATCTGTTTGTTTTTGATAGTCTCAAGTTCGAATCTATAAAACAAACGAATAATATATTTATTGATTATTTTTAAATATTTTTATTTATTATTTTTCTCCATACTTTATTCTATAGTAACTATGATTTCCATCTCTATTCATGCTTCCTGAAATACAATTTGACGTCAAAATATCTATGAATTTAATAGAAATTTTAAGTGTCGATGTCTTGCACATGCGTAGAGATCATCCATATGCTTAACATTGTGCATTTCGATTCAGATTTCCATCACGTTTGAAACTTGATTAATGGTGTTAAGAATCTTAGATTGCTGCGTAGCTCGAGGGATGCGTGGCGTGCTGGACAGAACTACATCTTGATATCTGTTTGTTTTTGATGGTCTCAAGTTCGAATCTGGAAAACAAACGAAAAATATATTTATTGATTATTTTTAAATATTTTTATTTATTATATTTCTCTATTCTATAGTAACTATGATTTCCATCCCTATTCATGCTTCCTGAAAGAAAATTTGACGTCAAAATATCTATAAATTTAATAGAAATTTTAAGTGTCGATGTCTTGCACATGCGCAGAGATCATCCATATGCTTAACATTGTGCATTTCGATTCAGATTTCCATCACGTTTGAAACTTGATTAATGGTGTTAAGAATCTTAGATTGCTGCGTAGCTCGAGGGATGCGTGGCGTGCTGGACAGAACTACATCTTGATATCTATTTGTTTTTGATGGTCTCAAGTTCGAATCTGTCAGCCGAACGAATAATATATTTATTCATTATTTTTATATATTTTTATTTATTTTTTTTCTCCATACTTATTCTATTGTAATTATGATTTCCATCCATATTCATACTTATAGAAATAAAATTTGACGTCAAAATATCTATAAATTTAATAGAAATTTTAAGTGTCGATGTCTTGCACATGCGCAGAGATCATCCATATGCTTAACATTGTGCATTTTGATTCAGATTTCCATCGTTTGAAACTTGATTAATGGTGTTAAGAATCTTAGATTGCTGCGTAGCTCGAGGGATGCGTGGCCTGGTGGATATAACTACATCTTGATGTCTATTTGTTTTTGATGGTCTCAAGTTCGAATCTGGAAAACAAACGAATAATATATTTATTCATTATCTTTATATATTTTTATTTATAATTTTTCTCCATACTTTATTCTATAGTAACTATGATTTCCATCCCAATTCATGCTTCCTGAAATAAAATTTGACGTCAAAATCTCTATAAATTTAATAGAAATTTTAAGTGTCGATGTCTTGCACATGCGCAGAGATCATCCATATGCCTAACATTGTGCATTTCGATACAGAATTCCATCACGTTTGAAACTTGATTAATGGTGTTAAGAATCTTAGATTGCTGCGTTGCCCGAGGGATGCGTGGCCTGGTGGATAGAACTACATCTTGATATCTGTTTGTTTTTGATGGTCTCAAGTTTGAATCTCTAAAACAAACGAATAATATATTTATTCATTATTTTTATATATTTTTATTTATTATTTTTCTCCATACTTTATTCTATAGTAACTATGATTTCCATCCCTATTCATGCTTCCTGAAATAAAATTTGACGTAAAAATCTCTATAAAGTTAATAGAAATTTTAAGTGTCGATGTCTTGCACATGCGCAGAGATCATCCATATGCTTTCATTGTGCATTTCGATTCAGATTTCCATCACGTTTGAAACTTGATTAATGGTGTTAAGAATCTTAGATTGCTGCGTAGCTCGAGGGATGCGTGGCGTGGTGGACAGAACTACATCTTGATATCTATTTGTTTTTGATGGTCTCAAGTTCGAATCTGTCAGCCGAACGAATAATATATTTATTCATTATTTTTATATATTTTTATTTATTATTTTTCTCCATACTTATTCTATAGTAATTATGATTTCTATCAATATTCATGCTTCCTGAAATAAAATTTGACGTGAAAATATCTATAAATTTAATAGAAATTTTAAGTGTCGATGTCTTGCACATGCGCAGAGATCATCCATATGCTTAACATTGTGCATTTCGATTCAGATTTCCATCCTTTGAAACTTGATTAATGGTGTTAAGAATCTTAGATTGCTGCGCAGCTGGAGGGATGCGTGGCCTGGTGAATAGAACTACATCTTGATGTCTATTTGTTTTTGATGGTCTCAAGTTCGAATGTCGAAAACAAACGAATAATATATTTATTCATTATTTTTATTTATTATTTTTCTCCATACTTTATTCTATAGTAACTATGATTTCTATCCCTATTCACGCTTCCTGAAATAAAATTTGACGTCAAAATATCTATAAATTTAATAGAAATATTAAGTGTCGATGTCTTGCACATGCGCAGAGATCATCCATATGCTTAACATTGTGCATTTCGATTCAGATTTCCATCACGTTTGAAACTTGATTAATGGTGTTAAGAATCTTAGATAGCTTTGTAGCTCGCGGGATGCGTGGTCTCGTGGATAGAACTACATCTTGATATCTGTTTGTTTTTGATGGTCTCAAGTTCGAATCTGGAAAAGAAACGAATAATATATTTATTCATTATTTTTATATATTTTTATTTATTATTTTTCTCCATACTTTATTGTATAGTAACTATGATTTCCATCCCTATTCACGCTTCCTGAAATAAAATTTGACGTCAAAATATCTATAAATTTAATAGAAATTTTAAGTGTCGATGTCTTGCACATGCGCAGAGATCAACCATATGCTTAACATTGTGCATTTCGATTCAGATTTCCATCATGTTTGAAACTTGATTAATGGTGTTAAGAATCTTAGATAGCTGCGTAGCTCGCGGGATGCGTGGTCTCGTGGATAGAACTACATCTTGATATCTGTTTGTTTTTGATGGTCTCAAGTTCGAATCTTTAAAAGAAACGAATAATATATTTATTCATTATTTTTATATATTTTTATTTACTATTTTTCTCCATACTTTATTCTACAGTAACAATGATTTCCATCTCTATTCACGCTTCCTGAAATAAAATTTGACGTCAAAATATCTATAAATTTAATAGAAATTTTAAGTGTCGATGTCTTGCACATGCGCAGAGATCATCCATATGCTTAACATTGTGCATTTCGATTCAGATTTCCATCACGTTTGAAACTTGATTAATGTTGTTAAGAATCTTAGATAGCTGCGTTGCTCGAGAGATGCGTGGTCTGGTGGATTGAACTACATCTTGATATCTGTTTGTTTTTGATGGTCTCAAGTTCCATTCTATAAAACAAACGAATAATATATTTATTCATTATTTTTATATATTTTTATTTATTATTTTTCTCCATACTTTATTCTATAGTAACTATGATTTCCATCCCTATTCATGCTTCCTGAAATAAAATTTGACGTCAAAATATCTATAAATTTAATAGAAATTTTAAGTGTCGATGTCTTGCACATGCGCAGAGATCATCCATATGCTTAACATTGTGCATTTCGATTCAGATTTCCATCACGTTTGAAACTTGATTAATGGTGTTAAGAATCTTAGATTGCTGCGTAGCTCGAGGGATGCGTGGCCTGGTGGATAGAACTACATCTTGATATCTGTTTGTTTTTGATGGTCTCAAGTTCGAATCTGGAAAACAAACAAATAATATATTTATTGAATATTTTTAAATATTTTTATTTATTATTTTTCTCCATACTTTATTCTATAGTAACTATGATTTCCATCCCTATTCATGCTTCCTGAAATTAAATTTGACGTCAAAATATCTATATATTTAATAGAAATTTTAAGTGTCGATGTCTTGCACATGCGCAGAGATCTTCCATATGCTTAACATTGTGCATTTCGATTCAGATTTCCATCACGTTTGAAACTTGATTAATGGTGTTAAAAATCTTAGATTGCTGCGTAGCTCGAGGGATGCGTGGCCTGGTGGATAGAACTACATCTTGATATCTGTTTGTTTTTGATGGTCTCCAGTTCGAATCTGGAAAACAAACGAATAATATATTTATTGAATATTTTTAAATATTTTTATTTATTATTTTTCTCCATACTTTATTCTATAGTAACTATGATTTCCATCATTATTCATGCTTCCTGAAATAAAATTTGACATCAAAATATCTATAAATTTAATAGAAATTTTAAGTGTCGATGCCTTGCACATGCGCAGAGATCATCCATATGCTTAACATTGTGCATTTCGATTCAGATTTCCATCACGTTTGAAACTTGATTAATGGTGTTAAGAATCTTAGATTGCTGCGTAGCTCGAGGGATGCGTGCCCTGGTGGATAGAACTACATCTTGATATCTGTTTGTTTTTGATGGTCTCAAGTTCGAATCTGGAAAAGAAACGAATAATATATTTATTCATTATTTTTATATATTTTTATTTATTATTTTTCTCCATACTTTATTGTATAGTAACTATGATTTCCATCCCTATTCACGCTTCCTGAAATAAAATTTGACGTCAAAATATCTATAAATTTAATAGAAATTTTAAGTGTCGATGTCTTGCACATGCGCAGAGATCATCCATATGCTTAACATTGTGCATTTCGATTCAGATTTCCATCACGTTTGAAACTTGATTAATGTTGTTAAGAATCTTAGATAGCTGCGTTGCTCGAGAGATGCGTGGTCTGGTGGATTGAACTACATCTTGATATCTGTTTGTTTTTGATGGTCTCAAGTTCCATTCTATAAAACAAACGAATAATATATTTATTCATTATTTTTATATATTTTTATTTATTATTTTTCTCCATACTTTATTCTATAGTAACTATGATTTCCATCCCTATTCACGCTTCCTGAAATAAAATTTGACGTCAAAATATCTATAAATTTAATAGAAATTTTAAGTGTCGATGTCTTGCACATGCGCAGAGATCATCCATATGCTTAACATTGTGCATTTCGATTCAGATTTCCATCACGTTTGAAACTTGATTAATGGTGTTAAAAATCTTAGATTGCTGCGTAGCTCGAGGGATGCGTGCCCTGGTGGATAGAACTACATCTTGATGTCTATTTGTTTTTGATGGTCTCAAGTTCGAATGTCGAAAACAAACGAATAATATATTTATTCATTATTTTTATATATTTTTATTTATTATTTTTCTCCATACTTTATTCTATAGTAACTATGATTTCCATCCCTATTCATGCTTCCTGAAATAAAATTTGACGTCAAAATATCTATAAATTTAATAGAAATTTTAAGTGTCGATGTCTTGCACATGCGCAGAGATCATCCATATGCTTAACATTGTGCATTTCGATTCAGATTTCCATCACGTTTGAAACTTGATTAATGGTGTTAAGAATCTTAGATTGCTGCGTAGCTCGAGGGATGCGTGGCCTGGTGGATAGAACTACATCTTGATATCTGTTTGTTTTTGATGGTCTCAAGTTCGAATCTGGAAAACAAACAAATAATATATTTATTGAATATTTTTAAATATTTTTATTTATTATTTTTCTCCATACTTTATTCTATAGTAACTATAATTTCCATCCCTATTCATGCTTCCTGAAATTAAATTTGACGTCAAAATATCTATATATTTAATAGAAATTTTAAGTGTCGATGTCTTGCACATGCGCAGAGATCTTCCATATGCTTAACATTGTGCATTTCGATTCAGATTTCCATCACGTTTGAAACTTGATTAATGGTGTTAAAAATCTTAGATTGCTGCGTAGCTCGAGGGATGCGTGGCCTGGTGGATAGAACTACATCTTGATATCTGTTTGTTTTTGATGGTCTCCAGTTCGAATCTGGAAAACAAACGAATAATATATTTATTGAATATTTTTAAATATTTTTATTTATTATTTTTCTCCATACTTTATTCTATAGTAACTATGATTTCCATCATTATTCATGCTTCCTGAAATAAAATTTGACATCAAAATATCTATAAATTTAATAGAAATTTTAAGTGTCGATGCCTTGCACATGCGCAGAGATCATCCATATGCTTAACATTGTGCATTTCGATTCAGATTTCCATCACGTTTGAAACTTGATTAATGGTGTTAAGAATCTTAGATTGCTGCGTAGCTCGAGGGATGCGTGCCCTGGTGGATAGAACTACATCTTGATATCTGTTTGTTTTTGATGGTCTCAAGTTCGAATCTGGAAAACAAACGAATAATATATTTATTCATTATTTTTATATATTTTTATTTATTATTTTTCTCCATACTTTATTCTATAGTAACTATGATTTCCATCCCTATTCATGCTTCCTGAAATAAAATTTGACGTCAAAATATCTATAAATTTAATAGAAATTTTAAGTGTCGATGTCTTGCACATGCGCAGAGATCATCCATATGCTTAACATTGTGCATTTCGATTCAGATTTCCATCACGTTTGAAACTTGATTAATGGTGTTAAGAATCTTAGATTGCTGCGTAGCTCGAGGGATGCGTGGCGTGTTGGACAGAACAACATCTTGATATCTATTTGTTTTTGATGGTCTCAAGTTCGAATCTGTCAGCCGAACGAATAATATATTTATTCATTATTTTTATATATTTTTATTTATTATTTTTCTCCATACTTATTCTATTGTAATGATGATTTCCATCCATATTCATACTTATAGAAATAAAATTTGACGTCAAAATATCTATAAATTTAATAGAAATTTTAAGTGTCGATGTCTGGCACATGCGCAGAGATCGTCCATATGCTTAACATTGTGCATTTCGATTCAGATTTCAATCACGTTTGAAACTTGATTAATGGTGTTAAGAATCTTAGATTGCTGCGTAGCTCGAGGGATGCGTGGCCTGGTGGATAGAACTACATCTTGATGTCTTTTTGTTTTTGATGATCTCAAGTTCGAATGTCGAAAACAAACGAATAATATATTTATTGATTATTTTTAAATATTTTTATTTATTATTTTTCTCCATACTTTATTCTATAGTAACTATGATTTCCATCCCTATTCATGCTTCCTGAAATAAAATTTGACGTAAAAATCTCTATAAAGTTAATAGAAATTTTAAGTGTCGATGTCTTGCACATGCGCAGAGATCATCCATATGCTTTCATTGTGCATTTCGATTCAGATTTCCATCACGTTTGAAACTTGATTAATGGTGTTAAGAATCTTAGATTGCTGCGTAGCTCGAGGGATGCGTGGCGTGGTGGACAGAACTACATCTTGATATCTATTCGTTTTTGATGGTCTCAAGTTCGAATCTGTCAGCCGAACGAATAATATATTTATTCATTATTTTTATATATTTTTATTTATTATTTTTCTCCATACTTATTCTATAGTAATTATGATTTCTATCAATATTCACGCTTCCTGAAATAAAATTTGACGTCAAAATATCTATAAATTTAATAGAAATATTAAGTGTCGATGTCTTGCACATGCGCAGAGATCATCCATATGCTTAACATTGTGCATTTCGATTCAGATTTCCATCACGTTTGAAACTTGATTAATGGTGTTAAGAATCTTAGATAGCTGCGTAGCTCGCGGGATGCGTGGTCTCGTGGATAGAACTACATCTTGATATCTGTTTGTTTTTGATGGTCTCAAGTTCGAATCTGGAAAAGAAACGAATAATATATTTATTCATTATTTTTATATATTTTTATTTATTATTTTTCTCCATACTTTATTGTATAGTAACTATGATTTCCATCCCTATTCACGCTTCCTGAAATAAAATTTGACGTCAAAATATCTATAAATTTAATAGAAATTTTAAGTGTCGATGTCTTGCACATGCGCAGAGATCATCCATATGTTTAACATTGTGCATTTCGATTCAGATTTCCATCACGTTTGAAACTTGATTAATGTTGTTAAGAATCTTAGATAGCTGCGTAACTCGAGGGATGAGTATTCTGATTGATAGAACTACATCTTGATATCTGTTTGTTTTTGATGGTCTCAATTTCGAATCTGGAAAAGGAATAATATATTTATTCATGATTTTTATATATTTTTATTTATTATTTTTCTCCATTCTTTATTGTATAGTAACTATGATTTCCATCCCTATTCACGCTTCCTGAAATAAAATTTGACATCAAAATATCTATAAATTTAATAGAAATTTTAAGGGTCGATGTCTTGCACATGCGCAGAGATCATCCATATGCTTAACATTGTGCATTTCGATTCAGATTTCCATCACGTTTGAAACTTGATTAATGGTGTTAAGAATCTTAGATTGCTGCGTATCTCGAGGGATGCGTGACCTGGTGGATAGAACTACATCTTGATATCTGTTTGTTTTTGATTGTCTCAAGTTCGAATCTGGAAAAGGAATAATATATTTATTCATTATTTTTATATATTTTTATTTATTATTTTTCTCCATACTTTATTGTATAGTAACTATGATTTCCATCCCTATTCACGCTTCCTGAAATAAAATTTGACGTCAAAATATCTATAAATTTAATAGAAATTTTAAGTGTCGATGTCTTGCACATGCGCAGAGATCATCCATATGCCTAACATTGTGCATTTCGTTTCAGATTTCCATCACGTTTGAAACTTGATTAATGGTGTTAAGAATCTTAGATTGCTGCGTATCTCGAGGGATGCGTGGCCTGGTGGATAGAACTACATCTTTATATCTGTTTGTTTTTGATGGTCTCAAGTTCGAATCTGGAAAACGAATAATATATTTATTCATTATTTTTATATATTTTTATTTATTATTTTTCTCCATACTTTATTGTATAGTAACTATGATTTCCATCCCTATTCATGCTTCCTGAAATAAAATTTGACGTCAAAATATCTATAAATTTAATAGAAATTTTAAGTGTCGATGTCTTGCACATGCGCAGAGATCATCCATATGCTTAACATTGTGCATTTCGATTCAGATTTCCATCACGTTTGAAACTTGATTAATGGTGTTAAGAATCTTAGATTGCTGCGTATCTCGAGGGATGCGTGGCCTGGTGGATAGAACTACATCTTGATATCTGTTTGTTTTTGATGGTCTCAAGTTCGAATCTGGAAAAGGAATAATATATTTATTCATGATTTTTATATATTTTTATTTATTATTTTTCTCCATTCTTTATTGTATAGTAACTATGATTTCCATCCCTATTCACGCTTCCTGAAATAAAATTTGACGTCAAAATATCTATAAATTTAATAGAAATTTTAAGTGTCGATGTCTTGCACATGCGCAGAGATCATCCATATGCTTAACATTGTGCATTTCGATTCAGATTTCCATCACGTTTGAAACTTGATTAATGGTGTTAAGAATCTTAGATAGCTGCGTATCTCGAGGGATGCGTGGCCTGGTGGATAGAACTACAACTTGATATCTGTTTGTTTTTGATTGTCTCAAGTTCGAATCTGGAAAAGGAATAATATATTTATTCATTATTTTTATATATTTTTATTTATTATTTTTCTCCATACTTTATTATATAGTAACTATGATTTCCATCCCTATTCACGCTTCCTGAAATAAAATTTGACGTCAAAATATCTATAAATTTAATAGAAATTTTAAGGGTCGATGTCTTGCACATGCGCAGAGATCATCCATATGCTTAACAATGTGCATTTCGATTCAGATTTCCATCACGTTTGAAACTTGATTAATGTTGTTAAGAATCTTAGATAGCTGCGTTGCTCGAGAGATGCGTGGTCTGGTGGATTGAACTACATCTTGATATCTGTTTGTTTTTGATGGTCTCAAGTTCCATTCTGGAAAACAAACGAATAATATATTTATTCATTATTTTTATATATTTTTATTTATTATTTTTCTCCATACTTTATTCTATAGTAACTATGATTTCCATCCCTATTCACGCTTCCTGAAATAAAATTTGACGTCAAAATATCTATAAATTTAATAGAAATTTTAAGTGTCGATGTCTTGCACATGCGCAGAGATCATCCATATGCTTAACATTGTGCATTTCGATTCAGATTTCCATCACGTTTGAAACTTGATTAATGGTGTTAAGAATCTTAGATTGCTGCGTATCTCGAGGGATGCGTGGCCTGGTGGATAGAACTACATCTTGATATCTGTTTGTTATTGATGGTCTCAAGTTCGAATCTGGAAAACAAACGAATAATATATTTATTCATTATTTTTATTTATTATTTTTCTCCATACTTTATTGTATAGTAACTATGATTTCCATCCCTATTCACGCTTCCTGAAATAAAATTTGACGTCAAAATATCTATAAATTTAATAGAAATTTTAAGTGTCGATGTCTTGCACATGCGCAGAGATCATCCATATGCTTAACATTGTGCATTTCGATTCAGATTTCCATCACGTTTGAAACTTGATTAATGGTGTTAAGAATCTTAGATTGCTGCGTATCTCGAGGGATGCGTGGCCTGGTGGATAGAACTACATCTTGATATCTGTTTGTTTTTGATTGTCTCATGTTCGAATCTGGAAAAGGAATAATATATTTATTCATTATTTTTATATATTTTTATTTATTATTTTTCTCCATACTTTATTGTATAGTAACTATGATTTCCATCCCTATTCACGCTTCCTGAAATAAAATTTGACGTCAAAATATCTATAAATTTAATAGAAATTTTAAGTGTCGATGTCTTGCACATGCGCAGAGATCATCCATATGCTTAACATTGTGCATTTCGATTCAGATTTCCATCACGTTTGAAACTTGATTAATGGTGTTAAGAATCTTAGATTGCTGCGTATCTCGAGGGATGCGTGGCCTGGTGGATAGAACTACATCTTGATATCTGTTTGTTTTTGATGGTCTCAAGTTCGAATCTGGAAAAGGAATAATATATTTATTCATGATTTTTATATATTTTTATTTATTATTTTTCTCCATTCTTTATTGTATAGTAACTATGATTTCCATCCCTATTCACGCTTCCTGAAATAAAATTTGACGTCAAAATATCTATAAATTTAATAGAAATTTTAAGTGTCGATGTCTTGCACATGCGCAGAGATCATCCATATGCTTAACATTGTGCATTTCGATTCAGATTTCCATCACGTTTTAAACTTGATTAATGGTGTTAAGAATCTTAGATTGCTGCGTATCTCGAGGGATGCGTGGCCTGGTGGATAGAACTACATCTTGATATCTGTTTGTTTTTGATTGTCTCAAGTTCGAATCTGGAAAAGGAATAATATATTTATTCATTATTTTTATATATTTTTATTTATTATTTTTCTCCATACTTTATTGTATAGTAACTGTGATTTCCATCCCTATTCACGCTTCCTGAAATAAAATTTGACGTCAAAATATCTATAAATTTAATAGAAATTTTAAGTGTAGATGTCTTGCACATGCGCAGAGATCATCCATATGCTTAACATTGTGCATTTCGATTCAGATTTCCATCACGTTTGAAACTTGATTAATGGTGTTAAGAATCTTAGATAGCTGCGTATCTCGAGGGATGCGTGGCCTGGTGGATAGAACTACAACTTGATATCTGTTTGTTTTTGATTGTCTCAAGTTCGAATCTGGAAAAGGAATAATATATTTATTCATTATTTTTATATATTTTTATTTATTATTTTTCTCCATACTTTATTGTATAGTAACTATGATTTCCATCCCTATTCACGCTTCCTGAAATAAAATTTGACGTCAAAATATCTATAAATTTAATAGAAATTTTAAGGGTCGATGTCTTGCACATGCGCAGAGATCATCCATATGCTTAACATTGTGCATTTCGATTCAGAGTTCCATCACGTTTGAAACTTGATTAATGTTGTTAAGAATCTTAGATAGCTGCGTTGCTCGAGAGATGCGTGGTCTGGTGGATTGAACTACATCTTGATATCTGTTTGTTTTTGATGGTCTCAAGTTCCATTCTGGAAAACAAACGAATAATATATTTATTCATTATTTTTATATATTTTTATTTATTATTTTTCTCCATACTTTATTCTATAGTAACTATGATTTCCATCCCTATTCACGCTTCCTGAAATAAAATTTGACGTCAAAATATCTATAAATTTAATAGAAATTTTAAGTGTCGATGTCTTGCACATGCGCAGAGATCATCCATATGCTTAACATTGTGCATTTCGATTCAGATTTCCATCACGTTTGAAACTTGATTAATGGTGTTAAGAATCTTAGATTGCTGCGTATCTCGAGGGATGCGTGGCCTGGTGGATAGAACTACATCTTGATATCTGTTTGTTTTTGATGGTCTCAAGTTCGAATCTGGAAAAGGAATAATATATTTATTCATGATTTTTATATATTTTTATTTATTATTTTTCTCCATTCTTTATTGTATAGTAACTATGATTTCCATCCCTATTCACGCTTCCTGAAATAAAATTTGACGTCAAAATATCTATAAATTTAATAGAAATTTTAAGTGTCGATGTCTTGCACATGCGCAGAGATCATCCATATGCTTAACATTGTGCATTTCGATTCAGATTTCCATCACGTTTTAAACTTGATTAATGGTGTTAAGAATCTTAGATTGCTGCGTATCTCGAGGGATGCGTGGCCTGGTGGATAGAACTACATCTTGATATCTGTTTGTTTTTGATTGTCTCAAGTTCGAATCTGGAAAAGGAATAATATATTTATTCATTATTTTTATATATTTTTATTTATTATTTTTCTCCATACTTTATTGTATAGTAACTGTGATTTCCATCCCTATTCACGCTTCCTGAAATAAAATTTGACGTCAAAATATCTATAAATTTAATAGAAATTTTAAGTGTAGATGTCTTGCACATGCGCAGAGATCATCCATATGCTTAACATTGTGCATTTGGATTCAGATTTCCATCACGTTTGAAACTTGATTAATGGTGTTAAGAATCTTAGATAGCTGCGTATCTCGAGGGATGCGTGGCCTGGTGGATAGAACTACAACTTGATATCTGTTTGTTTTTGATTGTCTCAAGTTCGAATCTGGAAAAGGAATAATATATTTATTCATTATTTTTATATATTTTTATTTATTATTTTTCTCCATACTTTATTGTATAGTAACTATGATTTCCATCCCTATTCACGCTTCCTGAAATAAAATTTGACGTCAAAATATCTATAAATTTAATAGAAATTTTAAGGGTCGATGTCTTGCACATGCGCAGAGATCATCCATATGCTTAACATTGTGCATTTCGATTCAGAGTTCCATCACGTTTGAAACTTGATTAATGTTGTTAAGAATCTTAGATAGCTGCGTTGCTCGAGAGATGCGTGGTCTGGTGGATTGAACTACATCTTGATATCTGTTTGTTTTTGATGGTCTCAAGTTCCATTCTGGAAAACAAACGAATAATATATTTATTCATTATTTTTATATATTTTTATTTATTATTTTTCTCCATACTTTATTCTATAGTAACTATGATTTCCATCCCTATTCACGCTTCCTGAAATAAAATTTGACGTCAAAATATCTATAAATTTAATAGAAATTTTAAGTGTCGATGTCTTGCACATGCGCAGAGATCATCCATATGCTTAACATTGTGCATTTCGATTCAGATTTCCATCACGTTTGAAACTTGATTAATGGTGTTAAGAATCTTAGATTGCTGCGTATCTCGAGGGATGCGTGGCCTGGTGGATAGAACTACATCTTGATATCTGTTTGTTATTGATGGTCTCAAGTTCGAATCTGGAAAACAAACGAATAATATATTTATTCATTATTTTTATTTATTATTTTTCTCCATACTTTATTGTATAGTAACTATGATTTCCATCCCTATTCACGCTTCCTGAAATAAAATTTGACGTCAAAATATCTATAAATTTAATAGAAATTTTAAGTGTCGATGTCTTGCACATGCGCAGAGATCATCCATATGCTTAACATTGTGCATTTCGATTCAGATTTCCATCACGTTTGAAACTTGATTAATGGTGTTAAGAATCTTAGATTGCTGCGTATCTCGAGGGATGCGTGGCCTGGTGGATAGAACTACATCTTGATATCTGTTTGTTTTTGATTGTCTCATGTTCGAATCTGGAAAAGGAATAATATATTTATTCATTATTTTTATATATTTTTATTTATTATTTTTCTCCATACTTTATTGTATAGTAACTATGATTTCCATCCCTATTCACGCTTCCTGAAATAAAATTTGACGTCAAAATATCTATAAATTTAATAGAAATTTTAAGTGTCGATGTCTTGCACATGCGCAGAGATCATCCATATGCTTAACATTGTGCATTTCGATTCAGATTTCCATCACGTTTGAAACTTGATTAATGGTGTTAAGAATCTTAGATTGCTGCGTATCTCGAGGGATGCGTGGCCTGGTGGATAGAACTACATCTTGATATCTGTTTGTTTTTGATGGTCTCAAGTTCGAATCTGGAAAAGGAATAATATATTTATTCATGATTTTTATATATTTTTATTTATTATTTTTCTCCATTCTTTATTGTATAGTAACTATGATTTCCATCCCTATTCACGCTTCCTGAAATAAAATTTGACGTCAAAATATCTATAAATTTAATAGAAATTTTAAGTGTCGATGTCTTGCACATGCGCAGAGATCATCCATATGCTTAACATTGTGCATTTCGATTCAGATTTCCATCACGTTTGAAACTTGATTAATGGTGTTAAGAATCTTAGATTGCTGCGTATCTCGAGGGATGCGTGGCCTGGTGGATTGAACTACATCTTGATATCTGTTTGTTTTTGATGGTCTCAAGTTCCATTCTGGAAAACAAACGAATAATATATTTATTCATTATTTTTATATATTTTTATTTATTATTTTTCTCCATACTTTATTCTATAGTAACTATGATTTCCATCCCTATTCACGCTTCCTGAAATAAAATTTGACGTCAAAATATCTATAAATTTAATAGAAATTTTAAGTGTCGATGTCTTGCACATGCGCAGAGATCATCCATATGCTTAACATTGTGCATTTCGATTCAGATTTCCATCACGTTTGAAACTTGATTAATGGTGTTAAGAATCTTAGATTGCTGCGTACCTCGAGGGATGCGTGGCCTGGTGGATAGAACTACATCTTGATATCTGTTTGTTATTGATGGTCTCAAGTTCGAATCTGGAAAACAAACGAATAATATATTAATTCATTATTTTTATATATTTTTATTTATAATTTTTCTCCATACATTATTCTATAGTAACAATGATTTCCATCCCTATTCACGCTTCCTGAAATAAAATTTGATGTCAAAATATCTATAAATTTAATAGAAATTTTAAGTGTCGATGTCTTGCACATGCGCAGAGATCATCCATATGCTTAACATTGTGCATTTCGATTCAGATTTCCATCACGTTTGAAACTTGATTAATGGTGTTAAGAATCTTAGATTGCTGCGTATCTCGAGGGATGCGTGGCCTGGTGGATTGAACTACATCTTGATATCTGTTTGTTTTTGATGGTCTCAAGTTCCATTCTGGAAAACAAACGAATAATATATTTATTCATTATTTTTATATATTTTTATTTATTATTTTTCTCCATACTTTATTCTATAGTAACTATGATTTCCATCCCTATTCACGCTTCCTGAAATAAAATTTGACGTCAAAATATCTATAAATTTAATAGAAATTTTAAGTGTCGATGTCTTGCACATGCGCAGAGATCATCAATATGCTTAACATTGTGCATTTCGATTCAGATTTCCATCACGTTTGAAACTTGATTAATGGTGTTAAGAATCTTAGATTGCTGCGTATCTCGAGGGATGCGTGGCCTGGTGGATAGAACTACAACTTGATATCTGTTTGTTTTTGATGGTCTCAAGTTCGAATCTGGAAAAGGAATAATATATTTATTCATGATTTTTATATATTTTTATTTATTATTTTTCTCCATTCTTTATTGTATAGTAACTATGATTTCCATCCCTATTCACGCTTCCTGAAATAAAATTTGACGTCAAAATATCTATAAATTTAATAGAAATTTTAAGTGTCGATGTCTTGCACATTTTCAGAGATCAACCATATGCTTAACATTGTGCATTTCGATTCAGATTTCCATCACGCTTGAAACTTGATTAATGGTGTTAAGAATCTTAGATAGCTGCGTAACTCGAGGGATGCGTATTCTGATTGATAGAACTACATCTTGATATCTGTTTGTTTTTGATGGTCTCAATTTCGAATCTGGAAAAGGAATAATATATTTATTCATTATTTTTATATATTTTTATTTATTATTTTTCTCCAACCTTTATTGTATAGTAACTATGATTTCCATCCCTATTCACGCTTCCTGAAATAAAATTTGACGTCAAAATATCTATAAATTTAATAGAAATTTTAAGTGTCGATGTCTTGCACATGCGCAGAGATCATCCATATGCTTAACATTGTGCATTTCGATTCAGATTTCCATCACGTTTGAAACTTGATTAATGGTGTTAAGAATCTTAGATTGCTGCGTATCTCGAGGGATGCGTGGCCTGGTGGATTGAACTACATCTTGATATCTGTTTGTTTTTGATGGTCTCAAGTTCGAATCTGGAAAAGGAATAATATATTTATTCATTATTTTTATATATTTTTATTTATTATTTTTCTCCATACTTTATTGTATAGTAACTATGATTTCCATCCCTATTCACGCTTCCTGAAATAAAATTTGACGTCAAAATATCTATAAATTTAATAGAAATTTTAAGGGTCGATGTCTTGCACATGCGCAGAGATCATCCATATGCTTAACATTGTGCATTTCGATTCAGATTTCCATCACGTTTGAAACTTGATTAATGGTGTTAAGAATCTTAGATAGCTGCGTAGCTCGCGGGATGCGTGGTCTCGTATATAGAACTACATCTTGATATCTGTTTGTTTTTGATGGTCTCAAGTTCGAATCTGGAAAAGAAAAGAATAATATATTTATTCATTATTTTTATATATTTTTATTTATTATTTTTCTCCATACTTTATTGTATAGTAACTATGATTTCCATCCCTATTCACGCTTCCTGAAATAAAATTTGACGTCAAAATATCTATAAATTTAATAGAAATTTTAAGTGTCGATGTCTTGCACATGCGCAGAGATCATCCATATGCTTAACATTGTGCATTTCGATTCAGATTTCCATCACGTTTGAAACTTGATTAATGTTGTTAAGAATCTTAGATAGCTGCGTTGCTCGAGAGATGCGTGGTCTGGTGGATAGAACTACATCTTGATATCTGTTTGTTTTTGATGGTCTCAAGTTCCATTTTGGAAAACAAACGAATAATATATTTATTCATTATTTTTATATATTTTTATTTATTATTTTTCTCCATACTTTATTCTATAGTAACTCTGATTTCCATCCCTATTCACGCTTCCTGAAATAAAATTTGACGTCAAAATATCTATAAATTTAATAGAAATTTTAAGTGTCGATGTCTTGCACATGCGCAGAGATCATCCATATGCTTAACATTGTGCATTTCGATTCAGATTTCCATCACGTTTGAAACTTGATTAATGGTGTTAAGAATCTTAGATTGCTGCGTATCTCGAGGGATGCGTGGCCTGGTGGATAGAACTACATCTTGATATCTGTTTGTTATTGATGGTCTCAAGTTCGAATCTGGAAAACAAACGAATAATATATTTATTCATTATTTTTATATATTTTTATTTATTATTTTTCTCTATACATTATTCTATAGTAACAATGATTTCCATCCCTATTCATGCTTCCTGAAATAAAATTTGACGTCAAAATATCTATAAATTTAATAGAAATTTTAAGTGTCGATGTCTTGCACATTTTCAGAGATCAACCATATGCTTAACATTGTGCATTTCGATTCAGATTTCCATCACGCTTGAAACTTGATAAATGGTGTTAAGAATCTTAGATAGCTGCGTAACTCGAGGGATGCGTATTCTGATTGATAGAACTACATCTTGATATCTGTTTGTTTTTGATGGTCTCAATTTCGAATCTGGAAAAGGAATAATATATTTATTCATGATTTTTATATATTTTTATTTATTATTTTTCTCCATTCTTTATTTTATAGTAACTATGATTTCCATCCCTATTCACGCTTCCTGAAATAAAATTTGACGTCAAAATATCTATAAATTTAATAGAAATTTTAAGTGTCGATGTCTTGCACATGCGCAGAGATCATCCATATGCTTAACATTGTGCATTTTGATTCAGATTTCCATCACGTTTGAAACTTGATTAATGGTGTTAAGAATCTTAGATTGCTGCGTATCTCGAGGGATGCGTGGCCTGGTGGATAGAACTACATCTTGATATCTGTTTGTTTTTGATTGTCTCAAGTTCGAATCTGGAAAAGGAATAATATATTTATTCATTATTTTTATATATTTTTATTTATTATTTTTCTCCATACTTTATTGTATAGTAACTATGATTTCCATCCCTATTCACGCTTCCTGAAATAAAATTTGACGTCAAAATATCTATAAATTTAATAGAAATTTTAAGTGTCGATGTCTTGCACATGCGCAGAGATCATCCATATGCTTAACATTGTGCATTTTGATTCAGATTTCCATCACGTTTGAAACTTGATTAATGGTGTTAAGAATCTTAGATTGCTGCGTATCTCGAGGGATGCGTGGCCTGGTGGATAGAACTACATCTTGATATCTGTTTGTTTTTGATTGTCTCAAGTTCGAATCTGGAAAAGGAATAATATATTTATTCATTATTTTTATATATTTTTATTTATTATTTTTCTCCATACTTTATTGTATAGTAACTATGATTTCCATCCCTATTCACGCTTCCTGAAATAAAATTTGACGTCAAAATATCTATAAATTTAATAGAAATTTTAAGTGTCGATGTCTTGCACATGCGCAGAGATCATCCATATGCTTAACATTGTGCATTTCGATTCAGATTTCCATCACGTTTGAAACTTGATTAATGGTGTTAAGAATCTTAGATTGCTGCGTATCTCGAGGGATGCGTGGCCTGGTGGATAGAACTACATCTTGATATCTGTTTGTTTTTGATTGTCTCATGTTCGAATCTGGAAAAGGAATAATATATTTATTCATTATTTTTATATATTTTTATTTATTATTTTTCTCCAACCTTTATTGTATAGTAACTATGATTTCCATCCCTATTCACGCTTCCTGAAATAAAATTTGACGTCAAAATATCTATAAATTTAATAGAAATTTTAAGTGTCGATGTCTTGCACATGCGCAGAGATCATCCATATGCTTAACATTGTGCATTTCGATTCAGATTTCCATCACGTTTGAAACTTGATTAATGGTGTTAAGAATCGTAGATTGCTGCGTATCTCGAGGGATGCGTGGCCTGGTGGATAGAACTACATCTTGATATCTGTTTGTTTTTGATGGTCTCAAGTTCGAATCTGGAAAAGGAATAATATATTTATTCATTATTTTTATATATTTTTATTTATTATTTTTCTCCATACTTTATTGTATAGTAACTATGATTTCCATCCCTATTCACGCTTCCTGAAATAAAATTTGACGTCAAAATATCTATAAATTTAATAGAAATTTTAAGGGTCGATGTCTTGCACATGCGCAGAGATCATCCATATGCTTAACATTGTGCATTTCGATTCAGATTTCCATCACGTTTGAAACTTGATTAATGGTGTTAAGAATCTTAGATAGCTGCGTAGCTCGCGGGATGCGTGGTCTCGTGGATAGAACTACATCTTGATATCTGTTTGTTTTTGATGGTCTCAAGTTCGAATCTGGAAAAGAAAAGAATAATATATTTATTCATTATTTTTATATATTTTTATTTATTATTTTTCTCCATACTTTATTGTATAGTAACTATGATTTCCATCCCTATTCACGCTTCCTGAAATAAAATTTGACGTCAAAATATCTATAAATTTAATAGAAATTTTAAGTGTCGATGTCTTGCACATGCGCAGAGATCATCCATATGCTTAACATTGTGCATTTCGATTCAGATTTCCATCACGTTTGAAACTTGATTAATGTTGTTAAGAATCTTAGATAGCTGCGTTGCTCGAGAGATGCGTGGTCTGGTGGATAGAACTACATCTTGATATCTGTTTGTTTTTGATGGTCTCAAGTTCCATTTTGGAAAACAAACGAATAATATATTTATTCATTATTTTTATATATTTTTATTTATTATTTTTCTCCATACTTTATTCTATAGTAACTATGATTTCCATCCCTATTCACGCTTCCTGAAATAAAATTTGACGTCAAAATATCTATAAATTTAATAGAAATTTTAAGTGTCGATGTCTTGCACATGCTTAGAGATCATCCATATGCTTAACATTGTGCATTTCGATTCAGATTTCCATCACGTTTGAAACTTGATTAATGGTGTTAAAAATCTTAGATTGCTGTGTATCTCGAGGTATGCGTGGCCTGGTGGATAGAACTACTTCTTGATATCTGTTTGTTATTGATGGTCTCAAGTTCGAATCTGGAAAACAAACGAATAATATATTTATTCATTATTTTTATATATTTTTATTTATTATTTTTCTCTATACATTATTCTATAGTAACAATGATTTTCATCCCTATTCATGCTTCCTGAAATAAAATTTGACGTCAAAATATCTATAAATTTAATAGAAATTTTAAGTGTCGATGTCTTGCACATGTGCAGAGATCATCCATATGCTTAACATTGTGCATTTCTATTCAGATTTCCATAACGTTTGAAACGTGATTAAAGGTGTTAAGAATCGTAGATAGCTGCGTAGCTGGTGGGATGCGTGGTCTGGTGGATAGAACTACATCTTGATATCTGTTTGTTTTTGATGGTCTCAAGTTCGAATCTGGAAAACAAACGAATAATATATTTATTCATTATTTTTATATATTTTTATTTATTATTTTTCTCCATACTTTATTGTATAGTAACTATGATTTCCATCCCTATTCACGCTTCCTGAAATAAAACTTGACGTTAAAATATCTATAAATTTAATAGAAATTTTAAGTGTCGATGTCTTGCACATGCGCAGAGATCATCCATATGCTTAACATTGTGCATTTCGATTCAGATCTGCATCACGTTTGAAACTTGATTAATGGTGTTAAGAATCTTAGATAGCTGCGTAGCTCGCGGGATGCGTGTTCTCGTGGATAGAACTACATCTTGATATCTGTTTGTTTTTGATGGTCTCAAGTTCGAATCTGGAAAAGAAACGAATAATATATTTATTCATTATTTTTATATATTTTTATTTATTATTTTTCTCCATACTTTATTGTATAGTAACTATGATTTCCATCCCTATTCACGCTTCCTGAAATAAAATTTGACGTCAAAATATCTATAAATTTAATAGAAATTTTAAGTGTCGATGTCTTGCACATGCGCAGAGATCGTCCATATGCTTAACATTGTGCATTTCGATTCAGATTTCCATCACGTTTGAAACTTGATTAATGGTATTAAGAATCTTTGATTGTTGCGTAGCTCGAGGGATGCGTGGCCTGGTGGATAGAACTACATCTTGATATCTGTTTGTTTTTGATGGTCTCAAGTTCGAATCTCTAAAACAAACTAATAATATATTTATTCATTATTTTTACATATTTTTATTTATTATTTTTCTGCATACTTTATTCTATAGTAACTATGATTTCCATACCTATTCATGCTTCCTGAAATAAAATTTGACGTCAAAATATCTATAAGATTAATAGAAATTTTAAGTGTCGATGTCTTGCACATGCGCAGAGATCATCCATATGCTTAACATTGTGCATTTCGATTCAGATTTCCATCACGTTTGAAACTTGATTAATGGTGTTAAGAATCTTAGATTGGTGCGCAGCTCGAGGGATGCGTGGCGTGCTGGACAGAACTACATCTTGATATCTATTTGTTTTTGATGGTCTCAAGTTCGAATCTGGAAAACAAACGAATAATATATTTATTCATTATTTTTATATATTTTTATTTATTATTTTTCTCCATACTTTATTCTATAGTAACTATGATTTCCATCCCTATTCACGCTTCCTGAAATAAAATTTGACGTCAAAATATCTATAAATTTAATAGAAATTTTAAGTGTCGATGTCTTGCACATGCTTAGAGATCATCCATATGCTTAACATTGTGCATTTCGATTCAGATTTCCATCACGTTTGAAACTTGATTAATGGTGTTAAAAATCTTAGATTGCTGTGTATCTCGAGGTATGCGTGGCCTGGTGGATAGAACTACTTCTTGATATCTGTTTGTTATTGATGGTCTCAAGTTCGAATCTGGAAAACAAACGAATAATATATTTATTCATTATTTTTATATATTTTTATTTATTATTTTTCTCTATACATTATTCTATAGTAACAATGATTTTCATCCCTATTCATGCTTCCTGAAATAAAATTTGACGTCAAAATATCTATAAATTTAATAGAAATTTTAAGTGTCGATGTCTTGCACATGTGCAGAGATCATCCATATGCTTAACATTGTGCATTTCTATTCAGATTTCCATAACGTTTGAAACGTGATTAAAGGTGTTAAGAATCGTAGATAGCTGCGTAGCTGGTGGGATGCGTGGTCTGGTGGATAGAACTACATCTTGATATCTGTTTGTTTTTGATGGTCTCAAGTTCGAATCTGGAAAACAAACGAATAATATATTTATTCATTATTTTTATATATTTTTATTTATTATTTTTCTCCATACTTTATTGTATAGTAACTATGATTTCCATCCCTATTCACGCTTCCTGAAATAAAACTTGACGTTAAAATATCTATAAATTTAATAGAAATTTTAAGTGTCGATGTCTTGCACATGCGCAGAGATCATCCATATGCTTAACATTGTGCATTTCGATTCAGATCTGCATCACGTTTGAAACTTGATTAATGGTGTTAAGAATCTTAGATAGCTGCGTAGCTCGCGGGATGCGTGTTCTCGTGGATAGAACTACATCTTGATATCTGTTTGTTTTTGATGGTCTCAAGTTCGAATCTGGAAAAGAAACGAATAATATATTTATTCATTATTTTTATATATTTTTATTTATTATTTTTCTCCATACTTTATTGTATAGTAACTATGATTTCCATCCCTATTCACGCTTCCTGAAATAAAATTTGACGTCAAAATATCTATAAATTTAATAGAAATTTTAAGTGTCGATGTCTTGCACATGCGCAGAGATCATCCATATGCTTAACATTGTGCATTTCGATTCAGATTTCCATCACGTTTGAAACTTGATTAATGGTGTTAAGAATCTTAGATTGGTGCGCAGCTCGAGGGATGCGTGGCGTGCTGGACAGAACTACATCTTGATATCTATTTGTTTTTGATGGTCTCAAGTTCGAATCTGGAAAACAAACGAATAATATATTTATTCATTATTTTTATATATTTTTATTTATTATTTTTCTCCATACTTTATTCTATAGTAACTATGATTTCCATCCCAATTCATGCTTACTGAAATAAAATTTGACGTCAAAATATCTATAAATTTAATAGAAATTTTAAGTGTCGATGTCTTGCACATGCGAAGAGTTCATCCATATGCTTAACAATGTGCATTTCGATTCAGATTTCCATCACGTTTGAAACTTGATTAATGGTGTTAAGAATCTTAGATTGCTGCGTAGCTCGAGGGATGCGTGGCCTGGTGGATAGAACTACATCTTGATGTCTATTTGTTTTTGATGATCTCAAGTTCGAATGTCGAAAACAAACGAATAATATATTTATTCATTATTTTTATATATTTTTATTTATTATTTTTCTCCATACTTTATTTTACAGTAACTATGATTTCAATCCCTATTCATACTTCCTGAAATAAAATTTGACGTCAAAATATCTATAAGATTAATAGAAATTTTAAGTGTCGATGCCTTGCACATGCGCAGAGATCATCCATATGCTTTAATTGTGCATTTCCATTCAGATTTCCATCGTTTGAAACTTGATTAATGGTGTTAAGAATCTTAGATTGCTGTGTAGCTCGAGGGATGCGTGGCCTGGTGGATAGAACTACATCTTGATATCTGTTTGTTTTTGATGGTCTCAAGTTCGAATCTGGAAAAAAAACGAATAATATATTTATTGAATATTTTTAAATATTTTTATTTATTATTTTTCTCCATACTTTATTCTATAGTAACTATGATTTCCATCTCTATTCATGCTTCCTGAAATAAAATTTGACGTCAAAATATCTATGAATTTAATAGAAATTTTAAGTGTCGATGTCTCGCACATGCGCAGAGATCATCCATATGCTTAACATTGTGCATTTCGATTCAGATTTCCATCACGTTTGAAACTTGATTAATGGTGTTAAAAATCTTAGATTGCTGCGTAGCTCGAGGGATGCGTGCCCTGGTGGATAGAACTACATCTTGATATCTGTTTGTTTTTGATGGTCTCAAGTTCGAATCTGGAAAACAAACGTATAATATATTTATTGAATATTTTTAAATATTTTTATTTATTATTTTTCTCCATACTTTATTCTATAGTAACTATGATTTCCATCTCTATTCATGCTTCCTGAAATAAAATTTGACGTCAAAATATCTATGAATTTAATAGAAATTTTAAGTGTCGATGTCTTGCACATGCGCAGAGATCATCCATATGCTTAACATTGTGCATTTCGATTCAGATTTCCATCACGTTTGAAACTTGATTAATGGTGTTAAAAATCTTAGATTGCTGCGCACTCGAGGGATGCGTGGCCTGGTGGATAGAACAACATCTTGATATCTGTTTGTTTTTGATGGTCTCAAGTTCGAATCTGGAAAACAAACGAATAATATATTTATTCATTATTTTTATATATTTTTATTTATTATTTTTCTCCATACTTTATTCTATAGTAACTATGATTTCCATCCCTATTCATGCTTCCTGAAATAAAATTTGACGTCAAAATATCTATAAATTTAATAGAAATTTTAAGTGTCGATGCCTTGCACATGCGCAGAGATCATCCATATGCTTAACATTGTGCATTTCGATTCAGATTTCCATCACGTTTGAAACTTGATTAATGGTGTTAAGAATCTTAGATTGCTGTGTTGCTCGAGGGATGCGTGCCCTGGTGGATAGAACTACATCTTGATATCTGTTTGTTTTTGATGGTCTCAAGTTCGAATCTGGAAAACAAACGAAAAATATATTTATTGATTATTTTTAAATATTTTTATTTATTATTTTTCTCTATTCTATAGTAACTATGATTTCCATCCCTATTCATGCTTCCTGAAATAAAATTTGACGTCAAAATATCTATAAATTTAATAGAAATTTTAAGTGTCGATGTCTTGCACATGCGCAGAGATCATCCATATGCTTAACATTGTGCATTTCGATTCAGATTTCCATCACGTTTGAAACTTGATTAATGGTGTTAAGAATCTTAGATTGCTGCGTAGCTCGAGGGATGCGTGGCGTGCTGGACAGAACTACATCTTGATATCTATTTGTTTTTGATGGTCTCAAGTTCGAATCTGTCAGCCGAACGAATAATATATTTATTCATTATTTTTATATATTTTTATTTATTATTTTTCTCCATACTTATTCTATAGTAATTATGATTTCCATCCATATTCATACTTATAGAAATAAAATTTGACGTCAAAATATCTATAAATTTCATAGAAATTTTAAGTGTCGATGTCTGGCACATGCGCAGAGATCGTCCATATGCTTAACATTGTGCATTTCGATTCAGATTTCAATCACGTTTGAAACTTGATTAATGGTGTTAAGAATCTTAGATTGCTGCGTAGCTCGAGGGATGCGTGGCCTGGTGGATAGAACTACATCTTGATATCTGTTTGTTTTTGATGGTCTCAAGTTCGAATCTTTAAAACAAACTAATAATATATTTATTCATTATTTTTATATATTTTTATTTATTATTTTTCTGCATACTTTATTCTATAGTAACTATGATTTCCATACCTATTCATGCTTCCTGAAATAAAATTTGACGTCAAAATATCTATAAATTTAATAGAAATTTTAAGTGTCGATGTCTTGCACATGCGCATAGATCAACCATATGCTTAACATTGTGCATTTCGACTCAGATTTCCATCACGTTTGAAACTTGATTAATGGTGTTAAGAATCTTAGATTGCTGCGTAGCTCGAGGGATGCGTATTCTGGTTGATAGAACTACATCTTGATGTCTGTTTGTTTTTGATGGTCTCAAGTTCGAATCTGGAAAACAAACGAATAATATATTTATTCATTATTTTTATATATTTTTATTTATTATTTTTCTCCATACTTTATTCTATAGTAACTATGATTTCCATCCCTATTCATGCTTCCTGAAATAAAATTTGACGTCAAAATATCTATAAATTTAATAGAAATTTTAAGTGTCGATGCCTTGCACATGCGCAGAGATCATCCATATGCTTAACATTGTGCATTTCGATTCAGATTTCCATCACGTTTGAAACTTGATTAATGGTGTTAAGAATCTTAGATTGCTGTGTTGCTCGAGGGATGCGTGCCCTGGTGGATAGAACTACATCTTGATATCTGTTTGTTTTTGATGGTCTCAAGTTCGAATCTGGAAAACAAACGAAAAATATATTTATTGATTATTTTTATATATTTTTATTTATTATTTTTCTCCATACTTTATTCTATAGTAACTATGATTTCCATCCCTATTCATGCTTCCTGAAATAAAATTTGACGTCAAAATATCTATAAATTTAATAGAAATTTTAAGTGTCGATGTCTTGCACATGCGCAGAGATCATCCATATGCTTAACATTGTGCATTTCGATTCAGATTTCCATCACGTTTGAAACTTGATTAATGGTGTTAAGAATCTTAGATTGCTGCGTAGCTCGAGGGATGCGTGGCGTGCTGGACAGAACTACATCTTGATATCTATTTGTTTTTGATGGTCTCAAGTTCGAATCTGTCAGCCGAACGAATAATATATTTATTCATTATTTTTATATATTTTTATTTATTATTTTTCTCCATACTTATTCTATAGTAATTATGATTTCCATCCATATTCATACTTATAGAAATAAAATTTGACGTCAAAATATCTATAAATTTCATAGAAATTTTAAGTGTCGATGTCTGGCACATGCGCAGAGATCGTCCATATGCTTAACATTGTGCATTTCGATTCAGATTTCAATCACGTTTGAAACTTGATTAATGGTGTTAAGAATCTTAGATTGCTGCGTAGCTCGAGGGATGCGTGGCCTGGTGGATAGAACTACATCTTGATATCTGTTTGTTTTTGATGGTCTCAAGTTCGAATCTTTAAAACAAACTAATAATATATTTATTCATTATTTTTATATATTTTTATTTATTATTTTTCTGCATACTTTATTCTATAGTAACTATGATTTCCATACCTATTCATGCTTCCTGAAATAAAATTTGACGTCAAAATATCTATAAATTTAATAGAAATTTTAAGTGTCGATGTCTTGCACATGCGCATAGATCAACCATATGCTTAACATTGTGCATTTCGACTCAGATTTCCATCACGTTTGAAACTTGATTAATGGTGTTAAGAATCTTAGATTGCTGCGTAGCTCGAGGGATGCGTATTCTGGTTGATAGAACTACATCTTGATGTCTATTTGTTTTTGATGATCTCAAGTTCGAATGTCGAAAACAGACGAATAATATATTTATTCCTTATTTTTATATATTTTTATTTATTATTTTTCTCCATACTTTATTCTATAGTAACTATGATTTCCATCCTTATTCATGCTTCCTGAAATAAAATTTTACGTCAAAATATCTATAAATATAATAGAAATTTTAAGTGTCGATGTCTTGCACATGCGCAGAGATCATCCATATGCTTAACATTGTGCATTTCGATTCAGATTTCCATCACGTTTGAAACTTGATTAATGGTGTTAAGAATCTTAGATTGCTGTGTAGCTCGAGGGATGCGTGGCCTGGTGGATAGAACTACATCTTAATTTCTATTTGTTTTTGATGGTCTCAAGTTCGAATCTGGAAAGGAAACGAATAATATATTTATTCATTATTTTTATATATTTTTATTTATTATTTTTCTCCATACTTTATTCTATAGTAACTATGATTTCCATTCCTATTCATGCTTCCTGAAATAAAATTGGACGTCAAAATATCTATAAGATTAATAGAAATTTTAAGTGTCGATGTCTTGCACATGCGCAGAGTTCATCCATATGCTTAACAATGTGCATTTCGATTCAGATTTCCATCACGTTTGAAACTTGATTAATGGTGTTAAAAATCTTAGATTGCTGCGTAGCTCGAGGGATGCGTGGCCTGGTGGATAGAACTACATCTTGATATCTGTTTGTTTTTGATGGTCTCCAGTTCGAATCTGGAAAACAAACGAATAATATATTTATTGATTATTTTTAAATATTTTTATTTATTATTTTTCTCCATACTTTATTCTATAGTAACTATGATTTCCATCCCTATTCATGCTTCCTGAAATAAAATTTGACGTCAAAATATCTATAAATTTAATAGAAATTTTAAGTGTCGATGTCTTGCACATGCGCAGAGATCATCCATATGCTTAACATTGTGCATTTCGATTCAGATTTCCATCACGTTTGAAACTTGATTAATGGTGTTAAGAATCTTAGATTGCTGCGTAGCTCGAGGGATGCGTGGCGTGCTGGACAGAACTACATCTTGATATCTATTTGTTTTCGATGGTCTCAAGTTCGAATCTGTCAGCCGAACGAATAATATATTTATTCATTATTTTTATATATTTTTATTTATTATTTTTCTCCATACTTATTCTATAGTAATTATGATTTCCATCCATATTCATACTTATAGAAATAAAATTTGACGTCAAAATATCTATAAATTTCATAGAAATTTTAAGTGTCGATGTCTGGCACATGCGCAGAGATCGTCCATATGCTTAACATTGTGCATTTCGATTCAGATTTCAATCACGTTTAAAACTTGATTAATGGTGTTAAGAATCTTAGATTGCTGCGTAGCTCGAGGGATGCGTGACCTGGTGGATAGAACTACATCTTGATATCTGTTTGTTTTTGATGGTCTCAAGTTCGAATCTTTAAAACAAACTAATAATATATTTATTCATTATTTTTATATATTTTTATTTATTATTTTTCTGCATACTTTATTCTATAGTAACTATGATTTCCATACCTATTCATGCTTCCTGAAATAAAATTTGACGTCAAAATATCTATAAATTTAATAGAAATTTTAAGTGTCGATGTCTTGCACATGCGCATAGATCAACCATATGCTTAACATTGTGCATTTCGACTCAGATTTCCATCACGTTTGAAACTTGATTAATGGTGTTAAGAATCTTAGATTGTTGCGTAGCTCGAGGGATGCGTATTCTGGTTGATAGAACTACATCTTGATGTCTATTTGTTTTTGATGATCTCAAGTTCGAATGTCGAAAACAAACGAATAATATATTTATTCCTTATTTTTATATATTTTTATTTATTATTTTTCTCCATACTTTATTCTATAGTAACTATGATTTCCATCCTTATTCATGCTTCCTGAAATAAAATTTTACGTCAAAATATCTATAAATATAATAGAAATTTTAAGTGTCGATGTCTTGCACATGCGCAGAGTTCATCCATATGCTTAACAATGTGCATTTCGATTCAGATTTCCATCACGTTTGAAACTTGATTAATGGTGTTAAAAATCTTAGATTGCTGCGTAGCTCGAGGGATGCGTGGCCTGGTGGATAGAACTACATCTTGATATCTGTTTGTTTTTGATGGTCTCAAGTTCGAATCTATAAAACAAACGAATAATATATTTATTGATTATTTTTAAATATTTTTATTTATTATTTTTCTCCATACTTTATTCTATAGTAACTATGATTTCCATCTCTATTCATGCTTCCTGAAATAAAATTTGACGTCAAAATATCTATGAATTTAATAGAAATTTTAAGTGTCGATGTCTTGCACATGCGCAGTGATCATCCATATGCTTAACATTGTGCATTTCGATTCAGATTTCCATCACGTTTGAAACTTGATTAATGGTGTTAAAAATCTTAGATTGCTGCGTAGCTCGAGGGATGCGTGCCCTGGTGGATAGAACTACATCTTGATGTCTATTTGTTTTTGATGGTCTCAAGTTCAAATGTCGAAAACAAACGAATAATATATTTATTCATTATTTTTATATATTTTTATTTATTATTTTTCTCCATACTTTATTCTATAGTAACTATGATTTCCATCCTTATTCATGCTTCCTGAAATAAAAATTTACGTCAAAATATCTATAAATATAATAGAAATTTTAAGTGTCGATGTCTTGCACATGCGCAGAGATCATCCATATGCTTAACATTGTGCATTTCGATTCAGATTTCCATCACGTTTGAAACTTGATTAATGGTGTTAAGAATCTTAGATTGCTGTGTAGCTCGAGGGATGCGTGGCCTGGTGGATAGAACTACATCTTGATTTCTATTTGTTTTTGATGGTCTCAAGTTCGAATCTGGAAAAGAAACGAATAATATATTTATTCATTATTTTTATATATTTTTATTTATTATTTTTCTCCATACTTTATTCTATAGTAACTATGATTTCCATTCCTATTCATGCTTCCTGAAATAAAATTGGACGTCAAAATATCTATAAGATTAATAGAAATTTTAAGTGTCGATGTCTTGCACATGCGCAGAGTTCATCCATATGCTTAACAATGTGCATTTCGATTCAGATTTCCATCACGTTTGAAACTTGATTAATGGTGTTAAAAATCTTAGATTGCTGCGTAGCTCGAGGGATGCGTGGCCTGGTGGATAGAACTACATCTTGATATCTGTTTGTTTTTGATGGTCTCAAGTTCGAATCTATAAAACAAACGAATAATATATTTATTGATTATTTTTAAATATTTTTATTTATTATTTTTCTCCATACTTTATTATATAGTAACTATGATTTCCATCTCTATTCATGCTTCCTGAAATAAAATTTGACGTCAAAATATCTATGAATTTAATAGAAATTTTAAGTGTCGATGTCTTGCACATGCGCAGAGATCATCCATATGCTTCACATTGTGCATTTCGATTCAGATTTCCATCACGTTTGAAACTTGATTAATGGTGTTAAAAATCTTAGATTGCTGCGTAGCTCGAGGGATGCGTGGCCTGGTGGATAGAACTACATCTTGATATCTGTTTGTTTTTGATGGTCTCCAGTTCGAATCTGGAAAACAAACGAATAATATATTTATTGAATATTTTTAAATATTTTTATTTATTATTTTTCTCCATACTTTATTCTATAGTAACTATGATTTCCATCTCTATTCATGCTTCCTGAAATAAAATTTGACGTCAAAATATCTATGAATTTAATAGAAATTTTAAGTGTCGATGTCTTGCACATGCGCAGAGATCATCCATATGCTTAACATTGTGCATTTCGATTCAGATTTCCATCACGTTTGAAACTTGATTAATGGTGTTAAAAATCTTAGATTGCTGCGCACTCGAGGGATGCGCGGCCTGGTGGATAGAACTACATCTTGATATCTGTTTGTTTTTGATTGTCTCAAGTTCGAATCTGGAAAACAAACGAATAATATATTTATTCATTATTTTTATATATTTTTATTTATTATTTTTCTCCATACTTTATTCTATAGTAACTATGATTTCCATCCCTATTCATGCTTCCTGAAATAAAATTTGACGTCAAAATATCTATAAATTTAATAGAAATTTTAAGTGTCGATGTCTTGCACATGCGCAGAGATCATCCATATGCTTAACATTGTGCATTTCGATTCAGATTTCCATCACGTTTGAAACTTGATTAATGGTGTTAAGAATCTTAGATTGCTGCGTAGCTCGAGGGATGCGTGGCCTGGTGGATAGAACTACATCTTGATATCTGTTTGTTTTTGATGGTCTCAAGTTCGAATCTATAAAACAAACGAATAATATATTTATTGATTATTTTTAAATATTTTTATTTATTATTTTTCTCCATACTTTATTCTATAGTAACTATGATTTCCATCTCTATTCATGCTTCCTGAAATAAAATTTGACGTCAAAATATCTATGAATTTAATAGAAATTTTAAGTGTCGATGTCTTGCACATGCGCAGTGATCATCCATATGCTTAACATTGTGCATTTCGATTCAGATTTCCATCACGTTTGAAACTTGATTAATGGTGTTAAAAATCTTAGATTGCTGCGTAGCTCGAGGGATGCGTGCCCTGGTGGATAGAACTACATCTTGATGTCTATTTGTTTTTGATGGTCTCAAGTTCAAATGTCGAAAACAAACGAATAATATATTTATTCATTATTTTTATATATTTTTATTTATTATTTTTCTCCATACTTTATTCTATAGTAACTATGATTTCCATCCTTATTCATGCTTCCTGAAATAAAAATTTACGTCAAAATATCTATAAATATAATAGAAATTTTAAGTGTCGATGTCTTGCACATGCGCAGAGATCATCCATATGCTTAACATTGTGCATTTCGATTCAGATTTCCATCACGTTTGAAACTTGATTAATGGTGTTAAGAATCTTAGATTGCTGTGTAGCTCGAGGGATGCGTGGCCTGGTGGATAGAACTACATCTTGATTTCTATTTGTTTTTGATGGTCTCAAGTTCGAATCTGGAAAAGAAACGAATAATATATTTATTCATTATTTTTATATATTTTTATTTATTATTTTTCTCCATACTTTATTCTATAGTAACTATGATTTCCATTCCTATTCATGCTTCCTGAAATAAAATTGGACGTCAAAATATCTATAAGATTAATAGAAATTTTAAGTGTCGATGTCTTGCACATGCGCAGAGTTCATCCATATGCTTAACAATGTGCATTTCGATTCAGATTTCCATCACGTTTGAAACTTGATTAATGGTGTTAAAAATCTTAGATTGCTGCGTAGCTCGAGGGATGCGTGGCCTGGTGGATAGAACTACATCTTGATATCTGTTTGTTTTTGATGGTCTCAAGTTCGAATCTATAAAACAAACGAATAATATATTTATTGATTATTTTTAAATATTTTTATTTATTATTTTTCTCCATACTTTATTCTATAGTAACTATGATTTCCATCTCTATTCATGCTTCCTGAAATAAAATTTGACGTCAAAATATCTATGAATTTAATAGAAATTTTAAGTGTCGATGTCTTGCACATGCGCAGAGATCATCCATATGCTTCACATTGTGCATTTCGATTCAGATTTCCATCACGTTTGAAACTTGATTAATGGTGTTAAAAATCTTAGATTGCTGCGTAGCTCGAGGGATGCGTGGCCTGGTGGATAGAACTACATCTTGATATCTGTTTGTTTTTGATGGTCTCCAGTTCGAATCTGGAAAACAAACGAATAATATATTTATTGAATATTTTTAAATATTTTTATTTATTATTTTTCTCCATACTTTATTCTATAGTAACTATGATTTCCATCTCTATTCATGCTTCCTGAAATAAAATTTGACGTCAAAATATCTATGAATTTAATAGAAATTTTAAGTGTCGATGTCTTGCACATGCGCAGAGATCATCCATATGCTTAACATTGTGCATTTCGATTCAGATTTCCATCACGTTTGAAACTTGATTAATGGTGTTAAAAATCTTAGATTGCTGCGCACTCGAGGGATGCGCGGCCTGGTGGATAGAACTACATCTTGATATCTGTTTGTTTTTGATTGTCTCAAGTTCAAATGTCGAAAACAAACGAATAATATATTTATTCATTATTTTTATATATTTTTATTTATTATTTTTCTCCATACTTTATTCTATAGTAACTATGATTTCCATCCCTATTCATGCTTCCTGAAATAAAATTTGACGTCAAAATATCTATAAATTTAATAGAAATTTTAAGTGTCGATGTCTTGCACATGCGCAGAGATCATCCATATGCTTAACATTGTGCATTTCGATTCAGATTTCCATCACGTTTGAAACTTGATTAATGGTGTTAAGAATCTTAGATTGCTGCGTAGCTCGAGGGATGCGTGGCCTGGTGGATAGAACTACATCTTGATATCTGTTTGTTTTTGATGGTCTCAAGTTCGAATCTGGAAAACAAACGAATAATATATTTATTGAATATTTTTAAATATTTTTATTTATTATTTTTCTCCATACTTTATTCTATAGTAACTATGATTTCCATCCCTATTCATGCTTCCTGAAATAAAATTTGACGTCAAAATATCTATATATTTAATAGAAATTTTAAGTGTCGATGTCTTGCACATGCGCAGAGATCATCCATATGCTTAACATTGTGCATTTCGATTCAGATTTCCATCACGTTTGAAACTTGATTAATGGTGTTAAAAATCTTAGATTGCTGCGTAGCTCGAGGGATGCGTGGCCTGGTGGATAGAACTACATCTTGATATCTGTTTGTTTTTGATGGTCTCCAGTTCGAATCTGGAAAACAAACGAATAA
This sequence comes from Argiope bruennichi, assembly GCF_947563725.1. NCBI lineage: Eukaryota > Metazoa > Arthropoda > Arachnida > Araneae > Araneidae > Argiope > Argiope bruennichi. Next base: position 134,041,709 of record NC_079157.1, read on the forward strand.
TATATTTATTGAATATTTTTAAATATTTTTATTTATTATTTTTCTCCATACTTTATTCTATAGTAACTATGATTTCCATCTCTATTCATGCTTCCTGAAATAAAATTTGACGTCAAAATATCTATGAATTTAATAGAAATTTTAAGTGTCGATGTCTTGCACATGCGCAGAGATCATCCATATGCTTAACATTGTGCATTTCGATTCAGATTTCCATCACGTTTGAAACTTGATTAATGGTGTTAAGAATCTTAGATTGCTGCGTAGCTCGAGGGATGCGTGGCGTGCTGGACAGAACTACATCTTGATATCTATTTGTTTTCGATGGTCTCAAGTTCGAATCTGTCAGCCGAACGAATAATATATTTATTCATTATTTTTATATATTTTTATTTATTATTTTTCTCCATACTTATTCTATAGTAATTATGATTTCCATCCATATTCATGCTTCCTGAAATAAAATTTGACGTCAAAATATCTATAAATTTAATAGAAATTTTAAGTGTCGATGTCTTGCACATGCGCAGAGATCATCCATATGCTTAACATTGTGCATTTCGATTCAGATTTCCATCACGTTTGAAACTTGATTAATGGTGTTAAGAATCTTAGATTGCTGCGTATCTCGAGGGATGCGTGGCCTGGTGGATAGAACTACATCTTGATATCTGTTTGTTTTTGATGGTCTCAAGTTCGAATCTGGAAAACAAACGAATAATATATTTATTGAATATTTTTAAATATTTTTATTTATTATTTTTCTCCATACTTTATTCTATAGTAACTATGATTTCCATCCCTATTCATGCTTCCTGAAATAAAATTTGACGTCAAAATATCTATATATTTAATAGAAATTTTAAGTGTCGATGTCTTGCACATGCGCAGAGATCATCCATATGCTTAACATTGTGCATTTCGATTCAGATTTCCATCACGTTTGAAACTTGATTAATGGTGTTAAAAATCTTAGATTGCTGCGTAGCTCGAGGGATGCGTGGCCTGGTGGATAGAACTACATCTTGATATCTGTTTGTTTTTGATGGTCTCAAGTTCGAATCTGGAAAACAAACGAATAATATATTTATTGAATATTTTTAAATATTTTTATTTATTATTTTTCTCCATACTTTATTCTATAGTAACTATGATTTCCATCTCTATTCATGCTTCCTGAAATAAAATTTGACGTCAAAATATCTATGAATTTAATAGAAATTTTAAGTGTCGATGTCTTGCACATGCGCAGAGATCATCCATATGCTTAACATTGTGCATTTCGATTCAGATTTCCATCACGTTTGAAACTTGATTAATGGTGTTAAAAATCTTAGATTGCTGCGCACTCGAGGGATGCGTGGCCTGGCGGATAGAACTACATCTTGATATCTGTTTGTTTTTGATTGTCTCAAGTTCGAATCTGGAAAACAAACGAATAATATATTTATTCATTATTTTTATATATTTTTATTTATTATTTTTCTCCATACTTTATTCTATAGTAACTATGATTTCCATCCCTATTCATGCTTCCTGAAATAAAATTTGACGTCAAAATATCTATAAATTTAATAGAAATTTTAAGAGTCGATGCCTTGCACCTGCGCAGAGATCATCCATATGCTTAACATTGTGCATTTCGATTCAGATTTCCATCACGTTTGAAACTAGATTAATGGTGTTAAGAATCTTAGATTGCTGCGTTGCTCGAGGGATGCGTGCCCTGGTGGATAGAACTACATCTTGATATCTGTTTGTTTTTGATGGTCTCAAGTTCGAATCTGGAAAACAAACGAAAAATATATTTATTGATTATTTTTAAATATTTTTATTTATTATTTTTCTCCATACTTTATTCTATAGTAACTATGATTTCCATCCCTATTCATGCTTCCTGAAATAAAATTTGACGTCAAAATATCTATAAATTTAATAGAAATTTTAAGTGTCGATGTCTTGCACATGCGCAGAGATCATCCATATGCTTAACATTGTGCATTTCGATTCAGATTTCCATCACGTTTGAAACTTGATTAATGGTGTTAAGAATCTTAGATTGCTGCGTAGCTCGAGGGATGCGTGGCGTGCTGGACAGAACTACATCTTGATATCTATTTGTTTTTGATGGTCTCAAGTTCGAATCTGTCAGCCGAACGAATAATATATTTATTCATTAATTTTATATATTTTTATTTATTATTTTTCTCCATACTTATTCTATAGTAATTATGATTTCCATCCATATTCATACTTATAGAAATAAAATTTGACGTCAAAATATCTATAAATTTAATAGAAATTTTAAGTGTCGATATCTGGCACATGCGCAGAGATCGTCCATATGCTTAACATTGTGCATTTCGATTCAGATTTCCATCACGTTTGAAACTTGATTAATGGTGTTAAGAATCTTAGATTGCTGCGTAGCTCGAGGGATGCGTGGCCTGGTGGATAGAACTACATCTTGATATCTGTTTGTTTTTGATGGTCTCAAGTTCGAATCTATAAAACAAACGAATAATATATTTATTGATTATTTTTAAATATTTTTATTTATTATTTTTCTCCATACTTTATTCTATAGTAACTATGATTTCCATCTCTATTCATGCTTCCTGAAATAAAATTTGACGTCAAAATATCTATGAATTTAATAGAAATTTTAAGTGTCGATGTCTTGCACATGCGCAGAGATCATCCATATGCTTAACATTGTGCATTTCGATTCAGATTTCCATCACGTTTGAAACTTGATTAATGGTGTTAAAAATCTTAGATTGCTGCGTAGCTCGAGGGATGCGTGGCCTGGTGGATAGAACTACATCTTGATATCTGTTTGTTTTTGATGGTCTCCAGTTCGAATCTGGAAAACAAACGAATAATATATTTATTGAATATTTTTAAATATTTTTATTTATTATTTTTCTCCATACTTTATTCTATAGTAACTATGATTTCCATCTCTATTCATGCTTCCTGAAATAAAATTTGACGTCAAAATATCTATGAATTTAATAGAAATTTTAAGTGTCGATGTCTTGCACATGCGCAGAGATCATCCATATGCTTAACATTGTGCATTTCGATTCAGATTTCCATCACGTTTGAAACTTGATTAATGGTGTTAAGAATCTTAGATTGCTGCGTAGCTCGAGGGATGCGTGGCGTGCTGGACAGAACTACATCTTGATATCTATTTGTTTTCGATGGTCTCAAGTTCGAATCTGTCAGCCGAACGAATAATATATTTATTCATTATTTTTATATATTTTTATTTATTATTTTTCTCCATACTTATTCTATAGTAATTATGATTTCCATCCATATTCATGCTTCCTGAAATAAAATTTGACGTCAAAATATCTATAAATTTAATAGAAATTTTAAGTGTCGATGTCTTGCACATGCGCAGAGATCATCCATATGCTTAACATTGTGCATTTCGATTCAGATTTCCATCACGTTTGAAACTTGATTAATGGTGTTAAGAATCTTAGATTGCTGCGTATCTCGAGGGATGCGTGGCCTGGTGGATAGAACTACATCTTGATATCTGTTTGTTTTTGATGGTCTCAAGTTCGAATCTGGAAAACAAACGAATAATATATTTATTGAATATTTTTAAATATTTTTATTTATTATTTTTCTCCATACTTTATTCTATAGTAACTATGATTTCCATCCCTATTCATGCTTCCTGAAATAAAATTTGACGTCAAAATATCTATATATTTAATAGAAATTTTAAGTGTCGATGTCTTGCACATGCGCAGAGATCATCCATATGCTTAACATTGTGCATTTCGATTCAGATTTCCATCACGTTTGAAACTTGATTAATGGTGTTAAAAATCTTAGATTGCTGCGTAGCTCGAGGGATGCGTGGCCTGGTGGATAGAACTACATCTTGATATCTGTTTGTTTTTGATGGTCTCAAGTTCGAATCTGGAAAACAAACGAATAATATATTTATTGAATATTTTTAAATATTTTTATTTATTATTTTTCTCCATACTTTATTCTATAGTAACTATGATTTCCATCTCTATTCATGCTTCCTGAAATAAAATTTGACGTCAAAATATCTATGAATTTAATAGAAATTTTAAGTGTCGATGTCTTGCACATGCGCAGAGATCATCCATATGCTTAACATTGTGCATTTCGATTCAGATTTCCATCACGTTTGAAACTTGATTAATGGTGTTAAAAATCTTAGATTGCTGCGCACTCGAGGGATGCGTGGCCTGGTGGATAGAACTACATCTTGATATCTGTTTGTTTTTGATTGTCTCAAGTTCGAATCTGGAAAACAAACGAATAATATATTTATTCATTATTTTTATATATTTTTATTTATTATTTTTCTCCATACTTTATTCTATAGTAACTATGATTTCCATCCCTATTCATGCTTCCTGAAATAAAATTTGACGTCAAAATATCTATAAATTTAATAGAAATTTTAAGAGTCGATGCCTTGCACCTGCGCAGAGATCATCCATATGCTTAACATTGTGCATTTCGATTCAGATTTCCATCACGTTTGAAACTAGATTAATGGTGTTAAGAATCTTAGATTGCTGCGTTGCTCGAGGGATGCGTGCCCTGGTGGATAGAACTACATCTTGATATCTGTTTGTTTTTGATGGTCTCAAGTTCGAATCTGGAAAACAAACGAAAAATATATTTATTGATTATTTTTAAATATTTTTATTTATTATTTTTCTCCATACTTTATTCTATAGTAACTATGATTTCCATCCCTATTCATGCTTCCTGAAATAAAATTTGACGTCAAAATATCTATAAATTTAATAGAAATTTTAAGTGTCGATGTCTTGCACATGCGCAGAGATCATCCATATGCTTAACATTGTGCATTTCGATTCAGATTTCCATCACGTTTGAAACTTGATTAATGGTGTTAAGAATCTTAGATTGCTGCGTAGCTCGAGGGATGCGTGGCGTGCTGGACAGAACTACATCTTGATATCTATTTGTTTTTGATGGTCTCAAGTTCGAATCTGTCAGCCGAACGAATAATATATTTATTCATTATTTTTATATATTTTTATTTATTATTTTTCTCCATACTTATTCTATAGTAATTATGATTTCCATCCATATTCATACTTATAGAAATAAAATTTGACGTCAAAATATCTATAAATTTAATAGAAATTTTAAGTGTCGATATCTGGCACATGCGCAGAGATCGTCCATATGCTTAACATTGTGCATTTCGATTCAGATTTCCATCACGTTTGAAACTTGATTAATGGTGTTAAGAATCTTAGATTGCTGCGTAGCTCGAGGGATGCGTGGCCTGGTGGATAGAACTACATCTTGATATCTGTTTGTTTTTGATGGTCTCAAGTTCGAATCTATAAAACAAACGAATAATATATTTATTGATTATTTTTAAATATTTTTATTTATTATTTTTCTCCATACTTTATTCTATAGTAACTATGATTTCCATCTCTATTCATGCTTCCTGAAATAAAATTTGACGTCAAAATATCTATGAATTTAATAGAATTTTAAGTGTCGATGTCTTGCACATGCGCAGAGATCATCCATATGCTTAACATTGTGCATTTCGATTCAGATTTCCATCACGTTTGAAACTTGATTAATGGTGTTAAAAATCTTAGATTGCTGCGCACTCGAGGGATGCGTGGCCTGGTGGATAGAACTACATCTTGATATCTGTTTGTTTTTGATTGTCTCAAGTTCGAATCTGGAAAACAAACGAATAATATATTTATTCATTATTTTTATATATTTTTATTTATTATTTTTCTCCATACTTTATTCTATAGTAACTATGATTTCCATCCCTATTCATGCTTCCTGAAATAAAATTTGACGTCAAAATATCTATAAATTTAATAGAAATTTTAAGAGTCGATGCCTTGCACCTGCGCAGAGATCATCCATATGCTTAACATTGTGCATTTCGATTCAGATTTCCATCACGTTTGAAACTAGATTAATGGTGTTAAGAATCTTAGATTGCTGCGTTGCTCGAGGGATGCGTGCCCTGGTGGATAGAACTACATCTTGATATCTGTTTGTTTTTGATGGTCTCAAGTTCGAATCTGGAAAACAAACGAAAAATATATTTATTGATTATTTTTAAATATTTTTATTTATTATTTTTCTCCATACTTTATTCTATAGTAACTATGATTTCCATCCCTATTCATGCTTCCTGAAATAAAATTTGACGTCAAAATATCTATAAATTTAATAGAAATTTTAAGTGTCGATGTCTTGCACATGCGCAGAGATCATCCATATGCTTAACATTGTGCATTTCGATTCAGATTTCCATCACGTTTGAAACTTGATTAATGGTGTTAAGAATCTTAGATTGCTGCGTAGCTCGAGGGATGCGTGGCGTGCTGGACAGAACTACATCTTGATATCTATTTGTTTTTGATGGTCTCAAGTTCGAATCTGTCAGCCGAACGAATAATATATTTATTCATTAATTTTATATATTTTTATTTATTATTTTTCTCCATACTTATTCTATAGTAATTATGATTTCCATCCATATTCATACTTATAGAAATAAAATTTGACGTCAAAATATCTATAAATTTAATAGAAATTTTAAGTGTCGATATCTGGCACATGCGCAGAGATCGTCCATATGCTTAACATTGTGCATTTCGATTCAGATTTCCATCACGTTTGAAACTTGATTAATGGTGTTAAGAATCTTAGATTGCTGCGTAGCTCGAGGGATGCGTGGCCTGGTGGATAGAACTACATCTTGATATCTGTTTGTTTTTGATGGTCTCAAGTTCGAATCTATAAAACAAACGAATAATATATTTATTGATTATTTTTAAATATTTTTATTTATTATTTTTCTCCATACTTTATTCTATAGTAACTATGATTTCCATCTCTATTCATGCTTCCTGAAATAAAATTTGACGTCAAAATATCTATGAATTTAATAGAAATTTTAAGTGTCGATGTCTTGCACATGCGCAGAGATCATCCATATGCTTAACATTGTGCATTTCGATTCAGATTTCCATCACGTTTGAAACTTGATTAATGGTGTTAAAAATCTTAGATTGCTGCGTAGCTCGAGGGATGCGTGGCCTGGTGGATAGAACTACATCTTGATATCTGTTTGTTTTTGATGGTCTCCAGTTCGAATCTGGAAAACAAACGAATAATATATTTATTGAATATTTTTAAATATTTTTATTTATTATTTTTCTCCATACTTTATTCTATAGTAACTATGATTTCCATCTCTATTCATGCTTCCTGAAATAAAATTTGACGTCAAAATATCTATGAATTTAATAGAAATTTTAAGTGTCGATGTCTTGCACATGCGCAGAGATCATCCATATGCTTAACATTGTGCATTTCGATTCAGATTTCCATCACGTTTGAAACTTGATTAATGGTGTTAAGAATCTTAGATTGCTGCGTAGCTCGAGGGATGCGTGGCGTGCTGGACAGAACTACATCTTGATATCTATTTGTTTTCGATGGTCTCAAGTTCGAATCTGTCAGCCGAACGAATAATATATTTATTCATTATTTTTATATATTTTTATTTATTATTTTTCTCCATACTTATTCTATAGTAATTATGATTTCCATCCATATTCATGCTTCCTGAAATAAAATTTGACGTCAAAATATCTATAAATTTAATAGAAATTTTAAGTGTCGATGTCTTGCACATGCGCAGAGATCATCCATATGCTTAACATTGTGCATTTCGATTCAGATTTCCATCACGTTTGAAACTTGATTAATGGTGTTAAGAATCTTAGATTGCTGCGTATCTCGAGGGATGCGTGGCCTGGTGGATAGAACTACATCTTGATATCTGTTTGTTTTTGATGGTCTCAAGTTCGAATCTGGAAAACAAACGAATAATATATTTATTGAATATTTTTAAATATTTTTATTTATTATTTTTCTCCATACTTTATTCTATAGTAACTATGATTTCCATCCCTATTCATGCTTCCTGAAATAAAATTTGACGTCAAAATATCTATATATTTAATAGAAATTTTAAGTGTCGATGTCTTGCACATGCGCAGAGATCATCCATATGCTTAACATTGTGCATTTCGATTCAGATTTCCATCACGTTTGAAACTTGATTAATGGTGTTAAAAATCTTAGATTGCTGCGTAGCTCGAGGGATGCGTGGCCTGGTGGATAGAACTACATCTTGATATCTGTTTGTTTTTGATGGTCTCAAGTTCGAATCTGGAAAACAAACGAATAATATATTTATTGAATATTTTTAAATATTTTTATTTATTATTTTTCTCCATACTTTATTCTATAGTAACTATGATTTCCATCTCTATTCATGCTTCCTGAAATAAAATTTGACGTCAAAATATCTATGAATTTAATAGAAATTTTAAGTGTCGATGTCTTGCACATGCGCAGAGATCATCCATATGCTTAACATTGTGCATTTCGATTCAGATTTCCATCACGTTTGAAACTTGATTAATGGTGTTAAAAATCTTAGATTGCTGCGCACTCGAGGGATGCGTGGCCTGGTGGATAGAACTACATCTTGATATCTGTTTGTTTTTGATTGTCTCAAGTTCGAATCTGGAAAACAAACGAATAATATATTTATTCATTATTTTTATATATTTTTATTTATTATTTTTCTCCATACTTTATTCTATAGTAACTATGATTTCCATCCCTATTCATGCTTCCTGAAATAAAATTTGACGTCAAAATATCTATAAATTTAATAGAAATTTTAAGAGTCGATGCCTTGCACCTGCGCAGAGATCATCCATATGCTTAACATTGTGCATTTCGATTCAGATTTCCATCACGTTTGAAACTAGATTAATGGTGTTAAGAATCTTAGATTGCTGCGTTGCTCGAGGGATGCGTGCCCTGGTGGATAGAACTACATCTTGATATCTGTTTGTTTTTGATGGTCTCAAGTTCGAATCTGGAAAACAAACGAAAAATATATTTATTGATTATTTTTAAATATTTTTATTTATTATTTTTCTCCATACTTTATTCTATAGTAACTATGATTTCCATCCCTATTCATGCTTCCTGAAATAAAATTTGACGTCAAAATATCTATAAATTTAATAGAAATTTTAAGTGTCGATGTCTTGCACATGCGCAGAGATCATCCATATGCTTAACATTGTGCATTTCGATTCAGATTTCCATCACGTTTGAAACTTGATTAATGGTGTTAAGAATCTTAGATTGCTGCGTAGCTCGAGGGATGCGTGGCGTGCTGGACAGAACTACATCTTGATATCTATTTGTTTTTGATGGTCTCAAGTTCGAATCTGTCAGCCGAACGAATAATATATTTATTCATTATTTTTATATATTTTTATTTATTATTTTTCTCCATACTTATTCTATAGTAATTATGATTTCCATCCATATTCATACTTATAGAAATAAAATTTGACGTCAAAATATCTATAAATTTAATAGAAATTTTAAGTGTCGATATCTGGCACATGCGCAGAGATCGTCCATATGCTTAACATTGTGCATTTCGATTCAGATTTCCATCACGTTTGAAACTTGATTAATGGTGTTAAGAATCTTAGATTGCTGCGTAGCTCGAGGGATGCGTGGCCTGGTGGATAGAACTACATCTTGATATCTGTTTGTTTTTGATGGTCTCAAGTTCGAATCTATAAAACAAACGAATAATATATTTATTGATTATTTTTAAATATTTTTATTTATTATTTTTCTCCATACTTTATTCTATAGTAACTATGATTTCCATCTCTATTCATGCTTCCTGAAATAAAATTTGACGTCAAAATATCTATGAATTTAATAGAATTTTAAGTGTCGATGTCTTGCACATGCGCAGAGATCATCCATATGCTTAACATTGTGCATTTCGATTCAGATTTCCATCACGTTTGAAACTTGATTAATGGTGTTAAAAATCTTAGATTGCTGCGCACTCGAGGGATGCGTGGCCTGGTGGATAGAACTACATCTTGATATCTGTTTGTTTTTGATTGTCTCAAGTTCGAATCTGGAAAACAAACGAATAATATATTTATTCATTATTTTTATATATTTTTATTTATTATTTTTCTCCATACTTTATTCTATAGTAACTATGATTTCCATCCCTATTCATGCTTCCTGAAATAAAATTTGACGTCAAAATATCTATAAATTTAATAGAAATTTTAAGAGTCGATGCCTTGCACCTGCGCAGAGATCATCCATATGCTTAACATTGTGCATTTCGATTCAGATTTCCATCACGTTTGAAACTAGATTAATGGTGTTAAGAATCTTAGATTGCTGCGTTGCTCGAGGGATGCGTGCCCTGGTGGATAGAACTACATCTTGATATCTGTTTGTTTTTGATGGTCTCAAGTTCGAATCTGGAAAACAAACGAAAAATATATTTATTGATTATTTTTAAATATTTTTATTTATTATTTTTCTCCATACTTTATTCTATAGTAACTATGATTTCCATCCCTATTCATGCTTCCTGAAATAAAATTTGACGTCAAAATATCTATAAATTTAATAGAAATTTTAAGTGTCGATGTCTTGCACATGCGCAGAGATCATCCATATGCTTAACATTGTGCATTTCGATTCAGATTTCCATCACGTTTGAAACTTGATTAATGGTGTTAAGAATCTTAGATTGCTGCGTAGCTCGAGGGATGCGTGGCGTGCTGGACAGAACTACATCTTGATATCTATTTGTTTTTGATGGTCTCAAGTTCGAATCTGTCAGCCGAACGAATAATATATTTATTCATTATTTTTATATATTTTTATTTATTATTTTTCTCCATACTTATTCTATAGTAATTATGATTTCCATCCATATTCATACTTATAGAAATAAAATTTGACGTCAAAATATCTATAAATTTAATAGAAATTTTAAGTGTCGATATCTGGCACATGCGCAGAGATCGTCCATATGCTTAACATTGTGCATTTCGATTCAGATTTCCATCACGTTTGAAACTTGATTAATGGTGTTAAGAATCTTAGATTGCTGCGTAGCTCGAGGGATGCGTGGCCTGGTGGATAGAACTACATCTTGATATCTGTTTGTTTTTGATGGTCTCAAGTTCGAATCTTTAAAACAAACTAATAATATATTTATTCATTATTTTTATATATTTTTATTTATTATTTTTCTGCATACTTTATTCTATAGTAACTATGATTTCCATACCTATTCATGCTTCCTGAAATAAAATTTTACGTCAAAATATCTATAAGATTAATAGAAATTTTAAGTGTCGATGTCTTGCACATGCGCAGAGATCATCCATATGCTTAACAATGTGCATTTCGATTCAGATTTCCATCACGTTTGAAACTTGATTAATGGTGTTAAGAATCTTAGATTGCTGCGTAGCTCGAGGGATGCGTGGCCTGGTGGATAGAACTACATCTTGATATCTGTTTGTTTTTGATGGTCTCCAGTTCGAATCTGGAAAACAAACGAATAATATATTTATTGAATATTTTTAAATATTTTTATTTATTATTTTTCTCCATACTTTATTCTATAGTAACTATGATTTCCATCTCTATTCATGCTTCCTGAAATAAAATTTGACGTCAAAATATCTATGAATTTAATAGAAATTTTAAGTGTCGATGTCTTGCACATGCGCAGAGATCATCCATATGCTTAACAATGTGCATTTCGATTCAGATTTCCATCACGTTTGAAACTTGATTAATGGTGTTAAAAATCTTAGATTGCTGCGTAGCTCTAGGGATGCGTGGCCTGGTGGATAGAACTACATCTTGATATCTGTTTGTTTTTGATGGTCTCCAGTTCGAATCTGGAAAACAAACGAATAATATATTTATTGAATATTTTTAAATATTTTTATTTATTATTTTTCTCCATACTTTATTCTATAGTAACTATGATTTCCATTCCTATTCATGCTTCCTGAAATAAAATTGGACGTCAAAATATCTATAAGATTAATAGAAATTTTAAGTGTCGATGTCTTGCACATGCGCAGAGTTCATCCATATGCTTAACAATGTGCATTTCGATTCAGATTTCCATCACGTTTGAAACTTGATTAATGGTGTTAAAAATCTTAGATTGCTGCGTAGCTCGAGGGATGCGTGGCCTGGTGGATAGAACTACATCTTGATATCTGTTGGTTTTTGATGGTCTCAAGTTCGAATCTATAAAACAAACGAATAATATATTTATTGATTATTTTTAAATATTTTTATTTATTATTTTTCTCCATACTTTATTCTATAGTAACTATGATTTCCATCTCTATTCATGCTTCCTGAAATAAAATTTGACGTCAAAATATCTATGAATTTAATAGAAATTTTAAGTGTCGATGTCTTGCACATGCGCAGAGATCATCCATATGCTTAACATTGTGCATTTCGATTCAGATTTCCATCACGTTTGAAACTTGATTAATGGTGTTAAAAATCTTAGATTGCTGCGTAGCTCGAGGGATGCGTGCCCTGGTGGATAGAACTACATCTTGATGTCTATTTGTTTTTGATGGTCTCAAGTTCAAATGTCGAAAACAAACGAATAATATATTTATTCATTATTTTTATATATTTTTATTTATTATTTTCTCCATACTTTATTCTATAGTAACTATGATTTCCATCCCTATTCATGCTTCCTGAAATAAAATTTGACGTCAAAATATCTATAAATTTAATAGAAATTTTAAGTGTCGATGTCTTGCACATGCGCAGAGATCATCCATATGCTTAACATTGTGCATTTCGATTCAGATTTCCATCACGTTTGAAACTTGATTAATGGTGTTAAGAATCTTAGATTGCTGCGTAGCACGAGGGATGCGTGGCCTGGTGGATAGAACTACATCTTGATATCTGTTTGTTTTTGATGGTCTCAAGTTCGAATCTGGAAAACAAACGAATAATATATTTATTGAATATTTTTAAATATTTTTATTTATTATTTTTCTCCATACTTTATTCTATAGTAACTATGATTTCCATCTCTATTCATGCTTCCTGAAATAAAATTTGACGTCAAAATATCTATGAATTTAATAGAGATTTTAAGTGTCGATGTCTTGCACATGCGCAGAGATCATCCATATGCTTAACATTGTGCATTTCGATTCAGATTTCCATAACGTTTGAAACTTGATTAATGGTGTTAAAAATCTTAGATTGCTGCGCACTCGAGGGATGAGTGGCCTGGTGGATAGAACAACATCTTGATATCTGTTTGTTTTTGATGGTCTCAAGTTCGAATCTGGAAAACAAACGAATAATATATTTATTCATTATTTTTATATATTTTTATTTATTATTTTTCTCCATACTTTATTCTATAGTAACTATGATTTCCATCCCTATTCATGCTTCCTGAAATAAAATTTGACGTCAAAATATCTATAAATTTAATAGAAATTTTAAGTGTCGATGCATTGCACATGCGCAGAGATCATCCATATGCTTAACATTGTGCATTTCGATTCAGATTTCCATCACGTTTGAAACTTCATTAATGGTGTTAAGAATCTTAGATTGCTGTGTTGCTCGAGGGATGCGTGCCCTGGTTGATAGAACTACATCTTGATATCTGTTTGTTTTTGATGGTCTCAAGTTCGAATCTGGAAAACAAACGAAAAATATATTTATTGATTATTTTTAAATATTTTTATTTATTATTTTTCTCCATACTTTATTCTATAGTAACTATGATTTCCATCCCTATTCATGCTTCCTGAAATAAAATTTGACGTCAAAATATCTATAAATTTAATAGAAATTTTAAGTGTCGATGTCTTGCACATGCGCAGAGATCATCCATATGCTTAACATTGTGCATTTCGATTCAGATTTCCATCACGTTTGAAACTTGATTAATGGTGTTAAAAATCTTAGATTGCTGCGTAGCTCGAGGGATGCGTGGCCTGGTGGATAGAACTAAATCTTGATATCTGTTTGTTTTTGATGGTCTCCAGTTCGAATCTGGAAAACAAACGAATAATATATTTATTGAATATTTTTAAATATTTTTATTTATTATTTTTCTCCATACTTTATTCTATAGTAACTATGATTTCCATCTCTATTCATGCTTCCTGAAATAAAATTTGACGTCAAAATATCTATGAATTTAATAGAAATTTTAAGTGTCGATGTCTTGCACATGCGCAGAGATCATCCATATGCTTAACATTGTGCATTTCGATTCAGATTTCCATCACGTTTGAAACTTGATTAATGGTGTTAAAAATCTTAGATTGCTGCGCACTTGAGGGATGCGTGGCCTGGTGGATAGAACAACATCTTGATATCTGTTTGTTTTTGATGGTCTCAAGTTCGAATCTGGAAAACAAACGAATAATATATTTATTCATTATTTTTATATATTTTTATTTATTATTTTTCTCCATACTTTATTCTATAGTAACTATGATTTCCATCCCTATTCATGCTTCCTGAAATAAAATTTGACGTCAAAATATCTATAAATTTAATAGAAATTTTAAGTGTCGATGCCTTGCACATGCGCAGAGATCATCCATATGCTTAACATTGCGCATTTCGATTCAGATTTGATTCACGTTTCAAACTTGATTAATGGTGTTAAGAATCTTAGATTGCTGCGTTGCTCGAGGGATGCGTGCCCTGGTGGATAGAACTACATCTTGATATCTGTTTGTTTTTGATGGTCTCAAGTTCGAATCTGGAAAACAAACGAAAAATATATTTATTGATTATTTTTAAATATTTTTATTTATTATTTTTCTCCATACTTTATTCTATAGTAACTATGATTTCCATCCCTATTCATGCTTCCTGAAATAAAATTTGACGTCAAAATATCTATAAATTTAATAGAAATTTTAAGTGTCGATGTCTTGCACATGCGCAGAGATCATCCATATGCTTAACATTGTGCATTTCGATTCAGATTTCCATCACGTTTGAAACTTGATTAATGGTGTTAAGAATCTTAGATTGCGGCGTAGCTCGAGGGATGCGTGGCGTGCTGGACAGAACTACATCTTGATATCTATTTGTTTTTGATAGTCTCAAGTTCGAATCTGTCAGCCGAACGAATAATATATTTATTCATTATTTTTATATATTTTTATTTATTATTTTTCTCCATACTTTATTCTATAGTAACTATGATTTCCATTCCTATTCATGCTTCCTGAAATAAAATTGGACGTCAAAATATCTATAAGATTAATAGAAATTTTAAGTGTCGATGTCTTGCACATGCGCAGAGTTCATCCATATGCTTAACAATGTGCATTTCGATTCAGATTTCCATCACGTTTGAAGGGCCGCGGTGGCCTGGTGGTAAGGTCTCGGCTTCGGAACCGGAGGGTTTCAGGTTTGAGACCCGATTCCACCGAAGAACCGTCGTGTAAAGGGGTCAGTTGCACGTTAAATCCGTCCTGACCAAACGTCCTCCCGCTGGTGTGGCGTGGTGTGGAGAGGGGGGTGCCAGCTCAGGTGTCGTCCTCGTCATCTGACCGCGGTTCAAAATTACGAGGTCCGTCCCAAAATAGCCCTAGTGTTGCTTCAAATGGGACGTTAATATAACTAAACCTAAACCTAAACCATCACGTTTGAAACTTGACTAATGGTGTTAAAAATCTTAGATTGCTGCGTAGCTCGAGGGATGCGTGGCCTGGTGGATAGAACTACATCTTGATATCTGTTTGTTTTTGATGGTCTCAAGTTCGAATCTATAAAACAAACGAATAATATATTTATTGATTATTTTTAAATATTTTTATTTATTATTTTTCTCCATACTTTATTCTATAGTAACTATGATTTCCATCCCTATTCATGCTTCCTGAAATAGAATTTGACGTCAAAATATCTATAAATTTAATAGAAATTTTAAGTGTCGATGTCTTGCACATGCGCAGAGATCATCCATATGCTTAACATTGTGCATTTCGATTCAGATTTCCATCACGTTTGAAACTTGATTAATGGTGTTAAGAATCTTAGATTGCTGCGTAGCTCGAGGGATGCGTGGCCTGGTGGATAGAACTACATCTTGATATCTGTTTGTTTTTGATGGTCTCCAGTTCGAATCTGGAAAACAAACGAATAATATATTTATTGAATATTTTTAAATATTTTTATTTATTATTTTTCTCCATACTTTATTCTATAGTAACTATGATTTCCATCTCTATTCATGCTTCCTGAAATAAAATTTGACGTCAAAATATCTATGAATTTAATAGAAATTTTAAGTGTCGATGTCTTGCACATGCGCAGAGATCATCCATATGCTTAACATTGTGCATTTCGATTCAGATTTCCATCACGTTTGAAACTTGATTAATGGTGTTAAAAATCTTAGATTTCTGCGCACTCGAGGGATGCGTGGCCTGGTGGATAGAACTACATCTTGATATCTGTTTGTTTTTGATGGTCTCAAGTTCGAATCTGGAAAACAAACAAAAAATATATTTATTGATTATTTTTAAATATTTTTATTTATTATTTTTCTCCATACTTTATTCTATAGTAACTATGATTTCCATCCCTATTCATGCTTCCTGAAATAAAATTTGACGTCAAAATATCTATAAATTTAATAGAAATTTTAAGTGTCGATGTCTTGCACATGCGCAGAGATCATCCATATGCTTAACATTGTGCATTTCGATTCAGATTTCCATCACGTTTGAAACTTGATTAATGGTGTTAAGAATCTTAGATTGCTGCGTAGCTCGAGGGATGCGTGGCGTGCTGGACAGAACTACATCTTGATATCTATTTGTTTTTGATGGTCTCAAGTTCGAATCTGTCAGCCGAACGAATAATATATTTATTCATTATTTTTATATATTTTTATTTATTATTTTTCTGCATACTTTATTCTATAGTAACTATGATTTCCATCCCTATTCATGCTTCCTGAAATAAAATTTGACGTCAAAATATCTATAAATTTAATAGAAATTTTAAGTGTCGATGCCTTGCACATGCGCAGAGATCATCCATATGCTTAACATTGTGTATTTCGATTCAGATTTCCATCACGTTTGAAACTTGATTAATGGTGTTAAGAATCTTAGATTGCTGCGTTGCTCGAGGGATGCGTGCCCTGGTGGATAGAACTACATCTTGATATCTGTTTGTTTTTGATGGTCTCAAGTTCGAATCTGGAAAACAAACGAAAAATATATTTATTGATTATTTTTAAATATTTTTATTTATTATTTTTCTCCATACTTTATTCTATAGTAACTATGATTTCCATCCCTATTCATGCTTCCTGAAATAAAATTTGACGTCAAAATATCTATAAATTTAATAGAAATTTTAAGTGTCGATGCCTTGCACATGCGCAGAGATCATCCATATGCTTAACATTGCGCATTTCGATTCAGATTTGATTCACGTTTCAAACTTGATTAATGGTGTTAAGAATCTTAGATTGCGGCGTAGCTCGAGGGATGCGTGGCGTGCTGGACAGAACTACATCTTGATATCTATTTGTTTTTGATAGTCTCAAGTTCGAATCTGTCAGCCGAACGAATAATATATTTATTCATTATTTTTATATATTTTTATTTATTATTTTTCTCCATACTTTATTCTATAGTAACTATGATTTCCATTCCTATTCATGCTTCCTGAAATAAAATTGGACGTCAAAATATCTATAAGATTAATAGAAATTTTAAGTGTCGATGTCTTGCACATGCGCAGAGTTCATCCATATGCTTAACAATGTGCATTTCGATTCAGATTTCCATCACGTTTGAAGGGCCGCGGTGGCCTGGTGGTAAGGTCTCGGCTTCGGAACCGGAGGGTTTCAGGTTTGAGACCCGATTCCACCGAAGAACCGTCGTGTAAAGGGGTCAGTTGCACGTTAAATCCGTCCTGACCAAACGTCCTCCCGCTGGTGTGGCGTGGTGTGGAGAGGGGGGTGCCAGCTCAGGTGTCGTCCTCGTCATCTGACCGCGGTTCAAAATTACGAGGTCCGTCCCAAAATAGCCCTAGTGTTGCTTCAAATGGGACGTTAATATAACTAAACCTAAACCTAAACCATCACGTTTGAAACTTGACTAATGGTGTTAAAAATCTTAGATTGCTGCGTAGCTCGAGGGATGCGTGGCCTGGTGGATAGAACTACATCTTGATATCTGTTTGTTTTTGATGGTCTCAAGTTCGAATCTATAAAACAAACGAATAATATATTTATTGATTATTTTTAAATATTTTTATTTATTATTTTTCTCCATACTTTATTCTATAGTAACTATGATTTCCATCCCTATTCATGCTTCCTGAAATAAAATTTGACGTCAAAATATCTATAAATTTAATAGAAATTTTAAGTGTCGATGTCTTGCACATGCGCAGAGATCATCCATATGCTTAACATTGTGCATTTCGATTCAGATTTCCATCACGTTTGAAACTTGATTAATGGTGTTAAGAATCTTAGATTGCTGCGTAGCTCGAGGGATGCGTGGCGTGCTGGACAGAACTACATCTTGATATCTATTTGTTTTTGATGGTCTCAAGTTCGAATCTGTCAGCCGAACGAATAATATATTTATTCATTATTTTTATATATTTTTATTTATTATTTTTCTCCATACTTATTCTATAGTAATTATGATTTCCATCCATATTCATACTTATAGAAATAAAATTTGACGTCAAAATATCTATAAATTTAATAGAAATTTTAAGTGTCGATGTCTGGCACATGCGCAGAGATCGTCCATACGCTTAACATTGTGCATTTCGATTCAGATTTCCATCACGTTTGAAACTTGATTAATGGTGTTAAGAATCTTAGATTGCTGCGTAGCTCGAGGGATGCGTGGCCTGGTGGATAGAACTACATCTTGATATCTGTTTGTTTTTGATGGTCTCATGTTCGAATCTTTAAAACAAACTAATAATATATTTATTCATTATTTTTATATATTTTTATTTATTATTTTTCTGCATACTTTATTCTATAGTAACTATGATTTCCATACCTATTCATGCTTCCTGAAATAAAATTTCACGTCAAAATATCTATACGATTAATAGAAATTTTAAGTGTCGATGTCTTGCACATGCGCAGAGATCATCCATATGCTTAACAATGTGCATTTCGATTCAGATTTCCATCACGTTTGAAACTTGATTAATGGTGTTAAGAATCTTAGATTGCTGCGTAGCTCGAGGGATGCGTGGCCTGGTGGATAGAACTACATCTTGATATCTGTTTGTTTTTGATGGTCTCAAGTTCGAATCTGGAAAACAAACGAATAATATATTTATTGAATATTTTTAAATATTTTTATTTATTATTTTTCTCCATACTTTATTCTATAGTAACTATGATTTCCATCCCTATTCATGCTTCCTGAAATAAAATTTGACGTCAAAATATCTATATATTTCATAGAAATTTTAAGTGTCGATGTCTTGCACATGCGCAGATATCATCCATATGCTTAACATTGTGCATTTCGATTCAGATTTCCATCACGTTTGAAACTTGATTAATGGTGTTAAAAATCTTAGATTGCTGCGTAGCTCGAGGGATGCGTGGCCTGGTGGATAGAACTACATCTTGATATCTGTTTGTTTTTGATGGTCTCCAGTTCGAATCTGGAAAACAAACGAATAATATATTTATTGAATATTTTTAAATATTTTTATTTATTATTTTTCTCCATACTTTATTCTATAGTAACTATGATTTCCATCATTATTCATGCTTCCTGAAATAAAATTTGACATCAAAATATCTATAAATTTAATAGAAATTTTAAGTGTCGATGCCTTGCACATGCGCAGAGATCATCCATATGCTTAACATTGTGCATTTCGATTCAGATTTCCATCACGTTTGAAACTTGATTAATGGTGTTAAAAATCTTAGATTGCTGCGTAGCTCGAGGGATGCGTGGCCTGGTGGATAGAACTACATCTTGATATCTGTTTGTTTTTGATGGTCTCAAGTTCGAATCTATAAAACAAACGAATAATATATTTATTGATTATTTTTAAATATTTTTATTTATTATTTTTCTCCATACTTTATTCTATAGTAACTATAATTTCCATCTCTATTCATGCTTCTTGAAATACAATTTGACCTCAAAATATCTATGAATTTAATAGAAATTTTAAGTGTCGATGTCTTGCACATGCGCAGAGATCATCCATATGCTTAACATTGTGCATTTCGATTCAGATTTCCATCATGTTTGAAACTTGATTAATGGTGTTAAAAATCTTAGATTGCTGCGTACTCGAGGGATGCGTGGCCTGGTGGATAGAACTACATCTTGATATCTGTTTGTTTTTGATGGTCTCAAGTTCGAATCTGGAAAACAAACGAATAATATATTTATTCATTATTTTTATATATTTTTATTTATTATTTTTCTCCATACTTTATTCTATAGTAACTATGATTTCCATCCCTATTCATGCTTCCTGAAATAAATTTGACGTCAAAATATCTATAAATTTAATAGAAATTTTAAGTGTCGATGCCTTGCACATGCGCAGAGATCATCCATATGCTTAACATTGTGCATTTCGATTCAGATTTCCATCACGTTTGAAACTTGATTAATGGTGTAAAGAATCTTAGATAGCTGCGTACTCGAGGGATGCGTATTCTGGCTGATAGAACTACATCTTGATATCTGTTTGTTTTTGATGGTCTCAAGTTCGAATCTGGAAAACAAACGAAAAATATATTTATTGATTATTTTTAAATATTTTTATTTATTATTTTTCTCCATACTTTATTCTATAGTAACTATGATTTCCATCCCTATTCATGCTTCCTGAAATAAAATTTGACGTCAAAATATCTATAAATTTAATAGAAATTTTAAGTGTCGATGTCTTGCACATGCGCAGAGATCATCCATATGCTTAACATTGTGCATTTCGATTCAGATTTCCATCATGTTTGAAACTTGATTAATGGTGTTAAGAATCTTAGATTGCTGCGTAGCTCGAGGGATGCGTGGCGTGCTGGACAGAACTACATCTTGATATCTATTTGTTTTTGATGGTCTCAAGTTCGAATCTGTCAGCCGAACGAATAATATATTTATTCATTATTTTTATATATTTTTATTTATTATTTATCTCCATACTTATTCTATAGTAATTTAGATTTCCATCCATATTCATACTTATAGAAATAAAATTTGACGTCAAAATATCTATAAATTTAATAGAAATTTTAAGTGTCGATGTCTGGCACATGCGCAGAGATCGTCCATATGCTTAACATTGTGCATTTCGATTCAAATTTCAATCACGTTTGAAACTTGATTAATGGTGTTAAGAATCTTAGATTGCTGCGTAGCTCGAGGGATGCGTGGCCTGGTGGATAGAACTACATCTTGATATCTGTTTGTTTTTGATGGTCTCAAGTTCGAATCTTTAAAACAAACTAATAATATATTTATTCATTATTTTTATATATTTTTATTTATTATTTTTCTGCATACTTTATTCTATAGTAACTATGATTTCCATACCTATTCATGCTTCCTGTAATAAAATTTGACGTCAAAATATCTATAAGATTAATAGAAATTTTAAGTGTCGATGTCTTGCACATGCGCAGAGATCATCCATATGCTTAACAATGTGCATTTCGATTCAGATTTCCATCACGTTTGAAACTTGATTAATGGTGTTAAGAATCTTAGATTGCTGCGTAGCTCGAGGGATGCGTGGCCTGGTGGATAGAACTACATCTTGATGTTTATTTGTTTTTGATGATCTCAAGTTCGAATGTCGAAAACAAACGAATAATATATTTATTGATTATTTTTAAATATTTTTATTTATTATTTTTCTCCATACTTTATTCTATAGTAACTATGATTTCCATCCCTATTCATGATTCCTGAAATAAAATTTGACGTCAAAATATCTATAAATTTAATAGAAATTTTAAGTGTCGATGTCTTGCACATGCGCAAAGATCATCCATATGCTTAACATTGTGCATTTCGATTCAGATTTCCATCACGTTTGAAACTTGATTAATGGTGTTAAGAATCTTAGATTGCTGCGTAGCTCGAGGGATGCGTAGCGTGCTGGACAGAACTACATCTTGATATCTATTTGTTTTTGATGGTCTCAAGTTCGAATCTGTCAGCCGAACGAATAATATATTTATTCATTATTTTAATATATTTTTATTTATTATTTTTCACCATACTTATTCTATAGTAATTATGATTTCCATCCATATTCATACTTATAGAAATAAAATTTGTCGTCAAAATATCTATAAATTTAATAGAAATTTTAAGTGTCGATGTATGGCACATGCGCAGAGATCGTCCATATGCTTAACATTGTGCATTTCGATTCAGATTTCAATCACGTTTGAAACTTGATTAATGGTGTTAAGAATCTTAGATTGCTGCGTAGCTCGAGGGATGCGTGGCCTGGTGGATAGAACTACATCTTGATATCTGTTTGTTTTTGATGGTCTCAAGTTCGAATCTCTAAAACAAACTAATAATATATTTATTCTTTATTTTTATATATTTTTATTTATTATTTTTCTGCATACTTTATTCTATAGTAACTATGATTTCCATACCTATTCATGCTTCCTGAAATAAAATTTGACGTCAAAATATCTATAAATTTAATAGAAATTTTAAGTGTCGATGTCTTGCACATGCGCAGAGATCATCCATATGCTTAACATTGTGCATTTCGATTCAGATTTCCATCGTTTGAAGCTTGATTAATGGTGTTAAGAATCTTAGATTGCTGCGTAGCTCGAGGGATGCTTGGCCTGGTGGATATAACTACATCTTGATGTCTATTTGTTTTTGATGGTCTCAAGTTCGAATCTGGAAAACAAACGAATAATATATTTATTCATTATCTTTATATATTTTTATTTATTGTTTTTCTCCATACTTTATTCTATAGTAACTATGATTTCCATCCCAATTCATGCTTCCTGAAATTAAATTTGACGTCAAAATATCTATAAGATTAATAGAAATTTTAAGTGTCGAAGTCTTGCACATGCGCAGAGATCATCCATATGCTTAACATTGTGCATTTCGATTCAGATTTCCATCACGTTTGAAACTTGATTAATGGTGTTAAGAATCTTAGATTGCTGCGTTGCTCGAGGGATGCGTGCCCTGGTGGATAGAACTACATCTTGATATCTGTTTGTTTTTGATGGTCTCAAGTTCGAATCTGGAAAACAAACGAAAAATATATTTATTGATTATTTTTAAATATTTTTATTTATTATTTTTCTCCATACTTTATTCTATAGTAACTATGATTTCCATCCCTATTCATGCTTCCTGAAATAAAATTTGACGTCAAAATATCTATAAATTTAATAGAAATTTTAAGTGTCGATGTCTTGCACATGCGCAGAGATCATCCATATGCTTAACATTGTGCATTTCGATTCAGATTTCCATCATGTTTGAAACTTGATTAATGGTGTTAAGAATCTTAGATTGCTGCGTAGCTCGAGGGATGCGTGGCCTGGTGGATAGAACTACATATTGATGTTTATTTGTTTTTGATGATCTCAAGTTCGAATGTCGAAAACAAACGAATAATATATTTATTGATTATTTTTAAATATTTTTATTTATTATTTTTCTCCATACTTTATTCTATAGTAACTATGATTTCCATCCCTATTCATGCTTCCTGAAATAAAATTTGACGTCAAAATATCTATAAATTTAATAGAAATTTTAAGTGTCGATGTCTTGCACATGCGCAGAGATCATCCATATGCTTAACATTGTGCATTTCGATTCAGATTTCCATCACGTTTGAAACTTGATTAATGGTGTTAAGAACCTTAGATTGCTGCGTAGCTCGAGGGATGCGTAGCGTGCTGGACAGAACTACATCTTGATATCTATTTGTTTTTGATGGTCTCAAGTTCGAATCTGTCAGCCGAACGAATAATATATTTATTCATTATTTTTATATATTTTTATTTATTATTTTTCTCCATACTTATTCTATAGTAATTATGATTTCCATCCATATTCATACTTATAGAAATAAAATTTGACGTCAAAATATCTATAAATTTAATAGAAATTTTAAGTGTCGATGTCTGGCACATGCGCAGAGATCGTCCATATGCTTAACATTGTGCATTTCGATTCAGATTTCAATCACGTTTGAAACTTGATTAATGGTGTTAAGAATCTTAGATTGCTGCGTAGCTCGAGGGATGCGTGGCCTGGTGGATAGAACTACATCTTGATATCTGTTTGTTTTTGATGGTCTCAAGTTCGAATCTCTAAAACAAACTAATAATATATTTATTCTTTATTTTTATATATTTTTATTTATTATTTTTCTGCATACTTTATTCTATAGTAACTATGATTTCCATACCTATTCATGCTTCCTGAAATAAAATTTGACGTCAAAATATCTATAAATTTAATAGAAATTTTAAGTGTCGATGTCTTGCACATGCCCAGAGATCATCCATATGCTTAACATTGTGCATTTCGATTCAGATTTCCATCGTTTGAAACTTGATTAATGGTGTTAAGAATCTTAGATTGCTGCGTAGCTCGAGGGATGCTTGGCCTGGTGGATATAACTACATCTTGATGTCTATTTGTTTTTGATGGTCTCAAGTTCGAATCTGGAAAACAAACGAATAATATATTTATTCATTATCTTTATATATTTTTATTTATTGTTTTTCTCCATACTTTATTCTATAGTAACTATGATTTCCATCCCAATTCATGCTTCCTGAAATAAAATTTGACGTCAAAATATCTATAAATTTAATAGAAATTTTAAGTGTCGATGTCTTGCACATACGCAGAGATCATCCATATGCTTAACATTGTGCATTTCTATTCAGATTTCCATAACGTTTGAAACTTGATTAAAGGTGTTAAGAATCGTATATAGCTGCGTAGTTGGTGGGATGCGTGGTCTGGTGGATAGAACTAAATCTTGATATCTGTTTGTTTTTGATGGTCTCAAGTTCGAATCTGGAAAACAAACGAATAATATATTTATTCATTATTTTTATATATTTTTATTTATTATTTTTCTCCATACTTTATTGTATAGTAACTATGATTTCCATCCCTATTCATGCTTCTTGAAATAAAATTTGATGTCAAAATCTCTATAAAGTTAATAGAAATTTTAAGTGTCGATGTCTTGCACATGCGCAGAGATCATCCATATGCTTTCATTGTGCATTTCGATTCAGATTTCCATCACGTTTGAAACTTGATTAATGGTGTTAAGAATCTTAGATTGCTGCGTAGCTCGAGGGATGCGTGGCGTGGTGGACAGAACTACATCTTGATATCTATTTGTTTTTGATGGTCTCAAGTTCGAATCTGTCAGCCGAACGAATAATATATTTATTCATTATTTTTATATATTTTTATTTATTATTTTTCTCCATACTTATTCTATAGTAATTATGATTTCTATCAACATTCATGCTTCCTGAAATAAAATTTGACGTGAAAATATCTATAAATTTAATAGAAATTTTAAGTGTCGATGTCTTGCACATGCGCAGAGATCATCCATATGCTTAACATTGTGCATTTCGATTCAGATTTCCATCCTTTGAAACTTGATTAATGGTGTTAAGAATCTTAGATTGCTGCGCAGCTCGAGGGATGCGTGGCCTGGTGAATAGAACTACATCTTGATGTCTATTTGTTTTTGATGGTCTCAAGTTCGAATGTTGAAAACAAACGAATAATATATTTATTCATTATTTTTATTTATTATTTTTCTCCATACTTTATTCTATAGTAACTATGATTTCCATCCCTATTCACGCTTCCTGAAATAAAATTTGACGTCAAAATATCTATAAATTTAATAGAAATTTTAAGTGTCGATGTCTTGCACATGCGCAGAGATCATCCATATGCTTAACATTGTGCATTTCGATTCAGATTTCCATCACGTTTGAAACTTGATTAATGGTGTTAAGAATCTTAGATAGCTGCGTAGCTCGCTTATGCGTGGTCTCGTGGATAGAACTACATCTTGATATCTGTTTGTTTTTGATGGTCTCAAGTTCGAATCTGGAAAAGAAACGAATAATATATTTATTCATTATTTTTATATATTTTTATTTATTATTTTTCTCCATACTTTATTGTATAGTAACTATGATTTCCACCCCTATTCACGCTTCCTGAAATAAAATTTGACGTCAAAATATCTATAAATTTAATAGAAATTTTAAGTGTCGATGTCTTGCACATGCGCAGAGATCATCCATATGCTTAACAATGTGCATTTCGATTCAGATTTCCATCACGTTTGAAACTTGATTAATGTTGTTAAGAATCTTAGATAGCTGCGTTGCTCGAGAGATGCGTGGTCTGGTGGATTGAACTACATCTTGGTATCTGTTTGTTTTTGATGGTCTCAAGTTCCATTCTGGAAAACAAACGAATAATATATTTATTCATTATTTTTATTTATTATTTTTCTCCAAACTTTATTCTATAGTAACAATGATTTCCATCCCTATTCATGCTTCCTGAAATAAAATTTGACGTCAAAATATCTATAAATTTAATAGAAATTTTAAGTGTCGATGTCTTGCACATGTGCAGAGATCATCCATATGCTTAACATTGTGCATTTCTATTCAGATTTCCATAACGTTTGAAACTTGATTAAAGGTGTTAAGAATCGTATATAGCTGCGTAGCTGGTGGGATGCGTGGTCTGGTGGATAGAACTAAATCTTGATATCTGTTTGTTTTTGATGGTCTCAAGTTCGAATCTGGAAAACAAACGAATAATATATTTATTCATTATTTTTATATATTTTTATTTATTATTTTTCTCCATACTTTATTGTATAGTAACTATGATTTCCATCCCTATTCATGCTTCTTGAAATAAAATTTGATGTCAAAATCTCTATAAAGTTAATAGAAATTTTAAGTGTCGATGTCTTGCACATGCGCAGAGATCATCCATATGCTTTCATTGTGCATTTCGATTCAGATTTCATTCACGTTTGAAACTTGATTAATGGTGTTAAGAATCTTAGATTGCTGCGTAGCTCGAGGGATGCTTGGCCTGGTGGATATAACTACATCTTGATGTCTATTTGTTTTTGATGGTCTCAAGTTCGAATCTCTAAAACAAACGAATAATATATTTATTCATTATTTTTATATTTTTTATTTATTATTTTTCTCCATACTTAATTCTATAGTAACTATGATTTCCATCCCTATTCATGCTTCTTGAAATAAAATTTGATGTCAAAATCTCTATAAAGTTAATAGAAATTTTAAGTGTCGATGTCTTGCACATGCGCAGAGATCATCCATATGCTTTCATTGTGCATTTCGATTCAGATTTCCATCACGTTTGAAACTTGATTAATGGTGTTAAGAATCTTAGATTGCTGCGTAGCTCGAGGGATGCGTGGCGTGGTGGACAGAACTACATCTTGATATCTATTTGTTTTTGATGGTCTCAAGTTCGAATCTGTCAGCCGAACGAATAATATATTTATTCATTATTTTTATATATTTTTATTTATTATTTTTCTCCATACTTATTCTATAGTAATTATGATTTCTATCAACATTCATGCTTCCTGAAATAAAATTTGACGTGAAAATATCTATAAATTTAATAGAAATTTTAAGTGTCGATGTCTTGCACATGCCCAGAGATCATCCATATGCTTAACATTGTGCATTTCGATTCAGATTTCCATCCTTTGAAACTTGATTAATGGTGTTAAGAATCTTAGATTGCTGCGCAGCTCGAGGGATGCGTGGCCTGGTGAATAGAACTACATCTTGATGTCTATTTGTTTTTGATGGTCTCAAATTCGAATGTCGAAAACAACGAATAATAAATTTATTCATTATTTTTATTTATTATTTTTCTCCGTACTTTATTCTATAGTAACTATGATTTCCATCCCTATTCACGCTTCCTGAAATAAAATTTGACGTCAAAATATCTATAAATTTAATAGAAATTTTAAGTGTCGATGTCTTGCACATGCGCAGAGATCATCCATATGCTTAACATTGTGCATTTCGATTCTGATTTCCATCACGTTTGAAACTTGATTAATGGTGTTAAGAATCTTAGATAGCTGCGTAGCTCGCTTATGCGTGGTCTCGTGGATAGAACTACAGCTTGATATCTGTTTGTTTTTGATGGTCTCAAGTTCGAATCTGGAAAAGAAACGAATAATATATTTATTCATTATTTTTATATATTTTTATTTATTATTTTTCTCCATACTTTATTGTATAGTAACTATGATTTCCACCCCTATTCACGCTTCCTGAAATAAAATTTGACGTCAAAATATCTATAAATTTAATAGAAATTTTAAGTGTCGATGTCTTGCACATGCGCAGAGATCATCCATATGCTTAACAATGTGCATTTCGATTCAGATTTCCATCACGTTTGAAACTTGATTAATGTTGTTAAGAATCTTAGATAGCTGCGTTGCTCGAGAGATGCGTGGTCTGGTGGATTGAACTACATCTTGATATCTGTTTGTTTTTGATGGTCTCAAGTTCCATTCTGGAAAACAAACGAATAATATATTTATTCATTATTTTTATTTATTATTTTTCTCCATACTTTATTCTATAGTAACAATGATTTCCATCCCTATTCATGCTTCCTGAAATAAAATTTGACGTCAAAATATCTATAAATTTAATAGAAATTTTAAGTGTCGATGTCTTGCACATGTGCAGAGATCATCCATATGCTTAACATTGTGCATTTCTATTCAGATTTCCATAACGTTTGAAACTTGATTAAAGGTGTTAAGAATCGTATATAGCTGCGTAGCTGGTGGGATGCGTGGTCTGGTGGATAGAACTAAATATTGATATCTGTTTGTTTTTGATGGTCTCAAGTTCGAATCTGGAAAACAAACGAATAATATATTTATTCATTATTTTTATATATTTTTATTTATTATTTTTCTCCATACTTTATTGTATAGTAACTATGATTTCCATCCCTATTCATGCTTCTTGAAATAAAATTTGATGTCAAAATCTCTATAAAGTTAATAGAAATTTTAAGTGTCGATGTCTTGCACATGCGCAGAGATCATCCATATGCTTTCATTGTGCATTTCGATTCAGATTTCCATCACGTTTGAAACTTGATTAATGGTGTTAAGAATCTTAGATTGCTGCGTAGCTCGAGGGATGCGTGGCGTGGTGGACAGAACTACATCTTGATATCTATTTGTTTTTGATGGTCTCAAGTTCGAATCTGTCAGCCGAACGAATAATATATTTATTCATTATTTTTATATATTTTTATTTATTATTTTTCTCCATACTTATTCTATAGTAATTATGATTTCTATCAACATTCATGCTTCCTGAAATAAAATTCGACGTGAAAATATCTATAAATTTAATAGAAATTTTAAGTGTCGATGTCTTGCACATGCGCAGAGATCATCCATATGCTTTCATTGTGCATTTCGATTCAGATTTCCATCACGTTTGAAACTTGATTAATGGTGTTAAGAATCTTAGATTGCTGCGTAGCTCGAGGGATGCGTGGCGTGGTGGACAGAACTACATCTTGATATCTATTTGTTTTTGATGGTCTCAAGTTCGAATCTGTCAGCCGAACGAATAATATATTTATTCATTATTTTTATATATTTTTATTTATTATTTTTCTCCATACTTATTCTATAGTAATTATGATTTCTATCAACATTCATGCTTCCTGAAATAAAATTTGACGTGAAAATATCTATAAATTTAATAGAAATTTTAAGTGTCGATGTCTTGCACATGCCCAGAGATCATCCATATGCTTAACATTGTGCATTTCGATTCAGATTTCCATCCTTTGAAACTTGATTAATGGTGTTAAGAATCTTAGATTGCTGCGCAGCTCGAGGGATGCGTGGCCTGGGGAATAGAACTACATCTTGATGTCTATTTGTTTTTGATGGTCTCAAGTTCGAATGTCGAAAACAAACGAATAATAAATTTATTCATTATTTTTATTTATTATTTTTCTCCATACTTTATTCTATAGTAACTATGATTTCCATCCCTATTCACGCTTCCTGAAATAAAATTTGACGTCAAAATATCTATAAATTTAATAGAAATTTTAAGTGTCGATGTCTTGCACATGCGCAGAGATCATCCATATGCTTAACATTGTGCATTTCGATTCTGATTTCCATCACGTTTGAAACTTGATTAATGGTGTTAAGAATCTTTGATAGCTGCGTAGCTCGCTTATGCGTGGTCTCGTGGATAGAACTACATCTTGATATCTGTTTGTTTTTGATGGTCTCAAGTTCGAATCTGGAAAAGAAACGAATAATATATTTATTCATTATTTTTATATATTTTTATTTATTATTTTTCTCCATACTTTATTGTATAGTAACTATGATTTCCACCCCTATTCACGCTTCCTGAAATAAAATTTGACGTCAAAATATCTATAAATTTAATAGAAATTTTAAGTGTCGATGTCTTGCACATGCGCAGAGATCATCCATATGCTTAACAATGTGCATTTCGATTCAGATTTCCATCACGTTTGAAACTTGATTAATGTTGTTAAGAATCTTAGATAGCTGCGTTGCTCGAGAGATGCGTGGTCTGGTGGATTGAACTACATCTTGATATCTGTTTGTTTTTGATGGTCTCAAGTTCCATTCTGGAAAACAAACGAATAATATATTTATTCATTATTTTTATTTATTATTTTTCTCCATACTTTATTCTATAGTAACAATGATTTCCATCCCTATTCATGCTTCCTGAAATAAAATTTGACGTCAAAATATCTATAAATTTAATAGAAATTTTAAGTGTCGATGTCTTGCACATGTGCAGAGATCATCCATATGCTTAACATTGTGCATTTCTATTCAGATTTCCATAACGTTTGAAACTTGATTAAAGGTGTTAAGAATCGTATATAGCTGCGTAGCTGGTGGGATGCGTGGTCTGGTGGATAGAACTAAATCTTGATATCTGTTTGTTTTTGATGGTCTCAAGTTCGAATCTGGAAAACAAACGAATAATATATTTATTCATTATTTTTATATATTTTTATTTATTATTTTTCTCCATACTTTATTGTATAGTAACTATGATTTCCATCCCTATTCATGCTTCTTGAAATAAAATTTGATGTCAAAATCTCTATAAAGTTAATAGAAATTTTAAGTGTCGATGTCTTGCACATGCGCAGAGATCATCCATATGCTTTCATTGTGCATTTCGATTCAGATTTCCATCACGTTTGAAACTTGATTAATGGTGTTAAGAATCTTAGATTGCTGCGTAGCTCGAGGGATGCGTGGCGTGGTGGACAGAACTACATCTTGATATCTATTTGTTTTTGATGGTCTCAAGTTCGAATCTGTCAGCCGAACGAATAATATATTTATTCATTATTTTTATATATTTTTATTTATTATTTTTCTCCATACTTATTCTATAGTAATTATGATTTCTATCAACATTCATGCTTCCTGAAATAAAATTCGACGTGAAAATATCTATAAATTTAATAGAAATTTTAAGTGTCGATGTCTTGCACATGCGCAGAGATCATCCATATGCTTAACATTGTGCATTTCGATTCAGATTTCCATCCTTTGAAACTTGATTAATGGTGTTAAGAATCTTAGATTGCTGCGCAGCTCGAGGGATGCGTGGCCTGGTGAATAGAACTACATCTTGATGTCTATTTGTTTTTGATGGTCTCAAGTTCGAATGTCGAAAACAAACGAATAATATATTTATTCATTATTTTTATTTATTATTTTTCTCCATACTTTATTCTATAGTAACTATGATTTCCATCCCTATTCACGCTTCCTGAAATAAAATTTGACGTCAAAATATCTATAAATTTAATAGAAATTTTAAGTGTCGATGTCTTGCACATGCGCAGAGATCATCCATATGCTTAACATTGTGCATTTCGATTCAGATTTCCATCACGTTTGAAACTTGATTAATGGTGTTAAGAATCTTAGATAGCTGCGTAGCTCGCTTATGCGTGGTCTCGTGGATAGAACTACATCTTGATATCTGTTTGTTTTTGATGGTCTCAAGTTCGAATCTGGAAAAGAAACGAATAATATATTTATTCATTATTTTTATATATTTTTATTTATTATTTTTCTCCATACTTTATTGTATAGTAACTATGATTTCCACCCCTATTCACGCTTCCTGAAATAAAATTTGACGTCAAAATATCTATAAATTTAATAGAAATTTTAAGTGTCGATGTCTTGCACATGCGCAGAGATCATCCATATGCTTAACAATGTGCATTTCGATTCAGATTTCCATCACGTTTGAAACTTGATTAATGTTGTTAAGAATCTTAGATAGCTGAGTTGCTCGAGAGATGCGTGGTCTGGTGGATTGAACTACATCTTGATATCTGTTTGTTTTTGATGGTCTCAAGTTCCATTCTGGAAAACAAACGAATAATATATTTATTCATTATTTTTATTTATTATTTTTCTCCATACTTTATTCTATAGTAACAATGATTTCCATCCCTATTCATGCTTCCTGAAATAAAATTTGACGTCAAAATATCTATAAATTTAATAGAAATTTTAAGTGTCGATGTCTTGCACATGTGCAGAGATCATCCATATGCTTAACATTGTGCATTTCTATTCAGATTTCCATAACGTTTGAAACTTGATTAAAGGTGTTAAGAATCGTATATAGCTGCGTAGCTGGTGGGATGCGTGGTCTGGTGGATAGAACTAAATCTTGATATCTGTTTGTTTTTGATTGTCTCAAGTTCGAATCTGGAAAGGGAATAATATATTTATTCATTATTTTTATATATTTTTATTTATTATTTTTCTCCATACTTTATTGTATAGTAACTATGATTCCATCCCTATTCACGCTTCCTAAAATAAAATTTGACGTCAAAATATCTATAAATTTAATAGAAATTTTAAGTGTCGATGTCTTGCACATGCGCAGAGATCATCCATATGCTTAACATTGTGCATTTCGATTCAGATTTCCATCACGTTTGAAACTTGATTAACGGTGTTAAAAATCTTAGATAGCTGCGTAGCTCGCGGGATGCGTGGTCTCGTGGATAGAACTACATCTTGATATCTGTTTGTTTTTGATGGTCTCAAGTTCGAATCTGGAAAAGAAACGAATAATATATTTATTCATTATTTTTATATATTTTTATTTATTATTTTTCTCCATACTTTATTGTATAGTAACTATGATTTCCATCCCTATTCACGCTTCCTGAAAAAAAATTTGACGTCAAAATATCTATAAATTTAATAGAAATTTTAAGTGTCGATGTCTTGCACATGCGCAGAGATCATCCATATGCTTAACATTGTGCATTTCGATTCAGATTTCCATCACGTTTGAAACTTGATTAATGGTGTTAAGAATCTTAGATTGCTGCGTATCTTGAGGGATGCGTGGCCTGGTGGATAGAACTACATCTTGATATCTGTTTGTTTTTGATGGTCTCAAATTCGAATCTGGAAAACAAACGAATAATATATTTGTTCATTATTTTTATATATTTTTATGTATTATTTTTCTCTATACTTTATTCTATAGTAAGTATGATTTCCATCCCTATTCATGCTTCCTGAAATAAAATTTGACGTCAAAATATCTATAAATTTAATAGAAATTTTAAGTGTCGATGTCTTGCACATGCGCAGAGATCAACCATATGCTTAACATTGTGCATTTCGATTCAGATTTCCATCACGTTTGAAACTTGATTAATGGTGTTAAGAATCTTAGATAGCTGCGTAGCTCGAGGGATGCGTATTCTGGTTGATAGAACTACATCTTGATATCTGTTTGTTTTTGATGGTCTCAAGTTCAAATCTGGAAAACAAACGAATAATATATTTATTCATTATTTTTATATATTTTTATTTATTACTTTTCTCCATACTTTAATGTATAGTAACTATGATTTCCATCCCTATTCACGCTTCCTGAAATAAAATTTGACGTCAAAATATCTATAAATTTAATAGAAATTTTAAGTGTCGATGTCTTGCACATGCGCAGAGATCATCCATATGCTTAACATTGTGCATTTCGATTCAGATTTCCATCACGTTTGAAACTTGATTAATGGTGTTAAGAATCTTAGATTGCTGCGTATCTCGAGGGATGCGTGGCCTGGTGGATAGAACTACATCTTGATATCTGTTTGTTTTTGATGGTCTCAAGTTCGAATCTGGAAAAGGAATAATATATTTATTCATGATTTTTATATATTTTTATTTATTATTTTTCTCCATTATTTATTGTATAGTAACTATGATTTCCATCCCTATTCAAGTTTCCTGAAATAAAATTTGACGTCAAAATATCTATAAATTTAATAGAAATTTTAAGTGTCGATGTCTTGCACATGCGCAGAGATCATCCATATGCTTAACATTGTGCATTTCGATTCAGATTTCCATCACGTTTGAAACTTGATTAATGGTGTTAAGAATCTTAGATTGCTGCGTATCTCGAATGATGCGTGGCCTGGTGGATAGAACTACATCTTGATATCTGTTTGTTTTTGATTGTCTCAAGTTCGAATCTGGAAAGGGAATAATATATTTATTCATTATTTTTATATATTTTTATTTATTATTTTTCTCCCTACTTTATACTATAGTAACTATGATTTCCATCCCTATTCACGCTTCCTGAAATAAAATTTGACGTCAAAATATCTATAAATTTAATAGAAATTTTAAGTGTCGATGTCTTGCACATGCGCAGAGATCATCCATATGCTTAACATTGTGCATTTCGATTCAGATTTCCATCACGTTTGAAACTTGATTAATGGTGTTAAGAATCTTAGATTGCTGCGTATCTCGAGGGATGCGTGGCCTGGTGGATAGAACCACATCTTGATATCTGTTTGTTTTTGATGGTCTCAAGTTCGAATCTGGAAAAGGAATAATATATTTATTCATGATTTTTATATATTTTTATTTATTATTTTTCTCCATTCTTTATTGTATAGTAACTATGATTTCCATCCCTATTCACGCTTCCTGAAATAAAATTTGACGTCAAAATATCTATAAATTTAATAGAAATTTTAAGTGTCGATGTCTTGCACATGCGCAGAGATCATCCATATGCTTAACTTTGTGCATTTCGATTCAGATTTCCATCACGTTTGAAACTTGATTAATGGTGTTAAGAATCTTAGATTGCTGCGTATCTCGAGGGATGCGGTCTGGTGGATAGAACTACATCTTGATATCTGTTTGTTTTTGATGGTCTCAAGTTCGAATCTGGAAAAGGAATAATATATTTATTCATGATTTTTATATATTTTTATTTATTATTTTTCTCCATTATTTATTGTATAGTAACTATGATTTCCATCCCTATTCAAGCTTCCTGAAATAAAATTTGACGTCAAAATATCTATAAATTTAATAGAAATTTTAAGTGTCGATGTCTTGCACATGCGCAGAGATCATCCATATGCTTAACATTGTGCATTTCGATTCAGATTTCCATCACGTTTGAAACTTGATTAATGGTGTTAAGAATCTTAGATTGCTGCGTATCTCGAATGATGCGTGGCCTGGTGGATAGAACTACATCTTGATATCTGTTTGTTTTTGATTGTCTCAAGTTCGAATCTGGAAAGGGAATAATATATTTATTCATTATTTTTATATATTTTTATTTATTATTTTTCTCCCTACTTTATACTATAGTAACTATGATTTCCATCCCTATTCACGCTTCCTGAAATAAAATTTGACGTCAAAATATCTATAAATTTAATAGAAATTTTAAGTGTCGATGTCTTGCACATGCGCAGAGATCATCCATATGCTTAACATTGTGCATTTCGACTCAGATTTCCATCACGTTTGAAACTTGATTAATGGTGTTAAGAATCTTAGATTGCTGCGTATCTCGAGGGATGCGTGGCCTGGTGGATAGAACTACATCTTGATATCTGTTTGTTTTTGATGGTCTCAAGTTCGAATCTGGAAAAGGAATAATATATTTATTCATGATTTTTATATATTTTTATTTATTATTTTTCTCCATTATTTATTGTATAGTAACTATGATTTCCATCCCTATTCAAGCTTCCTGAAATAAAATTTGACGTCAAAATATCTATAAATTTAATAGAAATTTTAAGTGTCGATGTCTTGCACATGCGCAGAGATCATCCATATGCTTAACATTGTGCATTTCGATTCAGATTTCCATCACGTTTGAAACTTGATTAATGGTGTTAAGAATCTTAGATTGCTGCGTATCTCGAGGGATGCGTGGCCTGGTGGATAGAACTACATCTTGATATCTGTTTGTTTTTGATTGTCTCAAGTTCGAATCTGGAAAGGGAATAATATATTTATTCATTATTTTTATATATTTTTATTTATTATTTTTCTCCCTACTTTATACTATAGTAACTATGATTTCCATCCCTATTCACGCTTCCTGAAATAAAATTTGACGTCAAAATATCTATAAATTTAATAGAAATTTTAAGTGTCGATGTCTTGCACATGCGCAGAGATCATCCATATGCTTAACATTGTGCATTTCGATTCAGATTTCCATCACGTTTGAAACTTGATTAATGGTGTTAAGAATCTTAGATTGCTGCGTATCTCGAGGGATGCGTGGCCTGGTGAATAGAACTACATCTTGATATCTGTTTGTTATTGATGGTCTCAATTTCGAATCTGGAAAACAAACGAATAATATATTTATTCATTATTTTTATATATTTTTATTTATTATTTTTCTCCATACATTATTCTATAGTAACAATGATTTCCATCCCTATTCATGCTTCCTGAAATAAAATTTGACGTCAAAATATCTATAAATTTAATATAAATTTTAAGTGTCGATGTCTTGCACATGCGCAGAGATCATCCATATGCTTAACATTGTGCATTTCGATTCAGATTTCCATCACGTTTGAAACTTGATTAATGGTGTTAAGAATCTTAGATAGCTGCGTAACTCGAGGGATGCGTATTCTGATTGATAGAACTACATCTTGATATCTGTTTGTTTTTGATTGTCTCAAGTTCGAATCTGGAAAGGGAATAATATATTTATTCATTATTTTTATATATTTTTATTTATTATTTTTCTCCCTACTTTATACTATAGTAACTATGATTTCCATCCCTATTCACGCTTCCTGAAATAAAATTTGACGTCAAAATATCTATAAATTTAATAGAAATTTTAAGTGTCGATGTCTTGCACATGCGCAGAGATCATCCATATGCTTAACATTGTGCATTTCGATTCAGATTTCCATCACGTTTGAAACTTGATTAATGGTGTTAAGAATCTTAGATTGCTGCGTATCTCGAGGGATGCGTGGCCTGGTGGATAGAACCACATCTTGATATCTGTTTGTTTTTGATGGTCTCAAGTTCGAATCTGGTAAAGGAATAATATATTTATTCATGATTTTTATATATTTTTATTTATTATTTTTCTCCATTCTTTATTGTATAGTAACTATGATTTCCATCCCTATTCACGCTTCCTGAAATAAAATTTGACGTCAAAATATCTATAAATTTAATAGAAATTTTAAGTGTCGATGTCTTGCACATGCGCAGAGATCATCCATATGCTTAACATTGTGCATTTCGATTCAGATTTCCATCACGTTTGAAACTTGATTAATGGTGTTAAGAATCTTAGATTGCTGCGTATCTCGAGGGATGCGTGGCCTGGTAGATAGAACTACATCTTGATATCTGTTTGTTTTTGATGGTCTCAAGTTCGAATCTGGAAAAGGAATAATATATTTATTCATGATTTTTATATATTTTTATTTATTATTTTTCTCCATTATTTATTGTATAGTAACTATGATTTCCATCCCTATTCAAGCTTCCTGAAATAAAATTTGACGTCAAAATATCTATAAATTTAATAGAAATTTTAAGTGTCGATGTCTTGCACATGCGCAGAGATCATCCATATGCTTAACATTGTGCATTTCGATTCAGATTTCCATCACGTTTGAAACTTGATTAATGGTGTTAAGAATCTTAGATTGCTGCGTATCTCGAGGGATGCGTGGCCTGGTGAATAGAACTACATCTTGATATCTGTTTGTTATTGATGGTCTCAAGTTCGAATCTGGAAAACAAACGAATAATATATTTATTCATTATTTTTATATATTTTTATTTATTATTTTTCTCCATACATTATTCTATAGTAACAATGATTTCCATCCCTATTCATGCTTCCTGAAATAAAATTTGACGTCAAAATATCTATAAATTTAATATAAATTTTAAGTGTCGATGTCTTGCACATGCGCAGAGATCATCCATATGCTTAACATTGTGCATTTCGATTCAGATTTCCATCACGTTTGAAACTTGATTAATGGTGTTAAGAATCTTAGATAGCTGCGTAACTCGAGGGATGCGTATTCTGATTGATAGAACTACATCTTGATATCTGTTTGTTTTTGATGGTCTCAATTTCGAATCTGGAAAAGGAATAATATATTTATTCATGATTTTTATATATTTTTATTTATTATTTTTCTCCATTCTTTATTTTATAGTAACTATGATTTCCATCCCTATTCACGCTTCCTGAAATAAAATTTGACGTCAAAATATCTATAAATTTAATAGAAATTTTAAGTGTCGATGTCTTGCACATGCGCAGAGATCATCCATATGCTTAACATTGTGCATTTTGATTCAGATTTCCATCACGTTTGAAACTTGATTAATGGTGTTAAGAATCTTAGATTGCTGCGTATCTCGAGGGATGCGTGGCCTGGTGGATAGAACTACATCTTGATATCTGTTTGTTTTTGATGGTCTCAAGTTCGAATCTGGAAAAGGAATAATATATTTATTCATGATTTTTATATATTTTTATTTATTATTTTTCTCCATTCTTTATTGTATAGTAACTATTATTTCCATCCCTATTCACGCTTCCTGAAATAAAATTTGACGTCAAAATATCTATAAATTTAATAGAAATTTTAAGTGTCGATGTCTTGCACATGCGCAGAGATGATCCATATGCTTAACATTGTGCATTTCGATTCAGATTTCCATCACGTTTGAAACTTGATTAATGGTGTTAAGAATCTTAGATAGCTGCGTATCCCGAGGGATGCGTGGCCTGGTGGATAGAACTACATCGTGATATCTGTTTGTTTTTGATTGTCTCAAGTTCAAATCTGGAAAAGGAATAATATATTTATTCATTATTTTTATATATTTTTATTTATTATTTTTCTCCATACTTTATTGTATAGTAACTATGATTTCCATCCCTATTCACGCTTCCTGAAATAAAATTTGACGTCAAAATATCTATAAATTTAATAGAAATTTTAAGGGTCGATGTCTTGCACATGCGCAGAGATCATCCATATGCTTAACATTGTGCATTTCGATTCAGATTTCCATCACGTTTGAAACTTGATTAATGGTGTTAAGAATCTTAGATAGCTGCGTAGCTCGCGGGATGCGTGGTCTCGTGGATAGAACTACATCTTGATATCTGTTTGTTTTTGATGGTCTCAAGTTCGAATCTGGAAAAGAAACGAATAATATATTTATTCATTATTTTTATATATTTTTATTTATTATTTTTCTCCATACTTTATTGTATAGTAACTATGATTTCCATCCCTATTCACGCTTCCTGAAAAAAAATTTGACGTCAAAATATCTATAAATTTAATAGAAATTTTAAGTGTCGATGTCTTGCACATGCGCAGAGATCATCCATATGCTTAACATTGTGCATTTCGATTCAGATTTCCATCACGTTTGAAACTTGATTAATGGTGTTAAGAATCTTAGATTGCTGCGTATCTTGAGGGATGCGTGGCCTGGTGGATAGAACTACATCTTGATATCTGTTTGTTTTTGATGGTCTCAAATTCGAATCTGGAAAACAAACGAATAATATATTTGTTCATTATTTTTATATATTTTTATGTATTATTTTTCTCTATACTTTATTCTATAGTAAGTATGATTTCCATCCCTATTCATGCTTCCTGAAATAAAATTTGGCGTCAAAATATCTATAAATTTAATAGAAATTTTAAGTGTCCATGTCTTGCACATGCGCAGAGATCAACCATATGCTTAACATTGTGCATTTCGATTCAGATTTCCATCACGTTTGAAACTTGATTAATGGTGTTAAGAATCTTAGATAGCTGCGTAGCTCGAGGGATGCGTATTCTGGTTGATAGAACTACATCTTGATATCTGTTTGTTTTTGATGGTCTCAAGTTCAAATCTGGAAAACAAACGAATAATATATTTATTCATTATTTTTATATATTTTTATTTATTACTTTTCTCCATACTTTATTGTATAGTAACTATGATTTCCATCCCTATTCACGCTTCCTGAAATAAAATTTGACGTCAAAATATCTATAAATTTAATAGAAATTTTAAGTGTCGATGTCTTGCACATGCGCAGAGATCAACCATATGCTTAACATTGTGCATTTCGATTCAGATTTCCATCACGTTTGAAACTTGATTAATGGTGTTAAGAATCTTAGATAGCTGCGTAACTCGAGGGATGCGTATTCTGATTGATAGAACTACATCTTGATATCTGTTTGTTTTTGATGGTCTCAATTTCGAATCTGGAAAAGGAATAATATATTTATTCATGATTTTTATATATTTTTATTTATTATTTTTCTCCATTCTTTATTGTATAGTAACTATGATTTCCATCCCTATTCACGCTTCCTGAAATAAAATTTGACGTCAAAATATCTATAAATTTAATAGAAATTTTAAGTGTCGATGTCTTGCACATGCGCAGAGATCATCCATATGCTTAACATTGTGCATTTCGATTCAGATTTCCATCACGTTTGAAACTTGATTAATGGTGTTAAGAATCTTAGATTGCTGCGTATCTCGAGGGATGCGTGGCCTGGTGGATAGAACTACATCTTGATATCTGTTTGTTTTTGATTGTCTCAAGTTCGAATCTGGAAAAGGAATAATATATTTATTCATTATTTTTATATATTTTTATTTATTATTTTTCTCCATACTTTATTGTATAGTAACTATGATTTCCATCCCTATTCA
Source organism: Argiope bruennichi (assembly GCF_947563725.1). Classification (NCBI taxonomy): domain Eukaryota; kingdom Metazoa; phylum Arthropoda; class Arachnida; order Araneae; family Araneidae; genus Argiope; species Argiope bruennichi. The sequence goes on from NC_079157.1 coordinate 134,082,980, forward strand.
CGCTTCCTGAAATAAAATTTGACGTCAAAATATCTATAAATTTAATAGAAATTTTAAGTGTCGATGTCTTCCACATGCGCAGAGATCATCCATATGCTTAACATTGTGCATTTCGATTCAGATTTCCATCACGTTTGAAACTTGATTAATGGTGTTAAGAATCTTAGATTGCTGCGTAGCTCGAGGGATGCGTATTCTGATTGATAGAACTACATCTTGATATCTGTTTGTTTTTGCTGATCTCAAGTTCGAATCTGGAAAACAAACGAATAATATATTTATTCATTATTTTTATATATTTTTATTTATTACTTTTCTAAATACTTTATTGTATAGTAACTATGATTTCTATCCCTATTCACGCTTCCTGAAATAAAATTTGAGGTCAAAATATCTATAAATTTAATAGAAATTTTAAGTGTCGATGTCTTGCACATGCGCAGAGATCATCCATATGCTTAACATTGTGCATTTCGATTCAGATTTCCATCACGTTTGAAACTTGATTAATGGTGTTAAGAATCTTAGATTGCTGCGAATCTCGAGGGATGCGTGGCCTGGTGGATAGAACTACATCTTGATATCTGTTTGTTTTTGATGGTCTCAAGTTCGAATCTGGAAAAGGAATAATATATTTATTCATGATTTTTATATATTTTTATTTATTATTTTTCTCCATTCTTTATTGTATAGTAACTATGATTTCCATCCCTATTCACGCTTCCTGAAATAAAATTTGACGTCAAAATATCTATAAATTTAATAGAAATTTTAAGTGTCGATGTCTTGCACATGCGCAGAGATCATCCATATGCTTAACATTGTGCATTTCGATTCAGATTTCCATCACGTTTGAAACTTGATTAATGGTGTTAAGAATCTTAGATTGCTGCGTATCTCGAGGGATGCGTGGCCTGGTGGATAGAACTACATCTTGATATCTGTTTGTTTTTGATTGTCTCAAGTTCGAATCTGGAAAAGGAATAATATATTTATTCATTATTTTTATATATTTTTATTTATTATTTTTCTCCATACTTTATTGTATAGTAACTATGATTTCCGTCCCTATTCACGCTTCCTGAAATAAAATTTGACGTCAAAATATCTATAAATTTAATAGAAATTTTAAGTGTCGATGTCTTGCACATGCGCAGAGATCATCCATATGCTTAACATTGTGCATTTCGATTCAGATTTCCATCACGTTTGAAACTTGATTAATGTTGTTAAGAATCTTAGATAGCTGCGTTGCTCGAGAGATGCGTGGTCTGGTGGATTGAACTACATCTTGATATCTGTTTGTTTTTGATGGTCTCAAGTTCCATTCTGGAAAACAAACGAATAATATATTTATTCATTATTTTTATATATTTTTTTTTATTATTTTTCTCCATACTTTATTCTATAGTAACTATGATTTCCATCCCTATTCACGCTTCCTGAAATAAAATTTGACGTCAAAATATCTATAAATTTAATAGAAATTTTAAGTGTCGATGTCTTGCACATGCGCAGAGATCAACTATATGCTTAACATTGTGCATTTCGATTCAGATTTCCATCACGTTTGAAACTTGATTAATGGTGTTAAGAATCTTAGATAGCTGCGTAACTCGAGGGATGCGTATTCTGATTGATAGAACTACATCTTGATATCTGTTTGTTTTTGATGGTCTCAATTTCGAATCTGGAAAAGGAATAATATATTTATTCATGATTTTTATATATTTTTATTTATTATTTTTCTCCATTCTTTATTTTATAGTAACTATGATTTCCATCCCTATTCACGCTTCCTGAAATAAAATTTGACGTCAAAATATCTATAAATTTAATAGAAATTTTAAGTGTCGATGTCTTGCACATGCGCAGAGATCATCCATATGCTTAACATTGTGCATTTTGATTCAGATTTCCATCACGTTTGAAACTTGATTAATGGTGTTAAGAATCTTAGATTGCTGCGTATCTCGAGGGATGCGTGGCCTGGTGGATAGAACTACATCTTGATATCTGTTTGTTTTTGATTGTCTCAAGTTCGAATCTGGAAAAGGAATAATATATTTATTCATTATTTTTATATATTTTTATTTATTATTTTTCTCCATACTTTATTGTATAGTAACTATGATTTCCATCCCTATTCACGCTTCCTGAAATAAAATTTGACGTCAAAATATCTATAAATTTAATAGAAATTTTAAGTGTCGATGTCTTGCACATGCGCAGAGATCATCCATATGCTTAACATTGTGCATTTCGATTCAGATTTCCATCACGTTTGAAACTTGATTAATGGTGTTAAGAATCTTAGATTGCTGCGTATCTCGAGGGATGCGTGGCCTGGTGGATAGAACTACATCTTGATATCTGTTTGTTTTTGATTGTCTCAAGTTCGAATCTGGAAAAGGAATAATATATTTATTCATTATTTTTATATATTTTTATTTATTATTTTTCTCCATACTTTATAGTATAGTAACTATGATTTCCATCCCTATTCACGCTTCCTGAAATAAAATTTGACGTCAAAATATCTATAAATTTAATAGAAATTTTAAGTGTCGATGTCTTGCAAATGCGCAGAGATCATCCATATGCTTAACATTGTGCATTTCGATTCAGATTTCCATCACGTTTGAAACTTGATTAATGGTGTTAAGAATCTTAGATTGCTGCGTATCTCGAGGGATGCGTGGCCTGGTGGATAGAACTACATCTTGATATCTGTTTGTTTTTGATGGTCTCAAGTTCGAATCTGGAAAAGGAATAATATATTTATTCATGATTTTTATATATTTTTATTTATTATTTTTCTCCATTCTTTATTGTATAGTAACTATGATTTCCATCCCTATTCACGCTTCCTGAAATAAAATTTGACGTCAAAATATCTATAAATTTAATAGAAATTTAAAGTGTCGATGTCTTGCACATTCGCAGAGATCATCCATATGCTTAACATTGTGCATTTCGATTCAGATTTCCATCACGTTTGAAACTTGATTAATGGTGTTAAGAATCTTAGATTGCTGCGTATCTCGAGGGATGCGTGGCCTGGTGGATAGGACTGTATCTTGATATCTGTTTGTTTTTGATGGTCTCAAGTTCGAATCTGGAAAAGGAATAATATATTTATTCATTATTTTTATATATTTTTATTTATTATTTTTCTCCATACTTTATTGTATAGTAACTATGATTTCCATCCCTATTCACGCTTCCTGAAATAAAATTTGACGTCAAAATATCTATAAATTTAATAGAAATTTTAAGTGTCGATGTCTTCCACATGCGCAGAGATCATCCATATGCTTAACATTGTGCATTTCGATTCAGATTTCCATCACGTTTGAAACTTGATTAATGGTGTTAAGAATCTTAGATTGCTGCGTAGCTCGAGGGATGCGTATTCTGATTGATAGAACTACATCTTGATATCTGTTTGTTTTTGCTGATCTCAAGTTCGAATCTGGAAAACAAACGAATAATATATTTATTCATTATTTTTATATATTTTTATTTATTACTTTTCTCAATACTTTATTGTATAGTAACTATGATTTCTATCCCTATTCACGCTTCCTGAAATAAAATTTGAGGTCAAAATATCTATAAATTTAATAGAAATTTTAAGTGTCGATGTCTTGCACATGCGCAGAGATCATCCATATGCTTAACATTGTGCATTTCGATTCAGATTTCCATCACGTTTGAAACTTGATTAATGGTGTTAAGAATCTTAGATTGCTGCGAATCTCGAGGGATGCGTGGCCTGGTGGATAGAACTACATCTTGATATCTGTTTGTTTTTGATGGTCTCAAGTTCGAATCTGGAAAAGGAATAATATATTTATTCATGATTTTTATATATTTTTATTTATTATTTTTCTCCATTCTTTATTGTATAGTAACTATGATTTCCATCCCTATTCACGCTTCCTGAAATAAAATTTGACGTCAAAATATCTATAAATTTAATAGAAATATTAAGTGTCGATGTCTTGCACATGCGCAGAGATCATCCATATGCTTAACATTGTGCATTTCGATTCAGATTTCCATCACGTTTGAAACTTGATTAATGGTGTTAAGAATCTTAGATTGCTGCGTATCTCGAGGGATGCGTGGCCTGGTGGATAGAACTACATCTTGATATCTGTTTGTTTTTGATTGTCTCAAGTTCGAATCTGGAAAAGGAATAATATATTTATTCATTATTTTTATATATTTTTATTTATTATTTTTCTCCATACTTTATTGTATAGTAACTATGATTTCCGTCCCTATTCACGCTTCCTGAAATAAAATTTGACGTCAAAATATCTATAAATTTAATAGAAATTTTAAGTGTCGATGTCTTGCACATGCGCAGAGATCATCCATATGCTTAACATTGTGCATTTCGATTCAGATTTCCATCACGTTTGAAACTTGATTAATGTTGTTAAGAATCTTAGATAGCTGCGTTGCTCGAGAGATGCGTGGTCTGGTGGATTGAACTACATCTTGATATCTGTTTGTTTTTGATGGTCTCAAGTTCCATTCTGGAAAACAAACGAATAATATATTTATTCATTATTTTTATATATTTTTTTTTATTATTTTTCTCCATACTTTATTCTATAGTAACTATGATTTCCATCCCTATTCACGCTTCCTGAAATAAAATTTGACGTCAAAATATCTATAAATTTAATAGAAATTTTAAGTGTCGATGTCTTGCACATGCGCAGAGATCAACCATATGCTTAACATTGTGCATTTCGATTCAGATTTCCATCACGTTTGAAACTTGATTAATGGTGTTAAGAATCTTAGATAGCTGCGTAACTCGAGGGATGCGTATTCTGATTGATAGAACTACATCTTGATATCTGTTTGTTTTTGATGGTCTCAATTTCGAATCTGGAAAAGGAATAATATATTTATTCATGATTTTTATATATTTTTATTTATTATTTTTCTCCATTCTTTATTTTATAGTAACTATGATTTCCATCCCTATTCACGCTTCCTGAAATAAAATTTGACGTCAAAATATCTATAAATTTAATAGAAATTTTAAGTGTCGATGTCTTGCACATGCGCAGAGATCATCCATATGCTTAACATTGTGCATTTTGATTCAGATTTCCATCACGTTTGAAACTTGATTAATGGTGTTAAGAATCTTAGATTGCTGCGTATCTCGAGGGATGCGTGGCCTGGTGGATAGAACTACATCTTGATATCTGTTTGTTTTTGATTGTCTCAAGTTCGAATCTGGAAAAGGAATAATATATTTATTCATTATTTTTATATATTTTTATTTATTATTTTTCTCCATACTTTATTGTATAGTAACTATGATTTCCATCCCTATTCACGCTTCCTGAAATAAAATTTGACGTCAAAATATCTATAAATTTAATAGAAATTTTAAGTGTCGATGTCTTGCACATGCGCAGAGATCATCCATATGCTTAACATTGTGCATTTCGATTCAGATTTCCATCACGTTTGAAACTTGATTAATGGTGTTAAGAATCTTAGATTGCTGCGCATCTCGAGGGATGCGTGGCCTGGTGGATAGAACTACATCTTGATATCTGTTTGTTTTTGATTGTCTCAAGTTCGAATCTGGAAAAGGAATAATATATTTATTCATTATTTTTATATATTTTTATTTATTATTTTTCTCCATACTTTATAGTATAGTAACTATGATTTCCATCCCTATTCACGCTTCCTGAAATAAAATTTGACGTCAAAATATCTATAAATTTAATAGAAATTTTAAGTGTCGATGTCTTGCAAATGCGCAGAGATCATCCATATGCTTAACATTGTGCATTTCGATTCAGATTTCCATCACGTTTGAAACTTGATTAATGGTGTTAAGAATCTTAGATTGCTGCGTATCTCGAGGGATGCGTGGCCTGGTGGATAGAACTACATCTTGATATCTGTTTGTTTTTGATGGTCTCAAGTTCGAATCTGGAAAAGGAATAATATATTTATTCATGATTTTTATATATTTTTATTTATTATTTTTCTCCATTCTTTATTGTATAGTAACTATGATTTCCATCCCTATTCACGCTTCCTGAAATAAAATTTGACGTCAAAATATCTATAAATTTAATAGAAATTTAAAGTGTCGATGTCTTGCACATTCGCAGAGATCATCCATATGCTTAACATTGTGCATTTCGATTTAGATTTCCATCACGTTTGAAACTTGATTAATGGTGTTAAGAATCTTAGATTGCTGCGTATCTCGAGGGATGCGTGGCCTGGTGGATAGGACTGTATCTTGATATCTGTTTGTTTTTGATGGTCTCAAGTTCGAATCTGGAAAAGGAATAATATATTTATTCATTATTTTTATATATTTTTATTTATTATTTTTCTCCATACTTTATTGTATAGTAACTATGATTTCCATCCCTATTCACGCTTCCTGAAATAAAATTTGACGTCAAAACATCTATAAATTTAATAGAAATTTTAAGTGTCGATGTCTTGCACATGCGCAGAGATCATCCATATGCTTAACATTGTGCATTTCGATTCAGATTTCCATCACGTTTGAAACTTGATTAATGGTGTTAAGAATCTTAGATAGCTGCGTATCCCGAGGGATGCGTGGCCTGGTGGATAGAACTACATCGTGATATCTGTTTGTTTTTGATTGTCTCAAGTTCGAATCTGGAAAAGGAATAATATATTTATTCATTATTTTTATATATTTTTATTTATTATTTTTCTCCATACTTTATTGTATAGTAACTATGATTTCCATCCCTATTCACGCTTCCTGAAATAAAATTTGACGTCAAAATATCTATAAATTTAATAGAAATTTTAAGGGTCGATGTCTTGCACATGCGCAGAGATCATCCATATGCTTAACATTGTGCATTTCGATTCAGATTTCCATCACGTTTGAAACTTGATTAATGTTGTTAAGAATCTTAGATAGCTGCGTTGCTCGAGAGATGCGTGGTCTGGTGGATAGAACTACATCTTGATATCTGTTTGTTTTTGATGGTCTCAAGTTCGAATCTGGAAAAGGAATAATATATTTATTCATGATTTTTATATATTTTTATTTATTATTTTTCTCCATTCTTTATTGTATAGTAACTATGATTTCCATCCCTATTCACGCTTCCTGAAATAAAATTTGACGTCAAAATATCTATAAATTTAATAGAAATTTAAAGTGTCGATGTCTTGCACATTCGCAGAGATCATCCATATGCTTAACATTGTGCATTTCGATTCAGATTTCCATCACGTTTGAAACTTGATTAATGGTGTTAAGAATCTTAGATTGCTGCGTATCTCGAGGGATGCGTGGCCTGGTGGATAGAACTACATCTTGATATCTGTTTGTTTTTGATGGTCTCAAATTCGAATCTGGAAAACAAACGAATAATATATTTGTTCATTATTTTTATATATTTTTATGTATTATTTTTCTCTATACTTTATTCTATAGTAAGTATGATTTCCATCCCTATTCATGCTTCCTGAAATAAAATTTGGCGTCAAAATATCTATAAATTTAATAGAAATTTTAAGTGTCCATGTCTTGCACATGCGCAGAGATCAACCATATGCTTAACATTGTGCATTTCGATTCAGATTTCCATCACGTTTGAAACTTGATTAATGGTGTTAAGAATCTTAGATAGCTGCGTAGCTCGAGGGATGCGTATTCTGGTTGATAGAACTACATCTTGATATCTGTTTGTTTTTGATGGTCTCAAGTTCAAATCTGGAAAACAAACGAATAATATATTTATTCATTATTTTTATATATTTTTATTTATTACTTTTCTCCATACTTTATTGTATAGTAACTATGATTTCCATCCCTATTCACGCTTCCTGAAATAAAATTTGACGTCAAAATATCTATAAATTTAATAGAAATTTTAAGTGTCGATGTCTTGCACATGCGCAGAGATCAACCATATGCTTAACATTGTGCATTTCGATTCAGATTTCCATCACGTTTGAAACTTGATTAATGGTGTTAAGAATCTTAGATAGCTGCGTAACTCGAGGGATGCGTATTCTGATTGATAGAACTACATCTTGATATCTGTTTGTTTTTGATGGTCTCATTTTCGAATCTGGAAAAGGAATAATATATTTATTCATGATTTTTATATATTTTTATTTATTATTTTTCTCCATTCTTTATTGTATAGTAACTATGATTTCCATCCCTATTCACGCTTCCTGAAATAAAATTTGACGTCAAAATATCTATAAATTTAATAGAAATTTTAAGTGTCGATGTCTTGCACATGCGCAGAGATCATCCATATGCTTAACATTGTGCATTTCGATTCAGATTTCCATCACGTTTGAAACTTGATTAATGGTGTTAAGAATCTTAGATTGCTGCGTATCTCGAGGGATGCGTGGCCTGGTGGATAGAACTACATCTTGATATCTGTTTGTTTTTGATTGTCTCAAGTTCGAATCTGGAAAAGGAATAATATATTTATTCATTATTTTTATATATTTTTATTTATTATTTTTCTCCATACTTTATTGTATAGTAACTATGATTTCCATCCCTATTCACGCTTCCTGAAATAAAATTTGACGTCAAAATATCTATAAATTTAATAGAAATTTTAAGTGTCGATGTCTTCCACATGCGCAGAGATCATCCATATGCTTAACATTGTGCATTTCGATTCAGATTTCCATCACGTTTGAAACTTGATTAATGGTGTTAAGAATCTTAGATTGCTGCGTAGCTCGAGGGATGCGTATTCTGATTGATAGAACTACATCTTGATATCTGTTTGTTTTTGCTGATCTCAAGTTCGAATCTGGAAAACAAACGAATAATATATTTATTCATTATTTTTATATATTTTTATTTATTACTTTTCTAAATACTTTATTGTATAGTAACTATGATTTCTATCCCTATTCACGCTTCCTGAAATAAAATTTGAGGTCAAAATATCTATAAATTTAATAGAAATTTTAAGTGTCGATGTCTTGCACATGCGCAGAGATCATCCATATGCTTAACATTGTGCATTTCGATTCAGATTTCCATCACGTTTGAAACTTGATTAATGGTGTTAAGAATCTTAGATTGCTGCGAATCTCGAGGGATGCGTGGCCTGGTGGATAGAACTACATCTTGATATCTGTTTGTTTTTGATGGTCTCAAGTTCGAATCTGGAAAAGGAATAATATATTTATTCATGATTTTTATATATTTTTATTTATTATTTTTCTCCATTCTTTATTGTATAGTAACTATGATTTCCATCCCTATTCACGCTTCCTGAAATAAAATTTGACGTCAAAATATCTATAAATTTAATAGAAATTTTAAGTGTGGATGTCTTGCACATGCGCAGAGATCATCCATATGCTTAACATTGTGCATTTCGATTCAGATTTCCATCACGTTTGAAACTTGATTAATGGTGTTAAGAATCTTAGATTGCTGCGTATCTCGAGGGATGCGTGGCCTGGTGGATAGAACTACATCTTGATATCTGTTTGTTTTTGATTGTCTCAAGTTCGAATCTGGAAAAGGAATAATATATTTATTCATTATTTTTATATATTTTTATTTATTATTTTTCTCCATACTTTATTGTATAGTAACTATGATTTCCGTCCCTATTCACGCTTCCTGAAATAAAATTTGACGTCAAAATATCTATAAATTTAATAGAAATTTTAAGTGTCGATGTCTTGCACATGCGCAGAGATCATCCATATGCTTAACATTGTGCATTTCGATTCAGATTTCCATCACGTTTGAAACTTGATTAATGTTGTTAAGAATCTTAGATAGCTGCGTTGCTCGAGAGATGCGTGGTCTGGTGGATTGAACTACATCTTGATATCTGTTTGTTTTTGATGGTCTCAAGTTCCATTCTGGAAAACAAACGAATAATATATTTATTCATTATTTTTATATATTTTTTTTTATTATTTTTCTCCATACTTTATTCTATAGTAACTATGATTTCCATCCCTATTCACGCTTCCTGAAATAAAATTTGACGTCAAAATATCTATAAATTTAATAGAAATTTTAAGTGTCGATGTCTTGCACATGCGCAGAGATCAACCATATGCTTAACATTGTGCATTTCGATTCAGATTTCCATCACGTTTGAAACTTGATTAATGGTGTTAAGAATCTTAGATAGCTGCGTAACTCGAGGGATGCGTATTCTGATTGATAGAACTACATCTTGATATCTGTTTGTTTTTGATGGTCTCAATTTCGAATCTGGAAAAGGAATAATATATTTATTCATGATTTTTATATATTTTTATTTATTATTTTTCTCCATTCTTTATTTTATAGTAACTATGATTTCCATCCCTATTCACGCTTCCTGAAATAAAATTTGACGTCAAAATATCTATAAATTTAATAGAAATTTTAAGTGTCGATGTCTTGCACATGCGCAGAGATCATCCATATGCTTAACATTGTGCATTTTGATTCAGATTTCCATCACGTTTGAAACTTGATTAATGGTGTTAAGAATCTTAGATTGCTGCGTATCTCGAGGGATGCGTGGCCTGGTGGATAGAACTACATCTTGATATCTGTTTGTTTTTGATTGTCTCAAGTTCGAATCTGGAAAAGGAATAATATATTTATTCATTATTTTTATATATTTTTATTTATTATTTTTCTCCATACTTTATTGTATAGTAACTATGATTTCCATCCCTATTCACGCTTCCTGAAATAAAATTTGACGTCAAAATATCTATAAATTTAATAGAAATTTTAAGTGTCGATGTCTTGCACATGCGCAGAGATCATCCATATGCTTAACATTGTGCATTTCGATTCAGATTTCCATCACGTTTGAAACTTGATTAATGGTGTTAAGAATCTTAGATTGCTGCGTATCTCGAGGGATGCGTGGCCTGGTGGATAGAACTACATCTTGATATCTGTTTGTTTTTGATTGTCTCAAGTTCGAATCTGGAAAAGGAATAATATATTTATTCATTATTTTTATATATTTTTATTTATTATTTTTCTCCATACTTTATAGTATAGTAACTATGATTTCCATCCCTATTCACGCTTCCTGAAATAAAATTTGACGTCAAAATATCTATAAATTTAATAGAAATTTTAAGTGTCGATGTCTTGCAAATGCGCAGAGATCATCCATATGCTTAACATTGTGCATTTCGATTCAGATTTCCATCACGTTTGAAACTTGATTAATGGTGTTAAGAATCTTAGATTGCTGCGTATCTCGAGGGATGCGTGGCCTGGTGGATAGAACTACATCTTGATATCTGTTTGTTTTTGATGGTCTCAAGTTCGAATCTGGAAAAGGAATAATATATTTATTCATGATTTTTATATATTTTTATTTATTATTTTTCTCCATTCTTTATTGTATAGTAACTATGATTTCCATCCGTATTCACGCTTCCTGAAATAAAATTTGACGTCAAAATATCTATAAATTTAATAGAAATTTAAAGTGTCGATGTCTTGCACATTCGCAGAGATCATCCATATGCTTAACATTGTGCATTTCGATTCAGATTTCCATCACGTTTGAAACTTGATTAATGGTGTTAAGAATCTTAGATTGCTGCGTATCTCGAGGGATGCGTGGCCTGGTGGATAGGACTGTATCTTGATATCTGTTTGTTTTTGATGGTCTCAAGTTCGAATCTGGAAAAGGAATAATATATTTATTCATTATTTTTATATATTTTTATTTATTATTTTTCTCCATACTTTATTGTATAGTAACTATGATTTCCATCCCTATTCACGCTTCCTGAAATAAAATTTGACGTCAAAACATCTATAAATTTAATAGAAATTTTAAGTGTCGATGTCTTGCACATGCGCAGAGATCATCCATATGCTTAACATTGTGCATTTCGATTCAGATTTCCATCACGTTTGAAACTTGATTAATGGTGTTAAGAATCTTAGATAGCTGCGTATCCCGAGGGATGCGTGGCCTGGTGGATAGAACTACATCGTGATATCTGTTTGTTTTTGATTGTCTCAAGTTCGAATCTGGAAAAGGAATAATATATTTATTCATTATTTTTATATATTTTTATTTATTATTTTTCTCCATACTTTATTGTATAGTAACTATGATTTCCATCCCTATTCACGCTTCCTGAAATAAAATTTGACGTCAAAATATCTATAAATTTAATAGAAATTTTAAGGGTCGATGTCTTGCACATGCGCAGAGATCATCCATATGCTTAACATTGTGCATTTCGATTCAGATTTCCATCACGTTTGAAACTTGATTAATGTTGTTAAGAATCTTAGATAGCTGCGTTGCTCGAGAGATGCGTGGTCTGGTGGATTGAACTACATCTTGATATCTGTTTGTTTTTGATGGTCTCAAGTTCGAATCTGGAAAAGAAACGAATAATATATTTATTCATTATTTTTATATATTTTTATTTATTATTTTTCTCCATACTTTATTGTATAGTAACTATGATTTCCATCCCTATTCACGCTTCCTGAAATAAAATTTGACGTCAAAATATCTATAAATTTAATAGAAATTTTAAGTGTCGATGTCTTGCACATGCGCAGAGATCATCCATATGCTTAACATTGTGCATTTCGATTCAGATTTCCATCACGTTTGAAACTTGATTAATGTTGTTAAGAATCTTAGATAGCTGCGTTGCTCGAGAGATGCGTGGTCTGGTGGATAGAACTACATCTTGATATCTGTTTGTTTTTGATGGTCTCAAGTTCCATTTTGGAAAACAAACGAATAATATATTTATTCATTATTTTTATATATTTTTATTTATTATTTTTCTCCATACTTTATTGTATAGTAACTATGATTTCCATCCCTATTCACGCTTCCTGAAATAAAATTTGACGTCAAAATATCTATAAATTTAATAGAAATTTTAAGTGTCGATGTCTTGCACATGTGCAGAGATCATCCATATGCTTAACATTGTGCATTTCTATTCAGATTTCCATAACGTTTGAAACTTGATTAAAGGTGTTAAGAATCGTAGATAGCTGCGTAGCTGGTGGGATGCGTGGTCTGGTGGATAGAACTACATCTTGATATCTGTTTGGTTTTGATGGTCTCAAGTTCGAATCTGGAAAACAAACGAATAATATATTTATTCATTATTTTTATATATTTTTATTTATTATTTTTCTCCATACTTTATTGTATAGTAACTATGATTTCCATCCCTATTCACGCTTCCTGAAATAAAATTTGACGTCAAAATATCTATAAATTTAATAGAAATTTTAAGTGTCGATGTCTTGCACATGCGCAGAGATCATCCATATGCTTAACATTGTGCATTTCGATTCAGATTTCCATCACGTTTGAAACTTGATTAATGGTGTTAAGAATCTTAGATAGCTGCGTAGCTCGCGGAATGCGTGGTCTCGTGGATAGAACTACATCTTGATATCTGTTTGTTTTTGATGGTCTCAAGTTCGAATCTGGAAAAGAAACGAATAATATATTTATTCATTATTTTTATATATTTTTATTTATTATTTTTCTCCATACTTTATTGTATAGTAACTATGATTTCCATCCCTATTCACGCTTCCTGAAATAAAATTTGACGTCAAAATATCTATAAATTTAATAGAAATTTTAAGTGTCGATGTCTTGCACATGCGCAGAGATCATCCATATGCTTAACATTGTGCATTTCGATTCAGATTTCCATCACGTTTGAAACTTGATTAATGTTGTTAAGAATCTTAGATAGCTGCGTTGCTCGAGAGATGCGTGGTCTCGTGGATAGAACTACATCTTGATATCTGTTTGTTTTTGATGGTCTCAAGTTCGAATCTGGAAAAGAAACGAATAATATATTTATTCATTATTTTTATATATTTTTATTTATTATTTTTCTCCATACTTTATTGTATAGTAACTATGATTTCCATCCCTATTCATGCTTCCTGAAATAAAATTTGACGTCAAAATATCTATAAATTTAATAGAAATTTTAAGAGTCGATGTCTTGCACATGCGCAGAGATCATCCATATGCTTAACATTGTGCATTTCGATTCAGATTTCCATCACGTTTGAAACTTGATTAATGGTGTTAAGAATCTTAGATAGCTGCGTAGCTCGCGGGATGCGTGGTCTCGTGGATAGAACTACATCTTGATATCTGTTTGTTTTTGATGGTCTCAAGTTCGAATCTGGAAAAGAAACGAATAATATATTTATTCATTATTTTTATATATTTTTATTTATTATTTTTCTCCATACTTTATTGTATAGTAACTATGATTTCCATCCCTATTCACGCTTCCTGAAATAAAATTTGACGTCAAAATATCTATAAATTTAATAGAAATTTTAAGTGTCGATGTCTTGCACATGCGCAGAGATCATCCATATGCTTAACATTGTGCATTTCGATTCAGATTTCCATCACGTTTGAAACTTGATTAATGTTGTTAAGAATCTTAGATAGCTGCGTTGCTCGAGAGATGCGTGGTCTCGTGGATAGAACTACATCTTGATATCTGTTTGTTTTTGATGGTCTCAAGTTCGAATCTGGAAAAGAAACGAATAATATATTTATTCATTATTTTTATATATTTTTATTTATTATTTTTCTCCATACTTTATTGTATAGTAACTATGATTTCCATCCCTATTCATGCTTCCTGAAATAAAATTTGACGTCAAAATATCTATAAATTTAATAGAAATTTTAAGAGTCGATGTCTTGCACATGCGCAGAGATCATCCATATGCTTAACATTGTGCATTTCGATTCAGATTTCCATCACGTTTGAAACTTGATTAATGGTGTTAAGAATCTTAGATTGCTGCGTATCTCGAGGGATGCGTGGCCTGGTGGATAGAACTACATCTTGATATCTGTTTGTTTTTGATTGTCTGAAGTTCGAATCTGGAAAAGGAATAATATATTTATTCATTATTTTTATATATTTTTATTTATTATTTTTCTCCATACTTTATAGTATAGTAACTATGATTTCCATCCCTATTCACGCTTCCTGAAATAAAATTTGACGTCAAAATATCTATAAATTTAATAGAAATTTTAAGTGTCGATGTCTTGCACATGCGCAGAGATCATCCATATGCTTAACATTGTGCATTTCGATTCAGATTTCCATCACGTTTGAAACTTGATTAATTGTGTTAAGAATCTTAGATTGCTGCGTATCTCGAGGGATGCGTGGCCTGGTGGATAGAACTACATCTTGATATCTGTTTGTTTTTGATGGTCTCAAGTTCGAATCTGGAAAAGGAATAATATATTTATTCATGATTTTTATATATTTTTATTTATTATTTTTCTCCATTCTTTATTGTATAGTAACTATGATTTCCATCCCTATTCACGCTTCCTGAAATAAAATTTGACGTCAAAATATCTATAAATTTAATAGAAATTTTAAGTGTCGATGTCTTGCACATGCGCAGAGATAATCCATATGCTTAACATTGTGCATTTCGATTCAGATTTCCATCACGTTTGAAACTTGATTAATGGTGTTAAGAATCTTAGATTGCTGCGTAGCTCGAGGGATGCGTGGCCTGGTGGATAGAACTACATCTTAATGTTTATTTGTTTTTGATGATCTCAAGTTCGAATCTGGAAAAGAAACGAATAATATATTTATTCATTATTTTTATATATTTTTATTTATTATTTTTCTCCATACTTTATTGTATAGTAACTATGATTTCCATCCCTATTCACGCTTCCTGAAATAAAATTTGACGTCAAAATATCTATAAATTTAATAGAAATTTTAAGTGTCGATGTCTTGCACATGCGCAGAGATCATCCATATGCTTAACATTGTGCATTTCGATTCAGATTTCCATCACGTTTGAAACTTGATTAATGGTGTTAAGAATCTTAGATAGCTGCGTAGCTCGCGGGATGCGTGGTCTCGTGGATAGAACTACATCTTGATATCTGTTTGTTTTTGATGGTCTCAAGTTCGAATCTGGAAAAGAAACGAATAATATATTTATTCATTATTTTTATATATTTTTATTTATTATTTTTCTCCATACTTTATTGTATAGTAACTATGATTTCCATCCCTATTCACGCTTCCTGAAATAAAATTTGACGTCAAAATATCTATAAATTTAATAGAAATTTTAAGTGGCGATGTCTTGCACATGCGCAGAGATCATCCATATGCTTAACATTGTGCATTTCGATTCAGATTTCCATCACGTTTGAAACTTGATTAATGTTGTTAAGAATCTTAGATAGCTGCGTTGCTCGAGAGATGCGTGGTCTCGTGGATAGAACTACATCTTGATATCTGTTTGTTTTTGATGGTCTCAAGTTCGAATCTGGAAAAGAAACGAATAATATATTTATTCATTATTTTTATATATTTTTATTTATTATTTTTCTCCATACTTTATTGTATAGTAACTATGATTTCCATCCCTATTCATGCTCCCTGAAATAAAATTTGACGTCAAAATATCTATAAATTTAATAGAAATTTTAAGAGTCGATGTCTTGCACATGCGCAGAGATCATCCATATGCTTAACATTGTGCATTTCGATTCAGATTTCCATCACGTTTGAAACTTGATTAATGGTGTTAAGAATCTTAGATAGCTGCGTAACTCGAGGGATGCGTATTCTGATTGATAGAACTACATCTTGATATCTGTTTGTTTTTGATGGTCTCAAGTTCGAATCTGGAAAAGGAATAATATATTTATTCATTGTTTTTTATATATTTTTATTTATTATTTTTCTCCATACTTTATTGTATAGTAACTATGATTTCCATCCCTATTCACGCTTCCTGAAATAAAATTTGACGTCAAAATATCTATAAATTTAATAGAAATTTTAAGTGTCGATGTCTTGCACATGCGCAGAGATCATCCATATGCTTAACATTGTGCATTTCGATTCAGATTTCCATCACGTTTGAAACTTGATTAATGGTGTTAAGAATCTTAGATAGCTGCGTATCCCGATGGATGCGTGGCCTGGTGGATAGAACTACATCGTGATATCTGTTTGTTTTTGATTGTCTCAAGTTCGAATCTGGAAAAGGAATAATATATTTATTCATTATTTTTATATATTTTTATTTATTATTTTTCTCCATACTTTATTGTATAGTAACTATGATTTCCATCCCTATTCACGCTTCCTGAAATAAAATTTGACGTCAAAATATCTATAAATTTAATAGAAATTTTCAGGGTCGATGTCTTGCACATGCGCAGAGATCATCCATATGCGTAACATTGTGCATTTCGATTCAGATTTCCATCACGTTTGAAACTTGATTAATGGTGTTAAGAATCTTAGATAGCTGCGTAGCTCGCGGGATGCGTATTCTGATTGATAGAACTACATCTTGATATCTGTTTGTTTTTGATGGTCTCAAGTTCGAATCTGGAAAAGGAATAATATATTTATTCATCGTTTTTTATATATTTTTATTTATTATTTTTCTCCATACTTTATTGTATAGTAACTATGATTTCCATCCCTATTCACGCTTCCTGAAATAAAATTTGACGTCAAAATATCTATAAATTTAATAGAAATTTTAAGTGTCGATGTCTTGCACATGCGCAGAGATCATCCATATGCTTAACATTGTGCATTTCGATTCAGATTTCCATCACGTTTGAAACTTGATTAATGGTGTTAAGAATCTTAGATAGCTGCGTAACTCGAGGGATGCGTATTCTGATTGATAGAACTACATCTTGATATCTGTTTGTTTTTGATGGTCTCAAGTTCGAATCTGGAAAAGGAATAATATATTTATTCATTATTTTTATATATTTTTATTTATTATTTTTCTCCATACTTTATTGTATAGTAACTATGATTTCCATCCCTATTCACGCTTCCTGAAATAAAATTTGACGTCAAAACATCTATAAATTTAATAGAAATTTTAAGTGTCGATGTCTTGCACATGCGCAGAGATCATCCATATGCTTAACATTGTGCATTTCGATTCAGATTTCCATCACGTTTGAAACTTGATTAATGGTGTTAAGAATCTTAGATAGCTGCGTATCCCGAGGGATGCGTGGCCTGGTGGATAGAACTACATCGTGATATCTGTTTGTTTTTGATTGTCTCAAGTTCGAATCTGGAAAAGGAATAATATATTTATTCATTATTTTTATATATTTTTATTTATTATTTTTCTCCATACTTTATTGTATAGTAACTATGATTTCCATCCCTATTCACGCTTCCTGAAATAAAATTTGACGTCAAAATATCTATAAATTTAATAGAAATTTTAAGGGTCGATGTCTTGCACATGCGCAGAGATCATCCATATGCTTAACATTGTGCATTTCGATTCAGATTTCCATCACGTTTGAAACTTGATTAATGTTGTTAAGAATCTTAGATAGCTGCGTTGCTCGAGAGATGCGTGGTCTGGTGGATAGAACTACATCTTGATATCTGTTTGTTTTTGATGGTCTCAAGTTCGAATCTGGAAAACAAACGAATAATATATTTATTCATTATTTTTATATATTTTTATTTATTATTTTTCTCCATACTTTATTGTATAGTAACTATGATTTCCATCCCTATTCACGCTTCCTGAAATAAAATTTGACGTCAAAATATCTATAAATTTAATAGAAATTTTAAGAGTCGATGTCTTGCACATGCGCAGAGATCATCCATATGCTTAACATTGTGCATTTCGATTCAGATTTCCATCACGTTTGAAACTTGATTAATGGTGTTAAGAATCTTAGATAGCTGCGTAACTCGAGGGATGCGTATTCTGATTGATAGAACTACATCTTGATATCTGTTTGTTTTTGATGGTCTCAAGTTCGAATCTGGAAAAGGAATAATATATTTATTCATCGTTTTTTATATATTTTTATTTATTATTTTTCTCCATACTTTATTGTATAGTAACTATGATTTCCATCCCTATTCACGCTTCCTGAAATAAAATTTGACGTCAAAATATCTATAAATTTAATAGAAATTTTAAGTGTCGATGTCTTGCACATGCGCAGAGATCATCCATATGCTTAACATTGTGCATTTCGATTCAGATTTCCATCACGTTTGAAACTTGATTAATGGTGTTAAGAATCTTAGATAGCTGCGTAACTCGAGGGATGCGTATTCTGATTGATAGAACTACATCTTGATATCTGTTTGTTTTTGATGGTCTCAAGTTCGAATCTGGAAAAGGAATAATATATTTATTCATTATTTTTATATATTTTTATTTATTATTTTTCTCCATACTTTATTGTATAGTAACTATGATTTCCATCCCTATTCACGCTTCCTGAAATAAAATTTGACGTCAAAACATCTATAAATTTAATAGAAATTTTAAGTGTCGATGTCTTGCACATGCGCAGAGATCATCCATATGCTTAACATTGTGCATTTCGATTCAGATTTCCATCACGTTTGAAACTTGATTAATGGTGTTAAGAATCTTAGATAGCTGCGTATCCCGAGGGATGCGTGGCCTGGTGGATAGAACTACATCGTGATATCTGTTTGTTTTTGATTGTCTCAAGTTCGAATCTGGAAAAGGAATAATATATTTATTCATTATTTTTATATATTTTTATTTATTATTTTTCTCCATACTTTATTGTATAGTAACTATGATTTCCATCCCTATTCACGCTTCCTGAAATAAAATTTGACGTCAAAATATCTATAAATTTAATAGAAATTTTAAGGGTCGATGTCTTGCACATGCGCAGAGATCATCCATATGCTTAACATTGTGCATTTCGATTCAGATTTCCATCACGTTTGAAACTTGATTAATGTTGTTAAGAATCTTAGATAGCTGCGTTGCTCGAGAGATGCGTGGTCTGGTGGATAGAACTACATCTTGATATCTGTTTGTTTTTGATGGTCTCAAGTTCCATTTTGGAAAACAAACGAATAATATATTTATTCATTATTTTTATATATTTTTATTTATTATTTTTCTCCATACTTTATTGTATAGTAACTATGATTTCCATCCCTATTCACGCTTCCTGAAATAAAATTTGACGTCAAAATATCTATAAATTTAATAGAAATTTTAAGTGTCGATGTCTTGCACATGTGCAGAGATCATCCATATGCTTAACATTGTGCATTTCTATTCAGATTTCCATAACGTTTGAAACTTGATTAAAGGTGTTAAGAATCGTAGATAGCTGCGTAGCTGGTGGGATGCGTGGTCTGGTGGATAGAACTACATCTTGATATCTGTTTGTTTTTGATGGTCTCAAGTTCGAATCTGGAAAACAAACGAATAATATATTTATTCATTATTTTTATATATTTTTATTTATTATTTTTCTCCATACTTTATTGTATAGTAACTATGATTTCCATCCCTATTCACGCTTCCTGAAATAAAATTTGACGTCAAAATATCTATAAATTTAATAGAAATTTTAAGTGTCGATGTCTTGCACATGCGCAGAGATCATCCATATGCTTAACATTGTGCATTTCGATTCAGATTTCCATCACGTTTGAAACTTGATTAATGGTGTTAAGAATCTTAGATAGCTGCGTAGCTCGCGGAATGCGTGGTCTCGTGGATAGAACTACATCTTGATATCTGTTTGTTTTTGATGATCTCAAGTTCGAATCTGGAAAAGAAACGAATAATATATTTATTCATTATTTTTATATATTTTTATTTATTATTTTTCTCCATACTTTATTGTATAGTAACTATGATTTCCATCCCTATTCACGCTTCCTGAAATAAAATTTGACGTCAAAATATCTATAAATTTAATAGAAATTTTAAGTGTCGATGTCTTGCACATGCGCAGAGATCATCCATATGCTTAACATTGTGCATTTCGATTCAGATTTCCATCACGTTTGAAACTTGATTAATGTTGTTAAGAATCTTAGATAGCTGCGTTGCTCGAGAGATGCGTGGTCTCGTGGATAGAACTACATCTTGATATCTGTTTGTTTTTGATGGTCTCAAGTTCGAATCTGGAAAAGAAACGAATAATATATTTATTCATTATTTTTATATATTTTTATTTATTATTTTTCTCCATACTTTATTGTATAGTAACTATGATTTCCATCCCTATTCATGCTTCCTGAAATAAAATTTGACGTCAAAATATCTATAAATTTAATAGAAATTTTAAGAGTCGATGTCTTGCACATGCGCAGAGATCATCCATATGCTTAACATTGTGCATTTCGATTCAGATTTCCATCACGTTTGAAACTTGATTAATGGTGTTAAGAATCTTAGATAGCTGCGTAGCTCGCGGGATGCGTGGTCTCGTGGATAGAACTACATCTTGATATCTGTTTGTTTTTGATGGTCTCAAGTTCGAATCTGGAAAAGAAACGAATAATATATTTATTCATTATTTTTATATATTTTTATTTATTATTTTTCTCCATACTTTATTGTATAGTAACTATGATTTCCATCCCTATTCACGCTTCCTGAAATAAAATTTGACGTCAAAATATCTATAAATTTAATAGAAATTTTAAGTGTCGATGTCTTGCACATGCGCAGAGATCATCCATATGCTTAACATTGTGCATTTCGATTCAGATTTCCATCACGTTTGAAACTTGATTAATGTTGTTAAGAATCTTAGATAGCTGCGTTGCTCGAGAGATGCGTGGTCTCGTGGATAGAACTACATCTTGATATCTGTTTGTTTTTGATGGTCTCAAGTTCGAATCTGGAAAAGAAACGAATAATATATTTATTCATTATTTTTATATATTTTTATTTATTATTTTTCTCCATACTTTATTGTATAGTAACTATGATTTCCATCCCTATTCACGCTTCCTGAAATAAAATTTGACGTCAAAATATCTATAAATTTAATAGAAATTTTAAGTGTCGATGTCTTGCACATGCGCAGAGATCATCCATATGCTTAACATTGTGCATTTCGATTCAGATTTCCATCACGTTTGAAACTTGATTAATGGTGTTAAGAATCTTAGATAGCTGCGTAACTCGAGGGATGCGTATTCTGATTGATAGAACTACATCTTGATATCTGTTTGTTTTTGATGGTCTCAAGTTCGAATCTGGAAAAGGAATAATATATTTATTCATTATTTTTATATATTTTTATTTATTATTTTTCTCCATACTTTATTGTATAGTAACTATGATTTCCATCCCTATTCACGCTTCCTGAAATAAAATTTGACGTCAAAACATCTATAAATTTAATAGAAATTTTAAGTGTCGATGTCTTGCACATGCGCAGAGATCATCCATATGCTTAACATTGTGCATTTCGATTCAGATTTCCATCACGTTTGAAACTTGATTAATGGTGTTAAGAATCTTAGATAGCTGCGTATCCCGAGGGATGCGTGGCCTGGTGGATAGAACTACATCGTGATATCTGTTTGTTTTTGATTGTCTCAAGTTCGAATCTGGAAAAGGAATAATATATTTATTCATTATTTTTATATATTTTTATTTATTATTTTTCTCCATACTTTATTGTATAGTAACTATGATTTCCATCCCTATTCACGCTTCCTGAAATAAAATTTGACGTCAAAATATCTATAAATTTAATAGAAATTTTAAGGGTCGATGTCTTGCACATGCGCAGAGATCATCCATATGCTTAACATTGTGCATTTCGATTCAGATTTCCATCACGTTTGAAACTTGATTAATGTTGTTAAGAATCTTAGATAGCTGCGTTGCTCGAGAGATGCGTGGTCTGGTGGATAGAACTACATCTTGATATCTGTTTGTTTTTGATGGTCTCAAGTTCCATTTTGGAAAACAAACGAATAATATATTTATTCATTATTTTTATATATTTTTATTTATTATTTTTCTCCATACTTTATTGTATAGTAACTATGATTTCCATCCCTATTCACGCTTCCTGAAATAAAATTTGACGTCAAAATATCTATAAATTTAATAGAAATTTTAAGTGTCGATGTCTTGCACATGTGCAGAGATCATCCATATGCTTAACATTGTGCATTTCTATTCAGATTTCCATAACGTTTGAAACTTGATTAAAGGTGTTAAGAATCGTAGATAGCTGCGTAGCTGGTGGGATGCGTGGTCTGGTGGATAGAACTACATCTTGATATCTGTTTGTTTTTGATGGTCTCAAGTTCGAATCTGGAAAACAAACGAATAATATATTTATTCATTATTTTTATATATTTTTATTTATTATTTTTCTCCATACTTTATTGTATAGTAACTATGATTTCCATCCCTATTCACGCTTCCTGAAATAAAATTTGACGTCAAAATATCTATAAATTTAATAGAAATTTTAAGTGTCGATGTCTTGCACATGCGCAGAGATCATCCATATGCTTAACATTGTGCATTTCGATTCAGATTTCCATCACGTTTGAAACTTGATTAATGGTGTTAAGAATCTTAGATAGCTGCGTAGCTCGCGGAATGCGTGGTCTCGTGGATAGAACTACATCTTGATATCTGTTTGTTTTTGATGGTCTCAAGTTCGAATCTGGAAAAGAAACGAATAATATATTTATTCATTATTTTTATATATTTTTATTTATTATTTTTCTCCATACTTTATTGTATAGTAACTATGATTTCCATCCCTATTCACGCTTCCTGAAATAAAATTTGACGTCAAAATATCTATAAATTTAATAGAAATTTTAAGTGTCGATGTCTTGCACATGCGCAGAGATCATCCATATGCTTAACATTGTGCATTTCGATTCAGATTTCCATCACGTTTGAAACTTGATTAATGTTGTTAAGAATCTTAGATAGCTGCGTTGCTCGAGAGATGCGTGGTCTCGTGGATAGAACTACATCTTGATATCTGTTTGTTTTTGATGGTCTCAAGTTCGAATCTGGAAAAGAAACGAATAATATATTTATTCATTATTTTTATATATTTTTATTTATTATTTTTCTCCATACTTTATTGTATAGTAACTATGATTTCCATCCCTATTCATGCTTCCTGAAATAAAATTTGACGTCAAAATATCTATAAATTTAATAGAAATTTTAAGAGTCGATGTCTTGCACATGCGCAGAGATCATCCATATGCTTAACATTGTGCATTTCGATTCAGATTTCCATCACGTTTGAAACTTGATTAATGGTGTTAAGAATCTTAGATAGCTGCGTAGCTCGCGTGATGCGTGGTCTCGTGGATAGAACTACATCTTGATATCTGTTTGTTTTTGATGGTCTCAAGTTCGAATCTGGAAAAGAAACGAATAATATATTTATTCATTATTTTTATATATTTTTATTTATTATTTTTCTCCATACTTTATTGTATAGTAACTATGATTTCCATCCCTATTCACGCTTCCTGAAATAAAATTTGACGTCAAAATATCTATAAATTTAATAGAAATTTTAAGTGTCGATGTCTTGCACATGCGCAGAGATCATCCATATGCTTAACATTGTGCATTTCGATTCAGATTTCCATCACGTTTGAAACTTGATTAATGTTGTTAAGAATCTTAGATAGCTGCGTTGCTCGAGAGATGCGTGGTCTCGTGGATAGAACTACATCTTGATATCTGTTTGTTTTTGATGGTCTCAAGTTCGAATCTGGAAAAGAAACGAATAATATATTTATTCATTATTTTTATATATTTTTATTTATTATTTTTCTCCATACTTTATTGTATAGTAACTATGATTTAAATCCCTATTCATGCTTCCTGAAATAAAATTTGACGTCAAAATATCTATAAATTTAATAGAAATTTTAAGAGTCGATGTCTTGCACATGCGCAGAGATCATCCATATGCTTAACATTGTGCATTTCGATTCAGATTTCCATCACGTTTGAAACTTGATTAATGGTGTTAAGAATCTTAGATTGCTGCGTATCTCGAGGGATGCGTGGCCTGGTGGATAGAACTACATCTTGATATCTGTTTGTTTTTGATTGTCTGAAGTTCGAATCTGGAAAAGGAATAATATATTTATTCATTATTTTTATATATTTTTATTTATTATTTTTCTCCATACTTTATAGTATAGTAACTATGATTTCCATCCCTATTCACGCTTCCTGAAATAAAATTTGACGTCAAAATATCTATAAATTTAATAGAAATTTTAAGTGTCGATGTCTTGCACATGCGCAGAGATCATCCATATGCTTAACATTGTGCATTTCGATTCAGATTTCCATCACGTTTGAAACTTGATTAATGGTGTTAAGAATCTTAGATTGCTGCGTATCTCGAGGGATGCGTGGCCTGGTGGATAGAACTACATCTTGATATCTGTTTGTTTTTGATGGTCTCAAGTTCGAATCTGGAAAAGGAATAATATATTTATTCATGATTTTTATATATTTTTATTTATTATTTTTCTCCATTCTTTATTGTATAGTAACTATGATTTCCATCCCTATTCACGCTTCCTGAAATAAAATTTGACGTCAAAATATCTATAAATTTAATAGAAATTTTAAGTGTCGATGTCTTGCACATGCGCAGAGATAATCCATATGCTTAACATTGTGCATTTCGATTCAGATTTCCATCACGTTTGAAACTTGATTAATGGTGTTAAGAATCTTAGATTGCTGCGTAGCTCGAGGGATGCGTGGCCTGGTGGATAGAACTACATCTTAATGTTTATTTGTTTTTGATGATCTCAAGTTCGAATCTGGAAAAGAAACGAATAATATATTTATTCATTATTTTTATATATTTTTATTTATTATTTTTCTCCATACTTTATTGTATAGTAACTATGATTTCCATCCCTATTCATGCTCCCTGAAATAAAATTTGACGTCAAAATATCTATAAATTTAATAGAAATTTTAAGAGTCGATGTCTTGCACATGCGCAGAGATCATCCATATGCTTAACATTGTGCATTTCGATTCAGATTTCCATCACGTTTGAAACTTGATTAATGGTGTTAAGAATCTTAGATAGCTGCGTAACTCGAGGGATGCGTATTCTGATTGATAGAACTACATCTTGATATCTGTTTGTTTTTGATGGTCTCAAGTTCGAATCTGGAAAAGGAATAATATATTTATTCATTGTTTTTTATATATTTTTATTTATTATTTTTCTCCATACTTTATTGTATAGTAACTATGATTTCCATCCCTATTCACGCTTCCTGAAATAAAATTTGACGTCAAAATATCTATAAATTTAATAGAAATTTTAAGTGTCGATGTCTTGCACATGCGCAGAGATCATCCATATGCTTAACATTGTGCATTTCGATTCAGATTTCCATCACGTTTGAAACTTGATTAATGGTGTTAAGAATCTTAGATAGCTGCGTATCCCGATGGATGCGTGGCCTGGTGGATAGAACTACATCGTGATATCTGTTTGTTTTTGATTGTCTGAAGTTCGAATCTGGAAAAGGAATAATATATTTATTCATTATTTTTATATATTTTTATTTATTATTTTTCTCCATACTTTATTGTATAGTAACTATGATTTCCATCCCTATTCACGCTTCCTGAAATAAAATTTGACGTCAAAATATCTATAAATTTAATAGAAATTTTCAGGGTCGATGTCTTGCACATGCGCAGAGATCATCCATATGCTTAACATTGTGCATTTCGATTCAGATTTCCATCACGTTTGAAACTTGATTAATGTTGTTAAGAATCTTAGATAGCTGCGTTGCTCGAGAGATGCGTGGTCTCGTGGATAGAACTACATCTTGATATCTGTTTGTTTTTGATGGTCTCAAGTTCGAATCTGGAAAAGAAACGAATAATATATTTATTCATTATTTTTATATATTTTTATTTATTATTTTTCTCCATACTTTATTGTATAGTAACTATGATTTAAATCCCTATTCATGCTTCCTGAAATAAAATTTGACGTCAAAATATCTATAAATTTAATAGAAATTTTAAGAGTCGATGTCTTGCACATGCGCAGAGATCATCCATATGCTTAACATTGTGCATTTCGATTCAGATTTCCATCACGTTTGAAACTTGATTAATGGTGTTAAGAATCTTAGATTGCTGCGTATCTCGAGGGATGCGTGGCCTGGTGGATAGAACTACATCTTGATATCTGTTTGTTTTTGATTGTCTGAAGTTCGAATCTGGAAAAGGAATAATATATTTATTCATTATTTTTATATATTTTTATTTATTATTTTTCTCCATACTTTATAGTATAGTAACTATGATTTCCATCCCTATTCACGCTTCCTGAAATAAAATTTGACGTCAAAATATCTATAAATTTAATAGAAATTTTAAGTGTCGATGTCTTGCACATGCGCAGAGATCATCCATATGCTTAACATTGTGCATTTCGATTCAGATTTCCATCACGTTTGAAACTTGATTAATGGTGTTAAGAATCTTAGATTGCTGCGTATCTCGAGGGATGCGTGGCCTGGTGGATAGAACTACATCTTGATATCTGTTTGTTTTTGATGGTCTCAAGTTCGAATCTGGAAAAGGAATAATATATTTATTCATGATTTTTATATATTTTTATTTATTATTTTTCTCCATTCTTTATTGTATAGTAACTATGATTTCCATCCCTATTCACGCTTCCTGAAATAAAATTTGACGTCAAAATATCTATAAATTTAATAGAAATTTTAAGTGTCGATGTCTTGCACATGCGCAGAGATAATCCATATGCTTAACATTGTGCATTTCGATTCAGATTTCCATCACGTTTGAAACTTGATTAATGGTGTTAAGAATCTTAGATTGCTGCGTAGCTCGAGGGATGCGTGGCCTGGTGGATAGAACTACATCTTAATGTTTATTTGTTTTTGATGATCTCAAGTTCGAATCTGGAAAAGAAACGAATAATATATTTATTCATTATTTTTATATATTTTTATTTATTATTTTTCTCCATACTTTATTGTATAGTAACTATGATTTCCATCCCTATTCATGCTCCCTGAAATAAAATTTGACGTCAAAATATCTATAAATTTAATAGAAATTTTAAGAGTCGATGTCTTGCACATGCGCAGAGATCATCCATATGCTTAACATTGTGCATTTCGATTCAGATTTCCATCACGTTTGAAACTTGATTAATGGTGTTAAGAATCTTAGATAGCTGCGTAACTCGAGGGATGCGTATTCTGATTGATAGAACTACATCTTGATATCTGTTTGTTTTTGATGGTCTCAAGTTCGAATCTGGAAAAGGAATAATATATTTATTCATTGTTTTTTATATATTTTTATTTATTATTTTTCTCCATACTTTATTGTATAGTAACTATGATTTCCATCCCTATTCACGCTTCCTGAAATAAAATTTGACGTCAAAATATCTATAAATTTAATAGAAATTTTAAGTGTCGATGTCTTGCACATGCGCAGAGATCATCCATATGCTTAACATTGTGCATTTCGATTCAGATTTCCATCACGTTTGAAACTTGATTAATGGTGTTAAGAATCTTAGATAGCTGCGTATCCCGATGGATGCGTGGCCTGGTGGATAGAACTACATCGTGATATCTGTTTGTTTTTGATTGTCTGAAGTTCGAATCTGGAAAAGGAATAATATATTTATTCATTATTTTTATATATTTTTATTTATTATTTTTCTCCATACTTTATTGTATAGTAACTATGATTTCCATCCCTATTCACGCTTCCTGAAATAAAATTTGACGTCAAAATATCTATAAATTTAATAGAAATTTTCAGGGTCGATGTCTTGCACATGCGCAGAGATCATCCATATGCTTAACATTGTGCATTTCGATTCAGATTTCCATCACGTTTGAAACTTGATTAATGTTGTTAAGAATCTTAGATAGCTGCGTTGCTCGAGAGATGCGTGGTCTCGTGGATAGAACTACATCTTGATATCTGTTTGTTTTTGATGGTCTCAAGTTCGAATCTGGAAAAGAAACGAATAATATATTTATTCATTATTTTTATATATTTTTATTTATTATTTTTCTCCATACTTTATTGTATAGTAACTATGATTTAAATCCCTATTCATGCTTCCTGAAATAAAATTTGACGTCAAAATATCTATAAATTTAATAGAAATTTTAAGAGTCGATGTCTTGCACATGCGCAGAGATCATCCATATGCTTAACATTGTGCATTTCGATTCAGATTTCCATCACGTTTGAAACTTGATTAATGGTGTTAAGAATCTTAGATTGCTGCGTATCTCGAGGGATGCGTGGCCTGGTGGATAGAACTACATCTTGATATCTGTTTGTTTTTGATTGTCTGAAGTTCGAATCTGGAAAAGGAATAATATATTTATTCATTATTTTTATATATTTTTATTTATTATTTTTCTCCATACTTTATAGTATAGTAACTATGATTTCCATCCCTATTCACGCTTCCTGAAATAAAATTTGACGTCAAAATATCTATAAATTTAATAGAAATTTTAAGTGTCGATGTCTTGCACATGCGCAGAGATCATCCATATGCTTAACATTGTGCATTTCGATTCAGATTTCCATCACGTTTGAAACTTGATTAATGGTGTTAAGAATCTTAGATTGCTGCGTATCTCGAGGGATGCGTGGCCTGGTGGATAGAACTACATCTTGATATCTGTTTGTTTTTGATGGTCTCAAGTTCGAATCTGGAAAAGGAATAATATATTTATTCATGATTTTTATATATTTTTATTTATTATTTTTCTCCATTCTTTATTGTATAGTAACTATGATTTCCATCCCTATTCACGCTTCCTGAAATAAAATTTGACGTCAAAATATCTATAAATTTAATAGAAATTTTAAGTGTCGATGTCTTGCACATGCGCAGAGATAATCCATATGCTTAACATTGTGCATTTCGATTCAGATTTCCATCACGTTTGAAACTTGATTAATGGTGTTAAGAATCTTAGATTGCTGCGTAGCTCGAGGGATGCGTGGCCTGGTGGATAGAACTACATCTTAATGTTTATTTGTTTTTGATGATCTCAAGTTCGAATCTGGAAAAGAAACGAATAATATATTTATTCATTATTTTTATATATTTTTATTTATTATTTTTCTCCATACTTTATTGTATAGTAACTATGATTTCCATCCCTATTCACGCTTCCTGAAATAAAATTTGACGTCAAAATATCTATAAATTTAATAGAAATTTTAAGTGTCGATGTCTTGCACATGCGCAGAGATCATCCATATGCTTAACATTGTGCATTTCGATTCAGATTTCCATCACGTTTGAAACTTGATTAATGGTGTTAAGAATCTTAGATAGCTGCGTAGCTCGCGGGATGCGTGGTCTCGTGGATAGAACTACATCTTGATATCTGTTTGTTTTTGATGGTCTCAAGTTCGAATCTGGAAAAGAAACGAATAATATATTTATTCATTATTTTTATATATTTTTATTTATTATTTTTCTCCATACTTTATTGTATAGTAACTATGATTTCCATCCCTATTCACGCTTCCTGAAATAAAATTTGACGTCAAAATATCTATAAATTTAATAGAAATTTTAAGTGGCGATGTCTTGCACATGCGCAGAGATCATCCATATGCTTAACATTGTGCATTTCGATTCAGATTTCCATCACGTTTGAAACTTGATTAATGTTGTTAAGAATCTTAGATAGCTGCGTTGCTCGAGAGATGCGTGGTCTCGTGGATAGAACTACATCTTGATATCTGTTTGTTTTTGATGGTCTCAAGTTCGAATCTGGAAAAGAAACGAATAATATATTTATTCATTATTTTTATATATTTTTATTTATTATTTTTCTCCATACTTTATTGTATAGTAACTATGATTTCCATCCCTATTCATGCTCCCTGAAATAAAATTTGACGTCAAAATATCTATAAATTTAATAGAAATTTTAAGAGTCGATGTCTTGCACATGCGCAGAGATCATCCATATGCTTAACATTGTGCATTTCGATTCAGATTTCCATCACGTTTGAAACTTGATTAATGGTGTTAAGAATCTTAGATAGCTGCGTAACTCGAGGGATGCGTATTCTGATTGATAGAACTACATCTTGATATCTGTTTGTTTTTGATGGTCTCAAGTTCGAATCTGGAAAAGGAATAATATATTTATTCATTGTTTTTTATATATTTTTATTTATTATTTTTCTCCATACTTTATTGTATAGTAACTATGATTTCCATCCCTATTCACGCTTCCTGAAATAAAATTTGACGTCAAAATATCTATAAATTTAATAGAAATTTTAAGTGTCGATGTCTTGCACATGCGCAGAGATCATCCATATGCTTAACATTGTGCATTTCGATTCAGATTTCCATCACGTTTGAAACTTGATTAATGGTGTTAAGAATCTTAGATAGCTGCGTATCCCGATGGATGCGTGGCCTGGTGGATAGAACTACATCGTGATATCTGTTTGTTTTTGATTGTCTCAAGTTCGAATCTGGAAAAGGAATAATATATTTATTCATTATTTTTATATATTTTTATTTATTATTTTTCTCCATACTTTATTGTATAGTAACTATGATTTCCATCCCTATTCACGCTTCCTGAAATAAAATTTGACGTCAAAATATCTATAAATTTAATAGAAATTTTCAGGGTCGATGTCTTGCACATGCGCAGAGATCATCCATATGCGTAACATTGTGCATTTCGATTCAGATTTCCATCACGTTTGAAACTTGATTAATGGTGTTAAGAATCTTAGATAGCTGCGTAGCTCGCGGGATGCGTATTCTGATTGATAGAACTACATCTTGATATCTGTTTGTTTTTGATGGTCTCAAGTTCGAATCTGGAAAAGGAATAATATATTTATTCATTGTTTTTTATATATTTTTATTTATTATTTTTCTCCATACTTTATTGTATAGTAACTATGATTTCCATCCCTATTCACGCTTCCTGAAATAAAATTTGACGTCAAAATATCTATAAATTTAATAGAAATTTTAAGTGTCGATGTCTTGCACATGCGCAGAGATCATCCATATGCTTAACATTGTGCATTTCGATTCAGATTTCCATCACGTTTGAAACTTGATTAATGGTGTTAAGAATCTTAGATAGCTGCGTAACTCGAGGGATGCGTATTCTGATTGATAGAACTACATCTTGATATCTGTTTGTTTTTGATGGTCTCAAGTTCGAATCTGGAAAAGGAATAATATATTTATTCATTGTTTTTTATATATTTTTATTTATTATTTTTCTCCATACTTTATTGTATAGTAACTATGATTTCCATCCCTATTCACGCTTCCTGAAATAAAATTTGACGTCAAAATATCTATAAATTTAATAGAAATTTTAAGTGTCGATGTCTTGCACATGCGCAGAGATCATCCATATGCTTAACATTGTGCATTTCGATTCAGATTTCCATCACGTTTGAAACTTGATTAATGGTGTTAAGAATCTTAGATAGCTGCGTATCCCGATGGATGCGTGGCCTGGTGGATAGAACTACATCGTGATATCTGTTTGTTTTTGATTGTCTCAAGTTCGAATCTGGAAAAGGAATAATATATTTATTCATTATTTTTATATATTTTTATTTATTATTTTTCTCCATACTTTATTGTATAGTAACTATGATTTCCATCCCTATTCACGCTTCCTGAAATAAAATTTGACGTCAAAATATCTATAAATTTAATAGAAATTTTCAGGGTCGATGTCTTGCACATGCGCAGAGATCATCCATATGCGTAACATTGTGCATTTCGATTCAGATTTCCATCACGTTTGAAACTTGATTAATGTTGTTAAGAATCTTAGATAGCTGCGTTGCTCGAGAGATGCGTGGTCTGGTGGATAGAACTACATCTTGATATCTGTTTGTTTTTGATGGTCTCAAGTTCCATTTTGGAAAACAAACGAATAATATATTTATTCATTATTTTTATATATTTTTATTTATTATTTTTCTCCATACTTTATTGTATAGTAACTATGATTTCCATCCCTATTCACGCTTCCTGAAATAAAATTTGACGTCAAAATATCTATAAATTTAATAGAAATTTTAAGTGTCGATGTCTTGCACATGCGCAGAGATCATCCATATGCTTAACATTGTGCATTTCGATTCAGATTTCCATCACGTTTGAAACTTGATTAATGTTGTTAAGAATCTTAGATAGCTGCGTTGCTCGAGAGATGCGTGGTCTGGTGGATAGAACTACATCTTGATATCTGTTTGTTTTTGATGGTCTCAAGTTCCATTTTGGAAAACAAACGAATAATATATTTATTCATTATTTTTATATATTTTTATTTATTATTTTTCTCCATACTTTATTCTATAGTAACTATGATTTCCATCCCTATTCACGCTTCCTGAAATAAAATTTGACGTCAAAATATCTATAAATTTAATAGAACTTTTAAGTGTCGATGTCTTGCACATGTGCAGAGATCATCCATATGCTTAACATTGTGCATTTCTATTCAGATTTCCATAACGTTTGAAACTTGATTAAAGGTGTTAAGAATCGTAGATAGCTGCGTAGCTGGTGGGATGCGTGGTCTGGTGGATAGAACTACATCTTGATATCTGTTTGTTTTTGATGGTCTCAAGTTCGAATCTGGAAAACAAACGAATAATATATTTATTCATTATTTTTATATATTTTTATTTATTATTTTTCTCCATACTTTATTGTATAGTAACTATGATTTCCATCCCTATTCACGCTTCCTGAAATAAAATTTGACGTCAAAATATCTATAAATTTAATAGAAATTTTAAGTGTCGATGTCTTGCACATGCGCAGAGATCATCCATATGCTTAACATTGTGCATTTCGATTCAGATTTCCATCACGTTTGAAACTTGATTAATGGTGTTAAGAATCTTAGATAGCTGCGTAGCTCGCGGGATGCGTGGTCTCGTGGATAGAACTACATCTTGATATCTGTTTGTTTTTGATGGTCTCAAGTTCGAATCTGGAAAAGAAACGAATAATATATTTATTCATTATTTTTATATATTTTTATTTATTATTTTTCTCCATACTTTATTCTATAGTAACTATGATTTCCATCCCTATTCACGCTTCCTGAAATAAAATTTGACGTCAAAATATCTATAAATTTAATAGAACTTTTAAGTGTCGATGTCTTGCACATGTGCAGAGATCATCCATATGCTTAATATTGTGCATTTCTATTCAGATTTCCATAACGTTTGAAACTTGATTAAAGGTGTTAAGAATCGTAGATAGCTGCGTAGCTGGTGGGATGCGTGGTCTGGTGGATAGAACTACATCTTGATATCTGTTTGTTTTTGATGGTCTCAAGTTCGAATCTGGAAAACAAACGAATAATATATTTATTCATTATTTTTATATATTTTTATTTATTATTTTTCTCCATACTTTATTGTATAGTAACTATGATTTCCATCCCTATTCACGCTTCCTGAAATAAAATTTGACGTCAAAATATCTATAAATTTAATAGAAATTTTAAGTGTCGATGTCTTGCACATGCGCAGAGATCATCCATATGCTTAACATTGTGCATTTCGATTCAGATTTCCATCACGTTTGAAACTTGATTAATGGTGTTAAGAATCTTAGATAGCTGCGTATCCCGATGGATGCGTGGCCTGGTGGATAGAACTACATCGTGATATCTGTTTGTTTTTGATTGTCTCAAGTTCGAATCTGGAAAAGGAATAATATATTTATTCATTATTTTTATATATTTTTATTTATTATTTTTCTCCATACTTTATTGTATAGTAACTATGATTTCCATCCCTATTCACGCTTCCTGAAATAAAATTTGACGTCAAAATATCTATAAATTTAATAGAAATTTTAAGGGTCGATGTCTTGCACATGCGCAGAGATCATCCATATGCGTAACATTGTGCATTTCGATTCAGATTTCCATCACGTTTGAAACTTGATTAATGGTGTTAAGAATCTTAGATAGCTGCGTAGCTCGCGGGATGCGTGGTCTCGTGGATAGAACTACATCTTGATATCTGTTTGTTTTTGATGGTCTCAAGTTCGAATCTGGAAAAGAAACGAATAATATATTTATTCATTATTTTTATATATTTTTATTTATTATTTTTCTCCATACTTTATTGTATAGTAACTATGATTTCCATCCCTATTCACGCTTCCTGAAATAAAATTTGACGTCAAAATATCTATAAATTTAATAGAAATTTTAAGTGTCGATGTCTTGCACATGCGCAGAGATCATCCATATGCTTAACATTGTGCATTTCGATTCAGATTTCCATCACGTTTGAAACTTGATTAATGGTGTTAAGAATCTTAGATAGCTGCGTAGCTCGCGGGATGCGTGGTCTCGTGGATAGAACTACATCTTGATATCTGTTTGTTTTTGATGGTCTCAAGTTCGAATCTGGAAAAGAAACGAATAATATATTTATTCATTATTTTTATATATTTTTATTTATTATTTTTCTCCATACTTTATTGTATAGTAACTATGATTTCCATCCCTATTCACGCTTCCTGAAATAAAATTTGACGTCAAAATATCTATAAATTTAATAGAAATTTTAAGTGTCGAGGTCTTGCACATGCGCAGAGATCATCCATATGCTTAACATTGTGCATTTCGATTCAGATTTCCATCACGTTTGAAACTTGATTAATGTTGTTAAGAATCTTAGATAGCTGCGTTGCTCGAGAGATGCGTGGTCTGGTGGATAGAACTACATCTTGATATCTGTTTGTTTTTGATGGTCTCAAGTTCCATTTTGGAAAACAAACGAATAATATATTTATTCATTATTTTTATATATTTTTATTTATTATTTTTCTCCATACTTTATTCTATAGTAACTATGATTTCCATCCCTATTCACGCTTCCTGAAATAAAATTTGACGTCAAAATATCTATAAATTTAATAGAACTTTTAAGTGTCGATGTCTTGCACATGTGCAGAGATCATCCATATGCTTAACATTGTGCATTTCTATTCAGATTTCCATAACGTTTGAAACTTGATTAAAGGTGTTAAGAATCGTAGATAGCTGCGTAGCTGGTGGGATGCGTGGTCTGGTGGATAGAACTACATCTTGATATCTGTTTGTTTTTGATGGTCTCAAGTTCGAATCTGGAAAAGAAACGAATAATATATTTATTCATTATTTTTATATATTTTTATTTATTATTTTTCTCCATACTTTATTGTATAGTAACTATGATTTCCATCCCTATTCACGCTTCCTGAAATAAAATTTGACGTCAAAATATCTATAAATTTAATAGAAATTTTAAGTGTCGATGTCTTGCACATGCGCAGAGATCATCCATATGCTTAACATTGTGCATTTCGATTCAGATTTCCATCACGTTTGAAACTTGATTAATGGTGTTAAGAATCTTAGATAGCTGCGTAGCTCGCGGGATGCGTGGTCTCGTGGATAGAACTACATCTTGATATCTGTTTGTTTTTGATGGTCTCAAGTTCGAATCTGGAAAAGAAACGAATAATATATTTATTCATTATTTTTATATATTTTTATTTATTATTTTTCTCCATACTTTATTGTATAGTAACTATGATTTCCATCCCTATTCACGCTTTCTGAAATAAAATTTGACGTCAGAATATCTATAAATTTAATAGAAATTTTAAGTGTCGATGTCTTGCACATGCGCAGAGATCATCCATATGCTTAACATTGTGCATTTCGATTCAGATTTCCATAACGTTTGAAACTTGATTAATGGTGTTAATAATCTTAGATTGCTGCGTATCTTGAGGGATGCGTGGCCTGGTGGATAGAACTACATCTTGATATCTGTTTGTTTTTGATGGTCTCAAATTCGAATCTGGAAAACAAACAAATAATATATTTGTTCATTATTTTTATATATTTTTATGTATTATTTTTCTCTATACTTTATTCTATAGTAAGTATGATTTCCATCCCTATTCATGCTTCCTGAAATAAAATTTGACGTCAAAATATCTATAAATTTAATAGAAATTTTAAGTGTCGATTTCTTGCACATGCGCAGAGATCATCCATATGCTTAACATTGTGCATTTCGATTCAGATTTCCATCACGTTTGAAACTTGATTAATGGTGTTAAGAATCTTAGATAGCTGCGTAACTCGAGGGATGCGTATTCTGATTGATAGAACTACATCTTGATATCTGTTTGTTTTTGATGGTCTCAAGTTCGAATCTGGAAAAGGAA
Organism: Argiope bruennichi; assembly: GCF_947563725.1. NCBI lineage: Eukaryota > Metazoa > Arthropoda > Arachnida > Araneae > Araneidae > Argiope > Argiope bruennichi. Next base: position 134,120,221 of record NC_079157.1, read on the forward strand.
TAATATATTTATTCATTATTTTTTATATATTTTTATTTATTATTTTTCTCCATACTTTATTGTATAGTAACTATGATTTCCATCCCTATTCACGCTTCCTGAAATAAAATTTGACGTCAAAATATCTATAAATTTAATAGAAATTTTAAGGGTCGATGTCTTGCACATGCGCAGAGATCATCCATATGCTTAACATTGAGCATTTCGATTCAGATTTCCATCACGTTTGAAACTTGATTAATGGTGTTAAGAATCTTAGATAGCTGCGTAGCTCGCGGGATGCGTGGTCTCGTGGATAGAACTACATCTTGATATCTGTTTGTTTTTGATGGTCTCAAGTTCGAATCTGGAAAAGAAACGAATAATATATTTATTCATTATTTTTATATATTTTTATTTATTATTTTTCTCCATACTTTATTGTATAGTAACTATGATTTCCATCCCTATTCACGCTTCCTGAAATAAAATTTGACGTCAAAATATCTATAAATTTAATAGAAATTTTAAGTGTCGATGTCTTGCACATGCGCAGAGATCATCCATATGCTTAACATTGTGCATTTCGATTCAGATTTCCATCACGTTTGAAACTTGATTAATGGTGTTAAGAATCTTAGATTGCTGCGTATCTCGAGGGATGCGTGGCCTGGTGGATAGAGCTACATCTTGATATCTGTTTGTTATTGATGGTCTCAAGTTCGAATCTGGAAAACAAACGAATAATATATTTATTCATTATTTTTATATATTTTTATTTATTATTTTTCTCCATACTTTATTCTATAGTAACAATGATTTCCATCCCTATTCATGCTTCCTGAAATAAAATTTGACGTCAAAATATCTTTAAATTTAATAGAAATTTTAAGTGTCGATGTCTTGCACATGTGCAGAGATCATCCATATGCTTAACGTTGTGCATTTCTATTCAGATTTCCATAACGTTTGAAACTTGATTAAAGGTGTTAAGAATCGTAGATAGCTGCGTAGCTGGTGGGATGCGTGGTCTGGTGGATAGAACTACATCTTGATATCTGTTTGTTTTTGATGGTCTCAAGTTCGAATCTGGAAAAGAAACGAATAATATATTTATTCATTATTTTTATATATTTTTATTTATTATTTTTCTCCATACTTTATTGTATAGTAACTATGATTTCCATCCCTATTCACGCTACCTGGAATAAAATTTGACGTCAAAATATCTATAAATTTAACAGAAATTTTAAGTGTCGATGTCTTGCACATGCGCAGAGATCATCCATATGCTTAACATTGTGCATTTCGATTCAGATTTCCATCACGTTTGAAACTTGATTAATGGTGTTAAGAATCTTAGATAGCTGCGTATCTTGAGGGATGCGTGGCCTGGTGGATAGAACTACATCTTGATATCTGTTTGTTTTTGATGGTCTCAAATTCGAATCTGGAAAACAAACGAATAATATATTTGTTCATTATTTTTATATATTTTTATGTATTATTTTTCTCTATACTTTATTCTATAGTAAGTATGATTTCCATCCCTATTCATGCTTCCTGAAATAAAATTTGACGTCAAAATATCTATAAATTTAATAGAAATTTTAAGTGTCGATGTCTTGCACATGCGCAGAGATCATCCATATGCTTAACATTGTGCATTTCGATTCAGATTTCCATCACGTTTGAAACTTGATTAATGGTGTTAAGAATCTTAGATTGCTGCGTATCTTGAGGGATGCGTGGCCTGGTGGATAGAACTACATCTTGATATCTGTTTGTTTTTGATGGTCTCAAATTCGAATCTGGAAAACAAACGAATAATATATTTGTTCATTATTTTTATATATTTTTATGTATTATTTTTCTCTATACTTTATTCTATAGTAAGTATGATTTCCATCCCTATTCATGCTTCCTGAAATAAAATTTGACGTCAAAATATCTATAAATTTAATAGAAATTTTAAGTGTCGATGTCTTGCACATGCGCAGAGATCAACCATATGCTTAACATTGTGCATTTCGATTCAGATTTCCATCACGTTTGAAACTTGATTAATGGTGTTAAGAATCTTAGATTGCTGCGTATCTTGAGGGATGCGTGGCCTGGTGGATAGAACTACATCTTGATATCTGTTTGTTTTTGATGGTCTCAAATTCGAATCTGGAAAACAAACGAATAATATATTTGTTCATTATTTTTATATATTTTTATGTATTATTTTTCTCTATACTTTATTCTATAGTAAGTATGATTTCCATCCCTATTCATACTTCCTGAAATAAAATTTGACGTCAAAATATCTATAAATTTAATAGAAATTTTAAGTGTCGATGTCTTGCACATGCGCAGAGATCAACCATATGCTTAACATTGTGCATTTCGATTCAGATTTCCATCACGTTTGAAACTTGATTAATGGTGTTAAGAATCGTAGATAGCTGCGTAGCTCGAGGGATGCGTATTCTGGTTGATAGAACTACATCTTGATATCTGTTTGTTTTTGATGGTCTCAAGTTCGAATCTGGAAAACAAACGAATAATATATTTATTCATTATTTTTATATATTTTTATTTATTACTTTTCTCCATACTTTATTGTATAGTAACTATGATTTCCATCCCTATTCACGCTTCCTGAAATAAAATTTGACGTCAAAATATCTATAAATTTAATAGAAATTTTAAGTGTCCATGTCTTGCACATGCGCAGAGATCAACCATATGCTTAACATTGTGCATTTCGATTCAGATTTCCATCACGTTTGAAACTTGATTAATGGTGTTAAGAATCTTAGATCGCTGCGTAGCTCGCGGGATGCGTGGTCTCGTGGATAGAACTACATCTTGATATCTGTTTGTTTTTGATGGTCTCAAGTTCGAATCTGGAAAAGAAGCGAAAAATATATTTATTCATTATTTTTATATATTTTAATTTATTATTTTTCTCCATACTTTATTGTATAGTAACTATGATTTCCATCCCTATTCACGCTTCCTGAAATAAAATTTGACGTCAAAATATCTATAAATTTAATAGAAATTTTAAGTGTCGATGTCTTGCACATGCGCAGAGATCATCCATATGCTTAACATTGTGCATTTCGATTCAGTTTTCCATCACGTTTGAAACTTGATTAATGTTAATAAGAATCTTAGATAGCTGCGTTGCTCGAGAGATGCGTGGTCTGGTGGATAGAACTACATCTTGATATCTGTTTGTTTTTGATGGTCTCAAGTTCCATTCTGGAAAACAAATGAATAATATATTTATTCATTATTTTTATATATTTTTATTTATTATTTTTCTCCATACTTTATTCTATAGTAACTATGATTTCCATCCCTATTCACGCTTCCTGAAATAAAATTTGACGTAAAATATCTATAAATTTAATAGAAATTTTAAGTGTCGATGTCTTGTACATGCGCAGAGATCATCCATATGCTTAACATTGTGCATTTCGATTCAGATTTCCATCACGTTTGAAACTTGATTAATGGTGTTAAGAATCTTAGATTGCTGCGTATCTTGAGGGATGCGTGGCCTGGTGGATAGAACTACATCTTGATATCTGTTTGTTTTTGATGGTCTCAAATTCGAATCTGGAAAACAAACGAATAATATATTTGTTCATTATTTTTATATATTTTTATGTATTATTTTTCTCTATACTTTATTCTATAGTAAGTATGATTTCCATCCCTATTCATGCTTCCTGAAATAAAATTTGACGTCAAAATATCTATAAATTTAATAGAAATTTTAAGTGTCGATGTCATGCACATGCGCAGAGATCAACCATATGCTTAACATTGTGCATTTCGATTCAGATTTCCATCACGTTTGAAACTTGATTAATGGTGTTAAGAATCTTAGATTGCTGCGTATCTTGAGGGATGCGTGGCCTGGTGGATAGAACTACATCTTGATATCTGTTTGTTTTTGATGGTCTCAAATTCGAATCTGGAAAACAAACGAATAATATATTTGTTCATTATTTTTATATATTTTTATGTATTATTTTTCTCTATACTTTATTCTATAGTAAGTATGATTTCCATCCCTATTCATGCTTCCTGAAATAAAATTTGACGTCAAAATATCTATAAATTTAATAGAAATTTTAAGTGTCGATGTCTTGCACATGCGCAGAGATCAACCATATGCTTAACATTGTGCATTTCGATTCAGATTTCCATCACGTTTGAAACTTGATTAATGGTGTTAAGAATCTTAGATAGCTGCGTAGCTCGAGGGATGCGTATTCTGGTTGATAGAACTACATCTTGATATCTGTTTGTTTTTGATGGTCTCAAGTTCGAATCTGGAAAAAAAACGAATAATATATTTATTCATTATTTTTATATATTTTTATTTATTATTTTTCTCTATACTTTATTCTATAGTAAGTATGATTTCCATCCCTATTCATGCTTCCTGAAATAAAATTTGACGTCAAAATATCTATAAATTTAATAGAAATTTTAAGTGTCGATGTCTTGCACATGCGCAGAGATCAACCATATGCTTAACATTGTGCATTTCGATTCAGATTTCCATCACGTTTGAAACTTGATTAATGGTGTTAAGAATCTTAGATAGCTGCGTAACTCGAGGGATGCGTATTCTGATTGATAGAACTACATCTTGATATCTGTTTGTTTTTGCTGATCTCAAGTTCGAATCTGGAAAACAAACGAATAATATATTTATTCATTATTTTTATATATTTTTATTTATTATTTTTCTCCATACTTTATTCTACAGTAACAATGATTTCCATCCCTATTCATGCTTCCTGAAATAATATTTGACGTCAAAATATCTATAAATTTAATAGAAATTTTAAGTGTCGATGTCTTCTTGCACATGCGCAGAGATCATCCATATGCTTAACATTGTGCATTTCGATTCAGATTTCCATCACGTTTGAAACTTGATTAATGGTGTTAAGAATCTTAGATTGCTGCGCATCTCGAGGGATGCGTGGCCTGGTGGATAGAACTACATCTTGATATCTGTTTGTTTTTGGTGGTCTCAAGTTCGAATCTGGAAAACAAACGAATAATATATTTATTCATTATTTTTATATATTTTTATTTATTACTTTTCTCCATACTTTATTGTATAGTAACTATGATTTCCATCCCTATTCACGCTTCCTGAAATAAAATTTGAGGTCAAAATATCTATAAATTTAATAGAAATTTTAAGTGTCGATGTCTTGCACATGCGCAGAGATCATCCATATGCTTAACATTGTGCATTTCGATTCAGATTTCTATCACAGTTGAAATTTGTTTAATGGTGTTAAGAATCTTAGATTGCTGCGCATCTCGAGGGATGCGTGGCCTGGTGGATAGAACTACATCTTGATATCTGTTTGTTTTTGATGGTCTCAAGTTCGAATCTGGAAAAGGAATAATATATTTATTCATTATTTTTATATATTTTTATTTATTACTTTTCTCCATACTTTATTGTATAGTAACTATGATTTCCATCCCTATTCACGCTTCCTGAAATAAAATTTGAGGTCAAAATATCTATAAATTTAATAGAAATTTTAAGTGTCGATGTCTTGCACATGCGCAGAGATCATCCATATGCTTAACATTGTGCATTTCGATTCAGATTTCTATCACAGTTGAAATTTGTTTAATGGTGTTAAGAATCTTAGATTGCTGCGTATCTCGAGGGTTGCGTGGCCTAATGGATAGAACTACATCTTGATAACTGTTTGTTTTTAATGGTCTCAAGTTCGAATCTGTAAAACAAACGAATAATGTATTTATTCATTATTTTTATATATTTTTATTTATTATTTTACTCCATACTTTATTCTACAGTAACAATGATTTCCATCTCTATTCACGCTTCCTGAAATAAAATTTGACGTCAAAATATCTATAAATTTAATAGAAATTTTAAGTGTCGATGTCTTGCACATGCGCAGAGATCATCCATATGCTTAACAGTGTGCATTTCGATTCAGATTTCCATCACGTTTGAAACTTGATTAATAGTGTTAAGAATCTTAGATTGCTGCGCATCTCGAGGGATGCGTGGCCTGGTGGATAGAACTACATCTTGATATCTGTTTGTTTTTGATGGTCTCAAGTTCGAATCTGGAAAAGGAATAATATATTTATTCATTATTTTTATATATTTTTATTTATTATTTTTCTCCATACTTTATTGTATAGTAACTATGATTTCAATCCCTATTCACGCTTCCTGAAAAAAAATTTGACGTCAAAATATCTATAAATTTAATAGAAATTTTAAGTGTCGATGTCTTGCACATGCGCAGAGATCATCCTTATGCTTAACATTGTGCATTTCGATTCAGATTTCCATCACGTTTGAAACTTGATTAATAGTGTTAAGAATCTTAGATTGCTGCGTAGCTCGCGGGATGCGTGGTCTCGTGGATAGAACTACATCTTGATATCTGTTTGTTTTTGATGGTCTCAAGTTCGAATCTTTAAAAGAAACGAATAATATATTTATTCATTATTTTTATATATTTTTATTTACTATTTTTCTCCATACTTTATTCTACAGTAACAATGATTTCCATCTCTATTCACGCTTCCTGAAATAAAATTTGACGTCAAAATATCTATAAATTTAATAGAAATTTTAAGTGTCGATGTCTTGCACATGCGCAGAGATCATCCATATGCTTAACATTGTGCATTTCGATTCAGATTTCCATCACGTTTGAAACTTGATTAATGGTGTTAAGAATCTTAGATAGCTGCGTAGCTCGAGGGATGCGTATTCTGGTTGATAGAACTACATCTTGATATCTGTTTGTTTTTGATGGTCTCAAGTTCGAATCTGGAAAACAAACGAATAATATATTTATTCATTATTTTTATATATTTTTATTTATTTCTTTTCTCCATACTTTATTGTATAGTAACTATGATTTCCATCCATATTCACGCTTCCTGAAATAAAATTTGACGTCAAAATATCTATATATTTAATAGAAATTTTAAGTGTCGATGTCTTGCACATGCGCAGAGATCATCCATATGCTTAACATTGTGCATTTCGGTTCAGATTTCCATCACGTTTGAAACTTGATTAATGGTGTTAAGAATCTTAGATTGCTGCGTAGCTTGAGGGATGCGTGGCTTGGTGGATAGCGTTACATCTTGATATCTGTTGGTTTTTGATGGTCTCAAATTCGAACTGGAAAAGAAACGAATAATATATTTATTCATTATTTTTATATATTTTTATTTATTATTTTTCTCCATACTTTATTGTATAGTAACTATGATTTCCATCCCTATTCACGCTTCCTGATATAAAATTTGACGTCAAAATATCTATAAATTTAATAGAAATTTTAAGTGTCGATGTCTTGCACATGCGCAGAGATCATCCATATGCTTAACATTGTGCATTTCGATTCAGATTTCCATCACGTTTGAAACTTGATTAACGGTGTTAAGAATCTTAGATAGCTGCGTAGCTCGAGGGATGCGTATTCTGGTTGATAGATCTACATCTTGATATCTGTTTGTTTTTGATGGTCTCAAGTTCGAATCTAGAAAACAAACGAATAATATATTTATTCATTATTTTTATATATTTTTATTTATTACTTTTCTCCATACTTTATTGTATAGTAACTATGATTTCCATCCCTATTCACGCTTCCTGAAATAAAATTTGAGGTCAAAATATCTATAAATTTAATAGAAATTTTAAGTGTCGATGTCTTGCACATGCGCAGAGATCATCCATATGCTTAACATTGTGCATTTCGATTCAGATTTCCATCACAGTTGAAATTTGATTAATGGTGTTAAGAATCTTAGATTGCTGCGTATCTCGAGGGTTGGTGGATAGAACTACATCTTGATAACTGTTTGTTTTTAATGGTCTCATGTTCGAATCTGTAAAAAAAACGAATAATGTATTTATTCATTATTTTTATATATTTTTATTTATTATTTTTCTCCATACTTTATTCTACAGTAACAATGATTTCCATCCCTATTCATGCTTCCTGAAATAAAATTTGACGTCAAAATATCTATAAATTTAATAGAAATTTTAAGTGTCGATGTCTTCTTGCACATGCGCAGAGATCATCCATATGCTTAACATTGTGCATTTCGATTCAGATTTCCATCACGTTTGAAACTTGATTAATGGTGTTAAGAATCTTAGATTGCTGCGCATCTCGAGGGATGCGTGGCCTGGTGGATAGAACTACATCTTGATATCTGTTTGTTTTTGATGGTCTCAAGTTCGAATCTGGAAAACAAACGAATAATATATTTATTCATTATTTTTATATATTTTTATTTATTACTTTTCTCCATACTTTATTGTATAGTAACTATGATTTCCATCCCTATTCACGCTTCCTGAAATAAAATTTGAGGTCAAAATATCTATAAATTTAATAGAAATTTTAAGTGTCGATGTCTTGCACATGCGCAGAGATCATCCATATGCTTAACATTGTGCATTTCGATTCAGATTTCTATCACAGTTGAAATTTGTTTAATGGTGTTAAGAATCTTAGATTGCTGCGTAACTCGAGGGTTGCGTGGCCTAATGGATAGAACTACATCTTGATAACTGTTTGTTTTTAATGGTCTCAAGTTCGAATCTGTAAAACAAACGAATAAAGTATTTATTCATTATTTTTATATATTTTTATTTATTATTTTACTCCATACTTTATTCTACAGTAACAATGATTTCCATCTCTATTCACGCTTCCTGAAATAAAATTTGACGTCAAAATATCTATAAATTTAATAGAAATTTTAAGTGTCGATGTCTTGCACATGCGCAGAGATCATCCATATGCTTAACAGTGTGCATTTCGATTCAGATTTCCATCACGTTTGAAACTTGATTAATGGTGTTAAGAATCTTAGATAGCTGCGTAGCTCGAGGGATGCGTATTCTGGTTGATAGAACTACATCTTGATATCTGTTTGTTTTTGATGGTCTCAAGTTCGAATCTGGAAAACAAACGAATAATATATTTATTCATTATTTTTATATATTTTTATTTATTTCTTTTCTCCATACTTTATTGTATAGTAACTATGATTTCCATCCATATTCACGCTTCCTGAAATAAAATTTGACGTCAAAATATCTATATATTTAATAGAAATTTTAAGTGTCGATGTCTTGCACATGCGCAGAGATCATCCATATGCTTAACATTGTGCATTTCGGTTCAGATTTCCATCACGTTTGAAACTTGATTAATGGTGTTAAGAATCTTAGATTGCTGCGTAGCTTGAGGGATGCGTGGCTTGGTGGATAGCGTTACATCTTGATATCTGTTGGTTTTTGATGGTCTCAAATTCGAACTGGAAAAGAAACGAATAATATATTTATTCATTATTTTTATATATTTTTATTTATTATTTTTCTCCATACTTTATTGTATAGTAACTATGATTTCCATCCCTATTCACGCTTCCTGATATAAAATTTGACGTCAAAATATCTATAAATTTAATAGAAATTTTAAGTGTCGATGTCTTGCACATGCGCAGAGATCATCCATATGCTTAACATTGTGCATTTCGATTCAGATTTCCATCACGTTTGAAACTTGATTAATGGTGTTAAGAATCTTAGATTGCTGCGTATCTCGAGGGATGCGTGGCCTGGTGGATAGAACTACATCTTGATATCTGTTTGTTTTTGATGGTCTCAAATTCGAATCTGGAAAACAAACGAAAATATATTTGTTCATTATTTTTATATATTTTTATTTATTATTTTTCTCCATACTTTATTGTATAGTAACTATGATTTCAATCCCTATTCACGCTTCCTGAAAAAAAATTTGACGTCAAAATATCTATAAATTTAATAGAAATTTTAAGTGTCGATGTCTTGCACATGCGCAGAGATCATCCTTATGCTTAACATTGTGCATTTCGATTCAGATTTCCATCACGTTTGAAACTTGATTAATAGTGTTAAGAATCTTAGATTGCTGCGTAGCTCGCGGGATGCGTAGTCTCGTGGATAGAACTACATCTTGATATCTGTTTGTTTTTGATGGTCTCAAGTTCGAATCTTTAAAAGAAACGAATAATATATTTATTCATTATTTTTATATATTTTTATTTACTATTTTTCTCCATACTTTATTCTACAGTAACAATGATTTCCATCTCTATTCACGCTTCCTGAAATAAAATTTGACGTCAAAATATCTATAAATTTAATAGAAATTTTAAGTGTCGATGTCTTGCACATGCGCAGAGATCATCCATATGCTTAACATTGTGCATTTCGATTCAGATTTCCATCACGTTTGAAACTTGATTAATGGTGTTAAGAATCTTAGATAGCTGCGTAGCTCGAGGGATGCGTATTCTGGTTGATAGAACTACATCTTGATATCTGTTTGTTTTTGATGGTCTCAAGTTCGAATCTGGAAAACAAACGAATAATATATTTATTCATTATTTTTATATATTTTTATTTATTTCTTTTCTCCATACTTTATTGTATAGTAACTATTATTTCCATCCATATTCACGCTTCCTGAAATAAAATTTGACGTCAAAATATCTATATATTTAATAGAAATTTTAAGTGTCGATGTCTTGCACATGCGCAGAGATCATCCATATGCTTAACATTGTGCATTTCGGTTCAGATTTCCATCACGTTTGAAACTTGATTAATGGTGTTAAGAATCTTATATTGCTGCGTAGCTTGAGGGATGCGTGGCTTGGTGGATAGCGTTACATCTTGATATCTGTTGGTTTTTGATGGTCTCAAATTCGAACTGGAAAAGAAACGAATAATATAATTATTCATTATTTTTATATATTTTTATTTATTATTTTTCTCCATACTTTATTGTATAGTAACTATGATTTCCATCCCTATTCACGCTTCCTGATATAAAATTTGACGTCAAAATATCTATAAATTTAATAGAAATTTTAAGTGTCGATGTCTTGCACATGCGCAGAGATCATCCATATGCTTAACATTGTGCATTTCGATTCAGATTTCCATCACGTTTGAAACTTGATTAATGGTGTTAAGAATCTTAGATTGCTGCGTATCTCGAGGGATGCGTGGCCTGGTGGATAGAACTACATCTTGATATCTGTTTGTTTTTGATGGTCTCAAATTCGAATCTGGAAAACAAACGAAAATATATTTGTTCAATATTTTTATATATTTTTATGTATTATTTTTCTCCATACTTTATTGTATAGTAACTATGATTTCCATCCCTATTCACGCTTCCTGAAATAAAATTTGACGTCAAAATATCTATAAATTTAATAGAAATTTTAAGTGTCGATGTCTTGCACATGCGCAGAGATCATCCATATGCTTAACATTGTGCATTTCGATTCAGATTTCCATCACAGTTGAAACTTGATTAATGGTGTTAAGAATCTTAGATTGCTCCGTATCTCGAGGGTTGCGTGGCCTGGTGGATAGAACTACATCTTGATAACTGTTTGTTTTTAATGGTCTCAAGTTCGAATCTGTAAAACAAACGAATAATATATTTATTCATTATTTTTATATATTTTTATTTATTATTTTTCTCCATACTTTATTGTACAGTAACAATGATTTCCATCCCTATTCATGCTTCCTGAAATAAAATTTGACGTCAAAATATCTATAAATTTAATAGAAATTTTAAGTGTCGATGTCTTGCACATGCGCAGAGATCAACCATATGCTTAACATTGTGCATTTTGATTCAGATTTCCATCACGTTTGAAACTTGATTAATGGTGTTAAGAATCTTAGATAGCTGCGTAGCTCGAGGGTTGCGTGGCCTGGTGGATAGAACTACATCTTGATAACTGTTTGTTTTTAATGGTCTCAAGTTTTAATCTGTAAAACAAACGAATAATATATTTATTCCTTATTTTTATATATTTTTATTTATTATTTTTCTCCATACTTTATTCTACAGTAACAATGATTTCCATCCCTATTCATGCTTCCTGAAATAAAATTTGACGTCAAAATATCTATAAATTTAATAGAAATTTTAAGTGTCGATGTCTTGCACATGCGCAGAGATCATCCATATGCTTAACATTGTGCATTTCGATTCAGATTTCCATCACGTTTGAAACTTGATTAATGGTGTTAAGAATCTTCGATTGCTGCGTATCTCGAGGGAAGCGTGGCCTGGTGGATAGAACTACATCTTGATATCTGTTTGTTTTTGATGGTCTCAAGTTCGAATCTGGAAAACAAACGAATAATATATTTATTCATTATTTTTATATATTTTTATTTATTTCTTTTCTCCATACTTTATTGTATAGTAACTATGATTTCCATCCATATTCACGCTTCCTGAAATAAAATTTGACGTCAAAATATCTATATATTTAATAGAAATTTTAAGTGTCGATGTCTTGCACATGCGCAGAGATCATCCATATGCTTAACATTGTGCATTTCGGTTCAGATTTCCATCACGTTTGAAACTTGATTAATGGTGTTAAGAATCTTAGATTGCTGCGTAGCTTGAGGGATGCGTGGCTTGGTGGATAGCGTTACATCTTGATATCTGTTGGTTTTTGATGGTCTCAAATTCGAACTGGAAAAGAAACGAATAATATATTTATTCATTATTTTTATATATTTTTATTTATTATTTTTCTCCATACTTTATTGTATAGTAACTATGATTTCCATCCCTATTCACGCTTCCTGATATAAAATTTGACGTCAAAATATCTATAAATTTAATAGAAATTTTAAGTGTCGATGTCTTGCACATGCGCAGAGATCATCCATATGCTTAACATTGTGCATTTCGATTCAGATTTCCATCACGTTTGAAACTTGATTAATGGTGTTAAGAATCTTAGATTGCTGCGTATCTCGAGGGATGCGTGGCCTGGTGGATAGAACTACATCTTGATATCTGTTTGTTTTTGATGGTCTCAAATTCGAATCTGGAAAACAAACGAAAATATATTTGTTCATTATTTTTATATATTTTTATGTATTATTTTTCTCCATACTTTATTGTATAGTAACTATGATTTCCATCCCTATTCACGCTTCCTGAAATAAAATTTGACGTCAAAATATCTATAAATTTAATAGAAATTTTAAGTGTCGATGTCTTGCACATGCGCAGAGATCATCCATATGCTTAACATTGTGCATTTCGATTCAGATTTCCATCACAGTTGAAACTTGATTAATGGTGTTAAGAATCTTAGATTGCTGCGTATCTCGAGGGTTGCGTGGCCTGGTGGATAGAACTACATCTTGATAACTGTTTGTTTTTAATGGTCTCAAGTTCGAATCTGTAAAACAAACGAATAATATATTTATTCATTATTTTTATATATTTTTATTTATTATTTTTCTCCATACTTTATTGTACAGTAACAATGATTTCCATCCCTATTCATGCTTCCTGAAATAAAATTTGACGTCAAAATATCTATAAATTTAATAGAAATTTTAAGTGTCGATGTCTTGCACATGCGCAGAGATCAACCATATGCTTAACATTGTGCATTTTGATTCAGATTTCCATCACGTTTGAAACTTGATTAATGGTGTTAAGAATCTTAGATAGCTGCGTAGCTCGAGGGTTGCGTGGCCTGGTGGATAGAACTACATCTTGATAACTGTTTGTTTTTGATGGTCTCAAATTCGAATCTGGAAAACAAACGAATAATATATTTGTTCATTATTTTTATATATTTTTATGTATTATTTTTCTCTATACTTTATTCTATAGTAAGTATGATTTCCATCCCTATTCATGCTTCCTGAAATAAAATTTGACGTCAAAATATCTATAAATTTAATAGAAATTTTAAGTGTCGATGTCTTGCACATGCGCAGAGATCATCCATATGCTTAACATTGTGCATTTCGATTCAGATTTCCATCACGTTTGAAACTTGATTAATGGTGTTAAGAATCTTAGATAGCTGCGTAGCTCGAGGGTTGCGTGGCCTGGTGGATAGAACTACATCTTGATAACTGTTTGTTTTTAATGGTCTCAAGTTTTAATCTGTAAAACAAACGAATAATATATTTATTCCTTATTTTTATATATTTTTATTTATTATTTTTCTCCATACTTTATTCTACAGTAACAATGATTTCCATCCCTATTCATGCTTCCTGAAATAAAATTTGACGTCAAAATATCTATAAATTTAATAGAAATTTTAAGTGTCGATGTCTTGCACATGCGCAGAGATCATCCATATGCTTAACATTGTGCATTTCGATTCAGATTTCCATCACGTTTGAAACTTGATTAATGGTGTTAAGAATCTTCGATTGCTGCGTATCTCGAGGGAAGCGTGGCCTGGTGGATAGAACTACATCTTGATATCTGTTTGTTTTTGATGGTCTCAAGTTCGAATCTGGAAAACAAACGAATAATATATTTATTCATTATTTTTATATATTTTTATTTATTATTTTTCTCCATACTTTATTCTATAGTAACTATGACTTCCATCCCTATTCATGCTTCCTGAAATAAAATTTGACGTCAAAATATCTATAAATTTAATAGAAATTTTAAGTGTCGATGTCTTGCACATGCGCAGAGATCATCCATATGCTTAACATTGTGCATTTCGATTCAGATTTCCATCACAGTTGAAACTTGATTAATGGTGTTAAGAATCTTAGATTGCTGCGTATCTCGAGGGTTGCGTGGCCTGGTGGATAGAACTACATCTTGATAACTGTTTGTTTTTAATGGTCTCAAGTTCGAATCTGTAAAACAAACGAATAATATATTTATTCATTATTTTTATATATTTTTATTTATTATTTTTCTCCATACTTTATTGTACAGTAACAATGATTTCCATCCCTATTCATGCTTCCTGAAATAAAATTTGACGTCAAAATATCTATAAATTTAATAGAAATTTTAAGTGTCGATGTCTTGCACATGCGCAGAGATCAACCATATGCTTAACATTGTGCATTTTGATTCAGATTTCCATCACGTTTGAAACTTGATTAATGGTGTTAAGAATCTTAGATAGCTGCGTAGCTCGAGGGTTGCGTGGCCTGGTGGATAGAACTACATCTTGATAACTGTTTGTTTTTGATGGTCTCAAATTCGAATCTGGAAAACAAACGAATAATATATTTGTTCATTATTTTTATATATTTTTATGTATTATTTTTCTCTATACTTTATTCTATAGTAAGTATGATTTCAATCCCTATTCATGTTTCCTGAAATAAAATTTGACGTCAAAATATCTATAAATTTAATAGAAATTTTAAGTGTCGATGTCTTGCACATGCGCAGAGATCATCCATATGCTTAACATTGTGCATTTCGATTCAGATTTCCATCACGTTTGAAACTTGATTAATGGTGTTAAGAATCTTTGATTGCTGCGTAGCTCGAGGGATGCGCGGCCTGGTGGATAGAACTACATCTTGATATCTGTTTGTTTTTGATGGTCTCAAATTCGAATCTGGAAAACAAACGAATAATATATTTATTCATTATTTTTATATATTTTTATTTATTACTTTTCTCCATACTTTATTGTATAGTAACTATGATTTCCATCCCTATTCACGCTTCCTGAAATAAAATTTGAGGTCAAAATATCTATAAATTTAATAGAAATTTTAAGTGTCGATGTCTTGCACATGCGCAGAGATCATCCATATGCTTAACATTGTGCATTTCGATTCAGATTTCTATCACAGTTGAAATTTGATTAATGGTGTTAAGAATCTTAGATTGCTGCGTATCTCGAGGGTTGCGTGGCCTAATGGATAGAACTACATCTTGATAACTGTTTGTTTTTAATGGTCTCAAGTTCGAATCTGTAAAACAAACGAATAATGTATTTATTCATTATTTTTATATATTTTTATTTATTATTTTACTCCATACTTTATTCTACAGTAACAATGATTTCCATCTCTATTCACGCTTCCTGAAATAAAATTTGACGTCAAAATATCTATAAATTTAATAGAAATTTTAAGTGTCGATGTCTTGCACATGCGCAGAGATCATCCATATGCTTAACAGTGTGCATTTCGATTCAGATTTCCATCACGTTTGAAACTTGATTAATAGTGTTAAGAATCTTAGATTGCTGCGCATCTCGAGGGATGCGTGGCCTGGTGGATAGAACTACATCTTGATATCTGTTTGTTTTTGATGGTCTCAAGTTCGAATCTGGAAAAGGAATAATACATTTATTCATTATTTTTATATATTTTTATTTATTATTTTTCTCCATACTTTATTGTATAGTAACTATGATTTCAATCCCTATTCACGCTTCCTGAAAAAAAATTTGACGTCAAAATATCTATAAATTTAATAGAAATTTTAAGTGTCGATGTCTTGCACATGCGCAGAGATCATCCTTATGCTTAACATTGTGCATTTCGATTCAGATTTCCATCACGTTTGAAACTTGATTAATGGTGTTAAGAATCTTAGATAGCTGCGTAGCTCGCGGGATGCGTGGTCTCGTGGATAGAACTACATCTTGATATCTGTTTGTTTTTGATGGTCTCAAGTTCGAATCTTTAAAAGAAACGAATAATATATTTATTCATTATTTTTATATATTTTTATTTACTATTTTTCTCCATACTTTATTCTACAGTAACAATGATTTCCATCTCTATTCACGCTTCCTGAAATAAAATTTGACGTCAAAATATCTATAAATTTAATAGAAATTTTAAGTGTCGATGTCTTGCACATGCGCAGAGATCATCCATATGCTTAA
Source organism: Argiope bruennichi (assembly GCF_947563725.1). Lineage (NCBI taxonomy): Eukaryota > Metazoa > Arthropoda > Arachnida > Araneae > Araneidae > Argiope > Argiope bruennichi. The sequence goes on from NC_079157.1 coordinate 134,136,997, forward strand.
CATTGTGCATTTCGATTCAGATTTCCATCACGTTTGAAACTTGATTAATGGTGTTAAGAATCTTAGATAGCTGCGTAGCTCGAGGGATGCGTATTCTGGTTGATAGAACTACATCTTGATATCTGTTTGTTTTTGATGGTCTCAAGTTCGAATCTGGAAAACAAACGAATAATATATTTATTCATTATTTTTATATATTTTTATTTATTTCTTTTCTCCATACTTTATTGTATAGTAACTATGATTTCCATCCCTATTCACGCTTCCTGATATAAAATTTGACGTCAAAATATCTATAAATTTAATAGAAATTTTAAGTGTCGATGTCTTGCACATGCGCAGAGATCATCCATATGCTTAACATTGTGCATTTCGATTCAGATTTGAATCACGTTTGAAACTTGATTAATGGTGTTAAGAATCTTAGATTGCTGCGTATCTCGAGGGATGCGTGGCCTGGTGGATAGAACTACATCTTGATATCTGTTTGTTTTTGATGGTCTCAAATTCGAATCTGGAAAACAAACGAAAATATATTTGTTCATTATTTTTATATATTTTTATGTATTATTTTTCTCCATACTTTATTGTATAGTAACTATGATTTCCATCCCTATTCACGCTTCCTGAAATAAAATTTGACGTCAAAATATCTATAAATTTAATAGAAATTTTAAGTGTCGATGTCTTGCACATGCGCAGAGATCATCCATATGCTTAACATTGTGCATTTCGATTCAGATTTCCATCACAGTTGAAACTTGATTAATGGTGTTAAGAATCTTAGATAGCTGCGTAGCTCGAGGGTTGCGTGGCCTGGTGGATAGAACTACATCTTGATAACTGTTTGTTTTTAATGGTCTCAAGTTTTAATCTGTAAAACAAACGAATAATATATTTGTTCATTATTTTTATATATTTTTATGTATTATTTTTCTCTATACTTTATTCTATAGTAAGTATGATTTCCATCCCTATTCATGCTTCCTGAAATAAAATTTGACGTCAAAATATCTATAAATTTAATAGAAATTTTAAGTGTCGATGTCTTGCACATGCGCAGAGATCATCCATATGCTTAACATTGTGCATTTCGATTCAGATTTCCATCACGTTTGAAACTTGATTAATGGTGTTAAGAATCTTTGATTGCTGCGTAGCTCGAGGGATGCGCGGCCTGGTGGATAGAACTACATCTTGATATCTGTTTGTTTTTGATGGTCTCAAATTCGAATCTGGAAAACAAACGAATAATATATTTATTCATTATTTTTATATATTTTTATTTATTACTTTTCTCCATACTTTATTGTATAGTAACTATGATTTCCATCCCTATTCACGCTTCCTGAAATAAAATTTGAGGTCAAAATATCTATAAATTTAATAGAAATTTTAAGTGTCGATGTCTTGCACATGCGCAGAGATCATCCATATGCTTAACATTGTGCATTTCGATTCAGATTTCTATCACAGTTGAAATTTGATTAATGGTGTTAAGAATCTTAGATTGCTGCGTATCTCGAGGGTTGCGTGGCCTAATGGATAGAACTACATCTTGATATTTGTTTGTTTTTAATGGTCTCAAGTTCGAATCTGTAAAAAAAACGAATAATGTATTTATTCATTATTTTTATATATTTTTATTTATTATTTTACTCCATACTTTATTCTACAGTAACAATGATTTCCATCTCTATTCACGCTTCCTGAAATAAAATTTGACGTCAAAATATCTATAAATTTAATAGAAATTTTAAGTGTCGATGTCTTGCACATGCGCAGAGATCATCCATATGCTTAACAGTGTGCATTTCGATTCAGATTTCCATCACGTTTGAAACTTGATTAATAGTGTTAAGAATCTTAGATTGCTGCGCATCTCGAGGGATGCGTGGCCTGGTGGATAGAACTACATCTTGATATCTGTTTGTTTTTGATGGTCTCAAGTTCGAATCTGGAAAAGGAATAATATATTTATTCATTATTTTTATATATTTTTATTTATTATTTTTCTCCATACTTTATTGTATAGTAACTATGATTTCAATCCCTATTCACGCTTCCTGAAAAAAAATTTGACGTCAAAATATCTATAAATTTAATAGAAATTTTAAGTGTCGATGTCTTGCACATGCGCAGAGATCATCCTTATGCTTAACATTGTGCATTTCGATTCAGATTTCCATCACGTTTGAAACTTGATTAATGGTGTTAAGAATCTTAGATAGCTGCGTAGCTCGAGGGATGCGTATTCTGGTTGATAGAACTACATCTTGATATCTGTTTGTTTTTGATGGTCTCAAGTTCGAATCTGGAAAACAAACGAATAATATATTTATTCATTATTTTTATATATTTTTATTTATTTCTTTTCTCCATACTTTATTGTATAGTAACTATGATTTCCATCCATATTCACGCTTCCTGAAATAAAATTTGACGTCAAAATATCTATATATTTAATAGAAATTTTAAGTGTCGATGTCTTGCACATGCGCAGAGATCATCCATATGCTTAACATTGTGCATTTCGGTTCAGATTTCCATCACGTTTGAAACTTGATTAATGGTGTTAAGAATCTTAGATTGCTGCGTAGCTTGAGGGATGCGTGGCTTGGTGGATAGCGTTACATCTTGATATCTGTTGGTTTTTGATGGTCTCAAATTCGAACTGGAAAAGAAACGAATAATATATTTATTCATTATTTTTATATATTTTTATTTAATATTTTTCTCCATACTTTATTGTATAGTAACTATGATTTCCATCCCTATTCACGCTTCCTGATATAAAATTTGACGTCAAAATATCTATAAATTTAATAGAAATTTTAAGTGTCGATGTCTTGCACATGCGCAGAGATCATCCATATGCTTAACATTGTGCATTTCGATTCAGATTTCCATCACGTTTGAAACTTGATTAATGGTGTTAAGAATCTTAGATTGCTGCGTATCTCGAGGGATGCGTGGCCTGGTGGATAGAACTACATCTTGATATCTGTTTGTTTTTGATGGTCTCAAATTCGAATCTGGAAAACAAACGAAAATATATTTGTTCATTATTTTTATATATTTTTATGTATTATTTTTCTCCATACTTTATTGTATAGTAACTATGATTTCCATCCCTATTCACGCTTCCTGAAATAAAATTTGACGTCAAAATATCTATAAATTTAATAGAAATTTTAAGTGTCGATGTCTTGCACATGCGCAGAGATCATCCATATGCTTAACATTGTGCATTTCGATTCAGATTTCCATCACAGTTGAAACTTGATTAATGGTGTTAAGAATCTTAGATTGCTGCGTGTCTCGAGGGTTGCGTGGCCTGGTGGATAGAACTACATCTTGATAACTGTTTGTTTTTAATGGTCTCAAGTTCGAATCTGTAAAACAAACGAATAATATATTTATTCATTATTTTTATATATTTTTATTTATTATTTTTCTCCATACTTTATTGTACAGTAACAATGATTTCCATCCCTATTCATGCTTCCTGAAATAAAATTTGACGTCAAAATATCTATAAATTTAATAGAAATTTTAAGTGTCGATGTCTTGCACATGCGCAGAGATCATCCATATGCTTAACATTGTGCATTTCGATTCAGATTTCATCACGTTTGAAACTTGATTAATGGTGTTAAGAATCTTAGATAGCTGCGTAGCTCGAGGGATGCGTATTCTGGTTGATAGAACTACATCTTGATATCTGTTTGTTTTTGATGGTCTCAAGTTCGAATCTGGAAAACAAACGAATAATATATTTATTCATTATTTTTATATATTTTTATTTATTTCTTTTCTCCATACTTTATTGTATAGTAACTATGATTTCCATCCATATTCACGCTTCCTGAAATAAAATTTGACGTCAAAATATCTATATATTTAATAGAAATTTTAAGTGTCGATGTCTTGCACATGCGCAGAGATCATCCATATGCTTAACATTGTGCATTTCGGTTCAGATTTCCATCACGTTTGAAACTTGATTAATGGTGTTAAGAATCTTAGATTGCTGCGTAGCTTGAGGGATGCGTGGCTTGGTGGATAGCGTTACATCTTGATATCTGTTGGTTTTTGATGGTCTCAAATTCGAACTGGAAAAGAAACGAATAATATATTTATTCATTATTTTTATATATTTTTATTTAATATTTTTCTCCATACTTTATTGTATAGTAACTATGATTTCCATCCCTATTCACGCTTCCTGAAATAAAATTTGACGTCAAAATATCTATAAATTTAATAGAAATTTTAAGTGTCGATGTCTTGCACATGCGCAGAGATCATCCATATGCTTAACATTGTGCATTTCGATTCAGATTTCCATCACAGTTGAAACTTGATTAATGGTGTTAAGAATCTTAGATTGCTGCGTGTCTCGAGAGTTGCGTGGCCTGGTGGATAGAACTACATCTTGATAACTGTTTGTTTTTAATGGTCTCAAGTTCGAATCTGTAAAACAAACGAATAATATATTTATTCATTATTTTTATATATTTTTATTTATTATTTTTCTCCATACTTTATTGTACAGTAACAATGATTTCCATCCCTATTCATGCTTCCTGAAATAATATTTGACGTCAAAATATCTATAAATTTAATAGAAATTTTAAGTGTCGATGTCTTGCACATGCGCAGAGATCAACCATATGCTTAACATTGTGCATTTTGATTCAGATTTCCATCACGTTTGAAACTTGATTAATGGTGTTAAGAATCTTAGATTGCTGCGTAGCTTGAGGGATGCGTGGCTTGGTGGATAGCGTTACATCTTGATATCTGTTGGTTTTTGATGGTCTCAAATTCGAACTGCAAAAGAAACGAATAATATATTTGTTCATTATTTTTATATATTTTTATGTATTATTTTTCTCTGTACTTTATTCTATAGTAAGTATGATTTAAATCCCTATTCACGCTTCCTGAAATAAAATTTGACGTCAAAATATCTATAAATTTAATAGAAATTTTAAGTGTCGATGTCTTGCACATGCGCAGAGATCAACCATATGCTTAACATTGTGCATTTCGATTCAGATTTCCATTACGTTTGAAACTTGATTAATGGTGTTAAGAATCTTAGATAGCTGCGTAGCTCGAGGGATGCGTATTCTGGCTGATAGAACTACATCTTGATATCTGTTTGTTTTTGATGGTCTCAAGTTCGAATCTGGAAAACAAACGAATAATATATTTATTCATTATTTTTATATATTTTTATTTATTATTTTTCTCCATACTTTATTGTATAGTATCTATGATTTCCATCCCTATTCACGCTTCCTGAAATAAAATTTGACGTCAAAATATCTATAAATTTAATAGAAATTTTAAGTGTCGATGTCTTGCACATGCGCAGAGATCATCCATATGCTTAACATTGTGCATTTCGATTCAGATTTCCATCACAGTTGAAACTTGATTAATGGTGTTAAGAATCTTAGATTGCTGCGTATCTCGAGGGTTGCGTGGCCTGGTGGATAGAACTACATCTTGATAACTGTTTGTTTTTAATGGTCTCAAGTTCGAATCTGTAAAACAAACGAATAATATATTTATTCATTATTTTTATATATTTTTATTTATTATTTTTCTCCATACTTTATTCTACAGTAACAATGATTTCCATCCCTATTCATGCTTCCTGAAAAAAAATTTGACGTCAAAATATCTATAAATTTAATAGAAATTTTAAGTGTCGATGTCTTGCACATGCGCAGAGATCAACCATATGCTTAACATTGTGCATTTTGATTCAGATTTCCATCACGTTTGAAACTTGATTAATGGTGTTAAGAATCTTAGATAGCTGCGTAGCTCGAGGGATGCGTATTCTGGCTGATAGAACTACATGTTGATATCTGTTTGTTTTTGATGGTCTCAAGTTCGAATCTGGAAAACAAACGAATAATATATTTATTCATTATTTTTATATATTTTTATTTATTACTTTTCTCCATAATTTATTGTATAGTAACTATGATTTCCATCCCTATCCACGCTTCCTGAAATAAAATTTGACGTCAAAATATCTATAAATTTAATAGAAATTTTAAGTGTCGATGTCTTGCACATGCGCAGAGATCATCCATATGCTTAACATTGTGCATTTCGATTCAGATTTCCATCACAGTTGAAACTTGATTAATGGTGTTAAGAATCTTAGATAGCTGCGTAGCTCGCGGGATGCGTGGTCTCGTGGATAGAACTACATCTTGATATCTGTTTGTTTTTGATGGTCTCAAGTTCGAACTGGAAAAGAAACGAATAATATATTTATTCATTATTTTTATATATTTTTATTTATTATTTTTCTCTATACTTTATTCTATAGTAAGTATGATTTCCATCCCTATTCACGCTTCCTGAAATAAAATTTGACGTCAAAATATCTATAAATTTATTAGAAATTTTAAGTGTCGATGTCTTGCACATGCGCAGAGATCAACCATATGCCTAACATTGTGCATTTCGATTCAGATTCCCATCACGTTTGAAACTTGATTAATGATGTTAAGAATCTTAGATCGCTGCGCAACTCGAGGGATGCGTGTTCTGGTTGATAGAACTACATCTTGATATCGGTTTGTTTTTGATGATCTCAAGTTCGAATCTGGAAAAGAAACGAATAATATATTTATTCATTATTTTTATATATTTTTATTTATTACTTTTCTCCATACTTTATGGTATAGTAACTATGATTTCCATCCCTATTCACGCTTCCTGAAATAAAATTTGACGTCAAAATATCTATATATTTAATAGAAATTTTAAGTGTCGATGTCTTGCACATGCGCAGAGATCATCCATATGCTTAACATTGTGCACTTCGGTTCAGATTTCCATCACGTTTGAAACTTGATTAATGGTGTTAAGAATCTTAGATTGCTGCGCATCTCGAGGGATGCGTGGCCTGGTGGATAGAACTACATCTTGATAACTGTTTGTTTTTAATGGTCTCAAGTTCGAATCTGTAAAACAAACGAATAATATATTTATTCATTATTTTTATATATTTTTATTTATTACTTTTCTCCATACTTTATTGTATAGTAACTATGATTTCCATCCCTATCCACGCTTCCTGAAATAAAATTTGACGTCAAAATATCTATAAATTTAATAGAAATTTTAAGTGTCGATGTCTTGCACATGCGCAGAGATCATCCATATGCTTAACATTGTGCATTTCGATTCAGATTTCCATCACGTTTGAAACTTGATTAATGGTGTTAAGAATCTTTGATTGCTGCGTAGCTCGAGGGATGCGCGGCCTGGTGGATAGAACTACATCTTGATATCTGTTTGTTTTTGATGGTCTCAAATTCGAATCTGGAAAACAAACGAATAATATATTTATTCATTATTTTTATATATTTTTATTTATTACTTTTCTCCATACTTTATTGTATAGTAACTATGATTTCCATCCCTATTCACGCTTCCTGAAATAAAATTTGAGGTCAAAATATCTATAAATTTAATAGAAATTTTAAGTGTCGATGTCTTGCACATGCGCAGAGATCATCCATATGCTTAACATTGTGCATTTCGATTCAGATTTCTATCACAGTTGAAATTTGATTAATGGTGTTAAGAATCTTAGATTGCTGCGTATCTCGAGGGTTGCGTGGCCTAATGGATAGAACTACATCTTGATAACTGTTTGTTTTTAATGGTCTCAAGTTCGAATCTGTAAAACAAACGAATAATGTATTTATTCATTATTTTTATATATTTTTATTTATTATTTTACTCCATACTTTATTCTACAGTAACAATGATTTCCATCTCTATTCACGCTTCCTGAAATAAAATTTGACGTCAAAATATCTATAAATTTAATAGAAATTTTAAGTGTCGATGTCTTGCACATGCGCAGAGATCATCCATATGCTTAACAGTGTGCATTTCGATTCAGATTTCCATCACGTTTGAAACTTGATTAATAGTGTTAAGAATCTTAGATTGCTGCGCATCTCGAGGGATGCGTGGCCTGGTGGATAGAACTACATCTTGATATCTGTTTGTTTTTGATGGTCTCAAGTTCGAATCTGGAAAAGGAATAATATATTTATTCATTATTTTTATATATTTTTATTTATTATTTTTCTCCATACTTTATTGTATAGTAACTATGATTTCAATCCCTATTCACGCTTCCTGAAAAAAAATTTGACGTCAAAATATCTATAAATTTAATAGAAATTTTAAGTGTCGATGTCTTGCACATGCGCAGAGATCATCCTTATGCTTAACATTGTGCATTTCGATTCAGATTTCCATCACGTTTGAAACTTGATTAATGGTGTTAAGAATCTTAGATAGCTGCGTAGCTCGCGGGATGCGTGGTCTCGTGGATAGAACTACATCTTGATATCTGTTTGTTTTTGATGGTCTCAAATTCGAATCTTTAAAAGAAACGAATAATATATTTATTCATTATTTTTATATATTTTTATTTACTATTTTTCTCCATACTTTATTCTACAGTAACAATGATTTCCATCTCTATTCACGCTTCCTGAAATAAAATTTGACGTCAAAATATCTATAAATTTAATAGAAATTTTAAGTGTCGATGTCTTGCACATGCGCAGAGATCATCCATATGCTTAACATTGTGCATTTCGATTCAGATTTCCATCACGTTTGAAACTTGATTAATGGTGTTAAGAATCTTAGATAGCTGCGTAGCTCGAGGGATGCGTATTCTGGTTGATAGAACTACATCTTGATATCTGTTTGTTTTTGATGGTCTCAAGTTCGAATCTGGAAAACAAACGAATAATATATTTATTCATTATTTTTATATATTTTTATTTATTTCTTTTCTCCATACTTTATTGTATAGTAACTATGATTTCCATCCCTATTCACGCTTCCTGATATAAAATTTGACGTCAAAATATCTATAAATTTAATAGAAATTTTAAGTGTCGATGTCTTGCACATGCGCAGAGATCATCCATATGCTTAACATTGTGCATTTCGATTCAGATTTGAATCACGTTTGAAACTTGATTAATGGTGTTAAGAATCTTAGATTGCTGCGTATCTCGAGGGATGCGTGGCCTGGTGGATAGAACTACATCTTGATATCTGTTTGTTTTTGATGGTCTCAAATTCGAATCTGGAAAACAAACGAAAATATATTTATTCATTATTTTTATATATTTTTATTTATTATTTTTCTCCATACTTTATTGTACAGTAACAATGATTTCCATCCCTATTCATGCTTCCTGAAATAATATTTGACGTCAAAATATCTATAAATTTAATAGAAATTTTAAGTGTCGATGTCTTGCACATGCGCAGAGATCAACCATATGCTTAACATTGTGCATTTTGATTCAGATTTCCATCACGTTTGAAACTTGATTAATGGTGTTAAGAATCTTAGATTGCTGCGTAGCTTGAGGGATGCGTGGCTTGGTGGATAGCGTTACATCTTGATATCTGTTGGTTTTTGATGGTCTCAAATTCGAACTGCAAAAGAAACGAATAATATATTTGTTCATTATTTTTATATATTTTTATGTATTATTTTTCTCTGTACTTTATTCTATAGTAAGTATGATTTAAATCCCTATTCACGCTTCCTGAAATAAAATTTGACGTCAAAATATCTATAAATTTAATAGAAATTTTAAGTGTCGATGTCTTGCACATGCGCAGAGATCAACCATATGCTTAACATTGTGCATTTCGATTCAGATTTCCATTACGTTTGAAACTTGATTAATGGTGTTAAGAATCTTAGATTGCTGCGTATCTCGAGGGTTGCGTGGCCTGGTGGATAGAACTACATCTTGATAACTGTTTGTTTTTAATGGTCTCAAGTTCGAATCTGTAAAACAAACGAATAATATATTTATTCATTATTTTTATATATTTTTATTTATTATTTTTCTCCATACTTTATTCTACAGTAACAATGATTTCCATCCCTATTCATGCTTCCTGAAAAAAAATTTGACGTCAAAATATCTATAAATTTAATAGAAATTTTAAGTGTCGATGTCTTGCACATGCGCAGAGATCAACCATATGCTTAACATTGTGCATTTTGATTCAGATTTCCATCACGTTTGAAACTTGATTAATGGTGTTAAGAATCTTAGATAGCTGCGTAGCTCGAGGGATGCGTATTCTGGCTGATAGAACTACATGTTGATATCTGTTTGTTTTTGATGGTCTCAAGTTCGAATCTGGAAAACAAACGAATAATATATTTATTCATTATTTTTATATATTTTTATTTATTACTTTTCTCCATAATTTATTGTATAGTAACTATGATTTCCATCCCTATCCACGCTTCCTGAAATAAAATTTGACGTCAAAATATCTATAAATTTAATAGAAATTTTAAGTGTCGATGTCTTGCACATGCGCAGAGATCATCCATATGCTTAACATTGTGCATTTCGATTCAGATTTCCATCACAGTTGAAACTTGATTAATGGTGTTAAGAATCTTAGATAGCTGCGTAGCTCGCGGGATGCGTGGTCTCGTGGATAGAACTACATCTTGATATCTGTTTGTTTTTGATGGTCTCAAGTTCGAACTGGAAAAGAAACGAATAATATATTTATTCATTATTTTTATATATTTTTATTTATTATTTTTCTCTATACTTTATTCTATAGTAAGTATGATTTCCATCCCTATTCACGCTTCCTGAAATAAAATTTGACGTCAAAATATCTATAAATTTATTAGAAATTTTAAGTGTCGATGTCTTGCACATGCGCAGAGATCAACCATATGCCTAACATTGTGCATTTCGATTCAGATTTCCATCACGTTTGAAACTTGATTAATGATGTTAAGAATCTTAGATCGCTGCGCAACTCGAGGGATGCGTGTTCTGGTTGATAGAACTACATCTTGATATCGGTTTGTTTTTGATGATCTCAAGTTCGAATCTGGAAAAGAAACGAATAATATATTTATTCATTATTTTTATATATTTTTATTTATTACTTTTCTCCATACTTTATGGTATAGTAACTATGATTTCCATCCCTATTCACGCTTCCTGAAATAAAATTTGACGTCAAAATATCTATATATTTAATAGAAATTTTAAGTGTCGATGTCTTGCACATGCGCAGAGATCATCCATATGCTTAACATTGTGCACTTCGGTTCAGATTTCCATCACGTTTGAAACTTGATTAATGGTGTTAAGAATCTTAGATTGCTGCGCATCTCGAGGGATGCGTGGCCTGGTGGATAGAACTACATCTTGATAACTGTTTGTTTTTAATGGTCTCAAGTTCGAATCTGTAAAACAAACGAATAATATATTTATTCATTATTTTTATATATTTTTATTTATTACTTTTCTCCATACTTTATTGTATAGTAACTATGATTTCCATCCCTATCCACGCTTCCTGAAATAAAATTTGACGTCAAAATATCTATAAATTTAATAGAAATTTTAAGTGTCGATGTCTTGCACATGCGCAGAGATCATCCATATGCTTAACATTGTGCATTTCGATTCAGATTTCCATCACGTTTGAAACTTGATTAATGGTGTTAAGAATCTTTGATTGCTGCGTAGCTCGAGGGATGCGCGGCCTGGTGGATAGAACTACATCTTGATATCTGTTTGTTTTTGATGGTCTCAAATTCGAATCTGGAAAACAAACGAATAATATATTTATTCATTATTTTTATATATTTTTATTTATTAATTTTCTCCATACTTTATTGTATAGTAACTATGATTTCCATCCCTATTCACGCTTCCTGAAATAAAATTTGAGGTCAAAATATCTATAAATTTAATAGAAATTTTAAGTGTCGATGTCTTGCACATGCGCAGAGATCATCCATATGCTTAACATTGTGCATTTCGATTCAGATTTCTATCACAGTTGAAATTTGATTAATGGTGTTAAGAATCTTAGATTGCTGCGTATCTCGAGGGTTGCGTGGCCTAATGGATAGAACTACATCTTGATAACTGTTTGTTTTTAATGGTCTCAAGTTCGAATCTGTAAAACAAACGAATAATGTATTTATTCATTATTTTTATATATTTTTATTTATTATTTTACTCCATACTTTATTCTACAGTAACAATGATTTCCATCTCTATTCACGCTTCCTGAAATAAAATTTGACGTCAAAATATCTATAAATTTAATAGAAATTTTAAGTGTCGATGTCTTGCACATGCGCAGAGATCATCCATATGCTTAACAGTGTGCATTTCGATTCAGATTTCCATCACGTTTGAAACTTGATTAATAGTGTTAAGAATCTTAGATTGCTGCGCATCTCGAGGGATGCGTGGCCTGGTGGATAGAACTACATCTTGATATCTGTTTGTTTTTGATGGTCTCAAGTTCGAATCTGGAAAAGGAATAATATATTTATTCATTATTTTTATATATTTTTATTTATTATTTTTCTCCATACTTTATTGTATAGTAACTATGATTTCAATCCCTATTCACGCTTCCTGAAAAAAAATTTGACGTCAAAATATCTATAAATTTAATAGAAATTTTAAGTGTCGATGTCTTGCACATGCGCAGAGATCAACCATATGCTTAACATTGTGCATTTTGATTCAGATTTCCATCACGTTTGAAACTTGATTAATGGTGTTAAGAATCTTAGATAGCTGCGTAGCTCGCGGGATGCGTGGTCTCGTGGATAGAACTACATCTTGATATCTGTTTGTTTTTGATGGTCTCAAGTTCGAACTGGAAAAGAAACGAATAATATATTTATTCATTATTTTTATATATTTTTATTTATTATTTTTCTCTATACTTTATTCTATAGTAAGTATGATTTCCATCCCTATTCATGCTTCCTGAAATAAAATTTGACGTCAAAATATCTATAAATTTAATAGAAATTTTAAGTGTCGATGTCTTGCACATGCGCAGAGATCATCCTTATGCTTAACATTGTGCATTTTGATTCAGATTTCCATCACGTTTGAAACTTGATTAATGGTGTTAAGAATCTTAGATAGCTGCGTAGCTCGCGGGATGCGTGGTCTCGTGGATAGAACTACATCTTGATATCTGTTTGTTTTTGATGGTCTCAAGTTCGAATCTTTAAAAGAAACGAATAATATATTTATTCATTATTTTTATATATTTTTATTTACTATTTTTCTCCATACTTTATTCTACAGTAACAATGATTTCCATCTCTATTCACGCTTCCTGAAATAAAATTTGACGTCAAAATATCTATAAATTTAATAGAAATTTTAAGTGTCGATGTCTTGCACATGCGCAGAGATCATCCATATGCTTAACATTGTGCATTTCGATTCAGATTTCCATCACGTTTGAAACTTGATTAATGGTGTTAAGAATCTTAGATAGCTGCGTAGCTCGAGGGATGCGTATTCTGGTTGATAGAACTACATCTTGATATCTGTTTGTTTTTGATGGTCTCAAGTTCGAATCTGGAAAACAAACGAATAATATATTTATTCATTATTTTTATATATTTTTATTTATTTCTTTTCTCCATACTTTATTGTATAGTAACTATGATTTCCATCCCTATTCACGCTTCCTGATATAAAATTTGACGTCAAAATATCTATAAATTTAATAGAAATTTTAAGTGTCGATGTCTTGCACATGCGCAGAGATCATCCATATGCTTAACATTGTGCATTTCGATTCAGATTTGAATCACGTTTGAAACTTGATTAATGGTGTTAAGAATCTTAGATTGCTGCGTATCTCGAGGGATGCGTGGCCTGGTGGATAGAACTACATCTTGATATCTGTTTGTTTTTGATGGTCTCAAATTCGAATCTGGAAAACAAACGAAAATATATTTGTTCATTATTTTTATATATTTTTATGTATTATTTTTCTCCATACTTTATTGTATAGTAACTATGATTTCCATCCCTATTCACGCTTCCTGAAATAAAATTTGACGTCAAAATATCTATAAATTTAATAGAAATTTTAAGTGTCGATGTCTTGCACATGCGCAGAGATCATCCATATGCTTAACATTGTGCATTTCGATTCAGATTTCCATCACAGTTGAAACTTGATTAATGGTGTTAAGAATCTTAGATAGCTGCGTAGCTCGAGGGTTGCGTGGCCTGGTGGATAGAACTACATCTTGATAACTGTTTGTTTTTAATGGTCTCAAGTTTTAATCTGTAAAACAAACGAATAATATATTTATTCCTTATTTTTATATATTTTTATTTATTATTTTTCTCCATACTTTATTCTACAGTAACAATGATTTCCATCCCTATTCATGCTTCCTGAAATAAAATTTGACGTCAAAATATCTATAAATTTAATAGAAATTTTAAGTGTCGATGTCTTGCACATGCGCAGAGATCATCCATATGCTTAACATTGTGCATTTCGATTCAGATTTCCATCACGTTTGAAACTTGATTAATGGTGTTAAGAATCTTCGATTGCTGCGTATCTCGAGGGAAGCGTGGCCTGGTGGATAGAACTACATCTTGATATCTGTTTGTTTTTGATGGTCTCAAATTCGAATCTGGAAAACAAACGAATAATATATTTATTCATTATTTTTATATATTTTTATTTATTACTTTTCTCCATACTTTATTGTATAGTAACTATGATTTCCATCCCTATTCACGCTTCCTGAAATAAAATTTGAGGTCAAAATATCTATAAATTTAATAGAAATTTTAAGTGTCGATGTCTTGCACATGCGCAGAGATCATCCATATGCTTAACATTGTGCATTTCGATTCAGATTTCTATCACAGTTGAAATTTGATTAATGGTGTTAAGAATCTTAGATTGCTGCGTATCTCGAGGGTTGCGTGGCCTAATGGATAGAACTACATCTTGATATTTGTTTGTTTTTAATGGTCTCAAGTTCGAATCTGTAAAACAAACGAATAATGTATTTATTCATTATTTTTATATATTTTTATTTATTATTTTACTCCATACTTTATTCTACAGTAACAATGATTTCCATCTCTATTCACGCTTCCTGAAATAAAATTTGACGTCAAAATATCTATAAATTTAATAGAAATTTTAAGTGTCGATGTCTTGCACATGCGCAGAGATCATCCATATGCTTAACAGTGTGCATTTCGATTCAGATTTCCATCACGTTTGAAACTTGATTAATAGTGTTAAGAATCTTAGATTGCTGCGCATCTCGAGGGATGCGTGGCCTGGTGGATAGAACTACATCTTGATATCTGTTTGTTTTTGATGGTCTCAAGTTCGAATCTGGAAAAGGAATAATATATTTATTCATTATTTTTATATATTTTTATTTATTATTTTTCTCCATACTTTATTGTATAGTAACTATGATTTCAATCCCTATTCACGCTTCCTGAAAAAAAATTTGACGTCAAAATATCTATAAATTTAATAGAAATTTTAAGTGTCGATGTCTTGCACATGCGCAGAGATCATCCTTATGCTTAACATTGTGCATTTCGATTCAGATTTCCATCACGTTTGAAACTTGATTAATGGTGTTAAGAATCTTAGATAGCTGCGTAGCTCGAGGGATGCGTATTCTGGTTGATAGAACTACATGTTGATATCTGTTTGTTTTTGATGGTCTCAAGTTCGAATCTGGAAAACAAACGAATAATATATTTATTCATTATTTTTATATATTTTTATTTATTTCTTTTCTCCATACTTTATTGTATAGTAACTATGATTTCCATCCATATTCACGCTTCCTGAAATAAAATTTGACGTCAAAATATCTATATATTTAATAGAAATTTTAAGTGTCGATGTCTTGCACATGCGCAGAGATCATCCATATGCTTAACATTGTGCATTTCGGTTCAGATTTCCATCACGTTTGAAACTTGATTAATGGTGTTAAGAATCTTAGATTGCTGCGTAGCTTGAGGGATGCGTGGCTTGGTGGATAGCGTTACATCTTGATATCTGTTGGTTTTTGATGGTCTCAAATTCGAACTGGAAAAGAAACGAATAATATATTTATTCATTATTTTTATATATTTTTATTTAATATTTTTCTCCATACTTTATTGTATAGTAACTATGATTTCCATCCCTATTCACGCTTCCTGATATAAAATTTGACGTCAAAATATCTATAAATTTAATAGAAATTTTAAGTGTCGATGTCTTGCACATGCGCAGAGATCATCCATATGCTTAACATTGTGCATTTCGATTCAGATTTCCATCACGTTTGAAACTTGATTAATGGTGTTAAGAATCTTAGATTGCTGCGTATCTCGAGGGATGCGTGGCCTGGTGGATAGAACTACATCTTGATATCTGTTTGTTTTTGATGGTCTCAAATTCGAATCTGGAAAACAAACGAAAATATATTTGTTCATTATTTTTATATATTTTTATGTATTATTTTTCTCCATACTTTATTGTATAGTAACTATGATTTCCATCCCTATTCACGCTTCCTGAAATAAAATTTGACGTCAAAATATCTATAAATTTAATAGAAATTTTAAGTGTCGATGTCTTGCACATGCGCAGAGATCATCCATATGCTTAACATTGTGCATTTCGATTCAGATTTCCATCACAGTTGAAACTTGATTAATGGTGTTAAGAATCTTAGATTGCTGCGTGTCTCGAGGGTTGCGTGGCCTGGTGGATAGAACTACATCTTGATAACTGTTTGTTTTTAATGGTCTCAAGTTCGAATCTGTAAAACAAACGAATAATATATTTATTCATTATTTTTATATATTTTTATTTATTATTTTTCTCCATACTTTATTGTACAGTAACAATGATTTCCATCCCTATTCATGCTTCCTGAAATAAAATTTGACGTCAAAATATCTATAAATTTAATAGAAATTTTAAGTGTCGATGTCTTGCACATGCGCAGAGATCAACCATATGCTTAACATTGTGCATTTCGATTCAGATTTCCATCATGTTTGAAACTTGATTAATGGTGTTAAGAATCTTAGATAGCTGCGTAGCTCGCGGGATGCGTGGTCTCGTGGATAGAACTACATCTTGATATCTGTTTGTTTTTGATGGTCTCAAGTTCGAATCTTTAAAAGAAACGAATAATATATTTATTCATTATTTTTATATATTTTTATTTACTATTTTTCTCCATACTTTATTCTACAGTAACAATGATTTCCATCTCTATTCACGCTTCCTGAAATAAAATTTGACGTCAAAATATCTATAAATTTAATAGAAATTTTAAGTGTCGATGTCTTGCACATGCGCAGAGATCATCCATATGCTTAACATTGTGCATTTCGATTCAGATTTCCATCACGTTTGAAACTTGATTAATGGTGTTAAGAATGTTAGATAGCTGCGTAGCTCGAGGGATGCGTATTCTGGTTGATAGAACTACATCTTGATATCTGTTTGTTTTTGATGGTCTCAAGTTCGAATCTGGAAAACAAACGAATAATATATTTATTCATTATTTTTATATATTTTTATTTATTTCTTTTCTCCATACTTTATTGTATAGTAACTATGATTTCCATCCATATTCACGCTTCCTGAAATAAAATTTGACGTCAAAATATCTATATATTTAATAGAAATTTTAAGTGTCGATGTCTTGCACATGCGCAGAGATCATCCATATGCTTAACATTGTGCATTTCGGTTCAGATTTCCATCACGTTTGAAACTTGATTAATGGTGTTAAGAATCTTAGATTGCTGCGTAGCTTGAGGGATGCGTGGCTTGGTGGATAGCGTTACATCTTGATATCTGTTGGTTTTTGATGGTCTCAAATTCGAACTGGAAAAGAAACGAATAATATATTTATTCATTATTTTTATATATTTTTATTTAATATTTTTCTCCATACTTTATTGTATAGTAACTATGATTTCCATCCCTATTCACGCTTCCTGATATAAAATTTGACGTCAAAATATCTATAAATTTAATAGAAATTTTAAGTGTCGATGTCTTGCACATGCGCAGAGATCATCCATATGCTTAACATTGTGCATTTCGATTCAGATTTCCATCACGTTTGAAACTTGATTAATGGTGTTAAGAATCTTAGATTGCTGCGTATCTCGAGGGATGCGTGGCCTGGTGGATAGAACTACATCTTGATATCTGTTTGTTTTTGATGGTCTCAAATTCGAATCTGGAAAACAAACGAAAATATATTTGTTCATTATTTTTATATATTTTTATGTATTATTTTTCTCCATACTTTATTGTATAGTAACTATGATTTCCATCCCTATTCACGCTTCCTGAAATAAAATTTGACGTCAAAATATCTATAAATTTAATAGAAATTTTAAGTGTCGATGTCTTGCACATGCGCAGAGATCATCCATATGCTTAACATTGTGCATTTCGATTCAGATTTCCATCACAGTTGAAACTTGATTAATGGTGTTAAGAATCTTAGATTGCTGCGTGTCTCGAGGGTTGCGTGGCCTGGCTGATAGAACTACATCTTGATATCTGTTTGTTTTTGATGGTCTCAAGTTCGAATCTGGAAAACAAACGAATAATATATTTATTCATTATTTTTATATATTTTTATTTATTATTTTTCTCCATACTTTATTGTATAGTATCTATGATTTCCATCCCTATTCACGCTTCCTGAAATAAAATTTGACGTCAAAATATCTATAAATTTAATAGAAATTTTAAGTGTCGATGTCTTGCACATGCGCAGAGATCATCCATATGCTTAACATTGTGCATTTCGATTCAGATTTCCATCACAGTTGAAACTTGATTAATGGTGTTAAGAATCTTAGATTGCTGCGTATCTCGAGGGTTGCGTGGCCTGGTGGATAGAACTACATCTTGATAACTGTTTGTTTTTAATGGTCTCAAGTTCGAATCTGTAAAACAAACGAATAATATATTTATTCATTATTTTTATATATTTTTATTTATTATTTTTCTCCATACTTTATTCTACAGTAACAATGATTTCCATCCCTATTCATGCTTCCTGAAAAAAAATTTGACGTCAAAATATCTATAAATTTAATAGAAATTTTAAGTGTCGATGTCTTGCACATGCGCAGAGATCAACCATATGCTTAACATTGTGCATTTTGATTCAGATTTCCATCACGTTTGAAACTTGATTAATGGTGTTAAGAATCTTAGATAGCTGCGTAGCTCGCGGGATGCGTGGTCTCGTGGATAGAACTACATCTTGATATCTGTTTGTTTTTGATGGTCTCAAGTTCGAACTGGAAAAGAAACGAATAATATATTTATTCATTATTTTTATATATTTTTATTTATTATTTTTCTCTATACTTTATTCTATAGTAAGTATGATTTCCATCCCTATTCACGCTTCCTGAAATAAAATTTGACGTCAAAATATCTATAAATTTATTAGAAATTTTAAGTGTCGATGTCCTGCACATGCGCAGAGATCAACCATATGCTTAACATTGTGCATTTCGATTCAGATTTCCATCACGTTTGAAACTTGATTAATGATGTTAAGAATCTTAGATCGCTGCGCAACTCGAGGGATGCGTGTTCTGGTTGATAGAACTACATCTTGATATCGGTTTGTTTTTGATGATCTCAAGTTCGAATCTGGAAAAGAAACGAATAATATATTTATTCATTATTTTTATATATTTTTATTTATTACTTTTCTCCATACTTTATGGTATAGTAACTATGATTTCCATCCCTATTCACGCTTCCTGAAATAAAATTTGACGTCAAAATATCTATATATTTAATAGAAATTTTAAGTGTCGATGTCTTGCACATGCGCAGAGATCATCCATATGCTTAACATTGTGCACTTCGGTTCAGATTTCCATCACGTTTGAAACTTGATTAATGGTGTTAAGAATCTTAGATTGCTGCGCATCTCGAGGGATGCGTGGCCTGGTGGATAGAACTACATCTTGATAACTGTTTGTTTTTAATGGTCTCAAGTTCGAATCTGTAAAACAAACGAATAATATATTTATTCATTATTTTTATATATTTTTATTTATTACTTTTCTCCATACTTTATTGTATAGTAACTATGATTTCCATCCCTATCCACGCTTCCTGAAATAAAATTTGACGTCAAAATATCTATAAATTTAATAGAAATTTTAAGTGTCGATGTCTTGCACATGCGCAGAGATCATCCATATGCTTAACATTGTGCATTTCGATTCAGATTTCCATCACAGTTGAAACTTGATTAATGGTGTTAAGAATCTTAGATTGCTGCGTATCTCGAGGGTTGCGTGGCCTGGTGGATAGAACTACATCTTGATAACTGTTTGTTTTTAATGGTCTCAAGTTCGAATCTGTAAAACAAACGAATAATATATTTATTCATTATTTTTATATATTTTTATTTATTATTTTTCTCCATACTTTATTGTATAGTAACTATGATTTCAATCCCTATTCACGCTTCCTGAAAAAAAATTTGACGTCAAAATATCTATAAATTTAATAGAAATTTTAAGTGTCGATGTCTTGCACATGCGCAGAGATCATCCTTATGCTTAACATTGTGCATTTCGATTCAGATTTCCATCACGTTTGAAACTTGATTAATGGTGTTAAGAATCTTAGATAGCTGCGTAGCTCGAGGGATGCGTATTCTGGTTGATAGAACTACATCTTGATATCTGTTTGTTTTTGATGGTCTCAAGTTCGAATCTGGAAAACAAACGAATAATATATTTATTCATTATTTTTATATATTTTTATTTATTTCTTTTCTCCATACTTTATTGTATAGTAACTATGATTTCCATCCATATTCACGCTTCCTGAAATAAAATTTGACGTCAAAATATCTATATATTTAATAGAAATTTTAAGTGTCGATGTCTTGCACATGCGCAGAGATCATCCATATGCTTAACATTGTGCATTTCGGTTCAGATTTCCATCACGTTTGAAACTTGATTAATGGTGTTAAGAATCTTAGATTGCTGCGTAGCTTGAGGGATGCGTGGCTTGGTGGATAGCGTTACATCTTGATATCTGTTGGTTTTTGATGGTCTCAAATTCGAACTGGAAAAGAAACGAATAATATATTTATTCATTATTTTTATATATTTTTATTTAATATTTTTCTCCATACTTTATTGTATAGTAACTATGATTTCCATCCCTATTCACGCTTCCTGATATAAAATTTGACGTCAAAATATCTATAAATTTAATAGAAATTTTAAGTGTCGATGTCTTGCACATGCGCAGAGATCATCCATATGCTTAACATTGTGCATTTCGATTCAGATTTCCATCACGTTTGAAACTTGATTAATGGTGTTAAGAATCTTAGATTGCTGCGTATCTCGAGGGATACGTGGCCTGGTGGATAGAACTACATCTTGATATCTGTTTGTTTTTGATGGTCTCAAATTCGAATCTGGAAAACAAACGAAAATATATTTGTTCATTATTTTTATATATTTTTATGTATTATTTTTCTCCATACTTTATTGTATAGTAACTATGATTTCCATCCCTATTCACGCATCCTGAAATAAAATTTGACGTCAAAATATCTATAAATTTAATAGAAATTTTAAGTGTCGATGTCTTGCACATGCGCAGAGATCATCCATATGCTTAACATTGTGCATTTCGATTCAGATTTCCATCACAGTTGAAACTTGATTAATGGTGTTAAGAATCTTAGATTGCTGCGTGTCTCGAGGGTTGCGTGGCCTGGCTGATAGAACTACATCTTGATATCTGTTTGTTTTTGATGGTCTCAAGTTCGAATCTGGAAAACAAACGAATAATATATTTATTCATTATTTTTATATATTTTTATTTATTATTTTTCTCCATACTTTATTGTATAGTATCTATGATTTCCATCCCTATTCACGCTTCCTGAAATAAAATTTGACGTCAAAATATCTATAAATTTAATAGAAATTTTAAGTGTCGATGTCTTGCACATGCGCAGAGATCATCCATATGCTTAACATTGTGCATTTCGATTCAGATTTCCATCACAGTTGAAACTTGATTAATGGTGTTAAGAATCTTAGATTGCTGCGTATCTCGAGGGTTGCGTGGCCTGGTGGATAGAACTACATCTTGATAACTGTTTGTTTTTAATGGTCTCAAGTTCGAATCTGTAAAACAAACGAATAATATATTTATTCATTATTTTTATATATTTTTATTTATTATTTTTCTCCATACTTTATTCTACAGTAACAATGATTTCCATCCCTATTCATGCTTCCTGAAAAAAAATTTGACGTCAAAATATCTATAAATTTAATAGAAATTTTAAGTGTCGATGTCTTGCACATGCGCAGAGATCAACCATATGCTTAACATTGTGCATTTTGATTCAGATTTCCATCACGTTTGAAACTTGATTAATGGTGTTAAGAATCTTAGATAGCTGCGTAGCTCGCGGGATGCGTGGTCTCGTGGATAGAACTACATCTTGATATCTGTTTGTTTTTGATGGTCTCAAGTTCGAACTGGAAAAGAAACGAATAATATATTTATTCATTATTTTTATATATTTTTATTTATTATTTTTCTCTATACTTTATTCTATAGTAAGTATGATTTCCATCCCTATTCACGCTTCCTGAAATAAAATTTGACGTCAAAATATCTATAAATTTATTAGAAATTTTAAGTGTCGATGTCTTGCACATGCGCAGAGATCAACCATATGCTTAACATTGTGCATTTCGATTCAGATTTCCATCACGTTTGAAACTTGATTAATGATGTTAAGAATCTTAGATCGCTGCGCAACTCGAGGGATGCGTGTTCTGGTTGATAGAACTACATCTTGATATCGGTTTGTTTTTGATGATCTCAAGTTCGAATCTGGAAAAGAAACGAATAATATATTTATTCATTATTTTTATATATTTTTATTTATTACTTTTCTCCATACTTTATGGTATAGTAACTATGATTTCCATCCCTATTCACGCTTCCTGAAATAAAATTTGACGTCAAAATATCTATATATTTAATAGAAATTTTAAGTGTCGATGTCTTGCACATGCGCAGAGATCATCCATATGCTTAACATTGTGCACTTCGGTTCAGATTTCCATCACGTTTGAAACTTGATTAATGGTGTTAAGAATCTTAGATTGCTGCGCATCTCGAGGGATGCGTGGCCTGGTGGATAGAACTACATCTTGATAACTGTTTGTTTTTAATGGTCTCAAGTTCGAATCTGTAAAACAAACGAATAATATATTTATTCATTATTTTTATATATTTTTATTTATTACTTTTCTCCATACTTTATTGTATAGTAACTATGATTTCCATCCCTATCCACGCTTCCTGAAATAAAATTTGACGTCAAAATATCTATAAATTTAATAGAAATTTTAAGTGTCGATGTCTTGCACATGCGCAGAGATCATCCATATGCTTAACATTGTGCATTTCGATTCAGATTTCCATCACAGTTGAAACTTGATTAATGGTGTTAAGAATCTTAGATTGCTGCGTATCTCGAGGGTTGCGTGGCCTGGTGGATAGAACTACATCTTGATAACTGTTTGTTTTTAATGGTCTCAAGTTCGAATCTGTAAAACAAACGAATAATATATTTATTCATTATTTTTATATATTTTTATTTATTATTTTTCTCCATACTTTATTGTATAGTAACTATGATTTCAATCCCTATTCACGCTTCCTGAAAAAAAATTTGACGTCAAAATATCTATAAATTTAATAGAAATTTTAAGTGTCGATGTCTTGCACATGCGCAGAGATCATCCTTATGCTTAACATTGTGCATTTCGATTCAGATTTCCATCACGTTTGAAACTTGATTAATGGTGTTAAGAATCTTAGATAGCTGCGTAGCTCGAGGGATGCGTATTCTGGTTGATAGAACTACATCTTGATATCTGTTTGTTTTTGATGGTCTCAAGTTCGAATCTGGAAAACAAACGAATAATATATTTATTCATTATTTTTATATATTTTTATTTATTTCTTTTCTCCATACTTTATTGTATAGTAACTATGATTTCCATCCATATTCACGCTTCCTGAAATAAAATTTGACGTCAAAATATCTATATATTTAATAGAAATTTTAAGTGTCGATGTCTTGCACATGCGCAGAGATCATCCATATGCTTAACATTGTGCATTTCGGTTCAGATTTCCATCACGTTTGAAACTTGATTAATGGTGTTAAGAATCTTAGATTGCTGCGTAGCTTGAGGGATGCGTGGCTTGGTGGATAGCGTTACATCTTGATATCTGTTGGTTTTTGATGGTCTCAAATTCGAACTGGAAAAGAAACGAATAATATATTTATTCATTATTTTTATATATTTTTATTTAATATTTTTCTCCATACTTTATTGTATAGTAACTATGATTTCCATCCCTATTCACGCTTCCTGATATAAAATTTGACGTCAAAATATCTATAAATTTAATAGAAATTTTAAGTGTCGATGTCTTGCACATGCGCAGAGATCATCCATATGCTTAACATTGTGCATTTCGATTCAGATTTCCATCACGTTTGAAACTTGATTAATGGTGTTAAGAATCTTAGATTGCTGCGTATCTCGAGGGATACGTGGCCTGGTGGATAGAACTACATCTTGATATCTGTTTGTTTTTGATGGTCTCAAATTCGAATCTGGAAAACAAACGAAAATATATTTGTTCATTATTTTTATATATTTTTATGTATTATTTTTCTCCATACTTTATTGTATAGTAACTATGATTTCCATCCCTATTCACGCATCCTGAAATAAAATTTGACGTCAAAATATCTATAAATTTAATAGAAATTTTAAGTGTCGATGTCTTGCACATGCGCAGAGATCATCCATATGCTTAACATTGTGCATTTCGATTCAGATTTCCATCACAGTTGAAACTTGATTAATGGTGTTAAGAATCTTAGATTGCTGCGTGTCTCGAGGGTTGCGTGGCCTGGTGGATAGAACTACATCTTGATAACTGTTTGTTTTTAATGGTCTCAAGTTCGAATCTGTAAAACAAACGAATAATATATTTATTCATTATTTTTATATATTTTTATTTATTATTTTTCTCCATACTTTATTGTACAGTAACAATGATTTCCATCCCTATTCATGCTTCCTGAAATAAAATTTGACGTCAAAATATCTATAAATTTAATAGAAATTTTAAGTGTCGATGTCTTGCACATGCGCAGAGATCAACCATATGCTTAACATTGTGCATTTCGATTCAGATTTCCATCATGTTTGAAACTTGATTAATGGTGTTAAGAATCTTAGATAGCTGCGTAGCTCGCGGGATGCGTGGTCTCGTGGATAGAACTACATCTTGATATCTGTTTGTTTTTGATGGTCTCAAGTTCGAATCTTTAAAAGAAACGAATAATATATTTATTCATTATTTTTATATATTTTTATTTACTATTTTTCTCCATACTTTATTCTACAGTAACAATGATTTCCATCTCTATTCACGCTTCCTGAAATAAAATTTGACGTCAAAATATCTATAAATTTAATAGAAATTTTAAGTGTCGATGTCTTGCACATGCGCAGAGATCATCCATATGCTTAACATTGTGCATTTCGATTCAGATTTCATCACGTTTGAAACTTGATTAATGGTGTTAAGAATCTTAGATAGCTGCGTAGGTCGAGGGATGCGTATTCTGGTTGATAGAACTACATCTTGATATCTGTTTGTTTTTGATGGTCTCAAGTTCGAATCTGGAAAACAAACGAATAATATATTTATTCATTATTTTTATATATTTTTATTTATTTCTTTTCTCCATACTTTATTGTATAGTAACTATGATTTCCATCCATATTCACGCTTCCTGAAATAAAATTTGACGTCAAAATATCTATATATTTAATAGAAATTTTAAGTGTCGATGTCTTGCACATGCGCAGAGATCATCCATATGCTTAACATTGTGCATTTCGGTTCAGATTTCCATCACGTTTGAAACTTGATTAATGGTGTTAAGAATCTTAGATTGCTGCGTAGCTTGAGGGATGCGTGGCTTGGTGGATAGCGTTACATCTTGATATCTGTTGGTTTTTGATGGTCTCAAATTCGAACTGGAAAAGAAACGAATAATATATTTATTCATTATTTTTATATATTTTTATTTAATATTTTTCTCCATACTTTATTGTATAGTAACTATGATTTCCATCCCTATTCACGCTTCCTGATATAAAATTTGACGTCAAAATATCTATAAATTTAATAGAAATTTTAAGTGTCGATGTCTTGCACATGCGCAGAGATCATCCATATGCTTAACATTGTGCATTTCGATTCAGATTTCCATCACGTTTGAAACTTGATTAATGGTGTTAAGAATCTTAGATTGCTGCGTATCTCGAGGGATGCGTGGCCTGGTGGATAGAACTACATCTTGATATCTGTTTGTTTTTGATGGTCTCAAATTCGAATCTGGAAAACAAACGAAAATATATTTGTTCATTATTTTTATATATTTTTATGTATTATTTTTCTCCATACTTTATTGTATAGTAACTATGATTTCCATCCCTATTCACGCTTCCTGAAATAAAATTTGACGTCAAAATATCTATAAATTTAATAGAAATTTTAAGTGTCGATGTCTTGCACATGCGCAGAGATCATCCATATGCTTAACATTGTGCATTTCGATTCAGATTTCCATCACAGTTGAAACTTGATTAATGGTGTTAAGAATCTTAGATTGCTGCGTGTCTCGAGGGTTGCGTGGCCTGGTGGATAGAACTACATCTTGATAACTGTTTGTTTTTAATGGTCTCAAGTTCGAATCTGTAAAACAAACGAATAATATATTTATTCATTATTTTTATATATTTTTATTTATTATTTTTCTCCATACTTTATTGTACAGTAACAATGATTTCCATCCCTATTCATGCTTCCTGAAATAATATTTGACGTCAAAATATCTATAAATTTAATAGAAATTTTAAGTGTCGATGTCTTGCACATGCGCAGAGATCAACCATATGCTTAACATTGTGCATTTTGATTCAGATTTCCATCACGTTTGAAACTTGATTTATGGTGTTAAGAATCTTAGATTGCTGCGTAGCTTGAGGGATGCGTGGCTTGGTGGATAGCGTTACATCTTGATATCTGTTGGTTTTTGATGGTCTCAAATTCGAACTGGAAAAGAAACGAATAATATATTTGTTCATTATTTTTATATATTTTTATGTATTATTTTTCTCTGTACTTTATTCTATAGTAAGTATGATTTAAATCCCTATTCACGCTTCCTGAAATAAAATTTGACGTCAAAATATCTATAAATTTAATAGAAATTTTAAGTGTCGATGTCTTGCACATGCGCAGAGATCAACCATATGCTTAACATTGTGCATTTCGATTCAGATTTCCATTACGTTTGAAACTTGATTAATGGTGTTAAGAATCTTAGATAGCTGCGTAGCTCGAGGGATGCGTATTCTGGCTGATAGAACTACATCTTGATATCTGTTTGTTTTTGATGGTCTCAAGTTCGAATCTGTAAAACAAACGAATAATATATTTATTCATTATTTTTATATATTTTTATTTATTATTTTTCTCCATACTTTATTCTACAGTAACAATGATTTCCATCCCTATTCATGCTTCCTGAAAAAAAATTTGACGTCAAAATATCTATAAATTTAATAGAAATTTTAAGTGTCGATGTCTTGCACATGCGCAGAGATCAACCATATGCTTAACATTGTGCATTTTGATTCAGATTTCCATCACGTTTGAAACTTGATTAATGGTGTTAAGAATCTTAGATAGCTGCGTAGCTCGAGGGATGCGTATTCTGGCTGATAGAACTACATCTTGATATCTGTTTGTTTTTGATGGTCTCAAGTTCGAATCTGGAAAACAAACGAATAATATATTTATTCATTATTTTTATATATTTTTATTTATTACTTTTCTCCATACTTTATTGTATAGTAACTATGATTTCCATCCCTATCCACGCTTCCTGAAATAAAATTTGACGTCAAAATATCTATAAATTTAATAGAAATTTTAAGTGTCGATGTCTTGCACATGCGCAGAGATCATCCATATGCTTAACATTGTGCATTTCGATTCAGATTTCCATCACAGTTGAAACTTGATTAATGGTGTTAAGAATCTTAGATAGCTGCGTAGCTCGAGGGATGCGTATTCTGGCTGATAGAACTACATCTTGATATCTGTTTGTTTTTGATGGTCTCAAGTTCGAATCTGGAAAACAAACGAATAATATATTTATTCATTATTTTTATATATTTTTATTTATTACTTTTCTCCATACTTTATTGTATAGTAACTATGATTTCCATCCCTATCCACGCTTCCTGAAATAAAATTTGACGTCAAAATATCTATAAATTTAATAGAAATTTTAAGTGTCGATGTCTTGCACATGCGCAGAGATCATCCATATGCTTAACATTGTGCATTTCGATTCAGATTTCCATCACAGTTGAAACTTGATTAATGGTGTTAAGAATCTTAGATAGCTGCGTAGCTCGCGGGATGCGTGGTCTCGTGGATAGAACTACATCTTGATATCTGTTTGTTTTTGATGGTCTCAAGTTCGAACTGGAAAAGAAACGAATAATATATTTATTCATTATTTTTATATATTTTTATTTATTATTTTTCTCTATACTTTATTCTATAGTAAGTATGATTTCCATCCCTATTCACGCTTCCTGAAATAAAATTTGACGTCAAAATATCTATAAATTTATTAGAAATTTTAAGTGTCGATGTCTTGCACATGCGCAGAGATCAACCATATGCTTAACATTGTGCATTTCGATTCAGATTTCCATCACGTTTGAAACTTGATTAATGATGTTAAGAATCTTAGATCGCTGCGCAACTCGAGGGATGCGTGTTCTGGTTGATAGAACTACATCTTGATATCGGTTTGTTTTTGATGATCTCAAGTTCGAATCTGGAAAAGAAACGAATAATATATTTATTCATTATTTTTATATATTTTTATTTATTACTTTTCTCCATACTTTATGGTATAGTAACTATGATTTCCATCCCTATTCACGCTTCCTGAAATAAAATTTGACGTCAAAATATCTATATATTTAATAGAAATTTTAAGTGTCGATGTCTTGCACATGCGCAGAGATCATCCATATGCTTAACATTGTGCACTTCGGTTCAGATTTCCATCACGTTTGAAACTTGATTAATGGTGTTAAGAATCTTAGATTGCTGCGCATCTCGAGGGATGCGTGGCCTGGTGGATAGAACTACATCTTGATAACTGTTTGTTTTTAATGGTCTCAAGTTCGAATCTGTAAAACAAACGAATAATATATTTATTCATTATTTTTATATATTTTTATTTATTACTTTTCTCCATACTTTATTGTATAGTAACTATGATTTCCATCCCTATCCACGCTTCCTGAAATAAAATTTGACGTCAAAATATCTATAAATTTAATAGAAATTTTAAGTGTCGATGTCTTGCACATGCGCAGAGATCATCCATATGCTTAACATTGTGCATTTCGATTCAGATTTCCATCACAGTTGAAACTTGATTAATGGTGTTAAGAATCTTAGATTGCTGCGTATCTCGAGGGTTGCGTGGCCTGGTGGATAGAACTACATCTTGATAACTGTTTGTTTTTAATGGTCTCAAGTTTGAATCTGTAAAACAAACGAATAATATATTTATTCATTATTTTTATATATTTTTATTTATTACTATTCTCCATACTTTATTGTATAGTAACTATGATTTCCATCCCTATCCACGCTTCCTGAAATAAAATTTGACGTCAAAATATCTATAAATTTAATAGAAATTTTAAGTGTCGATGTCTTGCACATGCGCAGAGATCATCCATATGCTTAACATTGTGCATTTCGATTCAGATTTCCATCACAGTTGAAACTTGATTAATGGTGTTAAGAATCTTAGATTGCTGCGTATCTCGAGGGTTGCGTGGCCTGGTGGATAGAACTACATCTTGATAACTGTTTGTTTTTAATGGTCTCAAGTTCGAATCTGTAAAACAAACGAATAATATATTTATTCATTATTTTTATATATTTTTATTTATTATTTTTCTCCATACTTTATTCTACAGTAACAATGATTTCCATCCCTATTCATGCTTCCTGAAATAAAATTTGACGTCAAAATATCTATAAATTTAATAGAAATTTTAAGTGTCGATGTCTTGCACATGCGCAGAGATCAACCATATGCTTAACATTGTGCATTTTGATTCAGATTTCCATCACGTTTGAAACTTGATTAATGGTGTTAAGAATCTTAGATAGCTGCGTAGCTCGAGGGATGCGTATTCTGGCTGATAGAACTACATCTTGATATCTGTTTGTTTTTGATGGTCTCAAGTTCGAATCTGGAAAACAAACGAATAATATATTTATTCATTATTTTTATATATTTTTATTTATTACTTTTCTCCATACTTTATTGTATAGTAACTATGATTTCCATCCCTATCCACGCTTCCTGAAATAAAATTTGACGTCAAAATATCTATAAATTTAATAGAAATTTTAAGTGTCGATGTCTTGCACAATCGCAGAGATCATCCATATGCTTAACATTGTGCAT
This sequence comes from Argiope bruennichi, assembly GCF_947563725.1. Taxonomy (NCBI): domain Eukaryota; kingdom Metazoa; phylum Arthropoda; class Arachnida; order Araneae; family Araneidae; genus Argiope; species Argiope bruennichi. The sequence goes on from NC_079157.1 coordinate 134,167,649, forward strand.
TTCGATTCAGATTTCCATCACAGTTGAAACTTGATTAATGGTTTTAAGAATCTTAGATTGCTGCGTATCTCGAGGGTTGCGTGGCCTGGTGGATAGAACTACATCTTGATAACTGTTTGTTTTTAATGGTCTCAAGTTCGAATCTGTAAAACAAACGAATAATATATTTATTCATTATTTTTATATATTTTTATTTATTACTTTTCTCCATACTTTATTGTATAGTAACTATGATTTCCATCCCTATTCACGCTTCCTGAAATAAAATTTGACGTCAAAATATCTATAAATTTAATAGAAATTTTAAGTGTCGATGTCTTGCACATGCGCAGAGATCATCCATATGCTTAACATTGTGCATTTCGATTCAGATTTCCATCACGTTTGAAACTTGATTAATGGTGTTAAGAATCTTCGATTGCTGCGTATCTCGAGGGAAGCGTGGCCTGGTGGATAGAACTACATCTTGATATCTGTTTGTTTTTGATGGTCTCAAATTCGAATCTGGAAAACAAACGAATAATATATTTGTTCATTATTTTTATATATTTTTATGTATTATTTTTCTCTATACTTTATTCTATAGTAAGTATGATTTCCATCCCTATTCATGCTTCCTGAAATAAAATTTGACGTCAAAATATCTATAAATTTAATAGAAATTTTAAGTGTCGATGTCTTGCACATGCGCAGAGATCATCCATATGCTTAACATTGTGCATTTCGATTCAGATTTCCATCACGTTTGAAACTTGATTAATGGTGTTAAGAATCTTAGATAGCTGCGTAGCTCGCGGGATGCGTGGTCTCGTGGATAGAACTACATCTTGATATCTGTTTGTTTTTGATGGTCTCAAGTTCGAACTGGAAAAGAAACGAATAATATATTTATTCATTATTTTTATATATTTTTATTTATTATTTTTCTCTATACTTTATTCTATAGTAAGTATGATTTCCATCCCTATTCACGCTTCCTGAAATAAAATTTGACGTCAAAATATCTATAAATTTATTAGAAATTTTAAGTGTCGATGTCTTGCACATGCGCAGAGATCAACCATATGCTTAACATTGTGCATTTCGATTCAGATTTCCATCACGTTTGAAACTGGATTAATGATGTTAAGAATCTTAGATCGCTGCGCAACTCGAGGGATGCGTGTTCTGGTTGATAGAACTACATCTTGATATCGGTTTGTTTTTGATGATCTCAAGTTCGAATCTGGAAAAGAAACGAATAATATATTTATTCATTATTTTTATATATTTTTATTTATTACTTTTCTCCATACTTTATTGTATAGTAACTATGATTTCCATCCCTATTCACGCTTCCTGAAATAAAATTTGACGTCAAAATATCTATATATTTAATAGAAATTTTAAGTGTCGATGTCTTGCACATGCGCAGAGATCATCCATATGCTTAACATTGTGCATTTCGATTCAGATTTCCATCACGTTTGAAACTTGATTAATGGTGTTAAGAATCTTAGATTGCTGTGCATCTCGAGGGATGCGTGGCCTGGTGGATAGAACTACATTTTGATATCTGTTTGTTTTTGATGATCTCAAGTTCGAATCTGGAAAACAAACGAATAATATATTTATTCATTATTTTTATATATTTTTATTTTTTATTTTTCTCTATACTTTATTCTATAGTAAGTATGATTTCCATCCCTATTCATGCTTCCTGAAATAAAATTTGACGTCAAAATATCTATAAATTTAATAGAAATTTTAAGTGTCGATGTCTTGCACATGCGCAGAGATCATCCATATGCTTAACATTGTGCATTTCGATTCAGATTTCCATCACGTTTGAAACTTGATTAATGATGTTAAGAATCTTAGATCGCTGCGCAACTCGAGGGATGCGTGTTCTGGTTGATAGAACTACATCTTGATATCTGTTTGTTTTTGATAATCTCAAGTTCGAATCTGGAAAACAAACGAATAATATATTTATTCATTATTTTTATATATTTTTATTTATTACTTTTCTCCATACTTTATTGTATAGTAACTATGATTTCCATCCCTATTCACGCTTCCTGAAATAAAATTTGACGTCAAAATATCTATAAATTTAATAGAAATTTTAAGTGTCGATGTCTTGCACATGCGCAGAGATCATCCATATGCTTAACATTGTGCATTTCGATTCAGATTTCCATCATGTTTGAAACTTGATTAATGGTGTTAAGAATCTTAGATAGCTGCGTAGCTCGCGGGATGCGTGGTCTCGTGGATAGAACTACATCTTGATATCTGTTTGTTTTTGATGGTCTCAAGTTAGAACTCGAAAAGAAACGAATAATATTATTCATTAATTTTATATATTTTTATTTATTATTTTTCTCTATACTTTATTCTATAGTAAGTATGATTTCCATCCCTATTCACGCTTCCTGAAATAAAATTTGACGTCAAAATATCTATATATTTAATAGAAATTTTAAGTGTCGATGTCTTGCACATGCGCAGAGATCATCCATATGCTTAACATTGTGCATTTCGATTCAGATTTCCATCACGTTTGAAACTTGATTAATGGTGTTAAGAATCTTAGATTGCTGTGTATCTCGAGGGATGCGTGGCCTGGTGGATAGAACTACATTTTGATATCTGTTTGTTTTTGATGATCTCAAGTTCGAATCTGGAAAACAAACGAATAATATATTTATTCATTATTTTTATATATTTTTATTTTTTATTTTTCTCTATACTTTATTCTATAGTAAGTATGATTTCCATCCCTATTCATGCTTCCTGAAATAAAATTTGACGTCAAAATATCTATAAATTTAATAGAAATTTTAAGTGTCGATGTCTTGCACATGCGCAGAGATCATCCATATGCTTAACATTGTGCATTTCGATTCAGATTTCCATCACGTTTGAAACTTGATTAATGATGTTAAGAATCTTAGATCGCTGCGCAACTCGAGGGATGCGTGTTCTGGTTGATAGAACTACATCTTGATATCTGTTTGTTTTTGATAATCTCAAGTTCGAATCTGGAAAACAAACGAATAATATATTTATTCATTATTTTTATATATTTTTATTTATTACTTTTCTCCATACTTTATTGTATAGTAACTATGATTTCCATCCCTATTCACGCTTCCTGAAATAAAATTTGACGTCAAAATATCTATAAATTTAATAGAAATTTTAAGTGTCGATGTCTTGCACATGCGCAGAGATCATCCATATGCTTAACATTGTGCATTTCGATTCAGATTTCCATCATGTTTGAAACTTGATTAATGGTGTTAAGAATCTTAGATAGCTGCGTAGCTCGCGGGATGCGTGGTCTCGTGGATAGAACTACATCTTGATATCTGTTTGTTTTTGATGGTCTCAAGTTAGAACTCGAAAAGAAACGAATAATATTATTCATTAATTTTATATATTTTTATTTATTATTTTTCTCTATACTTTATTCTATAGTAAGTATGATTTCCATCCCTATTCATGCTTCCTGAAATAAAATTTGACGTCAAAATATCTATAAATTTAATAGAAATTTTAAGTGTCGATGTCTTGCACATGCGCAGAGATCATCCATATGCTTAACATTGTGCATTTCGATTCAGATTTCCATCACGTTTGAAACTTGATTAATGGTGTTAAGAATCTTAGATAGCTGCGTAGCTCGAGGGATGCGTATTCTGGTTGATAGAACTACATCTTGATATCTGTTTGTTTTTGATGGTCTCAAGTTCGAGTCTGGAAAACAAACGAATAATATATTTATTCATTATTTTTATATATTTTTATTTATTACTTTTCTCCATACTTTATTGTATAGTAACTATGATTTCCATCCCTATTCACGCTTCCTGAAATAAAATTTGACGTCAAAATATCTATAAATTTAATAGAAATTTTACGTGTCGATGTCTTGCACATGCGCAGAGATCATCCATATGCTTAACATTGTGCATTTCGATTCAGATTTCCTTCACAGTTGAAACTTGATTAATGGTGTTAAGAATCTTAGATAGCTGCGTAGCTCGAGGGATGCGTATTCTGGCTGATAGAACTACATCTTGATATCTGTTTGTTTTTGATGGTCTCAAGTTCGAATCTGGAAAACAAACGAATAATATATTTATTCATTATTTTTATATATTTTTATTTATTACTTTTCTCCATACTTTATTGTATAGTATCTATGATTTCCATCCCTATTCATGCTTCCTGAAATAAAATTTGACGTCAAAATATCTATAAATTTAATAGAAATTTTAAGTGTCGATGTCTTGCACATGCGCAGAGATCATCCATATGCTTAACATTGTGCATTTCGATTCAGATTTCTATCACGTTGGAAACTTGATTAATGGTGTTAAGAATCTTAGATAGCTGCGTAGCTCGCGGGATGCGTGGTCTCGTGGATAGAACTACATCTTGATATCTGTTTGTTTTTGATGGTCTCAAGTTCGAACTGGAAAAGAAACGAATAATATATTTATTCATTATTTTTATATATTTTTATTTATTATTTTTCTCTATACTTTATTCTATAGTATAAATGATTTCCATCCCTATTCATGCTTCCTGAAATAAAATTTGACGTCAAAATATCTATAAATTTATTAGAAATTTTAAGTGTCGATGTCTTGCACATGCGCAGAGATCAACCATATGCTTAACATTGTGCATTTCGATTCAGATTTCCATCACGTTTGAAACTTGATTAATGGTGTTAAGAATCTTCGATTGCTGCGTATCTCGAGGGAAGCGTGGCCTGGTGGATAGAACTACATGTTGATATCTGTTTGTTTTTGATGGTCTCAAATTCGAATCTGGAAAACAAACGAATAATATATTTGTTCATTATTTTTATATATTTTTATGTATTATTTTTCTCTATACTTTATTCTATAGTAAGTATGCTTTCCATCCCTATTCATGCTTCCTGAAATAAAATTTGACGTCAAAATATCTATAAATTTAATAGAAATTTTAAGTGTCGATGTCTTGCACATGCGCAGAGATCATCCATATGCTTAACAATGTGCATTTCGATTCAGATTTCCATCACGTTTGAAACTTGATTAATGGTGTTAAGAATCTTAGATTGCTGCGTAGTTTGAGGGATGCGTGGCTTGGTGAATAGAACTACGTCTTGATATCTGTTTGTTTTTGATGGTCTCAAGTTCGAACTGGAAAAAAAACGAATAATATATTTATTCATTAATTTTATATATTTTCATTTATTATTTTTCTCTATACTTTATTCTATAGTAAGTATGATTTCCATCCCTATTCATGCTTCCTGAAATAAAATTTGACGTCAAAATATCTATAAATTTAATAGAAATTTTAAGTGTCGATGTCTTGCACATGCGCAGAGATCATCCATATGCTTAACATTGTGCATTTCGATTCAGATTTCCATCACGTTTGAAACTTGATTAATGGTGTTAAGAATCTTAGATTGCTGCGTAGTTTGAAGGATGCGTGTTCTGGTTGATAGAACTACATCTTGATATCGGTTTGTTTTTGATGATCTCAAGTTCGAATCTGGAAAAGGAATAATATATTTATTCATTATTTTTATATATCTTTATTTATTATTTTTCTCCATACTTTATTCTACAGTAACAATGATTTCCATCCCTATTCATGCTTCCTGAAATAAAATTTGACGTCAAAATATCTATAAATTTAATAGAAATTTTAAGTGTCGATGTCTTGCACATGCGCAGAGATCATCCATATGCTTAACATTGTGCATTTCGATTCAGATTTCCATCACGTTTGAAACTTGATTAATGGTGTTAAGAATCTTAGATTGCTGCGTAGTTTGAGGGATGCGTGGCTTGGTGGATAGAACTACATCTTGATATCTGTTTGTTTTTGATGGTCTCAAGTTCGAACTGGAAAAAAAACGAATAATATATTTATTCATTAATTTTATATATTTTTATTTATTATTTTTCTCTATACTTTATTCTATAGTAAGTATGATTTCCATCCCTATTCATGCTTCCTGAAATAAAATTTGACGTCAAAATATCTATAAATTTAATAGAAATTTTAAGTGTCGATGTCTTGCACATGCGCAGAGATCATCCATATGCTTAACATTGTGCATTTCGATTCAGATTTCCATCACGTTTGAAACTTGATTAATGGTGTTAAGAATCTTAGATTGCTGCGTATCTCGAGGGATGCGTGGCCTCATTGATAGAACTACATCTTGATATCTGTTTGTTTTTGATGGTCTCAAGTTCGAACTGGAAAAGAAACGAATAATATATTTATTCATTATTTTTATATATTTTTATTTATTATTTTTCTCTATACTTTATTCTATAGTAAAAATGATTTCCATCCCTATTCATGCTTCCTGAAATAAAATTTGACGTCAAAATATCTATAAATTTATTAGAAATTTTAAGTGTCGATGTCTTGCACATGCGCAGAGATCAACCATATGCTTAACATTGTGCATTTCGATTCAGATTTCCATCACGTTTGAAACTTGATTAATGGTGTTAAGAATCTTCGATTGCTGCGTATCTCGAGGGAAGCGTGGCCTGGTGGATAGAACTACATGTTGATATCTGTTTGTTTTTGATGGTCTCAAATTCGAATCTGGAAAACAAACGAATAATATATTTGTTCATTATTTTTATATATTTTTATGTATTATTTTTCTCTATACTTTATTCTATAGTAAGTATGCTTTCCATCCCTATTCATGCTTCCTGAAATAAAATTTGACGTCAAAATATCTATAAATTTAATAGAAATTTTAAGTGTCGATGTCTTGCACATGCGCAGAGATCATCCATATGCTTAACATTGTGCATTTCGATTCAGATTTCCATCACGTTTGAAACTTGATTAATGGTGTTAAGAATCTTAGATTGCTGCGTAGTTTGAGGGATGCGTGGCTTGGTGGATAGAACTACATCTTGATATCTGTTTGTTTTTGATGGTCTCAAGTTCGAACTGGAAAAAAAACGAATAATATATTTATTCATTAACTTTATATATTTTTATTTATTATTTTTCTCTATACTTTATTCTATAGTAAGTATGATTTCCATCCCTATTCATGCTTCCTGAAATAAAATTTGACGTCAAAATATCTATAAATTTAATAGAAATTTTAAGTGTCGATGTCTTGCACATGCGCAGAGATCATCCATATGCTTAACATTGTGCATTTCGATTCAGATTTCCATCACGTTTGAAACTTGATTAATGGTGTTAAGAATCTTAGATTGCTGCGTAGTTTGAGGGATGCGTGGCTTGGTGGATAGAACTACATCTTGATATCTGTTTGTTTTTGATGGTCTCAAGTTCGAACTGGAAAAAAAACGAATAATATATTTATTCATTAATTTTATATATTTTTATTTATTATTTTTCTCTATACTTTATTCTATAGTAAGTATGATTTCCATCCCTATTCATGCTTCCTGAAATAAAATTTGACGTCAAAATATCTATAAATTTAATAGAAATTTTAAGTGTCGATGTCTTGCACATGCGCAGAGATCAACCATATGCTTAACATTGTGCATTTCGATTCAGATTTCCATCACGTTTGAAACTTGATTAATGATGTTAAGAATCTTAGATCGCTGCGCAACTCGAGGGATGCGTGTTCTGGTTGATAGAACTACATCTTGATATCTGTTTGTTTTTGATGATCTCAAGTTCGAATCTGGAAAACAAACGAATAATATATTTATTCATTATTTTTATATATTTTTATTTATTACTTTTCTCCATACTTTATTGTATAGTAACTATGATTTCCATCCCTATTCACGCTTCCTGAAATATAATTTGACGTCAAAATATCTATATATTTAATAGAAATTTTAAGTGTCGATGTCTTGCACATGCGCAGAGATCATCCATATGCTTAACATTGCGCATTTCGGTTCAGATTTCCATCACGTTTGAAACTTGATTAATGGTGTTAAGAATTTTAGATTGCTGCGCATCTCGAGGGATGCGTGGCCTGGTGGATAGAACTACATCTTGATATCTGTTTGTTTTTGATGGTCTCAAGTTCGAATCTGGAAAAGGAATAATATATTTATTCATTATTTTTATGTATTTTTATTTATTATTTTTCTCCATACTTTATTGTATAGTAACTATGATTTCCATCCCTATTCACGCTTCCTGAAAAAAAATTTGACGTCAAAATATCTATAAATTTAATAGAAATTTTAAGTGTCGATGTCTTGCACATGCGCAGAGATCATCCATATGCTTAACATTGTGCATTTCGATTCAGATTTCCATCATGTTTGAAACTTGATTAATGGTGTTAAGAATCTTAGATAGCTGCGTAGCTCGCGCGATGCGTGGTCTCGTGGATAGAACTACATCTTGATATCTGTTTGTTTTTGATGGTCTCAAGTTCGAATCTTTAAAAGAAACGAATAATATATTTATTCATTATTTTTATATATTTTTATTTACTATTTTTCTCCATACTTTATTGTATAGTAACTATGATTTCCATCTCTATTCACGCCTCCTGAAATAAAATTTGACGTCAAAATATCTATAAATTTAATAGAAATTTTAAGTGTCGATGTCTTGCACATGCGCAGAGATCATCCATATGCTTAACATTGTGCATTTCGACTCAGATTTCCATCACGTTTGAAACTTGATTAATGGTGTTAAGAATCTTAGATTGCTGCGTAGCTTGAGGGATGCGTGGCTTGGTGGATAGAACTACATCTTGATATCTGTTTGTTTTTGATGGTCTCAAGTTAGAACTCGAAAAGAAACGAATAATATTATTCATTAATTTTATATATTTTTATTTATTATTTTTCTCTATACTTTATTCTATAGTAAGTATGATTTCCATCCCTATTCATGCTTCCTGAAATAAAATTTGACGTCAAAATATCTATAAATTTAATAGAAATTTTAAGTGTCGATGTCTTGCACATGCGCAGAGATCATCCATATGCTTAACATTGTGCATTTCGATTCAGATTTCCATCACGTTTGAAACTTGATTAATGGTGTTAAGAATCTTAGATAGCTGCGTATCTCGAGGGTTGCGTGGCCTGGTGGATAGAACTACATCTTGATAACTGTTTGTTTTTAATGGTCTCAAGTTCGAATCTGTAAAACAAACGAATAATATATTTATTCATTATTTTTATATATTTTTATTTATTACTATTCTCCATACTTTATTGTATAGTAACTATGATTTCCATCCCTATCCACGCTTCCTGAAATAAAATTTGACGTCAAAATATCTATAAATTTAATAGAAATTTTAAGTGTCGATGTCTTGCACATGGGCAGAGATCATCCATATGCTTAACATTGTGCATTTCGATTCAGATTTCCATCACAGTGGAAACTTGATTAATGGTGTTAAGAATCTTAGATTGCTGCGTATCTCGAGGGTTGCGTGGCCTGGTGGATAGAACTACATCTTGATAATTGTTTGTTTTTAATAGTCTCAAGTTCGAATCTGTAAAACAAACGAATAATATATTTATTCATTATTTTTATATATTTTTATTTATTATTTTTCTCCATACTTTATTCTACAGTAACAATGATTTCCATCCCTATTCATGCTTCCTGAAATAAAATTTGACGTCAAAATATCTATAAATTTAATAGAAATTTTAAGTGTCGATGTCTTGCACATGCGCAGAGATCAACCATATGCTTAACATTGTGCATTTTGATTCAGATTTCCATCACGTTTGAAACTTGATTAATGGTGTTAAGAATCTTAGATAGCTGCGTAGCTCGAGGGATGCGTATTCTGGCTGATAGAACTACATCTTGATATCTGTTTGTTTTTGATGGTCTCAAGTTCGAATCTGGAAAACAAACGAATAATATATTTATTCATTATTTTTATATATTTTTATTTATTACTTTTCTCCATACTTTATTGTATAGTAACTATGATTTCCATCCCTATCCACGCTTCCTGAAATAAAATTTGACGTCAAAATATCTATAAATTTAATAGAAATTTTAAGTGTCGATGTCTTGCACATGCGCAGAGATCATCCATATGCTTAACATTGTGCATTTCGATTCAGATTTCCATCACAGTGGAAACTTGATTAATGGTGTTAAGAATCTTAGATTGCTGCGTATCTCGAGGGTTGCGTGGCCTGGTGGATAGAACTACATCTTGATAATTGTTTGTTTTTAATAGTCTCAAGTTCGAATCTGTAAAACAAACGAATAATATATTTATTCATTATTTTTATATATTTTTATTTATTATTTTTCTCCATACTTTATTCTACAGTAACAATGATTTCCATCCCTATTCATGCTTCCTGAAATAAAATTTGACGTCAAAATATCTATAAATTTAATAGAAATTTTAAGTGTCGATGTCTTGCACATGCGCAGAGATCAACCATATGCTTAACATTGTGCATTTTGATTCAGATTTCCATCACGTTTGAAACTTGATTAATGGTGTTAAGAATCTTAGATAGCTGCGTAGCTCGAGGGATGCGTATTCTGGCTGATAGAACTACATCTTGATATCTGTTTGTTTTTGATGGTCTCAAGTTCGAATCTGGAAAACAAACGAATAATATATTTATTCATTATTTTTATATATTTTTATTTATTACTTTTCTCCATACTTTATTGTATAGTAACTATGATTTCCATCCCTATCCACGCTTCCTGAAATAAAATTTGACGTCAAAATATCTATAAATTTAATACAAATTTTAAGTGTCGATGTCTTGCACATGCGCAGAGATCAACCATATGCTTAACATTGTGCATTTTGACTCAGATTTCCATCACGTTTGAAACTTGATTAATAGTGTTAAGAATCTTAGATAGCTGCGTAGCTCGAGGGATGCGTATTCTGGCTGATAGAACTACATCTTGATATCTGTTTGTTTTTGATGGTCTCAAGTTCGAATCTGGAAAACAAACGAATAATATATTTATTCATTATTTTTATATATTTTTATTTATTACTTTTCTCCATACTTTATTGTATAGTAACTATGATTTCCATCCCTATCCACGCTTCCTGAAATAAAATTTGACGTCAAAATATCTATAAATTTAATAGAAATTTTAAGTGTCGATGTCTTGCACAATCGCAGAGATCATCCATATGCTTAACATTGTGCATTTCGTTTCAGATTTCCATCACAGTTGAAACTTGATTAATGGTGTTAAGAATCTTAGATTGCTGCGTATCTCGAGGGTTGCGTGGCCTGGTGGATAGAACTACATCTTGATAACTGTTTGTTTTTAATGGTCTCAAGTTCGAATCTGTAAAACAAACGAATAATATATTTATTCATTATTTTTATATATTTTTATTTATTACTTTTCTCCATACTTTATTGTATAGTAACTATGATTTCCATCCCTATTCACGCTTCCTGAAATAAAATTTGACGTCAAAATATCTATAAATTTAATAGAAATTTTAAGTATCGATGTCTTGCACATGCGCAGAGATCATCCATATGCTTAACATTGTGCATTTCGATTCAGATTTCCATCACAGTTGAAACTTGATTAATGGTGTTAAGAATCTTAGATTGCTGCGTATCTCGAGGGTTGCGTGGCCTGGTGGATAGAACTACATCTTGATAACTGTTTGTTTTTAATGGTCTCAAGTTGGAATCTGTAAAACAAACGAATAATATATTTATTCCTTATTTTTATATATTTTTATTTATTATTTTTCTCCATACTTTATTCTACAGTAACAATGATTTCCATCCCTATTCATGCTTCCTGAAATAAAATTTGACGTCAAAATATCTATAAATTTAATAGAAATTTTAAGTGTCGATGTCTTGCACATGCGCAGAGATCTTCCATATGCTTAACATTGTGCATTTCGATTCAGATTTCCATCACGTTTGAAACTTGATTAATGGTGTTAAGAATCTTCGATTGCTGCGTATCTCGAGGGAAGCGTGGCCTGGTGGATAGAACTACATCTTGATATCTGTTTGTTTTTGATGGTCTCAAATTCGAATCTGGAAAACAAACGAATAATATATTTGTTCATTATTTTTATATATTTTTATGTATTATTTTTCTCTATACTTTATTCTATAGTAAGTATGATTTCCATCCCTATTCATGCTTCCTGAAATAAAATTTGACGTCAAAATATCTATAAATTTAATAGAAATTTTAAGTGTCGATGTCTTGCACATGCGCAGAGATCATCCATATGCTTAACATTGTGCATTTCGATTCAGATTTCCATCACGTTTGAAACTTGATTAATGGTGTTAAGAATCTTAGATAGCTGCGTAGCTCGCGGGATGCGTGGTCTCGTGGATAGAACTACATCTTGATATCTGTTTGTTTTTGATGGTCTCAAGTTCGAACTGGAAAAGAAACGAATAATATATTTATTCATTATTTTTATATATTTTTATTTATTATTTTTCTCTATACTTTATTCTATAGTAAGTATGATTTCCATCCCTATTCACGCTTCCTGAAATAAAATTTGACGTCAAAATATCTATAAATTTATTAGAAATTTTAAGTGTCGATGTCTTGCACATGCGCAGAGATCAACCATATGCTTAACATTGTGCATTTCGATTCAGATTTCCATCACGTTTGAAACTTGATTAATGATGTTAAGAATCTTAGATCGCTGCGCAACTCGAGGGATGCGTGTTCTGGTTGATAGAACTACATCTTGATATCGGTTTGTTTTTGATGATCTCAAGTTCGAATCTGGAAAAGAAACGAATAATATATTTATTCATTATTTTTATATATTTTTATTTATTACTTTTCTCCATACTTTATTGTATAGTAACTATGATTTCCATCCCTATTCACGCTTCCTGAAATAAAATTTGACGTCAAAATATCTATATATTTAATAGAAATTTTAAGTGTCGATGTCTTGCACATGCGCAGAGATCATCCATATGCTTAACATTGTGCATTTCGATTCAGATTTCCATCACGTTTGAAACTTGATTAATGGTGTTAAGAATCTTAGATTGCTGTGTATCTCGAGGGATGCGTGGCCTGGTGGATAGAACTACATTTTGATATCTGTTTGTTTTTGATGATCTCAAGTTCGAATCTGGAAAACAAACGAATAATATATTTATTCATTATTTTTATATATTTTTATTTTTTATTTTTCTCTATACTTTATTCTATAGTAAGTATGATTTCCATCCCTATTCATGCTTCCTGAAATAAAATTTGACGTCAAAATATCTATAAATTTAATAGAAATTTTAAGTGTCGATGTCTTGCACATGCGCAGAGATCATCCATATGCTTAACATTGTGCATTTCGATTCAGATTTCCATCACGTTTGAAACTTGATTAATGGTGTTAAGAATCTTAGATTGCTGCGCAACTCGAGGGATGCGTGTTCTGATTGATAGAACTACATCTTGATATCTGTTTGTTTTTGATAATCTCAAGTTCGAATCTGGAAAACAAACGAATAATATATTTATTCATTATTTTTATATATTTTTATTTATTACTTTTCTCCATACTTTATTGTATAGTAACTATGATTTCCATCCCTATTCATGCTTCCTGAAATAAAATTTGACGTCAAAATATCTATAAATTTAATAGAAATTTTAAGTGTCGATGTCTTGCACATGCGCAGAGATCATCCATATGCTTAACATTGTGCATTTCCATTCAGATATCCATCACGTTTGAAACTTGATTAATGGTGTTAAGAATCTTAGATAGCTGCGTAGCTCAAGGGATGCGTATTCTGGCTGATAGAACTACATCTTGATATCTGTTTGTTTTTGATGGTCTCAAGTTCGAATCTGGAAAACAAACGAATAATATATTTATTCATTATTTTTATATATTTTTATTTATTACTTTTCTCCATACTTTATTGTATAGTATCTATGATTTCCATCCCTATTCATGCTTCCTGAAATAAAATTTGACGTCAAAATATCTATAAATTTAATAGAAATTTTAAGTGTCGATGTCTTGCACATGCGCAGAGATCATCCATATGCTTAACATTGTGCATTTCGAATCAGATTTCCATCACGTTTGAAACTTGATTAATGGTGTTAAGAATCTTCGATTGCTGCGTATCTCGAGGGAAGCGTGGCCTGGTGGATAGAACTACATCTTGATATCTGTTTGTTTTTGATGGTCTCAAATTCGAATCTGGAAAACAAACGAATAATATATTTATTCATTATTTTTATATATTTTTATGTATTATTTTTCTCTATACTTTATTCTATAGTAAGTATGATTTCCATCCCTATTCATGCTTCCTGAAATAAAATTTGACGTCAAAATATCTATAAATTTATTAGAAATTTTAAGTGTCGATGTCTTGCACATGCGCAGAGATCAACCATATGCTTAACATTGTGCATTTCGATTCAGATTTCCATCACGTTTGAAACTTGATTAATGATGTTAAGAATCTTAGATTGCTGCGTAGTTTGAGGGATGCGTGGCTTGGTGAATAGAACTACGTCTTGATATCTGTTTGTTTTTGATGGTCTCAAGTTCGAACTGGAAAAAAAACGAATAATATATTTATTCATTAATTTTATATATTTTCATTTATTATTTTTCTCTATACTTTATTCTATAGTAAGTATGATTTCCATCCCTATTCATGCTTCCTGAAATAAAATTTGACGTCAAAATATCTATAAATTTAATAGAAATTTTAAGTGTCGATGTCTTGCACATGCGCAGAGATCATCCATATGCTTAACATTGTGCATTTCGATTCAGATTTCCATCACGTTTGAAACTTGATTAATGGTGTTAAGAATCTTAGATTGCTGCGTAGTTTGAAGGATGCGTGTTCTGGTTGATAGAACTACATCTTGATATCGGTTTGTTTTTGATGATCTCAAGTTCGAATCTGGAAAAGAAACGAATAATATATTTATTCATTATTTTTATATATTTTTATTTATTACTTTTCTCCATACTTTATTGTATAGTAACTATGATTTCCATCCCTATTCACGCTTCCTGAAATAAAATTTGACGTCAAAATATCTATATATTTAATAGAAATTTTAAGTGTCGATGTCTTGCACATGCGCAGAGATCATCCATATGCTTAACATTGTGCACTTCGGTTCAGATTTCCATCACGTTTGAAACTTGATTAATGGTGTTAAGAATCTTAGATTGCTGCGCATCTCGAGGGATGCGTGGCCTGGTGGATAGAACTACATCTTGATATCTGTTTGTTTTTGATGGTCTCAAGTTCGAATCTGGAAAAGGAATAATATATTTATTCATTATTTTTATATATCTTTATTTATTATTTTTCTCCATACTTTATTCTACAGTAACAATGATTTCCATCCCTATTCATGCTTCCTGAAATAAAATTTGACGTCAAAATATCTATAAATTTAATAGAAATTTTAAGTGTCGATGTCTTGCACATGCGCAGAGATCATCCATATGCTTAACATTGTGCATTTCGATTCAGATTTCCATCACGTTTGAAACTTGATTAATGGTGTTAAGAATCTTAGATTGCTGCGTAGTTTGAGGGATGCGTGGCTTGGTGGATAGAACTACATCTTGATATCTGTTTGTTTTTGATGGTCTCAAGTTCGAACTGGAAAAAAAACGAATAATATATTTATTCATTAATTTTATATATTTTTATTTATTATTTTTCTCTATACTTTATTCTATAGTAAGTATGATTTCCATCCCTATTCATGCTTCCTGAAATAAAATTTGACGTCAAAATATCTATAAATTTAATAGAAATTTTAAGTGTCGATGTCTTGCACATGCGCAGAGATCATCCATATGCTTAACATTGTGCATTTCGATTCAGATTTCCATCACGTTTGAAACTTGATTAATGGTGTTAAGAATCTTAGATTGCTGCGTATCTCGAGTGATGCGTGGCCTCATTGATAGAACTACATCTTGATATCTGTTTGTTTTTGATGGTCTCAAGTTCGAACTGGAAAAGAAACGAATAATATATTTATTCATTATTTTTATATATTTTTATTTATTATTTTTCTCTATACTTTATTCTATAGTAAAAATGATTTCCATCCCTATTCATGCTTCCTGAAATAAAATTTGACGTCAAAATATCTATAAATTTATTAGAAATTTTAAGTGTCGATGTCTTGCACATGCGCAGAGATCAACCATATGCTTAACATTGTGCATTTCCATTCAGATATCCATCACGTTTGAAACTTGATTAATGGTGTTAAGAATCTTAGATAGCTGCGTAGCTCAAGGGATGCGTATTCTGGCTGATAGAACTACATCTTGATATCTGTTTGTTTTTGATGGTCTCAAGTTCGAATCTGGAAAACAAACGAATAATATATTTATTCATTATTTTTATATATTTTTATTTATTATTTTTCTCTATACTTTATTCTATAGTAAAAATGCACATGTACGTGTCGATGTCTTGCACATGCGCAGAGATCATCCATATGCTTAACATTGTGCATTTCGATTCAGATTTCCTTCACAGTTGAAACTTGATTAATGGCGTTAAGAATCTTAGATAGCTGCGTAGCTCGAGGGATGCGTGGCCTGGTGGATAGAACTACATGTTGATATCTGTTTGTTTTTGATGGTCTCAAATTCGAATCTGGAAAACAAACGAATAATATATTTGTTCATTATTTTTATATATTTTTATGTATTATTTTTCTCTATACTTTATTCTATAGTAAGTATGCTTTCCATCCCTATTCATGCTTCCTGAAATAAAATTTGACGTCAAAATATCTATAAATTTAATAGAAATTTTAAGTGTCGATGTCTTGCACATGCGCAGAGATCATCCATTGCTTAACAATGTGCATTTCGATTCAGATTTCCATCACGTTTGAAACTTGATTAATGATGTTAAGAATCTTAGATTGCTGCGTAGTTTGAGGGATGCGTGGCTTGGTGAATAGAACTACGTCTTGATATCTGTTTGTTTTTGATGGTCTCAAGTTCGAACTGGAAAAAAAACGAATAATATATTTATTCATTAATTTTATATATTTTCATTTATTATTTTTCTCTATACTTTATTCTATAGTAAGTATGATTTCCATCCCTATTCATGCTTCCTGAAATAAAATTTGACGTCAAAATATCTATAAATTTAATAGAAATTTTAAGTGTCGATGTCTTGCACATGCGCAGAGATCATCCATATGCTTAACATTGTGCATTTCGATTCAGATTTCCATCACGTTTGAAACTTGATTAATGGTGTTAAGAATCTTAGATTGCTGCGTAGTTTGAAGGATGCGTGTTCTGGTTGATAGAACTACATCTTGATATCGGTTTGTTTTTGATGATCTCAAGTTCGAATCTGGAAAAGGAATAATATATTTATTCATTATTTTTATATATCTTTATTTATTATTTTTCTCCATACTTTATTCTACAGTAACAATGATTTCCATCCCTATTCATGCTTCCTGAAATAAAATTTGACGTCAAAATATCTATAAATTTAATAGAAATTTTAAGTGTCGATGTCTTGCACATGCGCAGAGATCATCCATATGCTTAACATTGTGCATTTCGATTCAGATTTCCATCACGTTTGAAACTTGATTAATGGTGTTAAGAATCTTAGATTGCTGCGTAGTTTGAGGGATGCGTGGCTTGGTGGATAGAACTACATCTTGATATCTGTTTGTTTTTGATGGTCTCAAGTTCGAACTGGAAAAAAAACGAATAATATATTTATTCATTAATTTTATATATTTTTATTTATTATTTTTCTCTATACTTTATTCTATAGTAAGTATGATTTCCATCCCTATTCATGCTTCCTGAAATAAAATTTGACGTCAAAATATCTATAAATTTAATAGAAATTTTAAGTGTCGATGTCTTGCACATGCGCAGAGATCATCCATATGCTTAACATTGTGCATTTCGATTCAGATTTCCATCACGTTTGAAACTTGATTAATGGTGTTAAGAATCTTAGATTGCTGCGTATCTCGAGGGATGCGTGGCCTCATTGATAGAACTACATCTTGATATCTGTTTGTTTTTGATGGTCTCAAGTTCGAACTGGAAAAGAAACGAATAATATATTTATTCATTATTTTTATATATTTTTATTTATTATTTTTCTCTATACTTTATTCTATAGTAAAAATGATTTCCATCCCTATTCATGCTTCCTGAAATAAAATTTGACGTCAAAATATGTATAAATTTATTAGAAATTTTAAGTGTCGATGTCTTGCACATGCGCAGAGATCAACCATATGCTTAACATTGTGCATTTCGATTCAGATTTCCATCACGTTTGAAACTTGATTAATGGTGTTAAGAATCTTCGATTGCTGCGTATCTCGAGGGAAGCGTGGCCTGGTGGATAGAACTACATGTTGATATCTGTTTGTTTTTGATGGTCTCAAATTCGAATCTGGAAAACAAACGAATAATATATTTGTTCATTATTTTTATATATTTTTATGTATTATTTTTCTCTATACTTTATTCTATAGTAAGTATGCTTTCCATCCCTATTCATGCTTCCTGAAATAAAATTTGACGTCAAAATATCTATAAATTTAATAGAAATTTTAAGTGTCGATGTCTTGCACATGCGCAGAGATCATCCATATGCTTAACATTGTGCATTTCGATTCAGATTTCCATCACGTTTGAAACTTGATTAATGGTGTTAAGAATCTTAGATTGCTGCGTAGTTTGAGGGATGCGTGGCTTGGTGGATAGAACTACATCTTGATATCTGTTTGTTTTTGATGGTCTCAAGTTCGAACTGGAAAAAAAACGAATAATATATTTATTCATTAATTTTATATATTTTTATTTATTATTTTTCTCTATACTTTATTCTATAGTAAGTATGATTTCCATCCCTATTCATGCTTCCTGAAATAAAATTTGACGTCAAAATATCTATAAATTTAATAGAAATTTTAAGTGTCGATGTCTTGCACATGCGCAGAGATCATCCATATGCTTAACATTGTGCATTTCGATTCAGATTTCCATCATGTTTGAAACTTGATTAATGGTGTTAAGAATCTTAGATAGCTGCGTAGCTCGCGCGATGCGTGGTCTCGTGGATAGAACTACATCTTGATATCTGTTTGTTTTTGATGGTCTCAAGTTCGAATCTTTAAAAGAAACGAATAATATATTTATTCATTATTTTTATATATTTTTATTTACTATTTTTCTCCATACTTTATTGTATAGTAACTATGATTTCCATCTCTATTCACGCTTCCTGAAATAAAATTTGACGTCAAAATATCTATAAATTTAATAGAAATTTTAAGTGTCGATGTCTTGCACATGCGCAGAGATCATCCATATGCTTAACATTGTGCATTTCGACTCAGATTTCCATCACGTTTGAAACTTGATTAATGGTGTTAAGAATCTTAGATTGCTGCGTAGCTTGAGGGATGCGTGGCTTGGTGGATAGAACTACATCTTGATATCTGTTTGTTTTTGATGGTCTCAAGTTAGAACTCGAAAAGAAACGAATAATATTATTCATTAATTTTATATATTTTTATTTATTATTTATCTCTATACTTTATTCTATAGTAAGTATGATTTCCATCCCTATTCATGCTTCCTGAAATAAAATTTGACGTCAAAATATCTATAAATTTAATAGAAATTTTAAGTGTCGATGTCTTGCACATGCGCAGAGATCATCCATATGCTTAACATTGTGCATTTCGATTCAGATTTCCATCACGTTTGAAACTTGATTAATGGTGTTAAGAATCTTAGATAGCTGCGTATCTCGAGGGTTGCGTGGCCTGGTGGATAGAACTACATCTTGATAACTGTTTGTTTTTAATGGTCTCAAGTTCGAATCTGTAAAACAAACGAATAATATATTTATTCATTATTTTTATATATTTTTATTTATTACTATTCTCCATACTTTATTGTATAGTAACTATGATTTCCATCCCTATCCACGCTTCCTGAAATAAAATTTGACGTCAAAATATCTATAAATTTAATAGAAATTTTAAGTGTCGATGTCTTGCACATGCGCAGAGATCATCCATATGCTTAACATTGTGCATTTCGATTCAGATTTCCATCACAGTTGAAACTTGATTAATGGTGTTAAGAATCTTAGATTGCTGCGTATCTCGAGGGTTGCGTGGCCTGGTGGATAGATCTACATCTTGATAACTGTTTGTTTTTAATGGTCTCAAGTTCGAATCTGTAAAACAAACGAATAATATATTTATTCATTATTTTTATATATTTTTATTTATTATTTTTCTCCATACTTTATTCTACAGTAACAATGATTTCCATCCCTATTCATGCTTCCTGAAATAAAATTTGACGTCAAAATATCTATAAATTTAATAGAAATTTTAAGTGTCGATGTCTTGCACATGCGCAGAGATCATCCATATGCTTAACATTGTGCATTTCGATTCAGATTTCCATCACGTTTGAAACTTGATTAATGGTGTTAAGAATCTTAGATAGCTGCGTAGCTCGAGGGATGCGTATTCTGGCTGATAAAACTACATCTTGATATCTGTTTGTTTTTGATGGTCTCAAGTTCGAATCTGGAAAACAAACGAATAATATATTTATTCATTATTTTTATATATTTTTATTTATTACTTTTCTCCATACTTTATTGTATAGTAACTATGATTTCCATCCCTATCCACGCTTCCTGAAATAAAATTTGACGTCAAAATATCTATAAATTTAATAGAAATTTTAAGTGTCGATGTCTTGCACAATCGCAGAGATCATCCATATGCTTAACATTGTGCATTTCGATTCAGATTTCCATCACAGTTGAAACTTGATTAATGGTGTTAAGAATCTTAGATTGCTGCGTATCTCGAGGGTTGCGTGGCCTGGTGGATAGAACTACATCTTGATAATTGTTTGTTTTTAATGGTCTCAAGTTCGAATCTGTAAAACAAACGAATAATATATTTATTCATTATTTTTATATATTTTTATTTATTACTTTTCTCCATACTTTATTGTATAGTAACTATGATTTCCATCCCTATTCACGCTTCCTGAAATAAAATTTGACGTCAAAATATCTATAAATTTAATAGAAATTTTAAGTGTCGATGTCTTGCACATGCGCAGAGATCATCCATATGCTTAACATTGTGCATTTCGATTCAGATTTCCATCACGTTTGAAACTTGATTAATGGTGTTAAGAATCTTAGATAGCTGCGTAGCTCGCGGGATGCGTGGTCTCGTGGATAGAACTACATCCTTATATCTGTTTGTTTTTGATGGTCTCAAGTTCGAACTGGAAAAGAAACGAATAATATATTTATTCATTATTTTTATATATTTTTATTTATTATTTTTCTCTATACTTTATTCTATAGTAAGTATGATTTCCATCCCTATTCACGCTTCCTGAAATAAAATTTGACGTCAAAATATCTATAAATTTATTAGAAATTTTAAGTGTCGATGTCTTGCACATGCGCAGAGATCAACCATATGCTTAACATTGTGCATTTCGATTCAGATTTCCATCACGTTTGAAACTTGATTAATGATGTTAAGAATCTTAGATCGCTGCGCAACTCGAGGGATGCGTGTTCTGGTTGATAGAACTACATCTTGATATCGGTTTGTTTTTGATGATCTCAAGTTCGAATCTGGAAAAGAAACGAATAATATATTTATTCATTATTTTTATATATTTTTATTTATTACTTTTCTCCATACTTTATTGTATAGTAACTATGATTTCCATCCCTATTCACGCTTCCTGAAATAAAATTTGACGTCAAAATATCTATATATTTAATAGAAATTTTAAGTGTCGATGTCTTGCACATGCGCAGAGATCATCCATATGCTTAACATTGTGCATTTCGATTCAGATTTCCATCACGTTTGAAACTTGATTAATGGTGTTAAGAATCTTAGATTGCTGTGTATCTCGAGGGATGCGTGGCCTGGTGGATAGAACTACATTTTGATATCTGTTTGTTTTTGATGATCTCAAGTTCGAATCTGGAAAACAAACGAATAATATATTTATTCATTATTTTTATATATTTTTATTTTTTATTTTTCTCTATACTTTATTCTATAGTAAGTATGATTTCCATCCCTATTCATGCTTCCTGAAATAAAATTTGACGTCAAAATATCTA
The DNA here is from genome assembly GCF_947563725.1 of Argiope bruennichi. Lineage (NCBI taxonomy): Eukaryota > Metazoa > Arthropoda > Arachnida > Araneae > Araneidae > Argiope > Argiope bruennichi. Next base: position 134,189,842 of record NC_079157.1, read on the forward strand.
TAAATTTAATAGAAATTTTAAGTGTCGATGTCTTGCACATGCGCAGAGATCATCCGTATGCTTAACATTGTGCATTTCGATTCAGATTTCCATCACGTTTGAAACTTGATTAATGATGTTAAGAATCTTAGATCGCTGCGCAACTCGAGGGATGCGTGTTCTGGTTGATAGAACTACATCTTGATATCTGTTTGTTTTTGATAATCTCAAGTTCGAATCTGGAAAACAAACGAATAATATATTTATTCATTATTTTTATATATTTTTATTTATTACTTTTCTCCATACTTTATTGTATAGTAACTATGATTTCCATCCCTATTCATGCTTCCTGAAATAAAATTTGACGTCAAAATATCTATAAATTTAATAGAAATTTTAAGTGTCGATGTCTTGCACATGCGCAGAGATCATCCATATGCTTAACATTGTGCATTTCCATTCAGATATCCATCACGTTTGAAACTTGATTAATGGTGTTAAGAATCTTAGATAGCTGCGTAGCTCAAGGGATGCGTATTCTGGCTGATAGAAATACATCTTGATATCTGTTTGTTTTTGATGGTCTCAAGTTCGAATCTGGAAAACAAACGAATAATATATTTATTCATTATTTTTATATATTTTTATTTATTACTTTTCTCCATACTTTATTGTATAGTATCTATGATTTCCATCCCTATTCATGCTTCCTGAAATAAAATTTGACGTCAAAATATCTATAAATTTAATAGAAATTTTAAGTGTCGATGTCTTGCACATGCGCAGAGATCATCCATATGCTTAACATTGTGCATTTCGATTCAGATTTCTATCACGTTGGAAACTTGATTAATGGTGTTAAGAATCTTAGATAGCTGCGTAGCTCGCGGGATGCGTGGTCTCGTGGATAGAACTACATCTTGATATCTGTTTGTTTTTGATGGTCTCAAGTTCGAACTGGAAAAGAAACGAATAATATATTTATTCATTATTTTTATATATTTTTATTTATTATTTTTCTCTATACTTTATTCTATAGTAAAAATGATTTCCATCCCTATTCATGCTTCCTGAAATAAAATTTGACGTCAAAATATCTATAAATTTATTAGAAATTTTAAGTGTCGATGTCTTGCACATGCGCAGAGATCAACCATATGCTTAACATTGTGCATTTCGATTCAGATTTCCATCACATTTGAAACTTGATTAATGGTGTTAAGAATCTTCGATTGCTGCGTATCTCGAGGGAAGCGTGTCCTGGTGGATAGAACTACATGTTGATATCTGTTTGTTTTTGATGGTCTCAAATTCGAATCTGGAAAACAAACGAATAATATATTTGTTCATTATTTTTATATATTTTTATGTATTATTTTTCTCTATACTTTATTCTATAGTAAGTATGCTTTCCATCCCTATTCATGCTTCCTGAAATAAAATTTGACGTCAAAATATCTATAAATTTAATAGAAATTTTAAGTGTCGATGTCTTGCACATGCGCAGAGATCATCCATATGCTTAACATTGTGCACTTCGGTTCAGATTTCCATCACGTTTGAAACTTGATTAATGGTGTTAAGAATCTTAGATTGCTGCGCATCTCGAGGGATGCGTGGCCTGGTGGATAGAACTACATCTTGATATCTGTTTGTTTTTGATGGTCTCAAGTTCGAATCTGGAAAAGGAATAATATATTTATTCATTATTTTTATATATCTTTATTTATTATTTTTCTCCATACTTTATTCTACAGTAACAATGATTTCCATCCCTATTCATGCTTCCTGAAATAAAATTTGACGTCAAAATATCTATAAATTTAATAGAAATTTTAAGTGTCGATGTCTTGCACATGCGCAGAGATCATCCATATGCTTAACATTGTGCATTTCGATTCAGATTTCCATCACGTTTGAAACTTGATTAATGGTGTTAAGAATCTTAGATTGCTGCGTAGTTTGAGGGATGCGTGGCTTGGTGGATAGAACTACATCTTGATATCTGTTTGTTTTTGATGGTCTCAAGTTCGAACTGGAAAAAAAAACGAATAATATATTTATTCATTAATTTTATATATTTTTATTTATTATTTTTCTCTATACTTTATTCTATAGTAAGTATGATTTCCATCCCTATTCATGCTTCCTGAAATAAAATTTGACGTCAAAATATCTATAAATTTAATAGAAATTTTAAGTGTCGATGTCTTGCACATGCGCAGAGATCATCCATATGCTTAACATTGTGCATTTCGATTCAGATTTCCATCACGTTTGAAACTTGATTAATGGTGTTAAGAATCTTAGATTGCTGCGTATCTCGAGGGATGCGTGGCCTCATTGATAGAACTACATCTTGATATCTGTTTGTTTTTGATGGTCTCAAGTTCGAACTGGAAAAGAAACGAATAATATATTTATTCATTATTTTTATATATTTTTATTTATTATTTTTCTCTATACTTTATTCTATAGTAAAAATGATTTCCATCCCTATTCATGCTTCCTGAAATAAAATTTGACGTCAAAATATCTATAAATTTATTAGAAATTTTAAGTGTCGATGTCTTGCACATGCGCAGAGATCAACCATATGCTTAACATTGTGCATTTCCATTCAGATATCCATCACGTTTGAAACTTGATTAATGGTGTTAAGAATCTTAGATAGCTGCGTAGCTCAAGGGATGCGTATTCTGGCTGATAGAACTACATCTTGATATCTGTTTGTTTTTGATGGTCTCAAGTTCGAATCTGGAAAACAAACGAATAATATACTTATTCATTATTTTTATATATTTTTATTTATTATTTTTCTCTATACTTTATTCTATAGTAAAAATGCACATGTACGTGTCGATGTCTTGCACATGCGCAGAGATCATCCATATGCTTAACATTGTGCATTTCGATTCAGATTTCCTTCACAGTTGAAACTTGATTAATGGCGTTAAGAATCTTAGATAGCTGCGTAGCTCGAGGGATGCGTGGCCTGGTGGATAGAACTACATGTTGATATCTGTTTGTTTTTGATGGTCTCAAATTCGAATCTGGAAAACAAACGAATAATATATTTGTTCATTATTTTTATATATTTTTATGTATTATTTTTCTCTATACTTTATTCTATAGTAAGTATGCTTTCCATCCCTATTCATGCTTCCTGAAATAAAATTTGACGTCAAAATATCTATAAATTTAATAGAAATTTTAAGTGTCGATGTCTTGCACATGCGCAGAGATCATCCATATGCTTAACAATGTGCATTTCGATTCAGATTTCCATCACGTTTGAAACTTGATTAATGATGTTAAGAATCTTAGATTGCTGCGTAGTTTGAGGGATGCGTGGCTTGGTGAATAGAACTACGTCTTGATATCTGTTTGTTTTTGATGGTCTCAAGTTCGAACTGGAAAAAAAACGAATAATATATTTATTCATTAATTTTATATATTTTCATTTATTATTTTTCTCTATACTTTATTCTATAGTAAGTATGATTTCCATCCCTATTCATGCTTCCTGAAATAAAATTTGACGTCAAAATATCTATAAATTTAATAGAAATTTTAAGTGTCGATGTCTTGCACATGCGCAGAGATCATCCATATGCTTAACATTGTGCATTTCGATTCAGATTTCCATCACGTTTGAAACTTGATTAATGGTGTTAAGAATCTTAGATTGCTGCGTAGTTTGAAGGATGCGTGTTCTGGTTGATAGAACTACATCTTGATATCGGTTTGTTTTTGATGATCTCAAGTTCGAATCTGGAAAAGGAATAATATATTTATTCATTATTTTTATATATCTTTATTTATTATTTTTCTCCATACTTTATTCTACAGTAACAATGATTTCCATCCCTATTCATGCTTCCTGAAATAAAATTTGACGTCAAAATATCTATAAATTTAATAGAAATTTTAAGTGTCGATGTCTTGCACATGCGCAGAGATCATCCATATGCTTAACATTGTGCATTTCGATTCAGATTTCCATCACGTTTGAAACTTGATTAATGGTGTTAAGAATCTTAGATTGCTGCGTAGTTTGAGGGATGCGTGGCTTGGTGGATAGAACTACATCTTGATATCTGTTTGTTTTTGATGGTCTCAAGTTCGAACTGGAAAAAAAACGAATAATATATTTATTCATTAATTTTATATATTTTTATTTATTATTTTTCTCTATACTTTATTCTATAGTAAGTATGATTTCCATCCCTATTCATGCTTCCTGAAATAAAATTTGACGTCAAAATATCTATAAATTTATTAGAAATTTTAAGTGTCGATGTCTTGCACATGCGCAGAGATCAACCATATGCTTAACATTGTGCATTTCGATTCAGATTTCCATCACGTTTGAAACTTGATTAATGGTGTTAAGAATCTTCGATTGCTGCGTATCTCGAGGGAAGCGTGGCCTGGTGGATAGAACTACATGTTGATATCTGTTTGTTTTTGATGGTCTCAAATTCGAATCTGGAAAACAAACGAATAATATATTTGTTCATTATTTTTATATATTTTTATGTATTATTTTTCTCTATACTTTATTCTATAGTAAGTATGCTTTCCATCCCTATTCATGCTTCCTGAAATAAAATTTGACGTCAAAATATCTATAAATTTAATAGAAATTTTAAGTGTCGATGTCTTGCACATGCGCAGAGATCATCCATATGCTTAACAATGTGCATTTCGATTCAGATTTCCATCACGTTTGAAACTTGATTAATGGTGTTAAGAATCTTAGATTGCTGCGTAGTTTGAGGGATGCGTGGCTTGGTGGATAGAACTACATCTTGATATCTGTTTGTTTTTGATGGTCTCAAGTTCGAACTGGAAAAAAAACGAATAATATATTTATTCATTAATTTTATATATTTTTATTTATTATTTTTCTCTATACTTTATTCTATAGTAAGTATGATTTCCATCCCTATTCATGCTTCCTGAAATAAAATTTGACGTCAAAATATCTATAAATTTAATAGAAATTTTAAGTGTCGATGTCTTGCACATGCGCAGAGATCATCCATATGCTTAACATTGTGCATTTCGATTCAGATTTCCATCATGTTTGAAACTTGATTAATGGTGTTAAGAATCTTAGATAGCGGCGTAGCTCGCGCGATGCGTGGTCTCGTGGATAGAACTACATCTTGATATCTGTTTGTTTTTGATGGTCTCAAGTTCGAATCTTTAAAAGAAACGAATAATATATTTATTCATTATTTTTATATATTTTTATTTACTATTTTTCTCCATACTTTATTGTATAGTAACTATGATTTCCATCTCTATTCACGCTTCCTGAAATAAAATTTGACGTCAAAATATCTATAAATTTAATAGAAATTTTAAGTGTCGATGTCTTGCACATGCGCAGAGATCATCCATATGCTTAACATTGTGCATTTCGACTCAGATTTCCATCACGTTTGAAACTTGATTAATGGTGTTAAGAATCTTAGATTGCTGCGTAGCTTGAGGGATGCGTGGCTTGGTGGATAGAACTACATCTTGATATCTGTTTGTTTTTGATGGTCTCAAGTTAGAACTCGAAAAGAAACGAATAATATTATTCATTAATTTTATATATTTTTATTTATTATTTATCTCTATACTTTATTCTATAGTAAGTATGATTTCCATCCCTATTCATGCTTCCTGAAATAAAATTTGACGTCAAAATATCTATAAATTTAATAGAAATTTTAAGTGTCGATGTCTTGCACATGCGCAGAGATCATCCATATGCTTAACATTGTGCATTTCGATTCAGATTTCCATCACGTTTGAAACTTGATTAATGGTGTTAAGAATCTTAGATAGCTGCGTATCTCGAGGGTTGCGTGGCCTGGTGGATAGAACTACATCTTGATAACTGTTTGTTTTTAATGGTCTCAAGTTCGAATCTGTAAAACAAACGAATAATATATTTATTCATTATTTTTATATATTTTTATTTATTACTATTCTCCATACTTTATTGTATAGTAACTATGATTTCCATCCCTATCCACGCTTCCTGAAATAAAATTTGACGTCAAAATATCTATAAATTTAATAGAAATTTTAAGTGTCGATGTCTTGCACATGCGCAGAGATCATCCATATGCTTAACATTGTGCATTTCGATTCAGATTTCCATCACAGTTGAAACTTGATTAATGGTGTTAAGAATCTTAGATTGCTGCGTATCTCGAGGGTTGCGTGGCCTGGTGGATAGATCTACATCTTGATAACTGTTTGTTTTTAATGGTCTCAAGTTCGAATCTGTAAAACAAACGAATAATATATTTATTCATTATTTTTATATATTTTTATTTATTATTTTTCTCCATACTTTATTCTACAGTAACAATGATTTCCATCCCTATTCATGCTTCCTGAAATAAAATTTGACGTCAAAATATCTATAAATTTAATAGAAATTTTAAGTGTCGATGTCTTGCACATGCGCAGAGATCAACCATATGCTTAACATTGTGCATTTTGATTCAGATTTCCATCACGTTTGAAACTTGATTAATGGTGTTAAGAATCTTAGATAGCTGCGTAGCTCGAGGGATGCGTATTCTGGCTGATAGAACTACATCTTGATATCTGTTTGTTTTTGATGGTCTCAAGTTCGAATCTGGAAAACAAACGAATAATATATTTATTCATTATTTTTATATATTTTTATTTATTACTTTTCTCCATACTTTATTGTATAGTAACTATGATTTCCATCCCTATCCACGCTTCCTGAAATAAAATTTGACGTCAAAATATCTATAAATTTAATAGAAATTTTAAGTGTCGATGTCTTGCACATGCGCAGAGATCAACCATATGCTTAACATTGTGCATTTTGATTCAGATTTCCATCACGTTTGAAACTTGATTAATGGTGTTAAGAATCTTAGATAGCTGCGTAGCTCGAGGGATGCGTATTCTGGCTGATAGAACTACATCTTGATATCTGTTTGTTTTTGATGGTCTCAAGTTCGAATCTGGAAAACAAACGAATAATATATTTATTCATTATTTTTATATATTTTTATTTATTACTTTTCTCCATACTTTATTGTATAGTAACTATGATTTCCATCCCTATCCACGCTTCCTGAAATAAAATTTGACGTCAAAATATCTATAAATTTAATAGAAATTTTAAGTGTCGATGTCTTGCACAATCGCAGAGATCATCCATATGCTTAACATTGTGCATTTCGATTCAGATTTCCATCACAGTTGAAACTTGATTAATGGTGTTAAGAATCTTAGATTGCTGCGTATCTCGAGGGTTGCGTGGCCTGGTGGATAGAACTACATCTTGATAATTGTTTGTTTTTAATGGTCTCAAGTTCGAATCTGTAAAACAAACGAATAATATATTTATTCATTATTTTTATATATTTTTATTTATTACTTTTCTATATACTTTATTGTATAGTAACTATGATTTCCATCCCTATTCACGCTTCCTGAAATAAAATTTGACGTCAAAATATCTATAAATTTAATAGAAATTTTAAGTGTCGATGTCTTGCACATGCGCAGAGATCATCCATATGCTTAACATTGTGCATTTCGATTCAGATTTCCATCACGTTTGAAACTTGATTAATGGTGTTAAGAATCTTAGATAGCTGCGTAGCTCGCGGGATGCGTGGTCTCGTGGATAGAACTACATCTTGATATCTGTTTGTTTTTGATGGTCTCAAGTTCGAACTGGAAAAGAAACGAATAATATATTTATTCATTATTTTTATATATTTTTATTTATTATTTTTCTCTATACTTTATTCTATAGTAAGTATGATTTCCATCCCTATTCACGCTTCCTGAAATAAAATTTGACGTCAAAATATCTATAAATTTATTAGAAATTTTAAGTGTCGATGTCTTGCACATGCGCAGAGATCAACCATATGCTTAACATTGTGCATTTCGATTCAGATTTCCATCACGTTTGAAACTTGATTAATGATGTTAAGAATCTTAGATCGCTGCGCAACTCGAGGGATGCGTGTTCTGGTTGATAGAACTACATCTTGATATCGGTTTGTTTTTGATGATCTCAAGTTCGAATCTGGAAAAGAAACGAATAATATATTTATTCATTATTTTTATATATTTTTATTTATTACTTTTCTCCATACTTTATTGTATAGTAACTATGATTTCCATCCCTATTCACGCTTCCTGAAATAAAATTTGACGTCAAAATATCTATATATTTAATAGAAATTTTAAGTGTCGATGTCTTGCACATGCGCAGAGATCATCCATATGCTTAACATTGTGCATTTCGATTCAGATTTCCATCACGTTTGAAACTTGATTAATGGTGTTAAGAATCTTAGATTGCTGTGTATCTCGAGGGATGCGTGGCCTGGTGGATAGAACTACATTTTGATATCTGTTTGTTTTTGATGATCTCAAGTTCGAATCTGGAAAACAAACGAATAATATATTTATTCATTATTTTTATATATTTTTATTTTTTATTTTTCTCTATACTTTATTCTATAGTAAGTATGATTTCCATCCCTATTCATGCTTCCTGAAATAAAATTTGACGTCAAAATATCTATAAATTTAATAGAAATTTTAAGTGTCGATGTCTTGCACATGCGCAGAGATGATCCGTATGCTTAACATTGTGCATTTCGATTCAGATTTCCATCACGTTTGAAACTTGATTAATGATGTTAAGAATCTTAGATCGCTGCGCAACTCGAGGGATGCGTGTTCTGGTTGATAGAACTACATCTTGATATCTGTTTGTTTTTGATAATCTCAAGTTCGAATCTGGAAAACAAACGAATAATATATTTATTCATTATTTTTATATATTTTTATTTATTACTTTTCTCCATACTTTATTGTATAGTAACTATGATTTCCATCCCTATTCATGCTTCCTGAAATAAAATTTGACGTCAAAATATCTATAAATTTAATAGAAATTTTAAGTGTCGATGTCTTGCACATGCGCAGAGATCATCCATATGCTTAACATTGTGCATTTCCATTCAGATATCCATCACGTTTGAAACTTGATTAATGGTGTTAAGAATCTTAGATAGCTGCGTAGCTCAAGGGATGCGTATTCTGGCTGATAGAACTACATGTTGATATCTGTTTGTTTTTGATGGTCTCAAATTCGAATCTGGAAAACAAACGAATAATATATTTGTTCATTATTTTTATATATTTTTATGTATTATTTTTCTCTATACTTTATTCTATAGTAAGTATGCTTTCCATCCCTATTCATGCTTCCTGAAATAAAATTTGACGTCAAAATATCTATAAATTTAATAGAAATTTTAAGTGTCGATGTCTTGCACATGCGCAGAGATCATCCATATGCTTAACATTGTGCATTTCGATTCAGATTTCCATCACGTTTGAAACTTGATTAATGGTGTTAAGAATCTGAGATTGCTGCGTAGCTTGAGGGATGCGTGGCTTGGTGGATAGAACTACATCTTGATATCTGTTTGTTTTTGATGGTCTCAAGTTAGAACTCGAAAAGAAACGAATAATATTATTCATTAATTTTATATATTTTTATTTATTATTTATCTCTATACTTTATTCTATAGTAAGTATGATTTCCATCCCTATTCATGCTTCCTGAAATAAAATTTGACGTCAAAATATCTATAAATTTAATAGAAATTTTAAGTGTCGATGTCTTGCACATGCGCAGAGATCATCCATATGCTTAACATTGTGCATTTCGATTCAGATTTCCATCACGTTTGAAACTTGATTAATGGTGTTAAGAATCTTAGATAGCTGCGTAGCTCGCGGGATGCGTGGTCTCGTGGATAGAACTACATCTTGATATCTGTTTGTTTTTGATGGTCTCAAGTTCGAACTGGAAAAGAAACGAATAATATATTTATTCATTATTTTTATATATTTTTATTTATTATTTTTCTCTATACTTTATTCTATAGTAAGTATGATTTCCATCCCTATTCACGCTTCCTGAAATAAAATTTGACGTCAAAATATCTATAAATTTAATAGAAATTTTAAGTGTCGATGTCTTGCACATGCGCAGAGATCATCCATATGCTTAACATTGTGCATTTCCATTCAGATATCCATCACGTTTGAAACTTGATTAATGGTGTTAAGAATCTTAGATAGCTGCGTAGCTCAAGGGATGCGTATTCTGGCTGATAGAACTACATCTTGATATCTGTTTGTTTTTGATGGTCTCAAGTTCGAATCTTTAAAAGAAACGAATAATACATTTATTCATTATTTTTATATATTTTTATTTACTATTTTTCTCCATACTTTATTGTATAGTAACTATGATTTCCATCTCTATTCACGCTTCCTGAAATAAAATTTGACGTCAAAATATCTATAAATTTAATAGAAATTTTAAGTGTCGATGTCTTGCACATGCGCAGAGATCATCCATATGCTTAACATTGTGCATTTCGACTCAGATTTCCATCACGTTTGAAACTTGATTAATGGTGTTAAGAATCTTAGATTGCTGCGTAGCTTGAGGGATGCGTGGCTTGGTGGATAGAACTACATCTTGATATCTGTTTGTTTTTGATGGTCTCAAGTTAGAACTCGAAAAGAAACGAATAATATTATTCATTAATTTTATATATTTTTATTTATTATTTATCTCTATACTTTATTCTATAGTAAGTATGATTTCCATCCCTATTCATGCTTCCTGAAATAAAATTTGACGTCAAAATATCTATAAATTTAATAGAAATTTTAAGTGTCGATGTCTTGCACATGCGCAGAGATCATCCATATGCTTAACATTGTGCATTTCGATTCAGATTTCCATCACGTTTGAAACTTGATTAATGGTGTTAAGAATCTTAGATAGCTGCGTATCTCGAGGGTTGCGTGGCCTGGTGGATAGAACTACATCTTGATAACTGTTTGTTTTTAATGGTCTCAAGTTCGAATCTGTAAAACAAACGAATAATATATTTATTCATTATTTTTATATATTTTTATTTATTACTATTCTCCATACTTTATTGTATAGTAACTATGATTTCCATCCCTATTCACGCTTCCTGAAATAAAATTTGACGTCAAAATATCTATAAATTTAATAGAAATTTTAAGTGTCGATGTCTTGCACATGCGCAGAGATCATCCATATGCTTAACATTGTGCATTTCGATTCAGATTTCCATCACAGTTGAAACTTGATTAATGGTGTTAAGAATCTTAGATTGCTGCGTATCTCGAGGGTTGCGTGGCCTGGTGGATAGATCTACATCTTGATAACACTTTGTTTTTAATGGTCTCAAGTTCGAATCTGTAAAACAAACGAATAATATATTTATTCATTATTTTTATATATTTTTATTTATTATTTTTCTCCATACTTTATTCTACAGTAACAATGATTTCCATCCCTATTCATGCTTCCTGAAATAAAATTTGACGTCAAAATATCTATAAATTTAATAGAAATTTTAAGTGTCGATGTCTTGCACATGCGCAGAGATCAACCATATGCTTAACATTGTGCATTTTGATTCAGATTTCCATCACGTTTGAAACTTGATTAATGGTGTTAAGAATCTTAGATAGCTGCGTAGCTCGAGGGATGCGTATTCTGGCTGATAGAACTACATCTTGATATCTGTTTGTTTTTGATGGTCTCAAGTTCGAATCTGGAAAACAAACGAATAATATATTTATTCATTATTTTTATATATTTTTATTTATTACTTTTCTCCATACTTTATTGTATAGTAACTATGATTTCCATCCCTATCCACGCTTCCTGAAATAAAATTTGACGTCAAAATATCTATAAATTTAATAGAAATTTTAAGTGTCGATGTCTTGCACATGCGCAGAGATCAACCATATGCTTAACATTGTGCATTTTGATTCAGATTTCCATCACGTTTGAAACTTGATTAATGGTGTTAAGAATCTTAGATAGCTGCGTAGCTCGAGGGATGCGTATTCTGGCTGATAGAACTACATCTTGATATCTGTTTGTTTTTGATGGTCTCAAGTTCGAATCTGGAAAACAAACGAATAATATATTTATTCATTATTTTTATATATTTTTATTTATTACTTTTCTCCATACTTTATTGTATAGTAACTATGATTTCCATCCCTATCCACGCTTCCTGAAATAAAATTTGACGTCAAAATATCTATAAATTTAATAGAAATTTTAAGTGTCGATGTCTTGCACAATCGCAGAGATCATCCATATGCTTAACATTGTGCATTTCGATTCAGATTTCCATCACAGTTGAAACTTGATTAATGGTGTTAAGAATCTTAGATTGCTGCGTATCTCGAGGGTTGCGTGGCCTGGTGGATAGAACTACATCTTGATAATTGTTTGTTTTTAATGGTCTCAAGTTCGAATCTGTAAAACAAACGAATAATATATTTATTCATTATTTTTATATATTTTTATTTATTACTTTTCTCCATACTTTATTGTATAGTAACTATGATTTCCATCCCTATTCACGCTTCCTGAAATAAAATTTGACGTCAAAATATCTATAAATTTAATAGAAATTTTAAGTGTCGATGTCTTGCACATGCGCAGAGATCATCCATATGCTTAACATTGTGCATTTCGATTCAGATTTCCATCACGTTTGAAACTTGATTAATGGTGTTAAGAATCTTAGATAGCTGCGTAGCTCGCGGGATGCGTGGTCTCGTGGATAGAACTACATCTTGATATCTGTTTGTTTTTGATGGTCTCAAGTTCGAACTGGAAAAGAAACGAATAATATATTTATTCATTATTTTTATATATTTTTATTTATTATTTTTCTCTATACTTTATTCTATAGTAAGTATGATTTCCATCCCTATTCACGCTTCCTGAAATAAAATTTGACGTCAAAATATCTATAAATTTATTAGAAATTTTAAGTGTCGATGTCTTGCACATGCGCAGAGATCAACCATATGCTTAACATTGTGCATTTCGATTCAGATTTCCATCACGTTTGAAACTTGATTAATGATGTTAAGAATCTTAGATCGCTGCGCAACTCGAGGGATGCGTGTTCTGGTTGATAGAACTACATCTTGATATCGGTTTGTTTTTGATGATCTCAAGTTCGAATCTGGAAAAGAAACGAATAATATATTTATTCATTATTTTTATATATTTTTATTTATTACTTTTCTCCATACTTTATTGTATAGTAACTATGATTTCCATCCCTATTCACGCTTCCTGAAATAAAATTTGACGTCAAAATATCTATATATTTAATAGAAATTTTAAGTGTCGATGTCTTGCACATGCGCAGAGATCATCCATATGCTTAACATTGTGCATTTCGATTCAGATTTCCATCACGTTTGAAACTTGATTAATGGTGTTAAGAATCTTAGATTGCTGTGTATCTCGAGGGATGCGTGGCCTGGTGGATAGAACTACATTTTGATATCTGTTTGTTTTTGATGATCTCAAGTTCGAATCTGGAAAACAAACGAATAATATATTTATTCATTATTTTTATATATTTTTATTTTTTATTTTTCTCTATACTTTATTCTATAGTAAGTATGATTTCCATCCCTATTCATGCTTCCTGAAATAAAATTTGACGTCAAAATATCTATAAATTTAATAGAAATTTTAAGTGTCGATGTCTTGCACATGCGCAGAGATCATCCGTATGCTTAACATTGTGCATTTCGATTCAGATTTCCATCACGTTTGAAACTTGATTAATGATGTTAAGAATCTTAGATCGCTGCGCAACTCGAGGGATGCGTGTTCTGGTTGATAGAACTACATCTTGATATCTGTTTGTTTTTGATAATCTCAAGTTCGAATCTGGAAAACAAACGAATAATATATTTATTCATTATTTTTATATATTTTTATTTATTACTTTTCTCCATACTTTATTGTATAGTAACTATGATTTCCATCCCTATTCATGCTTCCTGAAATAAAATTTGACGTCAAAATATCTATAAATTTAATAGAAATTTTAAGTGTCGATGTCTTGCACATGCGCAGAGATCATCCATATGCTTAACATTGTGCATTTCCATTCAGATATCCATCACGTTTGAAACTTGATTAATGGTGTTAAGAATCTTAGATAGCTGCGTAGCTCAAGGGATGCGTATTCTGGCTGATAGAACTACATCTTGATATCTGTTTGTTTTTGATGGTCTCAAATTCGAATCTGGAAAACAAACGAATAATATATTTGTTCATTATTTTTATATATTTTTATGTATTATTTTTCTCTATACTTTATTCTATAGTAAGTATGCTTTCCATCCCTATTCATGCTTCCTGAAATAAAATTTGACGTCAAAATATCTATAAATTTAATAGAAATTTTAAGTGTCGATGTCTTGCACATGCGCAGAGATCATCCATATGCTTAACATTGTGCATTTCGATTCAGATTTCCATCACGTTTGAAACTTGATTAATGGTGTTAAGAATCTTAGATTGCTGCGTAGTTTGAGGGATGCGTGGCTTGGTGGATAGAACTACATCTTGATATCTGTTTGTTTTTGATGGTCTCAAGTTCGAACTGGAAAAAAAACGAATAATATATTTATTCATTAATTTTATATATTTTTATTTATTATTTTTCTCTATACTTTATTCTATAGTAAGTATGATTTCCATCCCTATTCATGCTTCCTGAAATAAAATTTGACGTCAAAATATCTATAAATTTAATAGAAATTTTAAGTGTCGATGTCTTGCACATGCGCAGAGATCAACCATATGCTTAACATTGTGCATTTCGATTCAGATTTCCATCACGTTTGAAACTTGATTAATGATGTTAAGAATCTTAGATCGCTGCGCAACTCGAGGGATGCGTGTTCTGGTTGATAGAACTACATCTTGATATCGGTTTGTTTTTGATGATCTCAAGTTCGAATCTGGAAAAGAAACGAATAATATATTTATTCATTATTTTTATATATTTTTATTTATTACTTTTCTCCATACTTTATTGTATAGTAACTATGATTTCCATCCCTATTCACGCTTCCTGAAATAAAATTTGACGTCAAAATATCTATAAATTTAATAGAAATTTTAAGTGTCGATGTCTTGCACATGCGCAGAGATAATCCATATGCTTAACATTGTGCATTTCGATTCAGATTTCCATCACGTTTGAAACTTGATTAATGGTGTTAAGAATCTTAGATTGCTGCGTAGTTTGAGGGATGCGTGGCTTGGTGGATAGAACTACATCTTGATATCTGTTTGTTTTTGATGGTCTCAAGTTCGAACTGGAAAAAAAACGAATAATATATTTATTCATTAATTTTATATATTTTTATTTATTATTTTTCTCTATATTTTATTCTATAGTAAGTATGATTTCCATCCCTATTCATGCTTCCTGAAATAAAATTTGACGTCAAAATATCTATAAATTTAATAGAAATTTTAAGTGTCGATGTCTTGCACATGCGCAGAGATCAACCATATGCTTAACATTGTGCATTTCGATTCAGATTTCCATCACGTTTGAAACTTGATTAATGATGTTAAGAATCTTAGATCGCTGCGCAACTCGAGGGATGCGTGTTCTGGTTGATAGAACTACATCTTGATATCGGTTTGTTTTTGATGATCTCAAGTTCGAATCTGGAAAAGAAACGAATAATATATTTATTCATTATTTTTATATATTTTTATTTATTACTTTTCTCCATACTTTATTGTATAGTAACTATGATTTCCATCCCTATTCACGCTTCCTGAAATAAAATTTGACGTCAAAATATCTATAAATTTAATAGAAATTTTAAGTGTCGATGTCTTGCACATGCGCAGAGATCATCCATATGCTTAACATTGTGCATTTCGATTCAGATTTCCATCACGTTTGAAACTTGATTAATGGTGTTAAGAATCTTAGATTGCTGCGTAGTTTGAGGGATGCGTGGCTTGGTGGATAGAACTACATCTTGATATCTGTTTGTTTTTGATGGTCTCAAGTTCGAACTGGAAAAAAAACGAATAATATATTTATTCATTAATTTTATATATTTTTATTTATTATTTTTCTCTATACTTTATTCTATAGTAAGTATGATTTCCATCCCTATTCATGCTTCCTGAAATAAAATTTGACGTCAAAATATCTATAAATTTAATAGAAATTTTAAGTGTCGATGTCTTGCACATGCGCAGAGATCAACCATATGCTTAACATTGTGCATTTCGATTCAGATTTCCATCACGTTTGAAACTTGATTAATGGTGTTAAGAATCTTAGATTGCTGCGTAGTTTGAGGGATGCGTGGCTTGGTGGATAGAACTACATCTTGATATCTGTTTGTTTTTGATGATCTCAAGTTCGAATCTGGAAAAGAAACGAATAATATATTTATTCATTATTTTTATATATTTTTATTTATTACTTTTCTCCATACTTTATTGTATAGTAACTATGATTTCCATCCCTATTCACGCTTCCTGAAATAAAATTTGACGTCAAAATATCTATAAATTTAATAGAAATTTTAAGTGTCGATGTCTTGCACATGCGCAGAGATCATCCATATGCTTAACATTGTGCATTTCGATTCAGATTTCCATCACGTTTGAAACTTGATTAATGGTGTTAAGAATCTTAGATTGCTGCGTAGTTTGAGGGATGCGTGGCTTGGTGGATAGAACTACATCTTGATATCTGTTTGTTTTTGATGGTCTCAAGTTCGAACTGGAAAAAAAACGAATAATATATTTATTCATTAATTTTATATATTTTTATTTATTATTTTTCTCTATACTTTATTCTATAGTAAGTATGATTTCCATCCCTATTCATGCTTCCTGAAATAAAATTTGACGTCAAAATATCTATAAATTTAATAGAAATTTTAAGTGTCGATGTCTTGCACATGCGCAGAGATCATCCATATGCTTAACATTGTGCATTTCGATTCAGATTTCCATCACGTTTGAAACTTGATTAATGGTGTTAAGAATCTTAGATTGCTGCGTAGTTTGAGGGATGCGTGGCTTGGTGGATAGAACTACATCTTGATATCTGTTTGTTTTTGATGGTCTCAAGTTCGAACTGGAAAAAAAACGAATAATATATTTATTCATTAATTTTATATATTTTTATTTATTTTTTTTCTCTATACTTTATTCTATAGTAAGTATGATTTCCATCCCTATTCATGCTTCCTGAAATAAAATTTGACGTCAAAATATCTATAAATTTAATAGAAATTTTAAGTGTCGATGTCTTGCACATGCGCAGAGATCAACCATATGCTTAACATTGTGCATTTCGATTCAGATTTCCATCACGTTTGAAACTTGATTAATGATGTTAAGAATCTTAGATCGCTGCGCAACTCGAGGGATGCGTGTTCTGGTTGATAGAACTACATCTTGATATCGGTTTGTTTTTGATGATCTCAAGTTCGAATCTGGAAAAGAAACGAATAATATATTTATTCATTATTTTTATATATTTTTATTTATTACTTTTCTCCATACTTTATTGTATAGTAAATATGATTTCCATCCCTATTCACGCTTCCTGAAATAAAATTTGACGTCAAAATATCTATATATTTAATAGAAATTTTAAGTGTCGATGTCTTGCACATGCGCAGAGATCATCCATATGCTTAACATTGTGCACTTCGGTTCAGATTTCCATCACGTTTGAAACTTGATTAATGGTGTTAAGAATCTTAGATTGCTGCGCATCTCGAGGGATGCGTGGCCTGGTGGATAGAACTACATCTTGATATCTGTTTGTTTTTGATGGTCTCAAGTTCGAATCTGGAAAAGGAATAATATATTTATTCATTATTTTTATATATCTTTATTTATTATTTTTCTCCATACTTTATTCTACAGTAACAATGATTTCCATCCCTATTCATGCTTCCTGAAATAAAATTTGACGTCAAAATATCTATAAATTTAATAGAAATTTTAAGTGTCGATGTCTTGCACATGCGCAGAGATCATCCATATGCTTAACATTGTGCATTTCGATTCAGATTTCCATCACGTTTGAAACTTGATTAATGGTGTTAAGAATCTTAGATTGCTGCGTAGTTTGAGGGATGCGTGGCTTGGTGGATAGAACTACATCTTGATATCTGTTTGTTTTTGATGGTCTCAAGTTCGAACTGGAAAAAAAACGAATAATATATTTATTCATTAATTTTATATATTTTTATTTATTATTTTTCTCTATACTTTATTCTATAGTAAGTATGATTTCCATCCCTATTCATGCTTCCTGAAATAAAATTTGACGTCAAAATATCTATAAATTTAATAGAAATTTTAAGTGTCGATGTCTTGCACATGCGCAGAGATCATCCATATGCTTAACATTGTGCATTTCGATTCAGATTTCCATCACGTTTGAAACTTGATTAATGGTGTTAAGAATCTTAGATTGCTGCGTAGTTTGAGGGATGCGTGGCTTGGTGGATAGAACTACATCTTGATATCTGTTTGTTTTTGATGGTCTCAAGTTCGAACTGGAAAAAAAACGAATAATATATTTATTCATTAATTTTATATATTTTTATTTATTTTTTTTCTCTATACTTTATTCTATAGTAAGTATGATTTCCATCCCTATTCATGCTTCCTGAAATAAAATTTGACGTCAAAATATCTATAAATTTAATAGAAATTTTAAGTGTCGATGTCTTGCACATGCGCAGAGATCAACCATATGCTTAACATTGTGCATTTCGATTCAGATTTCCATCACGTTTGAAACTTGATTAATGATGTTAAGAATCTTAGATCGCTGCGCAACTCGAGGGATGCGTGTTCTGGTTGATAGAACTACATCTTGATATCGGTTTGTTTTTGATGATCTCAAGTTCGAATCTGGAAAAGAAACGAATAATATATTTATTCATTATTTTTATATATTTTTATTTATTACTTTTCTCCATACTTTATTGTATAGTAACTATGATTTCCATCCCTATTCACGCTTCCTGAAATAAAATTTGACGTCAAAATATCTATATATTTAATAGAAATTTTAAGTGTCGATGTCTTGCACATGCGCAGAGATCATCCATATGCTTAACATTGTGCACTTCGGTTCAGATTTCCATCACGTTTGAAACTTGATTAATGGTGTTAAGAATCTTAGATTGCTGCGCATCTCGAGGGATGCGTGGCCTGGTGGATAGAACTACATCTTGATATCTGTTTGTTTTTGATGGTCTCAAGTTCGAATCTGGAAAAGGAATAATATATTTATTCATTATTTTTATATATCTTTATTTATTATTTTTCTCCATACTTTATTCTACAGTAACAATGATTTCCATCCCTATTCATGCTTCCTGAAATAAAATTTGACGTCAAAATATCTATAAATTTAATAGAAATTTTAAGTGTCGATGTCTTGCACATGCGCAGAGATCATCCATATGCTTAACATTGTGCATTTCGATTCAGATTTCCATCACGTTTGAAACTTGATTAATGGTGTTAAGAATCTTAGATTGCTGCGTAGTTTGAGGGATGCGTGGCTTGGTGGATAGAACTACATCTTGATATCTGTTTGTTTTTGATGGTCTCAAGTTCGAACTGGAAAAAAAACGAATAATATATTTATTCATTAATTTTATATATTTTTATTTATTATTTTTCTCTATACTTTATTCTATAGTAAGTATGATTTCCATCCCTATTCATGCTTCCTGAAATAAAATTTGACGTCAAAATATCTATAAATTTAATAGAAATTTTAAGTGTCGATGTCTTGCACATGCGCAGAGATCATCCATATGCTTAACATTGTGCATTTCGATTCAGATTTCCATCACGTTTGAAACTTGATTAATGGTGTTAAGAATCTTAGATTGCTGCGTATCTCGAGGGATGCGTGGCCTCATTGATAGAACTACATCTTGATATCTGTTTGTTTTTGATGGTCTCAAGTTCGAACTGGAAAAGAAACGAATAATATATTTATTCATTATTTTTATATATTTTTATTTATTATTTTTCTCTATACTTTATTCTATAGTAAAAATGATTTCCATCCCTATTCATGCTTCCTGAAATAAAATTTGACGTCAAAATATCTATAAATTTATTAGAAATTTTAAGTGTCGATGTCTTGCACATGCGCAGAGATCAACCATATGCTTAACATTGTGCATTTCGATTCAGATTTCCATCACGTTTGAAACTTGATTAATGGTGTTAAGAATCTTCGATTGCTGCGTATCTCGAGGGAAGCGTGGCCTGGTGGATAGAACTACATGTTGATATCTGTTTGTTTTTGATGGTCTCAAATTCGAATCTGGAAAACAAACGAATAATATATTTGTTCATTATTTTTATATATTTTTATGTATTATTTTTCTCTATACTTTATTCTATAGTAAGTATGCTTTCCATCCCTATTCATGCTTCCTGAAATAAAATTTGACGTCAAAATATCTATAAATTTAATAGAAATTTTAAGTGTCGATGTCTTGCACATGCGCAGAGATCATCCATATGCTTAACATTGTGCATTTCGATTCAGATTTCCATCACGTTTGAAACTTGATTAATGGTGTTAAGAATCTTAGATTGCTGCGTAGTTTGAGGGATGCGTGGCTTGGTGGATAGAACTACATCTTGATATCTGTTTGTTTTTGATGGTCTCAAGTTCGAACTGGAAAAAAAACGAATAATATATTTATTCATTAATTTTATATATTTTTATTTATTATTTTTCTCTATACTTTATTCTATAGTAAGTATGATTTCCATCCCTATTCATGCTTCCTGAAATAAAATTTGACGTCAAAATATCTATAAATTTAATAGAAATTTTAAGTGTCGATGTCTTGCACATGCGCAGAGATCAACCATATGCTTAACATTGTGCATTTCGATTCAGATTTCCATCACGTTTGAAACTTGATTAATGATGTTAAGAATCTTAGATCGCTGCGCAACTCGAGGGATGCGTGTTCTGGTTGATAGAACTACATCTTGATATCTGTTTGTTTTTGATGATCTCAAGTTCGAATCTGGAAAACAAACGAATAATATATTTATTCATTATTTTTATATATTTTTATTTATTACTTTTCTCCATACTTTATTGTATAGTAACTATGATTTCCATCCCTATTCACGCTTCCTGAAATAAAATTTGACGTCAAAATATCTATATATTTAATAGAAATTTTAAGTGTCGATGTCTTGCACATGCGCAGAGATCATCCATATGCTTAACATTGCGCATTTCGGTTCAGATTTCCATCACGTTTGAAACTTGATTAATGGTGATAAGAATTTTAGATTGCTGCGCATCTCGAGGGATGCGTGGCCTGGTGGATAGAACTACATCTTGATATCTGTTTGTTTTTGATGGTCTCAAGTTCGAATCTGGAAAAGGAATAATATATTTATTCATTATTTTTATGTATTTTTATTTATTATTTTTCTCCATACTTTATTGTATAGTAACTATGATTTCCATCCCTATTCACGCTTCCAGAAAAAAAATTTGACGTCAAAA
This sequence comes from Argiope bruennichi, assembly GCF_947563725.1. Taxonomy (NCBI): domain Eukaryota; kingdom Metazoa; phylum Arthropoda; class Arachnida; order Araneae; family Araneidae; genus Argiope; species Argiope bruennichi. The sequence goes on from NC_079157.1 coordinate 134,211,381, forward strand.
TATCTATAAATTTAATAGAAATTTTAAGTGTCGATGTCTTGCACATGCGCAGAGATCATCCATATGCTTAACATTGTGCATTTCGATTCAGATTTCCATCATGTTTGAAACTTGATTAATGGTGTTAAGAATCTTAGATAGCTGCGTAGCTCGCGCGATGCGTGGTCCCGTGGATAGAACTACATCTTGATATCTGTTTGTTTTTGATGGTCTCAAGTTCGAATCTTTAAAAGAAACGAATAATATATTTATTCATTATTTTTATATATTTTTATTTACTATTTTTCTCCATACTTTATTGTATAGTAACTATGATTTCCATCTCTATTCACGCTTCCTGAAATAAAATTTGACGTCAAAATATCTATAAATTTAATAGAAATTTTAAGTGTCGATGTCTTGCACATGCGCAGAGATCATCCATATGCTTAACATTGTGCATTTCGATTCAGATTTCCATCACATTTGAAACTTGATTAATGGTGTTAAGAATCTTAGATTGCTGCGTGGCTTGAGGGATGCGTGGCTTGGTGGATAGAACTACATCTTGATAATTGTTTGTTTTTAATGGTCTCATTTTTCTCTAAAATCTCTCCCCTTTTCCTTAAATTTTTATAATTTTTCCTGTTATACACTCAAATTTTCAGTATTTACAAAATTTAATCTATGTTTCTGAACATTTCTCTATTTTCACAAGCATTTCTCCTATTTTTATCTAAAATTTCCCCTATTTCTTACTTAAATTTTTATAATTTTTATAGTTTAACACTGAAATTTTCACTATTTCTCTCCAAAACTTCCTCTCTGTTTTGGAACATTTCTCCATATTTTCCCAAGCATTTCTCCTATTTTTCTCTAAAATATCTTCTATTTTTTTATTAAATTGTCATAATTTTTCTAGTTTTAATCTTAAATTTTCACTATTTTTCTCTAAAACTTCCTGTATGTATCTGAACATTTCTCCCTATTTACCAAAGCAGTTCTCTTAATTTTCTCTAAAATCTCTCCTTTTTTCCTTGAATTTTCATCAATTTTCCTTTTTTACACTAAAGTTTTCACTATATTTCTCTAAAACTTCCTCTAAGTTTCTGAACATTTTTCCCTATTTTCGGAAGCATTTCTCATTTTTTTCTCTAAAATATCTCCTTTTTTTTTTCCTTAAATTGTCATAATTTTTCTAGTTTTAATCTAAAATTTTCACTGTTTCTCTCTAAAAGTTCCTGTATGTTTCTGAATATTTCTCCCTATTTTCCAAAGCAGTTCTCTTATTTTTCTTTAAAATCTCTCCTTTTTTTCCTTAAAATTTCATAAATTTTCCTTTTTTACACTAAAGTTGTCACTATATTTCTCTAAAAGTTCCTGTATGTTTCTGAACATTTCCCCTATTTTCCTTCTATAATTTTTCTTGTTTTAAATGTTCACTATTTCTCGACAAAACTTAATCTATGTTTCTGAACATTTCTCCCTATTTTTTCAAGCATTTCTCGTATTTTTCAATAAAATCTATTTTTTACTTAAATTTTCATAATTTTTCCAGTTTTACACGAAAATTTTTAATATTTCTCTCCTATCATTCCTCTATGTTTTGGAACATTTCTCCCTATTTTCCCAAGCATTTCTCCTAATTTTCTCTGAAATCTCTCCTATTTTTTTCCTTAAATTATCATAATTTTTCCAGTTTAACTCTAAAATTTCCACTATTTCTCTCCAAAACTTCCTCTATGTTTCTGAACATTTCTCCCTATTTTCCCAAGCATTTCTCCTATTTTTCTCTAAAATCTCTCCTTTTTTCCTTAAATTTTCATCAATTTTCCTTTTTTACACTAAAGTTTTCACTATATTTCTCTAAAACTTCCTCTAAGTTTCTGAACATTTTTCCCTATTTTCGGAAGCATTTCTCATTTTTTTCTCTACAATATCTCCTTTTTTCCTTAAATTTTTATAATTTTTCCTGTTTTAGACTAAATTGTTCACTTTTTCTCGACAAAACTTCCTCTATGTTTCTGAACATTGCTCACTATTTTCCCAAGCATTTCTCTTATTTTTCTCTAAAATCTCACCTTTTTTCCTTCAATTTTTATAATTTTTCTAGTTTAACTTTAAAATTTCCACTATTTCTCTCCAAAACTTCCTCTATGTTTCTGAACATTTCTCCCTATTTTCCCAAGCATTTCTCCTATTTTTCTCTAAAATCTCTCCTTTTTTCCTTAAATTTTCATCAATTTTCCTTTTTTACACTAAAGTTTTCACTATATTTCTCTAAAACTTCCTCTAAGTTTCTGAACATTTTTCCCTATTTTCGGAAGCATTTCTCATTTTTTTCTTTACAATATCTCCTTTTTTCCTTAAATTTTTATAATTTTTCCTGTTTTAGACTAAAATGTTCACTTTTTCTCGACAAAACTTCCTCTATGTTTCTGAACATTTCTCCCTATTTTCCCAAGCATTTCTCCTATTTTTCTCTAAAATTTCTCCTATTTCATTCTTAAATTTTTATAATTTTTATAGTTTTACACTGAAATTTTCACTTCTCTCCAAAACTTCCTCTAAGTTTCTGAACATTTCTCCCTATTTTCCCAAGCATTTCTCCTATTTTTCTCTAAAATCTCTCCTTTTTTCCTTAAATTTTTATCAATTTTCCTTTTTTACACTAAAGTTTCCACTATTTCTCTCCGAAACTTCCTCTCTGTTTTGGAACATTTCTCCATATTTTCCCAAGCATTTCTCCTATTTTTCTCTAAAATATCTCCTATTTTTTATTGAATTGTCATAATTTTTCCAGTTTTAATCTAAAAGTTTCACTATTTCTCTCTAAAAGTTCCTGTATGTTTCTGAACATTTCTCCCTATTTTCAAAAGCATTTCTCATATTTTTCTCTAAAATGTCTCCTTTTTTCCTTAAATTTTTATAATTTTTCCTGTTTTACACTAAAATGTTCACTATTTCTTGAAAAAACTTCCTCTATCTGAACATTTCTCCCTATTTTTCCAAGCATTTCTCCTTAAATTTTCATAATTTTTCCAGTTTTACACTAAAATTTTCAATATTTCTCTATTCTACTTCCTCTATGTTTTGTAACATTTCTCACTATTTTCCCTAGCATTTCTCCTATTTTTCTCTAAAATCTATCCTTTTTTAAATATTTATAATTTTTCGTTTACACAAATTTCCACTATTTCTCCAAAACTTCATCTGGGTTTTGGAACATTTCTCCCTACTTTCCAAAGTTCTCCTATTTTTCTCTAAAATCTCTCCTTTTTTCCTTAAATTTTTATAATTTTTATAATTTTCATAAATTTTCCTTTTTTACACTAAAGTCTTCAACATTTTTCTCTAAAACTTCCTGTATGTTTCTGAACGAGTCTCCCTATTTTCCGAAGCATTTCTCATTTTTTTCTCTAAAATGTCTCCTATTTTTTCCTTAAATTTTCATAATTTTTCCATTTTAACACTAAAATTTCCACTATTTCTCTCCAAAACTTCCTCTGGGTTTTGGAACATTTCTCCCTACTTTCCAAAGCGGTTCTCCTATTTTTCTCTAAAATCTCACCTTTTTTCCTTAAACTTTTATAATTTTTCCTGTTATACACTCAAATTTTCGCTATTTCTCTACAAAACTTCCTCTATGTTTCTGAAAATTTCTCCCTATTTTTCCAAGCATTTCTCCTATTTTTCTCTAAAATATCTATAGTTTCACTTATGATTATAGGTTCTTTTAATCAAAATAAAATGTTTCTGATAAATGAAGTATTTATCTCATGCCATACCTTTATTTAATGGATTTAATTAATTACAGAAAAATATATTCTACATGAATTAATGCATATTATTAATAATGCATAATTAATTAATAATGCATGATTAATGTATATCACTAATTATTACTTTTAATTTTTACACTTTTAAGGTCTGTTCTTTCTTCAATTCTCGGATATAATTAAAAGCAAATACACGTTCGTTACTTTGCTCCGAAATTTTATGAAAAAAGACTGCGTTCAAAATTTCACTCAAGCCTACAATTCTAATGATAAAATTATTCCATGATAGATATTCCAAAATTCATTCATCTAGCAAGATTAATTTTGATTTATAATGTTCGTAATCAAACGACAATAGACAAACTTCCATTTGGCCGATTCCATTCAACATTTGATAAAGACCTAGCAATTTGATTCAAAGATTACATACCAAATTTCATCTGGCTAACTTTTTTTGTTCCTGCTTTATCGTGTTTTCAAATAGGCGGAGTACTTAGATCAAATGGAAATTTATACGTAGATATTTCATATGAATTTACAATAAGTGCTTATTTTATTAAATAATTATTAGTTTATTCACAATTATTTAAAAATTGCAAAATAAAATAAGTTGTACAAATATGCATTATGAAATGGTGAAGTATTAACAGCATCTTCCAAATTACATCTTAGTTGTTAATGTAACAGCCGCTGCTAATTCATGAAATAAAAATCATGCACGCCACCCTATTTTCCAAAGCAGTTCTCTTATTTTTCTTTAAAATCTCTCCTTTTTTCCTTAAATTTTCATAAATTTTAATTTTTTACACTAAAGTTTTCACCATTTTTCTCTAAAACTTCCTGTATGTTTCTGAACATGTCTCCCTATTTTCCGAAGCATTTCCCATTTTTTTCTCTAAAATGTCTCCTTTTTTCCATAAATTTTTATAATTTATTTGGTTTTACTCTAAACTGTTCACTATTTCTCGACAAAACTTCCTCTATGTTTCTGAGCATTTCTCCCTATCTTTTGAAGCATTTCTCGTATTTTTCTCTAAAATCGCTCCTATTTTTTCCTTAAATTTTCATAATTTTTCCATTTTAACACTAAAATTTCCAATATTTCTCTCCAAAACTTCCTCTGGGTTTTGGAACATTTCTCCCTACTTTCCAAAGCGGTTCTATTATCTTTTCTCTAAAACCTCTTATAATTAATCTATGTTTTGAAACATTTCTCCCTATTTTATCAAGCATTTCTCCTATTTTTCTCTAAAATCTCTTAATCTCTAAAATCCTTAAATTTTTATAATTTTTCCTGTTATACACTCAAATTTTCGCTATTTCTCTACAAAACTTCCTCTATGTTTCTGAAAATTTCTCCCTATTTTTCCAAGCATTTCTCCTATTTTTCTCTAAAATATATTATATTTTTTAATTGAATTTTCATAATTTTTCCATTTTAACACTAAAATTTCCACTATTTCTCTCCAAAACTTCCTCTGGGTTTTGGAACATTTCTCCCTACTTTCCAAAGCGGTTCTCCTATTTTTCTCTAAAATATCTATTTTTTATTGAATTGTCATAATTTTTCTAGTTTTAATCTAAAATTTTCACTATTTCTCTCTAAAAGTTCCTGTATGTTTCTGCACATTTCTCCCTATTTTCCAAAGCAGTTCTCTTATTTTTCTTTAAAATCTTTCCTTTTTTCCATAAAATTTCATAAATTTTCCTTTTTTACACTAAAGTTTTCACTATTTTTCTCTAAAATTTAATGTATGTTTCTAAACATTTCTCCCTATTTTCCAAAGCATTTCTCATAATTTTCTCTAAAATGTCTCCTTTTTCCTTAAATTTTTATAAATTTTTCTGTTTTACACTAAAATGTTATGTTAAATGTTAAAAACTTCCTCTATGCTTCTGAACATTTCTCCCTATTTTTGCAAGCATTTGTCCATAAATTTTCATAATTTTTCCAGTTTTACACTAACATTTTCAATATTTTTTTCTCGTCTACTTCCTCTATGTTTTGGAACATTTCTCACTATTTTCCCTAGCATTTCTATTTTTCTCTAAAATCTATCCTTTTGCCCTAAAATTTTTATAATTTTTCCTGTTATACACTCAAATGTTCACTATTTCTCTACAAAACCTCTATGTTTCTGAAAATTTCTCCCTATTTTTCCAAGCATTTTTCCTATTTTTCTCTAAAATATCTCCTATTTTTTAATTAAATATTTAAAATTTTTCCAGTTTTTCACTAAAATTTTCATTATTTCTCTCCAAAACTTCCTCTCTGTTTTGGAACATTTCTCCATATTTTCACAAACATTTCTCCTATTTTTCTCTAACATATCTCCTATTTTTTATTGAATTGTCATAATTTTATTTTAGTTTTAATCTAAAATTTTCACTATTTCTCTCTAAAAGTTCCTGTATGTTTCTGTACATTTCTCCCTATTTTCCAAAGCAGTTCTCTTATTTTTCTCTAAAATGTCTCCTTTTTTCCTTAAATTTTTATAATTTTTCCTGTTTTACACTAAAATGTTCACTATTTCTTGACAAAACTTCCTCTATGTTTCTGAACATTTCTCGCTATTTTTTCAAGCATTTCTCGTATTTTTCTCTAAAATCTCTCCTATTTTTTCTTTACATTTTAATAATTTTTCCAGTTTTACAAAAAAAAATTCAATATTTCTCTCCTATAATTCCTCTATGTTTCTGAACATTTCTCCCTATTTTCCAAAGCATTTCTCATATTTTTCTCTAAAATGTCTCCTTTTTTCCTTAAATTTTTATAATTTTTCTTGTTTTACACTAAACTGTTCACTATTTCTTGACAAAACTTCCTCTATGTTTCTGAACATTTCTCCCTATTTTTCCAAACATTCCTCCTTAAATTTTCATAATTTTTCCAGTTTTACAATAAAATTTTCAATATTTCTCTCGTCTACTTCCTCTATGTTTTGGAACATTTCTCACTATTTTCCCTAGCATTTCTCCTATTTTTCTCTAAAATCTATCCTTTTTTTAAATATTTATAATTTTTCGTTTACACAAATTTCCACTATTTCTCCAAAACTTCCTCTGGGTTTTGGAACATTTCTCCCTATTTTCCAAAGTTCTCCTATTTTTCTCTAAAATCTTTTTTCCTTAAATTTTTATAATTTTTCCTGTTATACACTCAAATGTTCACTATTTCTCTACAAAACCTCTATGTTTCTGAAAATTTCTCCTATTTTTCCAAGCATTTTTCCTATTTTTCTCTAAAATATCTCCTATTTTTTAAATTAAATATTTAAAATTTTTCCAGTTTTACACTAAAATTTTCATTATTTCTCTCCAAAACTTCCTCTCTGTTTTGGAACATTTCTCCATATTTTCACAAACATTTCTCCTATTTTTCTCTAACATATCTCCTATTTTTTATTAAATTGTCATAATTTTTCTAGTTTTAATCTAAAATTTTTACTATTTCTCTCTAAAAGTTCCTGTATGTTTCTGAAAATTTCTCCCTATTTTCCAAAGCAGTTCTCTTATTTTTCTTGAAAATCTCTCCTTTTTTTCCTTAAAATTTCATAAATTTTCCTTTTTTACACTAAAGTTTTCACTATTTTAGACTGAAATTTAATGTATGTTTCTAAACATTTCTCCCTATTTTCCAAAGCATTTCTCATTTTTTTCTCTAAAATTTCTCCTTTTTTCCTTAAATTTTTATAATTTTTCCTGTTTTACACTAAAATGTTCACTATTTCTTGACAAAACTTCCTCTATGTTTCTGAACATTTCTCCCTATTTTTTCAAGCATTTCTCGTATTTTTCTCTAAAATATCTCCTATTTTTTCTTTACATTTTAATAATTTTTCCAGTTTTACACAAAAATTTTCAATATTTCTCTCCTATAATTCCTCTATGTTTCTGAACAATTCTCCCTATTTTCCAAAGCAGTTCTCTTATTTTTCTTTAAAATCTCTCCTTTTTTCCTTAAATTTTTATAAATTTTCCTTTTTTACACTAAAGTTTTCACCATTTTTCTCTAAAACTTCCTGTATGTTTCTGAACGAGTCTCCCTATTTTCCGAAGCATTTCTGATTTTTTTCTCTAAAATGTCTAATTTTTTTTCTTAAATTTTTATAATTTATCCGGTTTTACACTAAACTGTTCACTATTTCTCGACAAAACTTCCTCTATGTTTCTGAGCATTTCTCCCTATCTTTTGAAGCATTTCTCGTATTTTTCTCCAAAATTTCTCCTATTTTTTCTTTAAATTTTCATAATTTTTCCAGTTTTACACAAAAATTTTCAATATTTCTCTCCTATAATTAATCTATGTTTTGAAACATTTCTCCCTATTTTCCCAAGCATTTCTCCTATTTTTCTCTAAAATCTCTAATTTTTTCCTTAAATATTTATAATTTTTCAAGTTTTACACAAAATTTTTTACTATTTCTCTACAAAACTTCCTCTATGTTTCTGAACATTTCTCCCTATTTTACCAAGCATTTCTCCTATTTTTCTCTAAAATCGCTCCTATTTTTTCCTTAAATTTTCATAATTTTTCCATTTTAACACTAAAATTTCCACTATTTCTCTCCAAAACTTCCTCTGGGTTTTGGAACATTTTTCCCTACTTTCCAAAGCGGTTCTCCTATTTTTCTCTAAAATCTCACCTTTTTTCCTTAAATTTTTATAATTTTTCTTGTTATACACTCAAATTTTCGCTATTTCTCTACAAAACTTCCTCTATGTTTCTGAAAATTAATCAATGTATAAGAGTTAATATCTAGTTAAAACAACACAACATTCCAACACGCCTTGAGGACCACTTTAAATTAATTTTCTAATTTGAAAATATCCATAATTAATTTCCATATGCATGACCAACGCATGAAATTTATCCTTACTTGCTCAGTAATTTAAAGTCTTAACCCAAACCTTAAGATAGTTTCACTTATGATTATAGGTTCTTTTAATCAAAATAAAATGTTTCTGATAAATGAAGTATTTATCTCATGCCATACCTTTATTTAATGGATTTAATTAATTACAAAAAAATATATTCTACATGAATTAATGCATATTATTAATAATGCATAATTAATTAATAATGCATGATTAATGTATATCACTAATTATTACTTTTAATTTTTACACTTTTAAGGTCTGTTCTTTCTTCAATTCTCGGATATAATTAAAAGCAAATACACGTTCCTTACTTTGCTCCGAAATTTAATGAAAAAAGACTGCGTTCAAAATTTCACTCAGGCCTACAATTCTAATGATAAAATTATTCCATGATAGATATTCCAAAATTCATTCATCTAGCAAGATTAATTTTGATTTATAATGTTCGTAATCAAACGACAATAGACAAACTTCCATTTGGCCGATTCCATTCAACATTTGATAAAGACCTAGCAATTTGATTCAAAGATTACATACCAAATTTCATCTGGCTAACTTTTTTTGTTCCTGCTTTATTGTGTTTTCAAATAGGCGGAGTACTTAGATCAAATGGAAATTTATACGTAGATATTTCATATGAATTTACAATAAGTACTTATTTTATTAAATAATTATTAGTTTATTCACAATTATTTAAAAATTGCAAAATAAAATAAGTTGTACAAACATGAATTATGAAATGGTGAAGTATTAAAAGCATCTTCCAAATTACATCTTAGTTGTTAATGTAACAGCCGCTGCTAATTCATGAAATAAAAATCATGCACGCCTCCCTACTTTCCAAAGAGGTTCTATTATTTTTCTCTAAAATCTCACCTTTTTTCCTTAAATTTTTATAATTTTTCCTGTTATACACTCAAATGTTCACTATTTCTCTACAAAACCTCTATGTTTCTGAAAATTTCTCCCTATTTTTCCAAGCATTTTTCCTATTTTTCTCTAAAATATCTATTTTTTAATTAATTTAAAATTCTTCCAGTATTTCACTAAAATTTTCATTATTTCTCTCCAAAACTTGCTCTCTGTTTTGGAACATTTCTCCATATTTTCACAAACATTTCTCCTATTTTTCTCTATCTCCTATTTTTTATTGAATTGTCATAATTTTTTCAGTTTTAATCTAAAATTTTCACTATTTCTCTCTAAAAGTTCCTGTATGTTTCTGTACATTTCTCCCTATTTTCCAAAGCAGTTCTCTTATTTCTCTAAAATGTCTCCTTTTTTCCTTAAATTTTTATAATTTTTCCTGTTTTACACTAAAATGTTCACTATTTCTTGACAAAACTTCCTCTATGTTTCTGAACATTTCTCGCTATTCAAGCATTTCTCGTATTTTTCTCTAAAATTTCTCCTATTTTTTCTTTACATTTTAATTTTTCCAGTTTTACAAAAAAAATTTCAATATTTCTCTCCTATAATTCCTCTATGTTTCTGAACATTTCTCCCTATTTTCCAAAGCATTTCTTATATTTTTCTCTAAAATGTCTCCTTTTTTCCTTAAATTTTTATAATTTTTCCTGTTTTACACTAAACTGTTCACTATTTCTTGACAAAACTTCCTATATGTTTCTGAACATTTCTCCCTATTTTTCGAAGCATTCCTCCTTAAATTTTCATAATTTTTCCAGTTTTACACTAAAATTTTCAATATTTCTCTCGTCTACTTCCTCTATGTTTTGGAACATTTCTCACTATTTTCCCTAGCATTTCTCCTATTTTTCTCTAAAATCTATCCTTTTTTTTAAATATTTATAATTTTTCGTTTACACTTAAATTTCCACTATTTCTCCAAAACTTCCTCTGGGTTTTGGAACATTTCTCCCTACTTTCCAAAGCAGTTCTCCTATTTTTCTCTAAAATCTCTCCTTTTTTCCTTAAATTTTTTTCTGAAAATTTCTCCCTATTTTTCCAAGCATTTTTCCTATTTTTCTCTAAAATATCTCCTAGTTTTTAATTAAATATTTAAAATTTTTCCAGTTTTACACTAAAATTTTCATTATTTCTCTCCAAAACTTCCTCTCTGAATTGGAACATTTCTCCATATTTTCACAAACATTTCTCCTATTTTTCTCTAACATATCTCCTATTTTTTATTAAATTTTCATAATTTTTCTAGTTTTAATCTAAAATTTTTACTATTTATCTCTAAAAGTTCCTGTATGTTTCTGAAAATTTCTCCCTATTTTCCAAAGCAGTTCTCTTATTTTTCTTGAAAATCTCTCCTTTTTTTCCTTAAAATTTCATAAATTTTCCTTTTTTACACTAAAGTTTTCACTATTTTTCTCTAAAATTTAATGTATGTTTCTAAACATTTCTCCCTATTTTCCAAAGCATTTATCATTTTTTTCTCCAAAATGTCTCCTTTTTTCCTTAAATTTTTATAATTTTTCCTGTTTTACACTAAAATGTTCACTATTTCTTGACAAAACTTCCTCTATGTTTCTGAACATTTCTCGCTATTTTTTCAAGTATTTCTCGTATTTTTCTCTAAAATCTCTCCTATTTTTTCTTTACATTTTAATAATTTTTCCAGTTTTACAAAAAAATTTTCAATATTTCTCTCCTATAATTCCTCTATGTTTCTGAACAATTCTCCCTAGTTTCCAAAGCAGTTCTCTTATTTTTCTTTAAAATCTCTCCTTTTTTCCCTAAATTTTCATAAATTTTCCTTTTTTACACTAAAGTTTTTACCATTTTTCTCTCAAACTTCCTGTATGTTTCTGAACGAGTCTCCCTATTTTCCGAAGCATTTCTCATTTTTTTCTCTAAAATGTCTCCTTTTTTTCCTTAAATTTTTATAATTTATCCGGTTTTACACTAAACTGTTCACTATTTTTCGACAAAACTTCCTCTATGTTTCTGAGCATTTCTCCCTATCTATTGAAGCATTTCTCGTATTTTTCACCAAAATTTCTCCTATTTTTTCTTTAAATTTTCATAATTTTTCGTTTTACACAAAAATTTTCAATATTTCTCTCCTATAATTAATCTATGTTTTGAAACATTTCTCCCTACTTTCCAAAGGGGTTCTCCTATTTTTCTCTAAAATGTCACCTTTTTTCCTTAAATTTTTATAATTTTTCCTGTTGTACACTCAAATTTTCGCTATTTCTCTACAAAACTTCCTTTATGTTTCTGAAAATTTCTCCCTATTTTACCAAGCATTTCTCCTATTTTTCTCTAAAATCGCTCCTATTTTTTCCTTAAATTTTCATAATTTTTCCATTTTAACACTAAAATTTCCACTATTTCTCTCCAAAACTTCCTCTGGGTTTTGGAACATTTTTCCCTACTTTCCAAAGCGGTTCTCCTATTTTTCTCTAAAATCTCACCTTTTTTCCTTAAATTTTTATAATTTTTCTTGTTATACACTCAAATTTTCGCTATTTCTCTACAAAACTTCCTCTATGTTTCTGAAAATTAATCAATGTATAAGAGTTAATATCTAGTTAAAACAACACAACATTCCAACACGCCTTGAGGACCACTTTAAATTAATTTTCTAATTTGAAAATATCCATAATTAATTTCCATATGCATGACCAACGCATGAAATTTATCCTTACTTGCTCAGTAATTTAAAGTCTTAACCCAAACCTTAAGATAGTTTCACTTATGATTATAGGTTCTTTTAATCAAAATAAAATGTTTCTGATAAATGAAGTATTTATCTCATGCCATACCTTTATTTAATGGATTTAATTAATTACAAAAAAATATATTCTACATGAATTAATGCATATTATTAATAATGCATAATTAATTAATAATGCATGATTAATGTATATCACTAATTATTACTTTTAATTTTTACACTTTTAAGGTCTGTTCTTTCTTCAATTCTCGGATATAATTAAAAGCAAATACACGTTCCTTACTTTGCTCCGAAATTTAATGAAAAAAGACTGCGTTCAAAATTTCACTCAGGCCTACAATTCTAATGATAAAATTATTCCATGATAGATATTCCAAAATTCATTCATCTAGCAAGATTAATTTTGATTTATAATGTTCGTAATCAAACGACAATAGACAAACTTCCATTTGGCCGATTCCATTCAACATTTGATAAAGACCTAGCAATTTGATTCAAAGATTACATACCAAATTTCATCTGGCTAACTTTTTTTGTTCCTGCTTTATTGTGTTTTCAAATAGGCGGAGTACTTAGATCAAATGGAAATTTATACGTAGATATTTCATATGAATTTACAATAAGTACTTATTTTATTAAATAATTATTAGTTTATTCACAATTATTTAAAAATTGCAAAATAAAATAAGTTGTACAAACATGAATTATGAAATGGTGAAGTATTAAAAGCATCTTCCAAATTACATCTTAGTTGTTAATGTAACAGCCGCTGCTAATTCATGAAATAAAAATCATGCACGCCTCCCTATTTTCCAAAGCAGTTCTCTTATTTTTCTTTAAAATCTCTCCTTTTTTCCTTAAATTTTCATAAATTTTAATTTTTTACACTAAAGTTTTCACCATTTTTCTCTAAAACTTCCTGTATGTTTCTGAACATGTCTCCCTATTTTCCGAAGCATTTCCCATTTTTTTCTCTAAAATGTCTCCTTTTTTCCTTAAATTTTTATAATTTATTTGGTTTTACTCTAAACTGTTCACTATTTCTCGACAAAACTTCCTCTATGTTTCTGAGCATTTCTCCCTATCTTTTGAAGCATTTCTCGTATTTTTCTCTAAAATCGCTCCTATTTTTTCCTTAAATTTTCATAATTTTTCCATTTTAACACTAAAATTTCCACTATTTCTCTCCAAAACTTCCTCTGGGTTTTGGAACATTTCTCCCTACTTTCCAAAGCGGTTCTCCTATTTTTCTCTAAAATATCTATTTTTTATTGAATTGTCATAATTTTTCTAGTTTTAATCTAAAAATTTCACTATTTCTCTCTAAAAGTTCCTGTATGTTTCTGCACATTTCTCCCTATTTTCCAAAGCAGTTCTCTTATTTTTCTTTAAAATCTTTCCTTTTTTCCATAAAATTTCATAAATTTTCCTTTTTTACACTAAAGTTTTCACTATTTTTCTCTAAAATTTAATGTATGTTTCTAAACATTTCTCCCTATTTTCCAAAGCATTTCTCATATTTTTCTCTAAAATGTCTCCTTTTTTCCTTAAATTTTTATAATTTTTCCTGTTTTACACTAAAATGTTCAATATTTCTTGACAAAACTTCCTCTATGCTTCTGAACATTTCTCCCTATTTTTGCAAGCATTTGTCCTTAAATTTTCATAATTTTTCCAGTTTTACACTAAAATTTACAATATTTTTTCTCGTCTACTTCCTCTATGTTTTGGAACATTTCTCACTATTTTCCCTAGCATTTCTCCTATTTTTCTCTAAAATCTTTTTTCCTTAAATTTTTATAATTTTTCCTGTTATACACTCAAATGTTCACTATTTCTCTACAAAACCTCTATGTTTCTGAAAATTTCTCCCTATTTTTCCAAGCATTTTTCCTATTTTTCTCTAAAATATCTATTTTTTAATTAATTTAAAATTCTTCCAGTATTTCACTAAAATTTTCATTATTTCTCTCCAAAACTTGCTCTCTGTTTTGGAACATTTCTCCATATTTTCACAAACATTTCTCCTATTTTTCTCTATCTCCTATTTTTTATTGAATTGTCATAATTTTTTCAGTTTTAATCTAAAATTTTCACTATTTCTCTCTAAAAGTTCCTGTATGTTTCTGTACATTTCTCCCTATTTTCCAAAGCAGTTCTCTTATTTCTCTAAAATGTCTCCTTTTTTCCTTAAATTTTTATAATTTTTCCTGTTTTACACTAAAATGTTCACTATTTCTTGACAAAACTTCCTCTATGTTTCTGAACATTTCTCGCTATTCAAGCATTTCTCGTATTTTTCTCTAAAATTTCTCCTATTTTTTCTTTACATTTTAATTTTTCCAGTTTTACAAAAAAAATTTCAATATTTCTCTCCTATAATTCCTCTATGTTTCTGAACATTTCTCCCTATTTTCCAAAGCATTTCTTATATTTTTCTCTAAAATGTCTCCTTTTTTCCTTAAATTTTTATAATTTTTCCTGTTTTACACTAAACTGTTCACTATTTCTTGACAAAACTTCCTATATGTTTCTGAACATTTCTCCCTATTTTTCGAAGCATTCCTCCTTAAATTTTCATAATTTTTCCAGTTTTACACTAAAATTTTCAATATTTCTCTCGTCTACTTCCTCTATGTTTTGGAACATTTCTCACTATTTTCCCTAGCATTTCTCCTATTTTTCTCTAAAATCTATCCTTTTTTTTAAATATTTATAATTTTTCGTTTACACTTAAATTTCCACTATTTCTCCAAAACTTCCTCTGGGTTTTGGAACATTTCTCCCTACTTTCCAAAGCAGTTCTCCTATTTTTCTCTAAAATCTCTCCTTTTTTCCTTAAATTTTTTTCTGAAAATTTCTCCCTATTTTTCCAAGCATTTTTCCTATTTTTCTCTAAAATATCTCCTAGTTTTTAATTAAATATTTAAAATTTTTCCAGTTTTACACTAAAATTTTCATTATTTCTCTCCAAAACTTCCTCTCTGAATTGGAACATTTCTCCATATTTTCACAAACATTTCTCCTATTTTTCTCTAACATATCTCCTATTTTTTATTAAATTTTCATAATTTTTCTAGTTTTAATCTAAAATTTTTACTATTTATCTCTAAAAGTTCCTGTATGTTTCTGAAAATTTCTCCCTATTTTCCAAAGCAGTTCTCTTATTTTTCTTGAAAATCTCTCCTTTTTTTCCTTAAAATTTCATAAATTTTCCTTTTTTACACTAAAGTTTTCACTATTTTTCTCTAAAATTTAATGTATGTTTCTAAACATTTCTCCCTATTTTCCAAAGCATTTATCATTTTTTTCTCCAAAATGTCTCCTTTTTTCCTTAAATTTTTATAATTTTTCCTGTTTTACACTAAAATGTTCACTATTTCTTGACAAAACTTCCTCTATGTTTCTGAACATTTCTCGCTATTTTTTCAAGTATTTCTCGTATTTTTCTCTAAAATCTCTCCTATTTTTTCTTTACATTTTCATAATTTTTCGTTTTACACAAAAATTTTCAATATTTCTCTCCTATAATTAATCTATGTTTTGAAACATTTCTCCCTACTTTCCAAAGGGGTTCTCCTATTTTTCTCTAAAATGTCACCTTTTTTCCTTAAATTTTTATAATTTTTCCTGTTGTACACTCAAATTTTCGCTATTTCTCTACAAAACTTCCTCTATGTTTCTGAAAATTTCTCCCTATTTTTCCAAGCATTTCTCCTATTTTTCTCTAAAATATCTCCTATTTTTTAATTGAGTTTTTATAATTTTTCCAGTTTTACACTAAAATTTTCATTATTTCTCTCCGAAACTTCCTCTCTGTTTTGGAACATTTCTCCATATTTTCAAAAGCATTTCTCCTATTATTCTCTAAAATATCTATTATTTATTGAATTGCCATAATTTTTCTAGTTTTAATCTAAAATTTTCACTATTTGTTTCTAAAAGTTCCTGTATGTTTCTGCACATTTCTCCCTATTTTCCAAAGCAGTTCTCTTATTTTTCTCTAAAATATCTCCTTTTTTTTAATTGAATTTTCATAATTTGTCCAGTTTTACACTAAAATGTTCACTATTTCTTGACACTTCCTCTATGTTTCTGAACATTTCTCCCTATTTTTCCAAGCATTTCTTCTTAAATTTTCATAATTTTTCCAGTTTTACACTAAAATTTTCAATATTTCTCTCGTCTACTTCCTCTATGTTTTGGAACATTTCTCACTATTTTAACTAGCATTTTTCCTATTTTTCTCTAAAATCTATCCTTTTTTGAATATTTATAATTTTTCGTTTTACGCTTAAATTTCCACTATTTCTCTCCAACACTTCCTCTGGGTTTTGGAACATTTCTCCCTATTTTTCCAAGCATTTCTCCTATTTTTCTCTAAAATATCTCCTATTTTTTAATTGCATTTTTATAATTTTTTTACTTTTACACTAAAATTTTCATTATTTCTCTCGGAAACTTCCTCTCTGTTTTGGAATATTTCTCCATATTTTCCCAAGCATTTCTTCTATTTTTCTCTAAAATATCTATTTTTTATTGAATTGTCATAATTTTTCTAGTTTTAATCTAAAATTTTCACTATTTCTCTCTAAAATTTCCTGTATGTTTCTGAAAATTTCTCCGTATTTTCCAAAGCAGTTCTCTTATTTTTCTTTAAAATCTCTCCTTTTTTCCTTAAAATTTCATAAATTTTCCTTTTTTACACTAAAGTTTTCGCTATTTTTCTCTAAAATTTAATGTATGTTTCTAAACATTTCTCCCTTTTTTAAAAAGCATTTCTCATTTTTTTTCTCTAAAATGTCTCCTTTTTTCCTTAAATTTTTATAATTTTTCCTGTTTTACACTAAAATGTTCACTATTTCTTGACAAAACTTCCTCTATGTTTCTAAACATTTCTCGCTATTTTTCAAGCATTTCTTGAATTTTTCTCTCAAATCTCTCCTATTTTTTGTTTACATTTTAATAATTTTTCCAGTTTTACACAAAAATTTTCAATATTTCTCTCCTTTAATTCCTCTATGTTTCTGAACAATTCTCCCGTTTCCAAAGCAGTTCTCTTATTTTTCTTTAAAATCTCTCCTTTTTTCCTTAAATTTTCATAAATTTTCCTTTTTTACACTAAAGTCTTCAACATTTTTCTCTAAAACTTCCTGTATGTTTCTGAACGAGTCTCCCTATTTTCCGAAGCATTTCTCATTTTTTTCTCTAAAATGTCTCCTATTTTTTCCTTAAATTTTCATAATTTTTCCATTTTAACACTAAAATTTCCACTATTTCTCTCCAAAACTTCCTCTGGGTTTTGGAACATTTCTCCCTACTTTCCAAAGCGGTTCTCCTATTTTTCTCTAAAATATCTATTTTTTATTGAATTGTCATAATTTTTCTAGTTTTAATCTAAAATTTTCACTATTTCTCTCTAAAAGTTCCTGTATGTTTCTGCACATTTCTCCCTATTTTCCAAAGCAGTTCTCTTATTTTTCTTTAAAATCTTTCCTTTTTTCCATAAAATTTCATAAATTTTCCTTTTTTACACTAAAGTTTTCACTATTTTTCTCTAAGATTTAATGTATGTTTCTAAACATTTCTCTCTATTTTCCAAAGCATTTCTCATATTTTTCTCTAAAATGTCTCCTTTTTTCCTTAAATTTTTATAATTTTTCCTGTTTTACACTAAAATGTTCAATATTTCTTGACAAAACTTCCTCTATGCTTCTGAACATTTCTCCCTATTTTTGCAAGCATTTGTCCTTAAATTTTCATAATTTTTCCAGTTTTACACTAAAATTTACAATATTTTTTCTCGTCTACTTCCTCTATGTTTTGGAACATTTCTCACTATTTTCCCTAGCATTTCTCCTATTTTTCTCTAAAATCTTTTTTCCTTAAATTTTTATAATTTTTCCTGTTATACACTCAAATGTTCACTATTTCTCTACAAAACCTCTATGTTTCTGAAAATTTCTCCCTATTTTTCCAAGCATTTTTCCTATTTTTCTCTAAAATATCTATTTTTTAATTAATTTAAAATTCTTCCAGTATTTCACTAAAATTTTCATTATTTCTCTCCAAAACTTGCTCTCTGTTTTGGAACATTTCTCCATATTTTCACAAACATTTCTCCTATTTTTCTCTATCTCCTATTTTTTATTGAATTGTCATAATTTTTTCAGTTTTAATCTAAAATTTTCACTATTTCTCTCTAAAAGTTCCTGTATGTTTCTGTACATTTCTCCCTATTTTCCAAAGCAGTTCTCTTATTTCTCTAAAATGTCTCCTTTTTTCCTTAAATTTTTATAATTTTTCCTGTTTTACACTAAAATGTTCACTATTTCTTGACAAAACTTCCTCTATGTTTCTGAACATTTCTCGCTATTCAAGTATTTCTCGTATTTTTCTCTAAAATTTCTCCTATTTTTTCTTTACATTTTAATTTTTCCAGTTTTACAAAAAAAATTTCAATATTTCTCTCCTATAATTCCTCTATGTTTCTGAACATTTCTCCCTATTTTCCAAAGCATTTCTTATATTTTTCTCTAAAATGTCTCCTTTTTTCCTTAAATTTTTATAATTTTTCCTGTTTTACACTAAACTGTTCACTATTTCTTGACAAAACTTCCTATATGTTTCTGAACATTTCTCCCTATTTTTCGAAGCATTCCTCCTTAAATTTTCATAATTTTTCCAGTTTTACACTAAAATTTTCAATATTTCTCTCGTCTACTTCCTCTATGTTTTGGAACATTTCTCACTATTTTCCCTAGCATTTCTCCTATTTTTCTCTAAAATCTATCCTTTTTTTTAAATATTTATAATTTTTCGTTTACACTTAAATTTCCACTATTTCTCCAAAACTTCCTCTGGGTTTTGGAACATTTCTCCCTACTTTCCAAAGCAGTTCTCCTATTTTTCTCTAAAATCTCTCCTTTTTTCCTTAAATTTTTTTCTGAAAATTTCTCCCTATTTTTCCAAGCATTTTTCCTATTTTTCTCTAAAATATCTCCTAGTTTTTAATTAAATATTTAAAATTTTTCCAGTTTTACACTAAAATTTTCATTATTTCTCTCCAAAACTTCCTCTCTGAATTGGAACATTTCTCCATTTTTCACAAACATTTCTCCTATTTTTCTCTAACATATCTCCTATTTTTTATTAAATTTTCATAATTTTTCTAGTTTTAATCTAAAATTTTTACTATTTATCTCTAAAAGTTCCTGTATGTTTCTGAAAATTTCTCCCTATTTTCCAAAGCAGTTCTCTTATTTTTCTTGAAAATCTCTCCTTTTTTTCCTTAAAATTTCATAAATTTTCCTTTTTTACACTAAAGTTTTCACTATTTTTCTCTAAAATTTAATGTATGTTTCTAAACATTTCTCCCTATTTTCCAAAGCATTTATCATTTTTTTCTCCAAAATGTCTCCTTTTTTCCTTAAATTTTTATAATTTTTCCTGTTTTACACTAAAATGTTCACTATTTCTTGACAAAACTTCCTCTATGTTTCTGAACATTTCTCGCTATTTTTTCAAGTATTTCTCGTATTTTTCTCTAAAATCTCTCCTATTTTTTCTTTACATTTTCATAATTTTTCGTTTTACACAAAAATTTTCAATATTTCTCTCCTATAATTAATCTATGTTTTGAAACATTTCTCCCTACTTTCCAAAGGGGTTCTCCTATTTTTCTCTAAAATGTCACCTTTTTTCCTTAAATTTTTATAATTTTTCCTGTTGTACACTCAAATTTTCGCTATTTCTCTACAAAACTTCCTCTATGTTTCTGAAAATTTCTCCCTATTTTTCCAAGCATTTCTCCTATTTTTCTCTAAAATATCTCCTATTTTTTAATTGAGTTTTTATAATTTTTCCAGTTTTACACTAAAATTTTCATTATTTCTCTCCGAAACTTCCTCTCTGTTTTGGAACATTTCTCCATATTTTCAAAAGCATTTCTCCTATTATTCTCTAAAATATCTATTATTTATTGAATTGCCATAATTTTTCTAGTTTAAATCTAAAATTTTCACTATTTGTTTCTAAAAGTTCCTGTATGTTTCTGCACATTTCTCCCTATTTTCCAAAGCAGTTCTCTTATTTTTCTCTAAAATATCTCCTTTTTTTTAATTGAATTTTCATAATTTGTCCAGTTTTACACTAAAATGTTCACTATTTCTTGACACTTCCTCTATGTTTCTGAACATTTCTCCCTATTTTTCCAAGCATTTCTTCTTAAATTTTCATAATTTTTCCAGTTTTACACTAAAATTTTCAATATTTCTCTCGTCTACTTCCTCTATGTTTTGGAACATTTCTCACTATTTTAACTAGCATTTTTCCTATTTTTCTCTAAAATCTATCCTTTTTTGAATATTTATAATTTTTCGTTTTACGCTTAAATTTCCACTATTTCTCTCCAACACTTCCTCTGGGTTTTGGAACATTTCTCCCTATTTTTCCAAGCATTTCTCCTATTTTTCTCTAAAATATCTCCTATTTTTTAATTGAATTTTTATAATTTTTTTACTTTTACACTAAAATTTTCATTATTTCTCTCGGAAACTTCCTCTCTGTTTTGGAATATTTCTCCATATTTTCCCAAGCATTTCTTCTATTTTTCTCTAAAATATCTATTTTTTATTGAATTGTCATAATTTTTCTAGTTTTAATCTAAAATTTTCACTATTTCTCTCTAAAATTTCCTGTATGTTTCTGAAAATTTCTCCGTATTTTCCAAAGCAGTTCTCTTATTTTTCTTTAAAATCTCTCCTTTTTTCCTTAAAATTTCATAAATTTTCCTTTTTTACACTAAAGTTTTCGCTATTTTTCTCTAAAATTTAATGTATGTTTCTAAACATTTCTCCCTTTTTTAAAAAGCATTTCTCATTTTTTTTCTCTAAAATGTCTCCTTTTTTCCTTAAATTTTTATAATTTTTCCTGTTTTACACTAAAATGTTCACTATTTCTTGACAAAACTTCCTCTATGTTTCTAAACATTTCTCGCTATTTTTCAAGCATTTCTTGAATTTTTCTCTCAAATCTCTCCTATTTTTTGTTTACATTTTAATAATTTTTCCAGTTTTACACAAAAATTTTCAATATTTCTCTCCTTTAATTCCTCTATGTTTCTGAACAATTCTCCCGTTTCCAAAGCAGTTCTCTTATTTTTCTTTAAAATCTCTCCTTTTTTCCTTAAATTTTCATAAATTTTCCTTTTTTACACTAAAGTCTTCAACATTTTTCTCTAAAACTTCCTGTATGTTTCTGAACGAGTCTCCCTATTTTCCGAAGCATTTCTCATTTTTTTCTCTAAAATGTCTCCTATTTTTTCCTTAAATTTTCATAATTTTTCCATTTTAACACTAAAATTTCCACTATTTCTCTCCAAAACTTCCTCTGGGTTTTGGAACATTTCTCCCTACTTTCCAAAGCGGTTCCCCTATTTTTCTCTAAAATATCTATTTTTTATTGAATTGTCATAATTTTTCTAGTTTTAATCTAAAATTTTCACTATTTCTCTCTAAAAGTTCCTGTATGTTTCTGCACATTTCTCCCTATTTTCCAAAGCAGTTCTCTTATTTTTCTTTAAAATCTTTCCTTTTTTCCATAAAATTTCATAAATTTTCCTTTTTTACACTAAAGTTTTCACTATTTTTCTCTAAGATTTAATGTATGTTTCTAAAAATTTCTCTCTATTTTCCAAAGCATTTCTCATATTTTTCTCTAAAATGTCTCCTTTTTTCCTTAAATTTTTATAATTTTTCCTGTTTTACACTAAAATGTTCAATATTTCTTGACAAAACTTCCTCTATGCTTCTGAACATTTCTCCCTATTTTTGCAAGCATTTGTCCTTAAATTTTCATAATTTTTCCAGTTTTACACTAAAATTTTAAATATTTTTTCTCGTCTACTTCCTCTATGTTTTGGAACATTTCTCACTATTTTCCCTAGCATTTCTCCTATTTTTCTCTAAAATCTATCCTTTTTTCCTTAAATTTTTATAATTTTTCCTGTTATACACTCAAATGTTCACTATTTCTCTACAAAACCTCTATGTTTCTGAAAATTTCTCCCTATTTTTCCAAGCATTTTCCCTATTTTTCTCTAAAATATCTCCTATTTTTTAATTAATTTAAAAATTTTCCAGTTTTACACTAAAATTTTCATTATTTCTCTCCAAAACTTCCTCTCTGTTTTGGAACATTTCTCCATATTTTCACAAACATTTCTCCTATTTTTCTCTAACATATCTCCTATTTTTTATTAAATTGTCATAATTTTTCTAGTTTTAATCTAAAATTTTTACTATTTCTCTCTAAAAGTTCCTGTATGTTTCTGAAAATTTCTCCCTATTTTCCAAAGCAGTTCTCTTATTTTTCTTGAAAATCTCTCCTTTTTTTCCTTAAATTTTCATAAATTTTCCTTTTTTACACTAAAGTTTTTACCATTTTTCTCTCAAACTTCCTGTATGTTTCTGAACGAGTCTCCCTATTTTCCGAAGCATTTCTCATTTTTTTCTCTAAAATGTCTCCTTTTTTTCCTTAAATTTTTATAATTTATCCGGTTTTACACTAAACTGTTCACTATTTTTCGACAAAACTTCCTCTATGTTTCTGAGCATTTCTCCCTATCTTTTGAAGCATTTCTCGTATTTTTCTCCAAAATTTCTCCTATTTTTTCTTTAAATTCTCATAATTTTTCGTTTTACACAAAAATTTTTAATATTTCTCTCCTATAATTAATCTATGTTTTGAAACATTTCTCCCTATTTTCCCAAGCATTTCTCCTATTTTTCTCTAAAATCTCTAATTTTTTCCTTAAATATTTATTATTTTTTAAGTTTTACACTAAATTTTTTACTATTTCTCTACAAAACTTCCTCTATGTTTCTGAACATTTCTCCCTTTTTTACCAAGCATTTCTCCTATTTTTCTCTAAAATCGCTCCTATTTTTTCTTTAAATTTTCATAATTTTTCCATTTTAACACTAAAATTTCCACTATTTCTCTCCAACACTTCCTCTGGGTTTTGGAACATTTCTCCCTACTTTCCAAAGCAGTTCTCCTATTTTTCTCTAAAATCTCTCCTTTTTTCCTTAAATTTTTATAATTTTTCCTGTTATACACTCAAATTTTCGCTATTTCTCTACAAAACTTCCTCTATGTTTCTGAAAATTTTTCCCTATTTTTCCAAGCATTTCTCCTATTTTTCTCTAAAATATCTCCTATTTTTTAATAGAGTTTTTATAATTTTTCCAGTTTTACACTAAAATTTTCATTATTTCTCTCCGAAACTTCCTCTCTGTTTTGGAACATTTCTCCATATTTTCAAAAGCATTTCTCCTATTTTTCTCTAAAATATCTATTTTTTATTGAATTGCCATAATTTTTCTAATTTTAATCTAAAATTTTCACTATTTGTTTCTAAAAGTTCCTGTATGTTTCTGCACATTTCTCCCTATTTTCCAAAGCAGTTCTCTTATTTTTCTTTAAAATCTTTCCCTTTTTCCATAAAATTTCATAAATTTTCCTTTTTTACACTAAAGTTGTCACTATATATCTCTAAAAGTTCCTGTATGTTTCTGAACATTTCCCCCTATTTTCCAAAGCAGTTCTCTTATTTTTCTCTATCTCCTTTTTTTTAATTGAATTTTCATAATTTTTCCAGTTTTACACTAAAATTTTCAATATTTCTCTCGTCTACTTCCTCTATGTTTTGGAACATTTCTCACTATTTTCCCTAGCATTTCTCCTATTTTTCTCTAAAATCTATCCTTTTTTTAAATATTTATAATTTTTCGTTTACACTTAAATTTCCACTATTTCTCTCCAAAACTTCCTCTGGGTTTTGGAACATTTCTCCCTACTTTCCAAAGCAGTTCTCCTATTTTTCTCTAAAATCTCTCCTTTTTTCCTTAAATTTTTATAATTTTTCCTGTTATACACTCAAATTTTCGCTATTTCTCTACATAACTTCCTCTATGTTTCTGAAAATTTCTCCCTATTTTTCCAAGCATTTCTCCTATTTTTCTCTAAAATATCTCCTATTTTTTAATTGAATTTTTATAATTTTTCCAGTTTTACACTAAAATTTTCATTATTTCTCTTCGAAACTTCCTCTCTGTTTTGGAACATTTCTCCATATTTTCCCAAACATTTTTACTATTTTTCTCTAAAATATCTCCTATTTTTTTATTGAATTGTCATAATTTTTCCAGTTTTAATCTAAAATTTTCACTATTTCTCTCTAAAAGTTCCTGTATGTTTCTGAACATTTCTCCCTATTTTCCAAAGCAGTTCTCTTATTTTTCTTTAAAATCTCTCTTTTTTTCCTTCAATTTTCATAAATTTTCCTTTTTTACACTAAAGTTTTCACTATTTAACTCTAAAATTTAATGTTTGTTTCTAAACATTTCTCCCTTTTTTCCAAAGCATTTCTCATATTTTTCTCTAAAATGTCTCCTTTTTTCCTTAAATTTTTATAATTTTTCCTGTTTTACACTAAAATGTTCACTATTTCTTGACAAAACTTCCTCTATGCTTCTGAACATTTCTCCCTATTTTGGAAAGCATTTGTCCTTAAATTTTCATAATTTTTCCAGTTTTACACTAAAATTTTCAATATTTCTCTCGTCTACTTCCTCTATGTTTTGGAACATTTCTCACTATTTTCCCTAGCATTTCTCCTATTTCCTTTTCCTTTTTTACACTAAAGTTTTCACCATTTTTCTCTAAAACTTCCTGTATGTGTCTGAACGAGTCTCCCTATTTTCCGAAGCATTTCTGATTTTTTTCTCTAAAATGTCTAATTTTTTTCCTTAAATTTTTATAATTTATCCGGTTTTACACTAAACTGTTCACTATTTCTCGACAAAACTTCCTCTATGTTTCTGAGCATTTCTCCCTATCTTTTGAAGCATTTCTCGTATTTTTCTCCAAAATTTCTCCTATTTTTTCTTTAAATTTTCATAATTTTTCCAGTTTTACACAAAAATTTTCAATATTTCTCTCCTATAATTAATCTGTTTTGAAACATTTCTCCCTATTTTCCCAAGCATTTCTCCTATTTTTCTCTAAAATCTCTAATTTTTTAATTAAATATTTATAATTTTTCGTTTTACACTAAATTTTTTACTATTTCTCTACAAAACTTCCTCTATGTTTCTGAACATTTCTCCCTATTTTACCAAATATTTCTCCTATTTTTCTCTAAAATCACTCCTATTTTTTCTTTAAATTTTCATAATTTTTCCATTTTAACACTAAAATTTCCACTATTTCTCTCCAACACTTCCTCTGGGTTTTGGAACATTTCTCCCTACTTTCCAAAGCGATTCTCCTATTTTTCTCTAAAATCTCACCTTTTTTCCTTAAATTTTTATAATTTTTCCTGTTATACACTCAAATTTTCGCTATTTCTCTACAAAACTTCCTCTATGTTTCTGAAAATTTCTCCCTATTTTTCCAAGCATTTCTCCTATTTTTCTCTAAAATATCTCCTATTTTTTAATTGAATTTTTATAATTTTTCCAGTTTTACACTAAAATTTTCATTATTTCTCTCCGAAACTTCCTCTCTGTTTTGGAATATTTCTCCATATTTTCCCAAGCATTTCTCCTTTTTTTCTCTAAAATATTTCCTATTTTTTATTGAATTGTCATAATTTTTCTAGTATTAATCTAAAATTTTCACTATTTCTCTCTAAAAGTTGCTGTATGTTTCTAAACATTTCTCCCTATTTTCCACAGCAGTTCTCTTATTTTTCTTTAAAATCTCTCCTTTTTTCCTTAAATTTTCATAAATTTTCCTTTTTTACACTAAAGTTGTCACTATATATATCTAAAAATTTCCTGTATGTTTCTGAACATTTCCCCCTATTTTCCAAAGCAGTTCTCTTATTTTTCTCTAAAATATCTCCTTTTTTTTAATTGAATTTTCATAATTTTTCCAGTTTTACACTAAAATTTTCAATATTTCTCTCGTCTACTTCCTCTATGTTTTGGAACATTTCTCACTATTTTCCCTAGCATTTCTCCTATTTTTCTCTAAAATCTATCCTTTTTTTTTAAATATTTATAATTTTTCGTTTTAAATTTCCACCATTTCTCCTCAAAACTTCCTCTGAGTTTTGGAACATTTCTCCCTACTTTCCAAAGCAGTTCTCCTATTTTTCTCTAAAATCTCTCCTTTTTTCCTTAAATTTTTATAATTTTTCCTGTTATACACTCAAATTTTCGCTATTTCTCTACAAAACTTCCTCTATGTTTCTGAAAATTTCTCCCTATTTTTCCAAATTTCTCCTATTTTTCTCTAAAATATCTCCTATTTTTTAATTGAATTTTTATAATTTTTTTACTTTTACACTACAATTCTAATGATAAAATTATTCCATGATAGATATTCCAAAATTCATTCATCTAGCAAGATTAATTTTGATTTATAATGTTCGTAATCAAACGACAATAGACAAACTTCCATTTGGCCGATTCCATTCAACATTTGATAAAGACCTAGCAATTTGATTCAAAGATAACATACCAAATTTCATCTGGCTAACTTTTTTTGTTCCTGCTTTATTGTGTTTTCAAATAGGCGGAGTACTTAGATCAAATGGAAATTTATACGTAGATATTTCATATGAATTTACAATAAATGCTTATTTTATTAAATAATTATTAGTTTATTCACAATTATTTAAAAATTGCAAAATAAAATAAGTTGTACAAATATGCATTATGAAATGGTGAAGTATTAACAGCATCTTCCAAATTACATCTTAGTTGTTAATGTAACAGCCGCTGCTAATTCATGAAATAAAAATCATGCACGCCTCCCTATTTTCCAAAGCAGTTCTCTTATTTTTCTTTAAAATCTCTCCTTTTTTCCTTAAATTTTCATAAATTTTAATTTTTTACACTAAAGTTTTCACCATTTTTCTCTAAAACTTCCTGTATGTTTCTGAACATGTCTCCCTATTTTCCGAAGCATTTCTCATTTTTTTTCTCTAAAATGTCTCCATTTTTCCTTAAATTTTTATAATTTATTTGGTTTTACTCTAAACTGTTCACTATTTCTCGACAAAACTTCCTCTATGTTTCTGAGCATTTCTCCCTATCTTTTGAAGCATTTCTCGTATTTTTCTCTAAAATCGCTCCTATTTTTTCCTTAAATTTTCATAATTTTTCCATTTTAACACTAAAATTTCCAAAATTTCTCTCCAAAACTTCTTCTGGGTTTTGGAACATTTCTCCCTACTTTCCAAAGCGGTTCTATTATTTTTCTCTAAAATCTCACCTTTTTTCCTTAAATTTTTATAATTTTTAATGTTATACACTCAAATTTTCGCTATTTCTCTACAAAACTTCCTCTATGTTTCTGAAAATTTCTCCCTATTTTTCCAAGCATTTCTCCTATTTTTCTCTAAAATATCTTATATTTTTTAATTGAATTTTCATAATTTTTCCATTTTAACACTAAAATTTCCACTATTTCTCTCCAAAACTTCCTCTGGGTTTTGGAACATTTCTCCCTACTTTCCAAAGCGGTTCTCCTATTTTTCTCTAAAATATCTATTTTTTATTGAATTGTCATAATTTTTCTAGTTTTAATCTAAAATTTTCACTATTTCTCTCTAAAAGTTCCTGTATGTTTCTGCACATTTCTCCCTATTTTCCAAAGCAGTTCTCTTATTTTTCTTTAAAATCTTTCCTTTTTTCCATAAAATTTCATAAATTTTCCTTTTTTACACTAAAGTTTTCACTATTTTTCTCTAAAATTTAATGTATGTTTCTAAACATTTCTCCCTATTTTCCAAAGCATTTCTCATAATTTTCTCTAAAATGTCTCCTTTTTCCTTAAATTTTTATAAATTTTTCTGTTTTACACTAAAATGTTATGTTAAATGTTAAAAACTTCCTCTATGCTTCTGAACATTTCTCCCTATTTTTGCAAGCATTTGTCCATAAATTTTCATAATTTTTCCAGTTTTACACTAACATTTTCAATATTTTTTCTCGTCTACTTCCTCTATGTTTTGGAACATTTCTCACTACTTTCCCTAGCATTTCTCCTATTTTTCTCTAAAATCTATCCTTTTGCCCTAACATTTTTATAATTTTTCCTGTTATACACTCAAATGTTCACTATTTCTCTACAAAACCTCTATGTTTCTGAAAATTTCTCCCTATTTTTCCAAGCATTTTTCCTATTTTTCTCTAAAATATCTCCTATTTTTTAATTAAATATTTAAAATTTTTCCAGTTTTTCACTAAAATTTTCATTATTTCTCTCCAAAACTTCCTCTCTGTTTTGGAACATTTCTCCATATTTTCACAAACATTTCTCCTATTTTTCTCTAACATATCTCCTATTTTTTATTGAATTGTCATAATTTTATTTTAGTTTTAATCTAAAATTTTCACTATTTCTCTCTAAAAGTTCCTGTATGTTTCTGTACATTTCTCCCTATTTTCCAAAGCAGTTCTCTTATTTTTCTCTTAAATGTCTCCTTTTTTCCTTAAATTTTTATAATTTTTCCTGTTTTACACTAAAATGTTCACTATTTCTTGACAAAACTTCCTCTATGTTTCTGAAAATTTCTCCCTATTTTTCCAAGCATTTCTCCTATTTTTCTCTAAAATATCTCCTATTTTTTAATTGAATTTTTATACTAAAATTTACACTAAAATTTACTTTTACACTAAATTAAATACACTTTTACATTTTATTAAAAATACACTTTTACACTAAAATTTTCACTATTTCTCTCTAAAAGTTCCTGTATGTTTCTGAAAATTTCTCACTATTTTCCAAAGCAGTTCTCTTATTTTTCTTTAAAATCTCTCCTTTTTTCCTTAAAATTTCATAAATTTTCCTTTTTTACACTAAAGTTTTCACTATTTTTCTCTGAAATTTAATGTATGTTTTTAAACATTTCTCCCTATTTTCCAAAGCATTTCTCATTTTTTTCTCTAAAATGTCTCCTTTTTTTCCTTAAATTTTTATAATTTATCCGGTTTTACACTAAACTGTTCACTATTTCTCGACAAAACTTCCTCTTTGTTTCTGAGCATTTCTCCCTACCTTTTGAAGCATTTCTCGTATTTTTCTCCAAAATTTCTCCTATTTTTTTCTTTAAATTTTCATAATTTTTCCAGTTTTACACAAAAATTTTTAATATTTCTCTCCTATAATTAATCTATGTTTTGAAACATTTCTCCCTATTTTCCCAAGCATTTCTCCTATTTTTCTCTAAAATCTCTAATTTTTTCCTTAAATATTTATAATTTTTCAAGTTTTACACTAAATTTTTTACTATTTCTCTACAAAACTTCCTCTATGTTTCTGAACATTTCTCCCTATTTTACCAAGCATTTCTCCTATTTTTCTCTAAAATCGCTCCTATTTTTTCCTTAAATTTTCATAATTTTTCCATTTTAACACTAAAATTTCCACTATTTCTCTCCAAAACTTCCTCTGGGTTTTGGAACATTTCTCCCTACTTTCCAAAGCGGTTCTCCTATTTTTCTCTAAAATATCTATTTTTTATTGAATTGTCATAATTTTTCCAGTTTTAATCTAAAATTTTCACTATTTCTCTCTAAAAGTTCCTGTATGTTTCTGAACATTTCTCCCTATTTTCCAAAGCAGTTCTCTTATTTTTCTTTAAAATCTTTCCGTTTTTCCATAAAATTTCATAAATTTTCCTTTTTTACACTAAAGTTGTCACTATATATCTCTAAAAGTTCCTGTATGTTTCTGAACATTTCCCTCTATTTTCCAAAGCAGTTCTCTTATTTTTCTCTAAAATATCTCCTTTTTTTTAATTGAATTTTCATAATTTTTCCAGTTTTACACTAAAATGTTCACTATTTCTTGACAAAACTTCCTCTATGTTTCTGAACATTTCTCCCTATTTTTCCAAGCATTTCTTCTTAAATTTTCATAATTTTTCCAGTTTTACACTAAAATTTTCAATATTTCTCTCTACTTCCTCTATGTTTTGGAACATTTCTCACTATTTTAACTAGCATTTTTCCTATTTTTCTCTAAAATCTATCCTTTTTTTGAATATTTATAATTTTTCGTTTTACACTTAAATTTCCACTATTTCTCTCCAAAATTTCCTCTGGGTTTTGGAACATTTCTCCCTTCTTTCCAAAGCAGTTCTCCTATTTTTCTCCAAAATCTCTCCTTTTTTCCTTAAATTTTTATAATTTTTCCTGTTATACACTCAAATTTTCGCTATTTCTCTACAAAACTTCCTCTATGTTTCTGAAAATTTCTCCCTATTTTTCCAAGCATTTCTCCTATTTTTCTCTAAAATATCTCCTATTTTTTAATTGAATTTTTATAATTTTTTTACTTTTACACTAAAATTTTCATTATTTCTCTCCGAAACTTCCTCTCTGTTTTGGAATATTTCTCCATATTTTCCCAAGCATTTCTTCTATTTTTCTCTAAAATATCTATTTTTTATTGAATTGTCATAATTTTTCTAGTTTTAATCTAAAATTTTCACTATTTCTCTCTAAAATTTCCTGTATGTTTCTGAAAATTTCTCCGTATTTTCCAAAGCAGTTCTCTTATTTTTCTTTAAAATCTCTCCTTTTTTCCTTAAAATTTCATAAATTTTCCTTTTTTACACTAAAGTTTTCACTATTTTTCTCTAAAATTTAATGTATGTTTCTAAACATTTCTCCCTTTTTTAAAAAGCATTTCTCATTTTTTTTCTCTAAAATGTCTCCTTTTTTCCTTAAATTTTTATAATTTTTCCTGTTTTACACTAAAATGTTCACTATTTCTTGACAAAACTTCCTCTATGTTTCTAAACATTTCTCGCTATTTTTCAAGCATTTCTTGAATTTTTCTCTCAAATCTCTCCTATTTTTTGTTTACATTTTAATAATTTTTCCAGTTTTACACAAAAATTTTCAATATTTCTCTCCTTTAATTCCTCTATGTTTCTGAACAATTCTCCCGTTTCCAAAGCAGTTCTCTTATTTTTCTTTAAAATCTCTCCTTTTTTCCTTAAATTTTCATAAATTTTCCTTTTTTACACTAAAGTCTTCAACATTTTTCTCTAAAACTTCCTGTATGTTTCTGAACGAGTCTCCCTATTTTCCGAAGCATTTCTCATTTTTTTCTCTAAAATGTCTCCTATTTTTTCCTTAAATTTTCATAATTTTTCCATTTTAACACTAAAATTTCCACTATTTCTCTCCAAAACTTCCTCTGGGTTTTGGAACATTTCTCCCTACTTTCCAAAGCGGTTCTCCTATTTTTCTCTAAAATATCTATTTTTTATTGAATTGTCATAATTTTTCTAGTTTTAATCTAAAATTTTCACTATTTCTCTCTAAAAGTTCCTGTATGTTTCTGCACATTTCTCCCTATTTTCCAAAGCAGTTCTCCTGTTTTACACTAAAATGTTCACTATTTTTCGACAAAACTTCCTCTATGTTTCTGAGCATTTCTCCCTATCTTTTGAAGCATTTCTCGTATTTTTCTCCAAAATTTCTCCTATTTTTTCTTTAAATTCTCATAATTTTTCGTTTTACACAAAAATTTTTAATATTTCTCTCCTATAATTAATCTATGTTTTGAAACATTTCTCCCTATTTTCCCAAGCATTTCTCCTATTTTTCTCTAAAATCTCTAATTTTTTCCTTAAATATTTATTATTTTTTGTTTTACACTAAATTTTTTACTATTTCTCTACAAAACTTCCTCTATGTTTCTGAACATTTCTCCCTTTTTTACCAAGCATTTCTCCTATTTTTCTCTAAAATATCTCCTATTTTTTAATAGAGTTTTTATAATTTTTCCAGTTTTACACTAAAATTTTCATTATTTCTCTCCAAAACTTCCTCTGGGTTTTGGAACATTTCTCCCTACTTTCCAAAGCGGTTCTCCTATTTTTCTCTAAAATATCTATTTTTTATTGAATTGTCATAATTTTTCTAGTTTTAATCTAAAAATTTCACTATTTCTCTCTAAAAGTTCCTGTATGTTTCTGCACATTTCTCCCTATTTTCCAAAGCAGTTCTCTTATTTTTCTTTAAAATCTTTCCTTTTTTCCATAAAATTTCATAAATTTTCCTTTTTTACACTAAAGTTTTCACTATTTTTCTCTAAAATTTAATGTATGTTTCTAAACATTTCTCCCTATTTTCCAAAGCATTTCTCATATTTTTCTCTAAAATGTCTCCTTTTTTCCTTAAATTTTTATAATTTTTCCTGTTTTACACTAAAATGTTCAATATTTCTTGACAAAACTTCCTCTATGCTTCTGAACATTTCTCCCTATTTTTGCAAGCATTTGTCCTTAAATTTTCATAATTTTTCCAGTTTTACACTAAAATTTACAATATTTTTTCTCGTCTACTTCCTCTATGTTTTGGAACATTTCTCACTATTTTCCCTAGCATTTCTCCTATTTTTCTCTAAAATCAATCCTTTTTTCCTTAAATTTTTATAATTTTTCCTGTTATACACTCAAATGTTCACTATTTCTCTACAAAACCTCTATGTTTCTGAAAATTTCTCCCTATTTTTCCAAGCATTTTTCCTATTTTTCTCTAAAATATCTATTTTTTAATTAATTTAAAATTTTCCAGTATTTCACTAAAATTTTCATTATTTCTCTCCAAAACTTCCTCTCTGTTTTGGAACATTTCTCCATATTTTCACAAACATTTCTCCTATTTTTCTCTAACATATCTCCTATTTTTTATTGAATTGTCATAATTTTTTCAGTTTTAATCTAAAATTTTCACTATTTCTCTCTAAAAGTTCCTGTATGTTTCTGTACATTTCTCCCTATTTTCCAAAGCAGTTCTCTTATTTTTCTCTAAAATGTCTCCTTTTTTCCTTAAATTTTTATAATTTTTCCTGTTTTACACTAAAATGTTCACTATTTCTTGACAAAACTTCCTCTATGTTTCTGAACATTTCTCGCTATTCAAGCATTTCTCGTATTTTTCTCTAAAATCTCTCCTATTTTTTCTTTACATTTTAATTTTTCCAGTTTTACAAAAAAATTTCAATATTTCTCTCCTATAATTCCTCTATGTTTCTGAACATTTCTCCCTATTTTCCAAAGCATTTCTCATATTTTTCTCTAAAATGTCTCCTTTTTTCCTTAAATTTTTATAATTTTTCCTGTTTTACACTAAACTGTTCACTATTTCTTGACAAAACTTCCTATATGTTTCTGAACATTTCTCCCTATTTTTCGAAGCATTCCTCCTTAAATTTTCATAATTTTTCCAGTTTTACACTAAAATTTTCAATATTTCTCTCGTCTACTTCCTCTATGTTTTGGAACATTTCTCACTATTTTCCCTAGCATTTCTCCTATTTTTCTCTAAAATCTATCCTTTTTTTTAAATATTTATAATTTTTCGTTTACACTTAAATTTCCACTATTTCTCCAAAACTTCCTCTGGGTTTTGGAAAATTTCTCCCTACTTTCCAAAGCAGTTCTCCTATTTTTCTCTAAAATCTCTCCTTTTTTCCTTAAATTTTTTTCTGAAAATTTCTCCCTATTTTTCCAAGCATTTTTCCTATTTTTCTCTAAAATATCTCCTAGTTTTTAATTAAATATTTAAAATTTTTCCAGTTTTACACTAAAATTTTCATTATTTCTCTCCAAAACTTCCTCTCTGAATTGGAACATTTCTCCATATTTTCACAAACATTTCTCCTATTTTTCTCTAACATATCTCCTATTTTTTATTAAATTTTCATAATTTTTCTAGTTTTAATCTAAAATTTTTACTATTTCTCTCTAAAAGTTCCTGTATGTTTCTGAAAATTTCTCCCTATTTTCCAAAGCAGTTCTCTTATTTTTCTTGAAAATCTCTCCTTTTTTTCCTTAAAATTTCATAAATTTTCCTTTTTTACACTAAAGTTTTCACTATTTTTCTCTAAAATTTAATGTTTGTTTCTAAACATTTCTCCCTATTTTCCAAAGCATTTCTCATTTTTTTCTCCAAAATGTCTCCTTTTTTCCTTAAATTTTTATAATTTTTCCTGTTTTACACTAAAATGTTCACTATTTCTTGACAAAACTTCCTCTATGTTTCTGAACATTTCTCGCTATTTTTTCAAGTATTTCTCGTATTTTTCTCTAAAATCTCTCCTATTTTTTCTTTACATTTTAATAATTTTTCCAGTTTTACAAAAAAATTTTCAATATTTCTCTCCTATAATTCCTCTATGTTTCTGAACAATTCTCCCTAGTTTCCAAAGCAGTTCTCTTATTTTTCTTTAAAATCTCTCCTTTTTTCCCTAAATTTTCATAAATTTTCCTTTTTTACACTAAAGTTTTTACCATTTTTCTCTCAAACTTCCTGTATGTTTCTGAACGAGTCTCCCTATTTTCCGAAGCATTTCTCATTTTTTTCTCTAAAATGTCTCCTTTTTTTCCTTAAATTTTTATAATTTATCCGGTTTTACACTAAACTGTTCACTATTTTTCGACAAAACTTCCTCTATGTTTCTGAGCATTTCTCCCTATCTTTTGAAGCATTTCTCGTATTTTTCACCAAAATTTCTCCTATTTTTTCTTTAAATTTTCATAATTTTTCGTTTTACACAAAAATTTTCAATATTTCTCTCCTATAATTAATCTATGTTTTGAAACATTTCTCCCTACTTTCCAAAGGGGTTCTCCTATTTTTCTCTAAAATGTCACCTTTTTTCCTTAAATTTTTATAATTTTTCCTGTTGTACACTCAAATTTTCGCTATTTCTCTACAAAACTTCCTCTATGTTTCTGAAAATTTCTCCCTATTTTTCCAAGCATTTCTCCTATTTTTCTCTAAAATATCTCCTATTTTTTAATTGAGTTTTTATAATTTTTCCAGTTTTACACTAAAATTTTCATTATTTCTCTCCGAAACTTCCTCTCTGTTTTGGAACATTTCTCCATATTTTCAAAAGCATTTCTCCTATTTTTCTCTAAAATATCTATTTTTTATTGAATTGCCATAATTTTTCTAATTTTTATCTAAAATTTTCACTATTTGTTTCTAAAAGTTCCTGTATGTTTCTGCACATTTCTCCCTATTTTCCAAAGCAGTTCTCTTATTTTTCTTTAAAATCTTTTCCTTTTTCCATAAAATTTCATAAATTTTCCTTTTTTACACTAAAGTTGTCACTATATATCTCTAAAAGTTCCTGTATGTTTCTGAACATTTCCCCCTATTTTCCAAAGCAGTTCTCTTATTTTTCTCTAAAATATCTCCTTTTTTTTAATTGAATTTTCATAATTTTTCCAGTTTTACACTAAAATTTTCAATATTTCTCTCGTCTACTTCCTCTATGTTTTGGAACATTTCTCACTATTTTCCCTAGCATTTCTCCTATTTTTCTCTAAGATCTATCCTTTTTTTAAATATTTATAATTTTTCGTTTACACTTAAATTTCCACTATTTCTCTCCAAAACTTCCTCTGGGTTTTGGAACATTTCTCCCTACTTTCCAAAGCAGTTCTCCTATTTTTCTCTAAAATCTCTCCTTTTTTCCTTAAATTTTTATAATTTTTCCTGTTATACACTCAAATTTTCGCTATTTCTCTACAAAACTTCCTCTATGTTTCTGAAAATTTCTCCCTATTTTTCCAAGCATTTCTCCTATTTTTCTCTAAAATATCTCCTATTTTTTAATAGAGTTTTTATAATTTTTCCAGTTTTACACTAAAATTTTCATTATTTCTCTCCGAAACTTCCTCTCTGTTTTGGAACATTTCTCCATATTTTCAAAAGCATTTCTCCTATTTTTCTCTAAAATATCTATTTTTTATTGAATTGCCATAATTTTTCTAATTTTAATCTAAAATTTTCACTATTTGTTTCTAAAAGTTCCTGTATGTTTCTGCACATTTCTCCCTATTTTCCAAAGCAGTTCTCTTATTTTTCTTTAAAATCTTTTCCTTTTTCCATAAAATTTCATAAATTTTCCTTTTTTACACTAAAGTTGTCACTATATATCTCTAAAAGTTCCTGTATGTTTCTGAACATTTCCCCCTATTTTCCAAAGCAGTTCTCTTATTTTTCTCTAAAATATCTCCTTTTTTTTAATTGAATTTTCATAATTTTTCCAGTTTTACACTAAAATTTTCAATATTTCTCTCGTCTACTTCCTCTATGTTTTGGAACATTTCTCACTATTTTCCCTAGCATTTCTCCTATTTTTCTCTAAAATCTATCCTTTTTTTAAATATTTATAATTTTTCGTTTACACTTAAATTTCCACTATTTCTCTCCAAAACTTCCTCTGGGTTTTGGAACATTTCTCCCTACTTTCCAAAGCAGTTCTCCTATTTTTCTCTAAAATCTCTCCTTTTTTCCTTAAATTTTTATAATTTTTCCTGTTATACACTCAAATTTTCGCTATTTCTCTACAAAACTTCCTCTATGTTTCTGAAAATTTCTCCCTATTTTTCCAAGCATTTCTCCTATTTTTCTCTAAAATATCTCCTATTTTTTAATAGAGTTTTTATAATTTTTCCAGTTTTACACTAAAATTTTCATTATTTCTCTCCGAAACTTCCTCTCTGTTTTGGAACATTTCTCCATATTTTCAAAAGCATTTCTCCTATTTTTCTCTAAAATATCTATTTTTTATTGAATTGCCATAATTTTTCTAATTTTAATCTAAAATTTTCACTATTTGTTTCTAAAAGTTCCTGTATGTTTCTGCACATTTCTCCCTATTTTCCAAAGCAGTTCTCTTATTTTTCTTTAAAATCTTTCCCTTTTTCCATAAAATTTCATAAATTTTCCTTTTTTACACTAAAGTTGTCACTATATATCTCTAAAAATTTCCTGTATGTTTCTGAACATTTCCCCCTATTTTCCAAAGCAGTTCTCTTATTTTTCTCTAAAATATCTCCTTTTTTTTAATTGAATTTTCATAATTTTTCCAGTTTTACACTAAAATTTTCATTATTTCTCTCCGAAACTTCCTCTCTGTTTTGGAACATTTCTCCATATTTTCAAAAGCATTTCTCCTATTTTTCTCTAAAATATCTATTTTTTATTGAATTGCCATAATTTTTCTAATTTTAATCTAAAATTTTCACTATTTGTTTCTAAAAGTTCCTGTATGTTTCTGCACATTTCTCCCTATTTTCCAAAGCAGTTCTCTTATTTTTCTTTAAAATCTTTTCCTTTTTCCATAAAATTTCATAAATTTTCCTTTTTTACACTAAAGTTGTCACTATATATCTCTAAAAGTTCCTGTATGTTTCTGAACATTTCCCCCTATTTTCCAAAGCAGTTTTCTTATTTTTCTCTAAAATATCTCCTTTTTTTTAATTGAATTTTCATAATTTTTCCAGTTTTACACTAAAATTTTCAATATTTCTCTCGTCTACTTCCTCTATGTTTTGGAACATTTCTCACTATTTTCCCTAGCATTTCTCCTATTTTTCTCTAAAATCTATCCTTTTTTTAAATATTTATAATTTTTCGTTTACACTTAAATTTCCACTATTTCTCTCCAAAACTTCCTCTGGGTTTTGGAACATTTCTCCCTACTTTCCAAAGCAGTTCTCCTATTTTTCTCTAAAATCTCTCCTTTTTTCCTTAAATTTTTATAATTTTTCCTGTTATACACTCAAATTTTCGCTATTTCTCTACAAAACTTCCTCTATGTTTCTGAAAATTTCTCCCTATTTTTCCAAGCATTTCTCCTATTTTTCTCTAAAATATCTCCTATTTTTTAATTGAATTTTTATAATTTTTCCAGTTTTACACTAAAATTTTCATTATTTCTCTCCGAAACTTCCTCTCTGTTTTGGAACATTTCTCCATATTTTCCCAAACATTTCTACTATTTTTCTCTAAATTATCTCCTATTTTTTTATTGAATTGTCATAATTTTTCCAGATTTAATCTAAAATTTTCACTATTTCTCTCTAAAAGTTCCTGTATGTTTCTGAACATTTCTCCCTATTTTCCAAAGCAGTTCTCTTATTTTTCTTTAAAATCTCTCTTTTTTTCCTTCAATTTTCATAAATTTTCCTTTTTTACACTAAAGTTTTCACTATTTAACTCTAAAATTTAATGTATGTTTCTAAACATTTCTCCCTTTTTTCCAAAGCATTTCTCATATTTTTCTCTAAAATGTCTCCTTTTTTCCTTAAATTTTTATAATTTTTCCTGTTTTACACTAAAATGTTCACTATTTCTTGACAAAACTTCCTCTATGCTTCTGAACATTTCTCCCTATTTTTGAAAGCATTTGTCCTTAAATTTTCATAATTTTTCCAGTTTTACACTAAAATTTTCAATATTTCTCTCGTCTACTTCCTCTATGTTTTGGAACATTTCTCACTATTTTCCCTAGCATTTCTCCTATTTTTCTCTAAAATCTATCCTTTTTTTTTAAATATTTATAATTTTTCGTTTTAAATTTCCACCATTTCTCCTCAAAACTTCCTCTGAGTTTTGGAACATTTCTCCCTACTTTCCAAAGCAGTTCTCCTATTTTTCTCTAAAATCTCTCCTTTTTTCCTTAAATTTTTATAATTTTTCCTGTTATACACTCAAATTTTCGCTATTTCTCTACAAAACTTCCTCTATGTTTCTGAAAATTTCTCCCTATTTTTCCAAATTTCTCCTATTTTTCTCTAAAATATCTCCTATTTTTTAATTGAATTTTTATAATTTTTTTACTTTTACACTACATTTCTAATGATAAAATTATTCCATGATAGATATTCCAAAATTCATTCATCTAGCAAGATTAATTTTGATTTATAATGTTCGTAATCAAACGACAATAGACAAACTTCCATTTGGCCAATTCCATTCAACATTTGATAAAGACCTAGCAATTTAATTCAAAGATAACATACCAAATTTCATCTGGCTAACTTTTTTTGTTCCTGCTTTATTGTGTTTTCAAATAGGCGGAGTAAGATCAAATGGAAATTTATACGTAGATATTTCATATGAATTTACAATAAGTGCTTATTTTATTAAATAATTATTAGTTTATTCACAATTATTTAAAAATTGCAAAATAAAATAAGTTGTACAAATATGCATTATGAAATGGTGAAGTATTAACAGCATCTTCCAAATTACATCTTAGTTGTTAATGTAACAGCCGCTGCTAATTCATGAAATAAAAATCATGCACGCCTCCCTATTTTCCAAAGCAGTTCTCTTATTTTTCTTTAAAATCTCTCCTTTTTTCCTTAAATTTTCATAAATTTTAATTTTTTACACTAAAGTTTTCACCATTTTTCTCTAAAACTTCCTGTATGTTTCTGAACATGTCTCCCTATTTTCCGAAGCATTTCTCATTTTTTTCTCTAAAATGTCTCCTTTTATCCTTAAATTTTTATAATTTATTTGGTTTTACTCTAAACTGTTCACTATTTCTCGACAAAACTTCCTCTATGTTTCTGAGCATTTCTCCCTATCTTTTGAAGCATTTCTCGTATTTTTCTCTAAAATCGCTCCTATTTTTTCCTTAAATTTTCATAATTTTTCCATTTTAACACTAAAATTTCCAAAATTTCTCTCCAAAACTTCTTCTGGGTTTTGGAACATTTCTCCCTACTTTCCAAAGAGGTTCTATTATTTTTCTCTAAAATCTCACCTTTTTTCCTTAAATTTTTATAATTTTTCCTGTTATACACTCAAATTTTCGCTATTTCTCTACAAAACTTCCTCTATGTTTCTGAAAATTTCTCCCTATTTTTCCAAGCATTTCCCCTATTTTTCTCTAACATATCTCCTATTTTTTAATTGAATTTTTATACTAAAATTTACACTAAAATTTACTTTTACACTAAATTAAATACACTTTTACACTTTATTAAAAATACACTTTTACACTAAAATTTTCACTATTTCTCTCTAAAAGTTCCTGTATGTTTCTGAAAATTTCTCACTAGTTTCCAAAGCAGTTCTCTTATTTTTCTTTAAAATCTCTCCTTTTTTCCTTAAAATTTCATAAATTTTCCTTTTTTACACTAAAGTTTTCACTATTTTTCTCTGAAATTTAATGTATGTTTCTAAACATTTCTCCCTATTTTCCAAAGCATTTCTCATTTTTTTCTCTAAAATCTCTAATTTTTTCCTTAAATATTTATAATTTTTCAAGTTTTACACTAAATTTTTTACTATTTCTCTACAAAACTTCCTCTATGTTTCTGAACATTTCTCCCTATTTTACCAAGCATTTCTCCTATTTTTCTCTAAAATCGCTCCTATTTTTTCCTTAAATTTTCATAATTTTTCCATTTTAACACTAAAATTTCCACTATTTCTCTCCAAAACTTCCTCTGGGTTTTGGAACATTTCTCCCTACTTTCCAAAGCGGTTCTCCTATTTTTCTCTAAAATATCTATTTTTTATTGAATTGTCATAATTTTTCCAGTTTTAATCTAAAATTTTCACTATTTCTCTCTAAAAGTTCCTGTATGTTTCTGAACATTTCTCCCTATTTTCCAAAGCAGTTCTCTTATTTTTCTTTAAAATCTCTCCTTTTTTCCTTAAATTTTTATAAATTTTTCTTTTTTACACTAAAGTTTTCACTATTTTTCTCTAAAATTTAATGTATGTTTCTAAACATTTCTCCCTATTTTCCAAAGCATTTCTCATATTTTTCTCTAAAATGTCTACTTTTTTCCTTAAATTTTTATAATTTTTCCTGTTTTACACTAAAATGTTCACTATTTCTTGAAAAAACTTCCTCTATGTTTCTGAACATTTCTCCCTATTTTTCCAAGCATTTCTCCTTAAATTTTCATAATTTTTCCAGTTTTACACTAAAATTTTCAATATTTCTCTCGTCTACTTCCTCTATGTTTTGGAACATTTCTCACTATTTTCCCTAGCATTTCTCCTATTTTTCTCTAAAATCTATCCTTTTTTTAAATATTTATAATTTTTCGTTTACACTTAAATTTCCACTATTTCTCTCCAAAACTTCCTCTGGGTTTTGGAACATTTCTCCCTACTTTCCAAAGCAGTTCTCCTATTTTTCTCTAAAATCTCTCCTTTTTTCCTTAAATTTTTATAATTTTTCCTGTTATACACTCAAATTTTCGCTATTTCTCTACAAAACTTCCTCTATGTTTCTGAAAATTTCTCCCTATTTTTCCAAATTTCTCCTATTTTTCTCTAAAATATCTCCTATTTTTTAATTGAATTTTTATAATTTTTTTACTTTTACACTACAATTCTAATGATAAAATTATTCCATGATAGATATTCCAAAATTCATTCATCTAGCAAGATTAATTTTGATTTATAATGTTCGTAATCAAACGACAATAGACAAACTTCCATTTGGCCGATTCCATTCAACATTTGATAAAGACCTAGCAATTTGATTCAAAGATAACATACCAAATTTCATCTGGCTAACTTTTTTTGTTCCTGCTTTATTGTGTTTTCAAATAGGCGGAGTACTTAGATCAAATGGAAATTTATACGTAGATATTTCATATGAATTTACAATAAGTGCTTATTTTATTAAATAATTATTAGTTTATTCACAATTATTTAAAAATTGCAAAATAAAATAAGTTGTACAAATATGCATTATGAAATGGTGAAGTATTAACAGCATCTTCCAAATTACATCTTAGTTGTTAATGTAACAGCCGCTGCTAATTCATGAAATAAAAATCATGCACGCCTCCCTATTTTCCAAAGCAGTTCTCTTATTTTTCTTTAAAATCTCTCCTTTTTTCCTTAAATTTTCATAAATTTTAATTTTTTACACTAAAGTTTTCACCATTTTTCTCTAAAACTTCCTGTATGTTTCTGAACATGTCTCCCTATTTTCCGAAGCATTTCTCATTTTTTTTCTCTAAAATGTCTCCTTTTTTCCTTAAATTTTTATAATTTATTTGGTTTTACTCTAAACTGTTCACTATTTCTCGACAAAACTTCCTCTATGTTTCTGAGCATTTCTCCCTATCTTTTGAAGCATTTCTCGTATTTTTCTCTAAAATCGCTCCTATTTTTTCCTTAAATTTTCATAATTTTTCCATTTTAACACTAAAATTTCCAAAATTTCTCTCCAAAACTTCTTCTGGGTTTTGGAACATTTCTCCCTACTTTCCAAAGCGGTTCTATTATTTTTCTCTAAAATCTCACCTTTTTTCCTTAAATTTTTATAATTTTTCCTGTTATACACTCAAATTTTCGCTATTTCTCTACAAAACTTCCTCTATGTTTCTGAAAATTTCTCCCTATTTTTCCAAGCATTTCTCCTATTTTTCTCTAAAATATCTCCTATTTTTTAATTGAATTTTTATACTAAAATTTACACTAAAATTTACTTTTACACTAAATTAAATACACTTTTACACTTTATTAAAAATACACTTTTACACTAAAATTTTCACTATTTCTCTCTAAAAGTTCCTGTATGTTTCTGAAAATTTCTCACTATTTTCCAAAGCAGTTCTCTTATTTTTCTTTAAAATCTCTCCTTTTTTCCTTAAAATTTCATAAATTTTCCTTTTTTACACTAAAGTTTTCACTATTTTTCTCTGAAATTTAATGTATGTTTCTAAACATTTCTCCCTATTTTCCAAAGCATTTCTCATTTTTTTCTCTAAAATGTCTCCTTTTTTTCCTTAAATTTTTATAATTTATCCGGTTTTACACTAAACTGTTCACTATTTCTCGACAAAACTTCCTCTTTGTTTCTGAGCATTTCTCCCTACCTTTTGAAGCATTTCTCGTATTTTTCTCCAAAATTTCTCCTATTTTTTTCTTTAAATTTTCATAATTTTTCCAGTTTTACACAAAAATTTTTAATATTTCTCTCCTATAATTAATCTATGTTTTGAAACATTTCTCCCTATTTTCCCAAGCATTTCTCCTATTTTTCTCTAAAATCTCTAATTTTTTCCTTAAATATTTATAATTTTTCAAGTTTTACACTAAATTTTTTACTATTTCTCTACAAAACTTCCTCTATGTTTCTGAACATTTCTCCCTATTTTACCAAGCATTTCTCCTATTTTTCTCTAAAATCCCTCCTATTTTTTCCTTAAATTTTCATAATTTTTCCATTTTAACACTAAAATTTCCACTATTTCTCTCCAAAACTTCCTCTGGGTTTTGGAACATTTCTCCCTACTTTCCAAAGCGGTTCTCCTATTTTTCTCTAAAATATCTATTTTTTATTGAATTGTCATAATTTTTCCATTTTTAATCTAAAATTTTCAATATTTCTCTCTAAAAGTTCCTGTATGTTTCTGAACATTTCTCCCTATTTTCCAAAGCAGTTCTCTTATTTTTCTTTAAAATCTCTCCTTTTTTCCTTAAATTTTTATAATTTTTCCTGTTTTACACTAAAATGTTCACTATTTCTTGACAAAACTTCCTCTATGTTTCTGAACATTTCTCCCTATTTTTCCAAGCATTTCTCCTTAAATTTTCATAATTTTTCCAGTTTTACACTAAAATTTTCAATATTTCTCTCGTCTACTTCCTCTATATTTTGGAACATTTCTCACTATTTTAACTAGCATTTCTCCTATTGTTCTCTAAAATCTATCCTTTTTTTAAATATTTATAATTTTTCGTTTTACACTTAAATTTCCACTATTTCTCTCCAAAACTTCCTCTGGGTTTTGGAACATTTCTCCCTTCTTTCCAAAGCAGTTCTCCTATTTTTCTGCAAAATCTCTCCTTTTTTCCTTAAATTTTTATGATTTTTCCTGTTATACACTCAAATTTTCGCTATTTCTCTACAAAACTTCCTCTATGTTTCTGAAAATTTCTCCCTATTTTTCCAAGCATTTCTCCTATTTTTCTCTAAAATATCTCCTATTTTTTAATTGAGTTTTTATAATTTTTCCAGTTTTACACTAAAATTTTCATTATTTCTCTCCAAAACTTCCTCTCTGTTTTGGAACATTTCTCCATATTTTCAAAAGCATTTCTCCTATTTTTCTCTAAAATATCTATTTTTTATTGAATTGCCATAATTTTTCTAATTTTTAATCTAAAATTTTCACTATTTGTTTCTAAAAGTTCCTGTATGTTTCTGCACATTTCTCCCTATTTTCCAAAGCAGTTCTCTTATTTTTCTTTAAAATCTTTCCTTTTTTCCATAAAATTTCATAAATTTTCGTTTTTCACACTAAAGTCACTATATATCTCTAAAAGTTCCTGTATGTTTCTGAACATTTC
Organism: Argiope bruennichi; assembly: GCF_947563725.1. Lineage (NCBI taxonomy): Eukaryota > Metazoa > Arthropoda > Arachnida > Araneae > Araneidae > Argiope > Argiope bruennichi. Next base: position 134,255,855 of record NC_079157.1, read on the forward strand.
CCCCTATTTTCCAAAGCAGTTCTCTTATTTTTCTCTAAAATATCTCCTTTTTTTTAATAGAATTTTCATAATTTTTCCAGTTTTACACTAAAATTTTCATTTTTTCTCTCCAAAACTTCCTTTCTGTTTTGGATCATTTCTCCCTATTTTATCAAGCATTTCTCCTATTTTTCTCTAAAATCTCTTAATCTCTAAAATCCTTAAATTTTTATAATTTTTCCTGTTATACACTCAAATTTTCGCTATTTCTCTACAAAACTTCCTCTATGTTTCTGAAAATTTCTCCCTATTTTTCCAAGCATTTCTCCTATTTTTCTCTAAAATATCTCCTATTTTTTAATTGAATTTTTATAATTTTTCCAGTTTTACACTAAAATTTTCATTATTTCTCTCCGAAACTTCCTCTCTGTTTTGGAATATTTCTCCATATTTTCCCAAGCATTTCTCCTTTTTTTCTCTAAAATATTTCCTATTTTTTATTGAATTGTCATAATTTTTCTAGTATTAATCTAAAATTTTCACTATTTCTCTCTAAAAGTTGCTGTATGTTTCTAAACATTTCTCCCTATTTTCCACAGCAGTTCTCTTATTTTTCTTTAAAATCTCTCCTTTTTTCCTTAAATTTTCATAAATTTTCCTTTTTTACACTAAAGTTTTCAACATTTTTCTCTAAAACTTCCTGTATGTTTCTGAGAGTCTCCCTATTTTCCGAAGCATTTCTGATTTTTTTCTCTATGTCTAATTTTTTCCTTAAATTTTTATAATTTATCCGGTTTTACACTAAACTGTTCACTATTTCTCGACAAAACTTCCTCTACGTTTCTGAGCATTTCTCCCTATCTTTTGAAGCATTTCTCGTATTTTTCTCCAAAATTTCTCCTATTTTTTCTTTAAATTTTCATAATTTTTCCAGTTTTACACAAAAATTTTCAATATTTCTCTCCTATAATTAATCTGTTTTGAAACATTTCTCCCTATTTTTGCAAGCATTTCTCCTATTTTTCTCTAAAATCTCTAATTTTTTCCTTAAATATTTATAATTTTTCAAGTTTTACACTAAATTTTTTACTATTTCTCTACAAAACTTCCTCTATGTTTCTGAACATTTCTCACTATTTTAACTAGCATTTCTAATATTTTTCTCTAAAATCGCTCCTATTTTTTCCTTAAATTTTCATAATTTTTCCATTTTAACACTAAAATTACCACTATTTCTCTCCAAAACTTCCTCTATGTTTTGGAACATTTCTCCCTACTTTCCAAAGCGGTTCTCCTATTTTTCTCTAAAATCTCACCTTTTTTCCTTAAATTTTTATAATATTTCTTGTTATACACTCAAATTTTCGCTTTTTCTCTACAAAACTTCCTCTATGTTTCTGAAAATTTCTCCCTATTTTTCCAAGCATTTCTCCTATTTTTCTCTAAAATATCTCCTATTTTTTAATTGTGTTTTTATAATTTTTCCAGTTTTACACTAAAATTTTCATTATTTCTCTCCGAAACTTCCTCTCTGTTTTAGAACATTTCTCCATATTTTCAAAAGCATTTCTCCTATTTTTCTCTAAAATATCTATTTTTTATTGAATTGCCATAATTTTTCTAGTTTTAATCTAAAATTTTCACGATTTGTTTCTAAAAGTTCCTGTATGTTTCTGCACATTTCTCCCTATTTTCCAAAGCAGTTCTCTTATTTTTCTTTAAAATCTTTCCTTTTTTCCATAAAATTTCATAAATTTTCCTTTTTTACACTAAAGTTGTCACTATATATCTCTAAAAGTTCCTGTATGTTTCTGAACATTTCCCCCTATTTTCCAAAGCAGTTCTCTTATTTTTCTCTAAAATATCTCCTTTTTTTAAATTGAATTTTCTTAATTTTTCCAGTTTTACACTAAAATTTTCATTTTTTCTCTCCAAAACTTTATCTCTGTTTTGGAACATTTCTCCCTATTTTCCAAAGCATTTCTCATATTTTTCTCTAAAATGTCTCTTTTCCTTAAATTTTTATAATTTTTCCTGTTTTACACTAAAATGTTCACTATTTCTTGTCAAAACTTCCTCTATGCTTCTGAACATTTCTCCCTATTTTTGCAAGCATTTGTCCTTAAATTTTCATAATTTTTCCAGTTTTACACTAAAATTTTCAATATTTCTCTCGTCTACTTCCTCTATGTTTTGGAACATTTCTACCATTTCTCCTATTTTTCTCTAAAATCTATCCTTTTTTTAAATATTTATAATTTTTCGTTTTACACTTAAATTTCCACTATTTCTCTCCAAAACATCCTCTGGGTTTTGGAACATTTCTCCCTACTTTCCAAAGCAGTTCTCCTATTTTTCTCTAAAATCTCTCCTTTTTTCCTTAAATTTTTATAATTTTTCCTGTTATACACTCAAATGTTCACTATTTCTCTACAAAACCTCTATGTTTCTGAAAATTTCTCCCTATTTTTCCAAGCATTTTTCCTATTTTTCTCTAAAATATACCCTATTTTTTAATTAAATATTTAAAATTTTTCCACTTTTACACTAAAATTTTCATTATTTCTCTCCAAAACTTCCTCTCTGTTTTGGAACATTTCTCCATATTTTCACAAACATTTCTATTTTTCTCTAACATATCTCCTATTTTTTATTAAATTGTCATAATTTTTCTAGTTTTAATCTAAAATTTTTACTATTTTTCTCTAAAAGTTTCTGTATGTTTCTGAAAATTTCTCCCTATTTTCCAAAGCAGTTCTCTTATTTTTCTTGAAAATCTCCCCTTTTTTCCTTAAAATTTCATAAATTTTCCTTTTTTACACTAAAGTTTTCACTATTTTTCTCTAAAATTTAATGTATGTTTCTAAACATTTCTCCCTATTTTCCAAAGCTTCTCATTTTTTTTCTCTAAAATGTCTCCTTTTTTCCTAAATTTTTATAATTTTTCCTGTTTTACACTAAAATGTTCACTATTTCTTGACAAAACTTCCTCTATGTTTCTGAACATTTCTCGCTATTCTTTCAAGTATTTCTCGTATTTTTCTCTAAAATATCTCCTATTTTTTATTAAATTGTCATAATTTTTCCAGTTTTACAAAAAAAATTTCAATATTTCTCTCCTATAATTCCTCTATGTTTCTGAACAATTCTCCCTAGTTTCCAAAGCAGTTCTCTTATTTTTCTTTAAAATCTCTCCTTTTTTCCTTAAATTTTTATAAATTTTCCTTTTTTACACTAAAGTTTTTACCATTTTTCTCTCAAACTTCCTGTATGTTTCTGAACGAGTCTCCCTATTTTCCGAAGCATTTCTCATTTTTTTCTCTAAAATGTCTCCTTCTTTTCCTTAAATTTTTATAATTTATCCGGTTTTACACTAAACTGTTCACTATTTTTCGACAAAACTTCCTCTATGTTTCTGAGCATTTCTCCCTATCTTTTGAAGCATTTCTCGTATTTTTCTCCAAAATTTCTCCTTTTTTTTCTTTAAATTTTCATAATTTTTCGTTTTACACAAAAATTTTCAATATTTCTCTCCTATAATTAATCTATGTTTTGAAACATTTCTCCCTATTTTACCAAGCATTTCTCCTATTTTTCTCTAAAATCGCTCCTATTTTTTCTTTAAATTTTCATAATTTTTCCATTTTAACACTAAAATTTCCACTATTTCTCTCCAACACTTCCTCTGGGTTTTGGAACATTTCTCCCTACTTTCCAAAGCGGTTCTCCTATTTTTCTCTAAAATCTCACCTTTTTTCCTTAAATTTTTATAATTTTTCCTGTTATACACTCAAATTTTCGATATTTCTCTACAAAACTTCCTCTATGTTTCTGAAAAATTCTCCCTATTTTTCCAAGCATTTCTCCTATTTTTCTCTAAAATATCTATTTTTTATTGAATTGTCATAATTTTTGTAGTTTTAATCTAAAATTTTCACTATTTCTCTCTAAAAGTTCCTGTATGTTTCTGCTCATTTCTCCCTATTTTCCAAAGCAGTTCTCTTATTTTTCTTCAAAATCTTTCCTTTTTTCCATAAAATTTCATAAATTTTCCTTTTTTACACTAAAGTTGTCACTATATATCTCTAAAAGTTCCTCTATGTTTCTGAACATTTCCCCCTATTTTCCAAAGCAGTTCTCTTATTTTTCTCTAAAATATCTCCTTTTTTTAATTCAATTTTCATATTTTTTCCAGTTTTACACTAAAATTTTCATTTTTTCTCTCCAAAACTTCCTCTCTGTTTTAGAACATTTCTCCATATTTTCCCAAGCATTTCTCCTATTTTTCTCTAAAATATCTCCTATTTTTTATTGAATTGTCATAATTTTTCTAGTTTTAATCTAAAATTTTCACTATTTCTCTCTAAAAGTTCCTGTATGTTTCTGAACATTTCTCCCTATTTTTCAAAGCAGTTCTATTTTTCTCTAAAATCTCTCCTTTTTTCCTTAAATTTTTATAATTTTTCCTGTTATACACTCAAATGTTCACTATTTCTCTACAAAACCTCTATGTTTCTGAAAATTTCTCCCTATTTTTCCAAGCAGTTCTCTTATTTTTCTTGAAAATCTCCCCTTTTTTCCTTAAAATTTCATAAATTTTACACTATAGTTTTCACTATTTTTCTCTAAAATTTAATGTATGTTTCTAAACATTTCTCCCTATTTTCCAAAGCATTTCTCAATTTTTTCTTTAAAATGTCTCCTTTTTTCCTTAAATTTTTATAATTTTTCCTGTTTTACACTAAAATGTTCACTATTTCTTGACAAAACTTCCTCTATGTTTCTGAACATTTTTCGCTATTTTTTCAAGCATTTCTCGTATTTTTCTCTAAAATCTCTACTATTTTTTCTTTACATTTTAATAATTTTTCCAGTTTTACAAAAATATTTCAATATTTCTCTCCTATAATTCCTCTATGTTTCTGAACAATTCTCCCTAGTTTCCAAAGCAGTTCTCTTATTTTTCTTTAAAATCTCTCCTTTTTTCCTTAAATTTTCATAAATTTTCCTTTTTTACACTAAAGTTTTTACCATTTTTCTCTAAAACCTCCTGTATGTTTCTGAACGAGTCTCCCTATCTTCCGAAGCATTTCTCATATTTTTCTCTAAAATGTCTCCTTTTTTCCTTAATTTTTTATAATTTTTCCTGTTTTACACTAAAATGTTCACTATTTCTTGAAAAAACTTCCTCTCTGCTTCTGAACATTTCTCCCTATTTTTGCAAGCATTTGTCCTTAAATTTTCATAATTTTTCCAGTTTTACACTAAAATTTTCAATATTTCTCTCGTCTACTTCCTCTATGTTTTGGAACATTTCTCAGTATTTTCCCTAGCATTTCTTCTATTTTTCTCTAAAATCTATCCTTTTTTTTAAATATTTATAATTTTTCGTTTTACACTTAAATTTCCACCAATTCTCCTCAAAACTTCCTCTGGGTTTTGGAACATTTCTCCCTACTTTCCAAAGCAGTTCTCCTATTTTTCTCTAAAATCTCTCCTTTTTTCCTTAAATTTTTATAATTTTTCCTTTTATACACTCAAATTTTCGCTATTTCTCTACAAAACTTCCTTTGTGTTTCTGAAAATTTCTCCCTATTTTTCCAAATTTCTCCTATTTTTCTCTAAAATATCTCCTATTTTTTAATTGAATTTTTATAATTTTTTTACTTTTACACTAAAATTTTCATTATTTCTCTCCGAAACTTCCTCTCTGTTTTGGAATATTTCTCCATATTTTCCCAAGCATTTCTCCTATTTTTCTCTAAAATATCTATTTTTTATTGAATTGTCATAATTTTTTTAGTTTTAATCTAAAATTTTCACTATTTCTTTCTAAAAGTTCCTGTATGTTTCTGAAAATTTCTCCTTATTTTCCAAAGCAGTTCTCTTATTTTTCTTTAAAATCTCTCCTTTTTTTCTTAAAATTTCATAAATTTTCCTTTTTTACACTAAAGTTTTCACTATTTTTCTCTAAAATTTAATGTATGTTTCTAAACATTTCTCCCTATTTTCCAAAGCATTTCTCATTTTTTTCTCTAAAATGTCTCCTTTTTTCCTTAAATTTTTATAATTTATCCGGTTTTACACTAAACTGTTCACTATTTCTCGACAAAACTTCCTCTTTGTTTCTGAGCATTTCTCCCTATCTTTTGAAGCATTTCTCGTATTTTTCTCCAAAATTTCTCCTATTTTTTCTTTAAATTTTCATAATTTTTCCAGTTTTACACAAAAATTTTCAATATTTCTCTCCTATAATTAATCTATGTTTTGAAACATTTCTCCCTATTTTCCCAAGCATTTCTCCTATTTTTCTCTAAAATCTCTAATTTTTTCCTTAAATATTTATAATTTTTCAAGTTTTACACTAAATTTTTTACTATTTCTCTACAAAACTTCCTCTATGTTTCTGAACATTTCTCCCTATTTTACCAAGCATTTCTCCTATTTTTCTCTAAAATCGCTCCTATTTTTTCTTTAAATTTTCATAATTTTTCCATTTTAACACTAAAATTTCCACTATTTCTCTCCAACAGTTCCTCTGGGTTTTGGAACATTTCTCCCTACTTTCCAAAGCGGTTCTCCTATTTTTCTCTAAAATCTCACCTTTTTTCCTTAAATTTTTATAATTTTTCCTGTTATACACTCAAATTTTCGCTATTCCTCTATGTTTCTAAAAATTTCTCCCTATTTTTCCAAGCATTTCTCCTATTTTTCTCTAAAATATCTCCTATTTTTTATTGTCATAATTTTTCCAGTTTTAATCTAAAATTTTCACTATTTCTCTCTAAAAGTTCCTGTATGTTTCTGAACATTTCTCCCTATTTTCAAAAGCAGTTCTCTTATTTTTTTTAAAAATCTCTCCTTTTTTCCTTAAATTTTTATAAATTTTCCTTTTTTACACTAAAGTTTTCCCTATTTAACTCTAAAATTTAATGTATGTTTCTAAACATTTCTCCCTTTTTTTCAAAGCATTTCTCATATTTTTCTCTAAAATTCCTTTTTTTCTTAATTTTTTATAATTTGTCCTGTTTTACACTAAAATGTTCACTATTTCTTGACAAAACTTCCTCTATGCTTCTGAACATTTCTCCCTATTTTTGCAAGCATTTGTCCTTAAATTTTCATAATTTTTCCAGTTTTACACTAAAATTTTCAATATTTCTCTCGTCTACTTCCTCTATGTTTTGGAACATTTCTCAGTATTTTCCCTAGCATTTCTTCTATTTTTCTCTAAAATCTATCCTTTTTTTTAAATATTTATAATTTTTCGTTTTACACTTAAATTTCCACCAATTCTCCTCAAAACTTCCTCTGGGTTTTGGAACATTTCTCCCTACTTTCCAAAGCAGTTCTCCTATTTTTCTCTAAAATCTCTCCTTTTTTCCTTAAATTTTTATAATTTTTCCTTTTATACACTCAAATTTTCGCTATTTCTCTACAAAACTTCCTTTGTGTTTCTGAAAATTTCTCCCTATTTTTCCAAATTTCTCCTATTTTTCTCTAAAATATCTCCTATTTTTTAATTGAATTTTTATAATTTTTTTACTTTTACACTAAAATTTTCATTATTTCTCTCCGAAACTTCCTCTCTGTTTTGGAATATTTCTCCATATTTTCCCAAGCATTTCTCCTATTTTTCTCTAAAATATCTATTTTTTATTGAATTGTCATAATTTTTCTAGTTTTAATCTAAAATTTTCACTATTTCTTTCTAAAAGTTCCTGTATGTTTCTGAAAATTTCTCCTTATTTTCCAAAGCAGTTCTCTTATTTTTCTTTAAAATCTCTCCTTTTTTTCTTAAAATTTCATAAATTTTCCTTTTTTACACTAAAGTTTTCACTATTTTTCTCTAAAATTTAATGTATGTTTCTAAACATTTCTCCCTATTTTCCAAAGCATTTCTCATTTTTTTCTCTAAAATGTCTCCTTTTTTCCTTAAATTTTTATAATTTATCCGGTTTTACACTAAACTGTTCACTATTTCTCGACAAAACCTCTTTGTTTCTGAGCATTTCTCCCTATCTTTTGAAGCATTTCTCGTATTTTTCTCCAAAATTTCTCCTATTTTTTCTTTAAATTTTCATAATTTTTCCAGTTTTACACAAAAATTTTCAATATTTCTCTCCTATAATTAATCTATGTTTTGAAACATTTCTCCCTATTTTCCCAAGCATTTCTCCTATTTTTCTCTAAAATCTCTAATTTTTTCCTTAAATATTTATAATTTTTCAAGTTTTACACTAAATTTTTTACTATTTCTCTACAAAACTTCCTCTATGTTTCTGAACATTTCTCCCTATTTTACCAAGCATTTCTCCTATTTTTCTCTAAAATCGCTCCTATTTTTTCTTTAAATTTTCATAATTTTTCCATTTTAACACTAAAATTTCCACTATTTCTCTCCAACAGTTCCTCTGGGTTTTGGAACATTTCTCCCTACTTTCCAAAACGGTTCTCCTATTTTTCTCTAAAATCTCACCTTTTTTCCTTAAATTTTTATAATTTTTCCTGTTATACACTCAAATTTTCGCTATTCCTCTATGTTTCTGAAAATTTCTCCCTATTTTTCCAAGCATTTCTCCTATTTTTCTCTAAAATATCTCCTATTTTTTATTGTCATAATTTTTCCAGTTTTAATCTAAAATTTTCACTATTTCTCTCTAAAAGTTCCTGTATGTTTCTGAACATTTCTCCCTATTTTCAAAAGCAGTTCTCTTATTTTTTTTAAAAATCTCTCCTTTTTTCCTTAAATTTTTATAAATTTTCCTTTTTTACACTAAAGTTTTCCCTATTTAACTCTAAAATTTAATGTATGTTTCTAAACATTTCTCCCTTTTTTTCAAAGCATTTCTCATATTTTTCTCTAAAATTCCTTTTTTCCTTAATTTTTTATAATTTGTCCTGTTTTACACTAAAATGTTCACTATTTCTTGACAAAACTTCCTCTATGCTTCTGAACATTTCTCCCTATTTTTGCAAGCATTTGTCCTTAAATTTTCATAATTTTTCCAGTTTCACACTAAAATTTTCAATATTTCTCTCGTCTACTTCCTCTATGTTTTGGAACATTTCTCAGTATTTTCCCTAGCATTTCTTCTATTTTTCTCTAAAATCTATCCTTTTTTTTAAATATTTATAATTTTTCGTTTTACACTTAAATTTCCACCATTTCTCCTCAAAACTTCCTCTGGGTTTTGGAACATTTCTCCCTACTTTCCAAAGCATTTCTCTTATTTTTCTCTAAAATCTCACCTTTTTTCCTTAAATTTTTATAATTTTTCCTGTTATACACTCAAATTTTCGCTATTCCTCTATGTTTCTAAAAATTTCTCCCTATTTTTCCAAGCATTTCTCCTATTTTTCTCTAAAATATCTATTTTTTATTGAATTGTCATAATTTTTCTAGTTTTAATCTAAAATTTTCACTATTTCTTTCTAAAAGTTCCTGTATGTTTCTGAACATTTCTCCCTATTTTCCAAAGCAGTTCTCTTATTTTTCTTTAAAATCTCTCCTTTTTTCCTTAAATTTTTATAAATTTTCCTTTTTTACACTAAAGTTTTCACTATTTTTCTCTAAAATTTAATGTATGTTTCTAAACATTTCTCCCTATTTTCCAAAGCATTTCTCATTTTTTTCTCTAAAATGTCTCCTTTTTTCCTTAAATTTTTATAATTTATCCGGTTTTACACTAAACTGTTCACTATTTCTCGACAAAACTTCCTCTTTGTTTCTGAGCATTTCTCCCTATCTTTTGAAGCATTTCTCGTATTTTTCTCTAAAATCTCTCCTATTTTTTGTTTACATTTTAATAATGTTTCCAGTTTTACACAAAAATTTTTAATATTTCTCTCCTTTAATTCCTCTATGTTTCTGAACAATTCTCCCAAGTTTCCAAAGCATTTCTCATTTTTTTCTCTAAAATGTCTCCTTTTTTTCCTTAAATTTTTATAATTTATCCGGTTTTACACTAAACTGTTCACTATTTTTCGACAAAACTTCCTCTATGTTTCTGAGCTTTTCTCCCTATCTTTTGAAGCATTTCTCGTATTTTTCTCCAAAATTTCTCCTATTTTTTCTTTAAATTTTCATAATTTTTCGTTTTACACAAAAATTTTTAATATTTCTCTCCTATAATTAATCTATGTTTTGAAACATTTCTCCCTATTTTCCAAAGCATTTCTCCTATTTTTCTCTAAAATCGCTCCTATTTTTTCTTTAAATTTTCATAATTTTTCCATTTTAACACTAAAATTTCCACTATTTCTCTCCAACACTTCCTCTGGGTTTTGGAACATTTCTCCCTACTTTCCAAAGGGGTTCTCCTATTTTTCTCTAAAATCTCACCTTTTTTCCTTAAATTTTTATAATTTTTCCTGTTATACACTCAAATTTTCGCTATTTCTCTACAAAACTTCCTCTATGTTTCTGAAAATTTCTCCCTATTTTTCCAAGCATTTCTCCTATTTTTCTCTAAAATATCTCCTATTTTTTAATTGAATTTTTATAATTTTTCCAGTTTTACACTAAAATTTTCATTATTTCTCTCCGAAACTTCCTCTCTGTTTTGGAACATTTCTTCATATTTTCCCAAGCATTTCTCCTATTTTTCTCTATAATATCTCCTATTTTCAATTGAATTGTCATAATTTTTCCAGTTTTAATCTAAAATTTTCACTATTTCTTTCTAAAAGTTCCTGTATGTTTCTGAACATTTCTCCCTATTTTCCAAAGCAGTTCTCTTATTTTTCTTTAAAATCCCTCTTTTTTTCCTTCAATTTTCTCAAATTTTCCTTTGTTACACTGAAGTTTTCACTATTTTTCTCTAAAATTTAATGTATGTTTCTAAACATTTCTCCCTATTTTCCAAAGCATTTCTCATATTTTTCTCTAAAATGTCTCTTTTCCTTAAATTTTTATAATTTTTCCTGTTTTACACTAAAATGTTCACTATTTCTTGACAAAACTTCCTCTATGCTTCTGAACATTTCTCCCTATTTTTGCAAGCATTTGTCCTTAAATTTTCATAATTTTTCCAGTTTTACACTAAAATTTTCAATATTTCTCTCGTCTACTTCCTCTATGTTTTGGAACATTTCTACCATTTCTCCTATTTTTCTCTAAAATCTATCCTTTTTTTAAATATTTATAATTTTTCGTTTTACACTTAAATTTCCACTATTTCTCTCCAAAACTTCCTCTGGGTTTTGGAACATTTCTCCCTACTTTCCAAAGCAGTTCTCCTATTTTTCTCTAAAATCTCTCCTTTTTTCCTTAAATTTTTATAATTTTTCCTGTTATACACTCAAATGTTCACTATTTCTCTACAAAACCTCTATGTTTCTGAAAATTTCTCCCTATTTTTCCAAGCATTTTTCCTATTTTTCTCTAAAATATACCCTATTTTTTAATTAAATATTTAAAATTTTTCCACTCTTACACTAAAATTTTCATTATTTCTCTCCAAAACTTCCTCTCTGTTTTGGAACATTTCTCCATATTTTCACAAACATTTCTCCTATTTTTCTCTAACATATCTCCTATTTTTTATTAAATTGTCATAATTTTTCTAGTTTTAATCTAAAATTTTTACTATTTTTCTCTAAAAGTTTCTGTATGTTTCTGAAAATTTCTCCCTATTTTCCAAAGCAGTTCTCTTATTTTTCTTGAAAATCTCCCCTTTTTTCCTTAAAATTTCATAAATTTTCCTTTTTTACACTAAAGTTTTCACTATTTTTCTCTAAAATTTAATGTATGTTTCTAAACATTTCTCCCTATTTTCCAAAGCTTCTCATTTTTTTCTCTAAAATGTCTTCTATTTTTTAATTGAATTTTTATAATTTTTCCAGTTTTACACTAAAATTTTCATTATTTCTCTCCGAAACTTCCTCTCTGTTTTGGAACATTTCTCCATATTTTCCCAAGCATTTCTCCTATTTTTCTCTAAAATATCTCCTATTTTCAATTGAATTGTCATAATTTTTCCAGTTTTAATCTAAAATTTTCACTATTTCTTTCTAAAAGTTCCTGTATGTTTCTGAACATTTCTCCCTATTTTCCAAAGCAGTTCTCTTATTTTTCTTTAAAATCTCTCCTTTTTTCCTTAAATTTTTATAAATTTTCCTTTTTTACACTAAAGTTTTCACTATTTTTCTCTAAAATTTAATGTATGTTTCTAAACATTTCTCCCTATTTTCCAAAGCATTTCTCATTTTTTTCTCTAAAATGTCTCCTTTTTTCCTTAAATTTTTATAATTTATCCGGTTTTACACTAAACTGTTCACTATTTCTCGACAAAACTTCCTCTTTGTTTCTGAGCATTTCTCCCTATCTTTTGAAGCATTTCTCGTATTTTTCTCTAAAATCTCTCCTATTTTTTGTTTACATTTTAATAATTTTTCCAGTTTTACACAAAAATTTTTAATATTTCTCTCCTTTAATTCCTCTATGTTTCTGAACAATTCTCCCAAGTTTCCAAAGCATTTCTCATTTTTTTCTCTAAAATGTCTCCTTTTTTTCCTTAAATTTTTATAATTTATCCGGTTTTACACTAAACTGTTCACTATTTTTCGACAAAACTTCCTCTATGTTTCTGAGCATTTCTCCCTATCTTTTGAAGCATTTCTCGTATTTTTCTCCAAAATTTCTCCTATTTTTTCTTTAAATTTTCATAATTTTTCGTTTTACACAAAAATTTTCAATATTTCTCTCCTATAATTTATCTATGTTTTGAAACATTTCTCCCTATTTTCCCAAGCATTTCTCCTATTTTTCTCTAAAATCTCTAATTTTTTCCTTAAATATTTATTATTTTTCAAGTTTTACACTAAATTTTTTGCTATTTCTCTACAAAACTTTCTCTATGTTTCTGAACATTTCTCCCTATTTTACCAAGCATTTCTCCTATTTTTCTCTAAAATCGCTCCTATTTTTTCTTTAAATTTTCATAATTTTTCCATTGTAACACTAAAATTTCCACTATTTCTCTCCAACACTTCCTCTGGGTTTTGGAACATTTCTCCCTACTTTCCAAAGCGGTTCTCCTATTTTTCTCTAAAATCTCACCTTTTTTCCTTAAATTTTTATAATTTTTCCTGTTATACACTCAAATTTTCGCTATTTCTCTACAAAACTTCCTCTATGTTTCTGAAAATTTCTCCCTATTTTTCCAAGCATTTCTCCTATTTTTCTCTAAAATATCTCCTATTTTTTAATTGAATTTTTATAATTTTTCCAGTTTTACACTAAAATTTTCATTATTTCTCTCCGAAACTTCCTCTCTGTTTTGGAACATTTCTCCATATTTCCCCAAGCATTTCTCCTATTTTTCTCTAAAATATCTCCTATTTTTAATTGTCATAATTTTTCCAGTTTTAATCTAAAATTTTCACTATTTCTTTCTAAAAGTTCCTGTATGTTTCTGAACATTTCTCCCTATTTTCCAAAGCAGTTCTCTTATTTTTCTTTAAAATCCCTCTTTTTTTCCTTCAATTTTCTTAAATTTTCATTGTTACACTGAAGTTTTCACTATTTTTCTCTAAAATTTAATGTATGTTTCTAAACATTTCTCCCTATTTTCCAAAGCATTTCTCATATTTTTCTCTAAAATGTCTCTTTTCCTTAAATTTTTATAATTTTTCCTGTTTTACACTAAAATGTTCACTATTTCTTGACAAAACTTCCTCTATGCTTCTGAACATTTCTCCCTATTTTTGCAAGCATTTGTCCTTAAATTTTCATAATTTTTCCAGTTTTACACTAAAATTTTCAATATTTCGTCTACTTCCTCTATGTTTTGGAACATTTCTACCATTTCTCCTATTTTTCTCTAAAATCTATCCTTTTTTTAAATATTTATAATTTTTCGTTTTACACTTAAATTTCCACTATTTCTCTCCAAAACTTCCTCTGGGTTTTGGAACATTTCTCCCTACTTTCCAAAGCAGTTCTCCTATTTTTCTCTAAAATCTCTCCTTTTTTCCTTAAATTTTTATAATTTTTCCTGTTATACACTCAAATGTTCACTATTTCTCTACAAAACCTCTATGTTTCTGAAAATTTCTCCCTATTTTTCCAAGCATTTTTCCTATTTTTCTCTAAAATATACCCTATTTTTTAATTAAATATTTAAAATTTTTCCACTCTTACACTAAAATTTTCATTATTTCTCTCCAAAACTTCCTCTCTGTTTTGGAACATTTCTCCATATTTTCACAAACATTTCTCCTATTTTTCTCTAACATATCTCCTATTTTCAATTGAATTGTCATAATTTTTCCAGTTTTAATCTAAAATTTTCACTATTTCTTTCTAAAAGTTTCTGTATGTTTCTGAACATTTCTCCCTATTTTCCAAAGCAGGTCTCTTATTTTTCTTTAAAATCTCTCCTTTTTTCCTTAAATTTTTATAAATTTTCCTTTTTTACACTAAAGTTTTCACTATTTTTCTCTAAAATTTAATGTATGTTTCTAAACATTTCTCCCTATTTTCCAAAGCTTCTCATTTTTTTCTCTAAAATGTCCTATTTTTTAATTGAATTTTTATAATTTTTCCAGTTTTACACTAAAATTTTCATTATTTCTCTCCGAAACTTCCTCTCTGTTTTGGAACATTTCTCCATATTTTCCCAAGCATTTCTCCTATTTTTCTCTAAAATATCTCCTATTTTCAATTGAATTGTCATAATTTTTCCAGTTTTAATCTAAAATTTTCACTATTTCTTTCTAAAAGTTCCTGTATGTTTCTGAACATTTCTCCCTATTTTCCAAAGCAGTTCTCTTATTTTTCTTTAAAATCTCTCCTTTTTTCCTTAAATTTTTATAAATTTTCCTTTTTTACACTAAAGTTTTCACTATTTTTCTCTAAAATTTAATGTATGTTTCTAAACATTTCTCCCTATTTTCCAAAGCATTTCTCATTTTTTTCTCTAAAATGTCTCCTTTTTTCCTTAAATTTTTATAATTTATCCGGTTTTACACTAAACTGTTCACTATTTCTCGACAAAACTTCCTCTTTGTTTCTGAGCATTTCTCCCTATCTTTTGAAGCATTTCTCGTATTTTTCTCTAAAATCTCTCCTATTTTTTGTTTACATTTTAATAATTTTTCCAGTTTTACACAAAAATTTTTAATATTTCTCTCCTTTAATTCCTCTATGTTTCTGAACAATTCTCCCAAGTTTCCAAAGCATTTCTCATTTTTTTCTCTAAAATGTCTCCTTTTTTTCCTTAAATTTTTATAATTTATCCGGTTTTACACTAAACTGTTCACTATTTTTCGACAAAACTTCCTCTATGTTTCTGAGCATTTCTCCCTATCTTTTGAAGCATTTCTCGTATTTTTCTCCAAAATTTCTCCTATTTTTTCTTTAAATTTTCATAATTTTTCGTTTTACACAAAAATTTTCAATATTTCTCTCCTATAATTAATCTATGTTTTGAAACATTTCTCCCTATTTTCCCAAGCATTTCTCCTATTTTTCTCTAAAATCTCTAATTTTT
The DNA here is from genome assembly GCF_947563725.1 of Argiope bruennichi. Classification (NCBI taxonomy): domain Eukaryota; kingdom Metazoa; phylum Arthropoda; class Arachnida; order Araneae; family Araneidae; genus Argiope; species Argiope bruennichi. The sequence continues at coordinate 134,271,331 of NC_079157.1, forward strand.
TCCTTAAATATTTATTATTTTTCAAGTTTTACACTAAATTTTTTACTATTTCTCTACAAAACTTTCTCTATGTTTCTGAACATTTCTCCCTATTTTACCAAGCATTTCTCCTATTTTTCTCTAAAATCGCTCCTATTTTTTCTTTAAATTTTCATAATTTTTCCATTTTAACACTAAAATTTCCACTCTCTCCAACACTTCCTCTGGGTTTTGGAACATTTCTCCCTACTTTCCAAAGCGGTTCTCCTATTTTTCTCTAAAATCTCACCTTTTTTCCTTAAATTTTTATAATTTTTCCTGTTATACACTCAAATTTTCGCTATTTCTCTACAAAACTTCCTCTATGTTTCTGAAAATTTCTCCCTATTTTTCCAAGCATTTCTCCTATTTTTCTCTAAAATATCTCCTATTTTTTAATTGAATTTTTATAATTTTTCCAGTTTTACACTAAAATTTTCATTATTTCTCTCCGAAACTTCCTCTCTGTTTTGGAACATTTCTCCATATTTTCCCAAGCATTTCTCCTATTTTTCTCTAAAATATCTCCTATTTTTAATTGTCATAATTTTTCCAGTTTTAATCTAAAATTTTCACTATTTCTTTCTAAAAGTTCCTGTATGTTTCTGAACATTTCTCCCTATTTTCCAAAGCAGTTCTCTTATTTTTCTTTAAAATCCCTCTTTTTTTCCTTCAATTTTCTTAAATTTTCCTTTGTTACACTGAAGTTTTAACTATTTTTCTCTAAAATTTAATGTATGTTTCTAAACATTTCTCCCTATTTTCCAAAGCATTTCTCATATTTTTCTCTAAAATGTCTCTTTTCCTTAAATTTTCATAATTTTTCCAGTTTTACACTAAAATTTTCAATATTTCTCTCGTCTACTTCCTCTATGTTTTGGAACATTTCTACCATTTCTCCTATTTTTCTCTAAAATCTATCCTTTTTTTAAATATTTATAATTTTTCGTTTTACACTTAAATTTCCACTATTTCTCTCCAAAACTTCCTCTGGGTTTTGGAACATTTCTCCCTACTTTCCAAAGCAGTTCTCCTATTTTTCTCTAAAATCTCTCCTTTTTTCCTTAAATTTTTATAATTTTTCCTGTTATACACTCAAATGTTCACTATTTCTCTACAAAACCTCTATGTTTCTGAAACCCTATTTTTCCAAGCATTTTTCCTATTTTTCTCTAAAATATACCCTATTTTTTAATTAAATATTTAAAATTTTTCCACTCTTACACTAAAATTTTCATTATTTCTCTCCAAAACTTCCTCTCTGTTTTGGAACATTTCTTTATATTTTCACAAACATTTCTCCTATTTTTCTCTAACATATCTCCTATTTTTTATTAAATTGTCATAATTTTTCTAGTTTTAATCTAAAATTTTTACTATTTATCTCTAAAAGTTTCTGTATGTTTCTGAAAATTTTTCCCTATTTTCCAAAGCAGTTCTCTTATTTTTCTTGAAAATCTCCCCTTTTTTCCTTAAAATTTCATAAATTTTCCTTTTTTACACTAAAGTTTTCACTATTTTTCTCTAAAATTTAATGTATGTTTCTAAACATTTCTCCCTATTTTCCAAAGCATTTCTCATTTTTTTCTCTAAAATGTCTCCTTTTTTCCTTAAATTTTTATAATTTATCCGGTTTTACACTAAACTGTTCACTATTTCTCGACAAAACTTCCTCTTTGTTTCTGAGCATTTCTCCCTATCTTTTGAAGCATTTCTCGTATTTTTCTCTAAAATCTCTCCTATTTTTTGTTTACATTTTAATAATTTTTCCAGTTTTACACAAAAATTTTTAATATTTCTCTCCTTTAATTCCTCTATGTTTCTGAACAATTCTCCCAAGTTTCCAAAGCATTTCTCTTTTTTTTCTCTAAAATGTCTCCTTTTTTTCCTTAAATTTTTATAATTTATCCGGTTTTACAGTAAACTGTTCACTATTTCTCGACAAAACTTCCTCTTTGTTTCTGAGCATTTCTCCCTACCTTTTGAAGCATTTCTCGTATTTTTCTCCAAAATTTCTCCTATTTTTTTCTTTAAATTTTCATAATTTTTCCAGTTTTACACAAAAATTTTTAATATTTCTCTCCTATAATTAATCTATGTTTTGAAACATTTCTCCCTATTTTCCCAAGCATTTCTCCTATTTTTCTCTAAAATCTCTAATTTTTTCCTTAAATATTTATAATTTTTCAAGTTTTACACTAAATTTTTTACTATTTCTCTACAAAACTTCCTCTATGTTTCTGAACATTTCTCCCTATTTTACCAAGCATTTCTCCTATTTTTCTCTAAAATCGCTCCTATTTTTTCCTTAAATTTTCATAATTTTTCCATTTTAACACTAAAATTTCCACTATTTCTCTCCAAAACTTCCTCTGGGTTTTGGAACATTTCTCCCTACTTTCCAAAGCGGTTCTCCTATTTTTCTCTAAAATATCTATTTTTTATTGAATTGTCATAATTTTTCCATTTTTAATCTAAAATTTTCAATATTTCTCTCTAAAAGTTCCTGTATGTTTCTGAACATTTCTCCCTATTTTCCAAAGCAGTTCTCTTATTTTTCTTTAAAATCTCTCCTTTTTTCCTTAAATTTTTATAAATTTTTCTTTTTTACACTAAAGTTTTCACTATTTTTCTCTAAAATTTAATGTATGTTTCTAAACATTTCTCCCTATTTTCCAAAGCATTTCTCATATTTTTCTCTAAAATGTCTACTTTTTTCCTTAAATTTTTATAATTTTTCCTGTTTTACACTAAAATGTTCACTATTTCTTGACAAAACTTCCTCTATGTTTCTGAACATTTCTCCCTATTTTTCCAAGCATTTCTCCTTAAATTTTCATAATTTTTTCCAGTTTTACACTAAAATTTTCAATATTTCTCTCGTCTACTTCCTCTATATTTTGGAACATTTTCTCACTATTTTAACTAGCATTTCTCCTATTGTTCTCTAAAATCTATCCTTTTTTAAATATTTATAATTTTTCGTTTTACACTTAAATTTCCACTATTTCTCTCCAAAACTTCCTCTGGGTTTTGGAACATTTCTCCCTTCTTTCCAAAGCAGTTCTCCTATTTTTCTGCAAAATCTCTCCTTTTTTCCTTAAATTTTTATGATTTTTCCTGTTATACACTCAAATTTTCGCTATTTCTCTACAAAACTTCCTCTATGTTTCTGAAAATTTCTCCCTATTTTTCCAAGCATTTCTCCTATTTTTCTCTAAAATATCTCCTATTTTTTAATTGAGTTTTTATAACACTAAAATTTTCATTATTTCTCTCCAAAACTTCCTCTCTGTTTTGGAACATTTCTCCATATTTTCAAAAGCATTTCTCCTATTTTTCTCTAAAGTATCTATTTTTTATTGAATTGCCATAATTTTCTAATTTTTAATCTAAAATTTTCACTATTTGTTTCTAAAAGTTCCTGTATGTTTCTGCACATTTCTCCCTATTTTCCAAAGCAGTTCTCTTATTTTTCTTTAAAATCTTTCCTTTTTTCCATAAAATTTCATAAATTTTCGTTTTTCACACTAAAGTCACTATATATCTCTAAAAGTTCCTGTATGTTTCTGAACATTTCCCCCTATTTTCCAAAGCAGTTCTCTTATTTTTCTCTAAAATATCTCCTTTTTTTTAATAGAATTTTCATAATTTTTCCAGTTTTACACTAAAATTTTCATTTTTTCTCTCCAAAACTTCCTCTCTGTTTTGGATCATTTCTCCCTATTTTATCAAGCATTTCTCCTATTTTTCTCTAAAATCTCTTAATCTCTAAAATCCTTAAATTTTTATAATTTTTCCTGTTATACACTCAAATTTTCGCTATTTCTCTACAAAACTTCCTCCATGTTTCTGAAAATTTCTCCCTATTTTTCCAAGCATTTCTCCTATTTTTCTCTAAAATATCTCCTATTTTTTAATTGAATTTTTATAATTTTTCCAGTTTTACACTAAAATTTTCATTATTTCTCTCCGAAACTTCCTCTCTGTTTTGGAATATTTCTCCATATTTTCCCAAGCATTTCTCCTTTTTTTCTCTAAAATATTTCCTATTTTTTATTGAATTGTCATAATTTTTCTAGTATTAATCTAAAATTTTCACTATTTCTCTCTAAAAGTTGCTGTATGTTTCTAAACATTTCTCCCTATTTTCCACAGCAGTTCTCTTATTTTTCTTTAAAATCTCTCCTTTTTTCCTTAAATTTTCATAAATTTTCCTTTTTTACACTAAAGTTTTCAACATTTTTCTCTAAAACTTCCTGTATGTTTCTGAGAGTCTCCCTATTTTCCGAAGCATTTCTGATTTTTTTCTCTATGTCTAATTTTTTCCTTAAATTTTTATAATTTATCCGGTTTTACACTAAACTGTTCACTATTTCTCGACAAAACTTCCTCTATGTTTCTGAGCATTTCTCCCTATCTTTTGAAGCATTTCTCGTATTTTTCTCCAAAATTTCTCCTATTTTTTCTTTAAATTTTCATAATTTTTCCAGTTTTACACAAAAATTTTCAATATTTCTCTCCTATAATTAATCTGTTTTGAAACATTTCTCCCTATTTTCGCAAGCATTTCTCCTATTTTTCTCTAAAATCTCTAATTTTTTCCTTAAATATTTATAATTTTTCAAGTTTTACACTAAATTTTTTACTATTTCTCTACAAAACTTCCTCTATGTTTCTGAACATTTCTCACTATTTTAACTAGCATTTCTAATATTTTTCTCTAAAATCGCTCCTATTTTTTCCTTAAATTTTCATAATTTTTCCATTTTAACACTAAAATTACCACTATTTCTCTCCAAAACTTCCTCTATGTTTTGGAACATTTCTCCCTACTTTCCAAAGCGGTTCTCCTATTTTTCTCTAAAATCTCACCTTTTTTCCTTAAATTTTTATAATATTTCTTGTTATACACTCAAATTTTCGCTTTTTCTCTACAAAACTTCCTCTATGTTTCTGAAAATTTCTCCCTATTTTTCCAAGCATTTCTCCTATTTTTCTCTAAAATATCTCCTATTTTTTAATTGTGTTTTTATAATTTTTCCAGTTTTACACTAAAATTTTCATTATTTCTCTCCCGAAACTTCCTCTCTGTTTTAGAACATTTCTCCATATTTTCAAAAGCATTTCTCCTATTTTTCTCTAAAATATCTATTTTTTATTGAATTGCCATAATTTTTCTAGTTTTAATCTAAAATTTTCACTATTTGTTTCTAAAAGTTCCTGTATGTTTCTGCACATTTCTCCCTATTTTCCAAAGCAGTTCTCTTATTTTTCTTTAAAATCTTTCCTTTTTTCCATAAAATTTCATAAATTTTCCTTTTTTACACTAAAGTTGTCACTATATATCTCTAAAAGTTCCTGTATGTTTCTGAACATTTCCCCCTATTTTCCAAAGCAGTTCTCTTATTTTTCTCTAAAATATCTCCTTTTTTTAAATTGAATTTTCTTAATTTTTCCAGTTTTACACTAAAATTTTCATTTTTTCTCTCCAAAACTTTATCTCTGTTTTGGAACATTTCTCCCTATTTTCCAAAGCATTTCTCATATTTTTCTCTAAAATGTCTCTTTTCCTTAAATTTTTATAATTTTTCCTGTTTTACACTAAAATGTTCACTATTTCTTGTCAAAACTTCCTCTATGCTTCTGAACATTTCTCCCTATTTTTGCAAGCATTTGTCCTTAAATTTTCATAATTTTTCCAGTTTTACACTAAAATTTTCAATATTTCTCTCGTCTACTTCCTCTATGTTTTGGAACATTTCTACCATTTCTCCTATTTTTCTCTAAAATCTATCCTTTTTTTAAATATTTATAATTTTTCGTTTTACACTTAAATTTCCACTATTTCTCTCCAAAACATCCTCTGGGTTTTGGAACATTTCTCCCTACTTTCCAAAGCAGTTCTCCTATTTTTCTCTAAAATCTCTCCTTTTTTCCTTAAATTTTTATAATTTTTCCTGTTATACACTCAAATGTTCACTATTTCTCTACAAAACCTCTATGTTTCTGAAAATTTCTCCCTATTTTTCCAAGCATTTTTCCTATTTTTCTCTAAAATATACCCTATTTTTTAATTAAATATTTAAAATTTTTCCACTTTGACACTAAAATTTTCATTATTTCTCTCCAAAACTTCCTCTCTGTTTTGGAACATTTCTCCATATTTTCACAAACATTTCTATTTTTCTCTAACATATCTCCTATTTTTTATTAAATTGTCATAATTTTTCTAGTTTTAATCTAAAATTTTTACTATTTTTCTCTAAAAGTTTCTGTATGTTTCTGAAAATTTCTCCCTATTTTCCAAAGCAGTTCTCTTATTTTTCTTGAAAATCTCCCCTTTTTTCCTTAAAATTTCATAAATTTTCCTTTTTTACACTAAAATTTTCACTATTTTTCTCTAAAATTTAATGTATGTTTCTAAACATTTCTCCCTATTTTCCAAAGCTTCTCATTTTTTTTCTCTAAAATGTCTCCTTTTTTCCTAAATTTTTATAATTTTTCCTGTTTTACACTAAAATGTTCACTATTTCTTGACAAAACTTCCTCTATGTTTCTGAACATTTCTCGCTATTCTTTCAAGTATTTCTCGTATTTTTCTCTAAAATATCTCCTATTTTTTATTAAATTGTCATAATTTTTCCAGTTTTACAAAAAAAATTTCAATATTTCTCTCCTATAATTCCTCTATGTTTCTGAACAATTCTCCCTAGTTTCCAAAGCAGTTCTCTTATTTTTCTTTAAAATCTCTCCTTTTTTCCTTAAATTTTTATAAATTTTCCTTTTTTACACTAAAGTTTTTACCATTTTTCTCTCAAACTTCCTGTATGTTTCTGAACGAGTCTCCCTATTTTCCGAAGCATTTCTCATTTTTTTCTCTAAAATGTCTCCTTCTTTTCCTTAAATTTTTATAATTTATCCGGTTTTACACTAAACTGTTCACTATTTTTCGACAAAACTTCCTCTATGTTTCTGAGCATTTCTCCCTATCTTTTGAAGCATTTCTCGTATTTTTCTCCAAAATTTCTCCTTTTTTTTCTTTAAATTTTCATAATTTTTCGTTTTACACAAAAATTTTCAATATTTCTCTCCTATAATTAATCTATGTTTTGAAACATTTCTCCCTATTTTACCAAGCATTTCTCCTATTTTTCTCTAAAATCGCTCCTATTTTTTCTTTAAATTTTCATAATTTTTCCATTTTAACACTAAAATTTCCACTATTTCTCTCCAACACTTCCTCTGGGTTTTGGAACATTTCTCCCTACTTTCCAAAGCGGTTCTCCTATTTTTCTCTAAAATCTCACCTTTTTTCCTTAAATTTTTATAATTTTTCCTGTTATACACTCAAATTTTCGATATTTCTCTACAAAACTTCCTCTATGTTTCTGAAAAATTCTCCCTATTTTTCCAAGCATTTCTCCTATTTTTCTCTAAAATATCTATTTTTTATTGAATTGTCATAATTTTTGTAGTTTTAATCTAAAATTTTCACTATTTCTCTCTAAAAGTTCCTGTATGTTTCTGCTCATTTCTCCCTATTTTCCAAAGCAGTTCTCTTATTTTTCTTCAAAATCTTTCCTTTTTTCCATAAAATTTTATAAATTTTCCTTTTTTACACTAAAGTTGTCACTATATATCTCTAAAAGTTCCTCTATGTTTCTGAACATTTCCCCCTATTTTCCAAAGCAGTTCTCTTATTTTTCTCTAAAATATCTCCTTTTTTTTAATTCAATTTTCATATTTTTTCCAGTTTTACACTAAAATTTTCATTTTTTCTCTCCAAAACTTCCTCTCTGTTTTAGAACATTTCTCCATATTTTCCCAAGCATTTCTCCTATTTTTCTCTAAAATATCTCCTATTTTTTATTGAATTGTCATAATTTTTCTAGTTTTAATCTAAAATTTTCACTATTTCTCTCTAAAAGTTCCTGTATGTTTCTGAACATTTCTCCCTATTTTTCAAAGCAGTTCTCTTATTTTTCTTTAAAATCTCTCCTTTTTTCCTTCAATTTTCATAAATTTTCCTTTTTTACACTAAAGTTTTCACTATTTTTCTCTCAAATTTAATGTATGTTTCTAAACATTTCTCCCTATTTTCCAAAGCATTTCTCATATTTTTCTCTAAAATGTCTCCTTTTTTCCTTAAATTTTTATAATTTTTCCTGTTTTACAATAAAATGTTCACTATTTCTTGACAAAACTTCCTCTATGCTTCTGAACATTTCTCCCTATTTTTCCAAGCATTCCTCCTGAAATTCTCATAATTTTTCCAGTTTTACACTAAAATTTTCAATATTTCTCTCGTCTACTTCCTCTATGTTTTGGAACATTTCTCACTACTTTCCCTAGCATTTCTCCTATTTTTCTCTAAAATCTATCCTTTTTTTTTAAATATTTATACTTTTTCGTTTACACTTAAATTTCCACTATTTCTCTCCAAAACTTCCTCTGGGTTTTGGAACATTTCTCCCTACTTTCCAAAGCAGTTCTATTTTTCTCTAAAATCTCTCCTTTTTTCCTTAAATTTTTATAATTTTTCCTGTTATACACTCAAATGTTCACTATTTCTCTACAAAACCTCTATGTTTCTGAAAATTTCTCCCTATTTTTCCAAGCAGTTCTCTTATTTTTCTTGAAAATCTCCCCTTTTTTCCTTAAAATTTCATAAATTTTACACTATAGTTTTCACTATTTTTCTCTAAAATTTAATGTATGTTTCTAAACATTTCTCCCTATTTTCCAAAGCATTTCTCAATTTTTTCTTTAAAATGTCTCCTTTTTTCCTTAAATTTTTATAATTTTTCCTGTTTTACACTAAAATGTTCACTATTTCTTGACAAAACTTCCTCTATGTTTCTGAACATTTTTCGCTATTTTTTCAAGCATTTCTCGTATTTTTCTCTAAAATCTCTACTATTTTTTCTTTACATTTTAATAATTTTTCCAGTTTTACAAAAATATTTCAATATTTCTCTCCTATAATTCCTCTATGTTTCTGAACAATTCTCCCTAGTTTCCAAAGCAGTTCTCTTATTTTTCTTTAAAATCTCTCCTTTTTTCCTTAAATTTTCATAAATTTTCCTTTTTTACACTAAAGTTTTTACCATTTTTCTCTAAAACCTCCTGTATGTTTCTGAACGAGTCTCCCTATCTTCCGAAGCATTTCTCATATTTTTCTCTAAAATGTCTCCTTTTTTCCTTAATTTTTTTAATTTTTCCTGTTTTACACTAAAATGTTCACTATTTCTTGAAAAAACTTCCTCTCTGCTTCTGAACATTTCTCCCTATTTTTGCAAGCATTTGTCCTTAAATTTTCATAATTTTTCCAGTTTTACACTAAAATTTTCAATATTTCTCTCGTCTACTTCCTCTATGTTTTGGAACATTTCTCAGTATTTTCCCTAGCATTTCTTCTATTTTTCTCTAAAATCTATCCTTTTTTTTAAATATTTATAATTTTTCGTTTTACACTTAAATTTCCACCAATTCTCCTCAAAACTTCCTCTGGGTTTTGGAACATTTCTCCCTACTTTCCAAAGCAGTTCTCCTATTTTTCTCTAAAATCTCTCCTTTTTTCCTTAAATTTTTATAATTTTTCCTTTTATACACTCAAATTTTCGCTATTTCTCTACAAAACTTCCTTTGTGTTTCTGAAAATTTCTCCCTATTTTTCCAAATTTCTCCTATTTTTCTCTAAAATATCTCCTATTTTTTAATTGAATTTTTATAATTTTTTTACTTTTACACTAAAATTTTCATTATTTCTCTCCGAAACTTCCTCTCTGTTTTGGAATATTTCTCCATATTTTCCCAAGCATTTCTCCTATTTTTCTCTAAAATATCTATTTTTTATTGAATTGTCATAATTTTTCTAGTTTTAATCTAAAATTTTCACTATTTCTTTCTAAAAGTTCCTGTATGTTTCTGAAAATTTCTCCTTATTTTCCAAAGCAGTTCTCTTATTTTTCTTTAAAATCTCTCCTTTTTTTCTTAAAATTTCATAAATTTTCCTTTTTTACACTAAAGTTTTCACTATTTTTCTCTAAAATTTAATGTATGTTTCTAAACATTTCTCCCTATTTTCCAAAGCATTTCTCATTTTTTTCTCTAAAATGTCTCCTTTTTTCCTTAAATTTTTATAATTTATCCGGTTTTACACTAAACTGTTCACTATTTCTCGACAAAACTTCCTCTTTGTTTCTGAGCATTTCTCCCTATCTTTTGAAGCATTTCTCGTATTTTTCTCCAAAATTTCTCCTATTTTTTCTTTAAATTTTCATAATTTTTCCAGTTTTACACAAAAATTTTCAATATTTCTCTCCTATAATTAATCTATGTTTTGAAACATTTCTCCCTATTTTCCCAAGCATTTCTCCTATTTTTCTCTAAAATCTCTAATTTTTTCCTTAAATATTTATAATTTTTCAAGTTTTACACTAAATTTTTTACTATTTCTCTACAAAACTTCCTCTATGTTTCTGAACATTTCTCCCTATTTTACCAAGCATTTCTCCTATTTTTCTCTAAAATCGCTCCTATTTTTTCTTTAAATTTTCATAATTTTTCCATTTTAACACTAAAATTTCCACTATTTCTCTCCAACAGTTCCTCTGGGTTTTGGAACATTTCTCCCTACTTTCCAAAGCGGTTCTCCTATTTTTCTCTAAAATCTCACCTTTTTTCCTTAAATTTTTATAATTTTTCCTGTTATACACTCAAATTTTCGCTATTCCTCTATGTTTCTGAAAATTTCTCCCTATTTTTCCAAGCATTTCTCCTATTTTTCTCTAAAATATCTCCTATTTTTTATTGTCATAATTTTTCCAGTTTTAATCTAAAATTTTCACTATTTCTCTCTAAAAGTTCCTGTATGTTTCTGAACATTTCTCCCTATTTTCAAAAGCAGTTCTCTTATTTTTTTTAAAAATCTCTCCTTTTTTCCTTAAATTTTTATAAATTTTCCTTTTTTACACTAAAGTTTTCCCTATTTAACTCTAAAATTTAATGTATGTTTCTAAACATTTCTCCCTTTTTTTCAAAGCATTTCTCATATTTTTCTCTAAAATTCCTTTTTTCCTTAATTTTTTATAATTTGTCCTGTTTTACACTAAAATGTTCACTATTTCTTGACAAAACTTCCTCTATGCTTCTGAACATTTCTCCCTATTTTTGCAAGCATTTGTCCTTAAATTTTCATAATTTTTCCAGTTTTACACTAAAATTTTCAATATTTCTCTCGTCTACTTCCTCTATGTTTTGGAACATTTCTCAGTATTTTCCCTAGCATTTCTTCTATTTTTCTCTAAAATCTATCCTTTTTTTTAAATATTTATAATTTTTCGTTTTACACTTAAATTTCCACCAATTCTCCTCAAAACTTCCTCTGGGTTTTGGAACATTTCTCCCTACTTTCCAAAGCAGTTCTCCTATTTTTCTCTAAAATCTCTCCTTTTTTCCTTAAATTTTTATAATTTTTCCTTTTATACACTCAAATTTTCGCTATTTCTCTACAAAACTTCCTTTGTGTTTCTGAAAATTTCTCCCTATTTTTCCAAATTTCTCCTATTTTTCTCTAAAATATCTCCTATTTTTTAATTGAATTTTTATAATTTTTTTACTTTTACACTAAAATTTTCATTATTTCTCTCCGAAACTTCCTCTCTGTTTTGGAATATTTCTCCATATTTTCCCAAGCATTTCTCCTATTTTTCTCTAAAATATCTATTTTTTATTGAATTGTCATAATTTTTCTAGTTTTAATCTAAAATTTTCACTATTTCTTTCTAAAAGTTCCTGTATGTTTCTGAAAATTTCTCCTTATTTTCCAAAGCAGTTCTCTTATTTTTCTTTAAAATCTCTCCTTTTTTTCTTAAAATTTCATAAATTTTCCTTTTTTACACTAAAGTTTTCACTATTTTTCTCTAAAATTTAATGTATGTTTCTAAACATTTCTCCCTATTTTCCAAAGCATTTCTCATTTTTTTCTCTAAAATGTCTCCTTTTTTCCTTAAATTTTTATAATTTATCCGGTTTTACACTAAACTGTTCACTATTTCTCGACAAAACTTCCTCTTTGTTTCTGAGCATTTCTCCCTATCTTTTGAAGCATTTCTCGTATTTTTCTCCAAAATTTCTCCTATTTTTTCTTTAAATTTTCATAATTTTTCCAGTTTTACACAAAAATTTTCAATATTTCTCTCCTATAATTAATCTATGTTTTGAAACATTTCTCCCTATTTTCCCAAGCATTTCTCCTATTTTTCTCTAAAATCTCTAATTTTTTCCTTAAATATTTATAATTTTTCAAGTTTTACACTAAATTTTTTACTATTTCTCTACAAAACTTCCTCTATGTTTCTGAACATTTCTCCCTATTTTACCAAGCATTTCTCCTATTTTTCTCTAAAATCGCTCCTATTTTTTCTTTAAATTTTCATAATTTTTCCATTTTAACACTAAAATTTCCACTATTTCTCTCCAACAGTTCCTCTGGGTTTTGGAACATTTCTCCCTACTTTCCAAAGCGGTTCTCCTATTTTTCTCTAAAATCTCACCTTTTTTCCTTAAATTTTTATAATTTTTCCTGTTATACACTCAAATTTTCGCTATTCCTCTATGTTTCTGAAAATTTCTCCCTATTTTTCCAAGCATTTCTCCTATTTTTCTCTAAAATATCTCCTATTTTTTATTGTCATAATTTTTCCAGTTTTAATCTAAAATTTTCACTATTTCTCTCTAAAAGTTCCTGTATGTTTCTGAACATTTCTCCCTATTTTCAAAAGCAGTTCTCTTATTTTTTTTAAAAATCTCTCCTTTTTTCCTTAAATTTTTATAAATTTTCCTTTTTTACACTAAAGTTTTCCCTATTTAACTCTAAAATTTAATGTATGTTTCTAAACATTTCTCCCTTTTTTTCAAAGCATTTCTCATATTTTTCTCTAAAATTCCTTTTTTCCTTAATTTTTTATAATTTGTCCTGTTTTACACTAAAATGTTCACTATTTCTTGACAAAACTTCCTCTATGCTTCTGAACATTTCTCCCTATTTTTGCAAGCATTTGTCCTTAAATTTTCATAATTTTTCCAGTTTTACACTAAAATTTTCAATATTTCTCTCGTCTACTTCCTCTATGTTTTGGAACATTTCTCAGTATTTTCCCTAGCATTTCTTCTATTTTTCTCTAAAATCTATCCTTTTTTTTAAATATTTATAATTTTTCGTTTTACACTTAAATTTCCACCATTTCTCCTCAAAACTTCCTCTGGGTTTTGGAACATTTCTCCCTACTTTCCAAAGCAGTTCTCTTATTTTTCTCTAAAATCTCACCTTTTTTCCTTAAATTTTTATAATTTTTCCTGTTATACACTCAAATTTTCGCTATTCCTCTATGTTTCTGAAAATTTCTCCCTATTTTTCCAAGCATTTCTCCTATTTTTCTCTAAAATATCTATTTTTTATTGAATTGTCATAATTTTTCTAGTTTTAATCTAAAATTTTCACTATTTCTTTCTAAAAGTTCCTGTATGTTTCTGAACATTTCTCCCTATTTTCCAAAGCAGTTCTCTTATTTTTCTTTAAAATCTCTCCTTTTTTCCTTAAATTTTTATAAATTTTCCTTTTTTACACTAAAGTTTTCACTATTTTTCTCTAAAATTTAATGTATGTTTCTAAACATTTCTCCCTATTTTCCAAAGCATTTCTCATTTTTTTCTCTAAAATGTCTCCTTTTTTCCTTAAATTTTTATAATTTATCCGGTTTTACACTAAACTGTTCACTATTTCTCGACAAAACTTCCTCTTTGTTTCTGAGCATTTCTCCCTATCTTTTGAAGCATTTCTCGTATTTTTCTCTAAAATCTCTCCTATTTTTTGTTTACATTTTAATAATGTTTCCAGTTTTACACAAAAATTTTTAATATTTCTCTCCTTTAATTCCTCTATGTTTCTGAACAATTCTCCCAAGTTTCCAAAGCATTTCTCATTTTTTTCTCTAAAATGTCTCCTTTTTTTCCTTAAATTTTTATAATTTATCCGGTTTTACACTAAACTGTTCACTATTTTTCGACAAAACTTCCTCTATGTTTCTGAGCTTTTCTCCCTATCTTTTGAAGCATTTCTCGTATTTTTCTCCAAAATTTCTCCTATTTTTTCTTTAAATTTTCATAATTTTTCGTTTTACACAAAAATTTTTAATATTTCTCTCCTATAATTAATCTATGTTTTGAAACATTTCTCCCTATTTTCCCAAGCATTTCTCCTATTTTTCTCTAAAATCGCTCCTATTTTTTCTTTAAATTTTCATAATTTTTCCATTTTAACACTAAAATTTCCACTATTTCTCTCCAACACTTCCTCTGGGTTTTGGAACATTTCTCCCTACTTTCCAAAGCGGTTCTCCTATTTTTCTCTAAAATCTCACCTTTTTTCCTTAAATTTTTATAATTTTTCCTGTTATACACTCAAATTTTCGCTATTTCTCTACAAAACTTCCTCTATGTTTCTGAAAATTTCTCCCTATTTTTCCAAGCATTTCTCCTATTTTTCTCTAAAATATCTCCTATTTTTTAATTGAATTTTTATAATTTTTCCAGTTTTACACTAAAATTTTCATTATTTCTCTCCGAAACTTCCTCTCTGTTTTGGAACATTTCTTCATATTTTCCCAAGCATTTCTCCTATTTTTCTCTAAAATATCTCCTATTTTCAATTGAATTGTCATAATTTTTCCAGTTTTAATCTAAAATTTTCACTATTTCTTTCTAAAAGTTCCTGTATGTTTCTGAACATTTCTCCCTATTTTCCAAAGCAGTTCTCTTATTTTTCTTTAAAATCCCTCTTTTTTTCCTTCAATTTTCTCAAATTTTCCTTTGTTACACTGAAGTTTTCACTATTTTTCTCTAAAATTTAATGTATGTTTCTAAACATTTCTCCCTATTTTCCAAAGCATTTCTCATATTTTTCTCTAAAATGTCTCTTTTCCTTAAATTTTTATAATTTTTCCTGTTTTACACTAAAATGTTCACTATTTCTTGACAAAACTTCCTCTATGCTTCTGAACATTTCTCCCTATTTTTGCAAGCATTTGTCCTTAAATTTTCATAATTTTTCCAGTTTTACACTAAAATTTTCAATATTTCTCTCGTCTACTTCCTCTATGTTTTGGAACATTTCTACCATTTCTCCTATTTTTCTCTAAAATCTATCCTTTTTTTAAATATTTATAATTTTTCGTTTTACACTTAAATTTCCACTATTTCTCTCCAAAACTTCCTCTGGGTTTTGGAACATTTCTCCCTACTTTCCAAAGCAGTTCTCCTATTTTTCTCTAAAATCTCTCCTTTTTTCCTTAAATTTTTATAATTTTTCCTGTTATACACTCAAATGTTCACTATTTCTCTACAAAACCTCTATGTTTCTGAAAATTTCTCCCTATTTTTCCAAGCATTTTTCCTATTTTTCTCTAAAATATACCCTATTTTTTAATTAAATATTTAAAATTTTTCCACTCTTACACTAAAATTTTCATTATTTCTCTCCAAAACTTCCTCTCTGTTTTGGAACATTTCTCCATATTTTCACAAACATTTCTCCTATTTTTCTCTAACATATCTCCTATTTTTTATTAAATTGTCATAATTTTTCTAGTTTTAATCTAAAATTTTTACTATTTTTCTCTAAAAGTTTCTGTATGTTTCTGAAAATTTCTCCCTATTTTCCAAAGCAGTTCTCTTATTTTTCTTGAAAATCTCCCCTTTTTTCCTTAAAATTTCATAAATTTTCCTTTTTTACACTAAAGTTTTCACTATTTTTCTCTAAAATTTAATGTATGTTTCTAAACATTTCTCCCTATTTTCCAAAGCTTCTCATTTTTTTCTCTAAAATGTCTTCTATTTTTTAATTGAATTTTTATAATTTTTCCAGTTTTACACTAAAATTTTCATTATTTCTCTCCGAAACTTCCTCTCTGTTTTGGAACATTTCTCCATATTTTCCCAAGCATTTCTCCTATTTTTCTCTAAAATATCTCCTATTTTCAATTGAATTGTCATAATTTTTCCAGTTTTAATCTAAAATTTTCACTATTTCTTTCTAAAAGTTCCTGTATGTTTCTGAACATTTCTCCCTATTTTCCAAAGCAGTTCTCTTATTTTTCTTTAAAATCTCTCCTTTTTTCCTTAAATTTTTATAAATTTTCCTTTTTTACACTAAAGTTTTCACTATTTTTCTCTAAAATTTAATGTATGTTTCTAAACATTTCTCCCTATTTTCCAAAGCATTTCTCATTTTTTTCTCTAAAATGTCTCCTTTTTTCCTTAAATTTTTATAATTTATCCGGTTTTACACAAAACTGTTCACTATTTCTCGACAAAACTTCCTCTTTGTTTCTGAGCATTTCTCCCTATCTTTTGAAGCATTTCTCGTATTTTTCTCTAAAATCTCTCCTATTTTTTGTTTACATTTTAATAATTTTTCCAGTTTTACACAAAAATTTTTAATATTTCTCTCCTTTAATTCCTCTATGTTTCTGAACAATTCTCCCAAGTTTCCAAAGCATTTCTCATTTTTTTCTCTAAAATGTCTCCTTTTTTTCCTTAAATTTTTATAATTTATCCGGTTTTACACTAAACTGTTCACTATTTTTCGACAAAACTTCCTCTATGTTTCTGAGCATTTCTCCCTATCTTTTGAAGCATTTCTCGTATTTTTCTCCAAAATTTCTCCTATTTTTTCTTTAAATTTTCATAATTTTTCGTTTTACACAAAAATTTTCAATATTTCTCTCCTATAATTTATCTATATTTTGAAACATTTCTCCCTATTTTCCCAAGCATTTCTCCTATTTTTCTCTAAAATCTCTAATTTTTTCCTTAAATATTTATTATTTTTCAAGTTTTACACTAAATTTTTTGCTATTTCTCTACAAAACTTTCTCTATGTTTCTGAACATTTCTCCCTATTTTACCAAGCATTTCTCCTATTTTTCTCTAAAATCGCTCCTATTTTTTCTTTAAATTTTCATAATTTTTCCATTGTAACACTAAAATTTCCACTATTTCTCTCCAACACTTCCTCTGGGTTTTGGAACATTTCTCCCTACTTTCCAAAGCGGTTCTCCTATTTTTCTCTAAAATCTCACCTTTTTTCCTTAAATTTTTATAATTTTTCCTGTTATACACTCAAATTTTCGCTATTTCTCTACAAAACTTCCTCTATGTTTCTGAAAATTTCTCCCTATTTTTCCAAGCATTTCTCCTATTTTTCTCTAAAATATCTCCTATTTTTTAATTGAATTTTTATAATTTTTCCAGTTTTACACTAAAATTTTCATTATTTCTCTCCGAAACTTCCTCTCTGTTTTGGAACATTTCTCCATATTTCCCCAAGCATTTCTCCTATTTTTCTCTAAAATATCTCCTATTTTTAATTGTCATAATTTTTCCAGTTTTAATCTAAAATTTTCACTATTTCTTTCTAAAAGTTCCTGTATGTTTCTGAACATTTCTCCCTATTTTCCAAAGCAGTTCTCTTATTTTTCTTTAAAATCCCTCTTTTTTTCCTTCAATTTTCTTAAATTTTCCTTTGTTACACTGAAGTTTTCACTATTTTTCTCTAAAATTTAATGTATGTTTCTAAACATTTCTCCCTATTTTCCGAAGCATTTCTCATATTTTTCTCTAAAATGTCTCTTTTCCTTAAATTTTTATAATTTTTCCTGTTTTACACTAAAATGTTCACTATTTCTTGACAAAACTTCCTCTATGCTTCTGAACATTTCTCCCTATTTTTGCAAGCATTTGTCCTTAAATTTTCATAATTTTTCCAGTTTTACACTAAAATTTTCAATATTTCTCTCGTCTACTTCCTCTATGTTTTGGAACATTTCTACCATTTCTCCTATTTTTCTCTAAAATCTATCCTTTTTTTAAATATTTATAATTTTTCGTTTTACACTTAAATTTCCACTATTTCTCTCCAAAACTTCCTCTGGGTTTTGGAACATTTCTCCCTACTTTCCAAAGCAGTTCTCCTATTTTTCTCTAAAATCTCTCCTTTTTTCCTTAAATTTTTATAATTTTTCCTGTTATACACTCAAATGTTCACTATTTCTCTACAAAACCTCTATGTTTCTGAAAATTTCTCCCTATTTTTCCAAGCATTTTTCCTATTTTTCTCTAAAATATACCCTATTTTTTAATTAAATATTTAAAATTTTTCCACTCTTACACTAAAATTTTCATTATTTCTCTCCAAAACTTCCTCTCTGTTTTGGAACATTTCTCCATATTTTCACAAACATTTCTCCTATTTTTCTCTAACATATCTCCTATTTTCAATTGAATTGTCATAATTTTTCCAGTTTTAATCTAAAATTTTCACTATTTCTTTCTAAAAGTTCCTGTATGTTTCTGAACATTTCTCCCTATTTTCCAAAGCAGTTCTCTTATTTTTCTTTAAAATCTCTCCTTTTTTCCTTAAATTTTTATAAATTTTCCTTTTTTACACTAAAGTTTTCACTATTTTTCTCTAAAATTTAATGTGTTTCTAAACATTTCTCCCTATTTTCCAAAGCTTCTCATTTTTTTCTCTAAAATGTCCTATTTTTTAATTGAATTTTTATAATTTTTCCAGTTTTACACTAAAATTTTCATTATTTCTCTCCGAAACTTCCTCTCTGTTTTGGAACATTTCTCCATATTTTCCCAAGCATTTCTCCTATTTTTCTCTAAAATATCTCCTATTTTCAATTGAATTGTCATAATTTTTCCAGTTTTAATCTAAAATTTTCACTATTTCTTTCTAAAAGTTCCTGTATGTTTCTGAACATTTCTCCCTATTTTCCAAAGCAGTTCTCTTATTTTTCTTTAAAATCTCTCCTTTTTTCCTTAAATTTTTATAAATTTTCCTTTTTTACACTAAAGTTTTCACTATTTTTCTCTAAAATTTAATGTATGTTTCTAAACATTTCTCCCTATTTTCCAAAGCATTTCTCATTTTTTTCTCTAAAATGTCTCCTTTTTTCCTTAAATTTTTATAATTTATCCGGTTTTACACTAAACTGTTCACTATTTCTCGACAAAACTTCCTCTTTGTTTCTGAGCATTTCTCCCTATCTTTTGAAGCATTTCTCGTATTTTTCTCTAAAATCTCTCCTATTTTTTGTTTACATTTTAATAATTTTTCCAGTTTTACACAAAAATTTTTAATATTTCTCTCCTTTAATTCCTCTATGTTTCTGAACAATTCTCCCAAGTTTCCAAAGCATTTCTCATTTTTTTCTCTAAAATGTCTCCTTTTTTTCCTTAAATTTTTATAATTTATCCGGTTTTACACTAAACTGTTCACTATTTTTCGACAAAACTTCCTCTATGTTTCTGAGCATTTCTCCCTATCTTTTGAAGCATTTCTCGTATTTTTCTCCAAAATTTCTCCTATTTTTTCTTTAAATTTTCATAATTTTTCGTTTTACACAAAAATTTTCAATATTTCTCTCCTATAATTAATCTATGTTTTGAAACATTTCTCCCTATTTTCCCAAGCATTTCTCCTATTTTTCTCTAAAATCTCTAATTTTTTCCTTAAATATTTATTATTTTTCAAGTTTTACACTAAATTTTTTACTATTTCTCTACAAAACTTTCTCTATGTTTCTGAACATTTCTCCCTATTTTACCAAGCATTTCTCCTATTTTTCTCTAAAATCGCTCCTATTTTTTCTTTAAATTTTCATAATTTTTCCATTTTAACACTAAAATTTCCACTCTCTCCAACACTTCCTCTGGGTTTTGGAACATTTCTCCCTACTTTCCAAAGCGGTTCTCCTATTTTTCTCTAAAATCTCACCTTTTTTCCTTAAATTTTTATAATTTTTCCTGTTATACACTCAAATTTTCGCTATTTCTCTACAAAACTTCCTCTGTTTCTGAAAATTTCTCCCTATTTTTCCAAGCATTTCTCCTATTTTTCTCTAAAATATCTCCTATTTTTTAATTGAATTTTTATAATTTTTCCAGTTTTACACTAAAATTTTCATTATTTCTCTCCGAAACTTCCTCTCTGTTTTGGAACATTTCTCCATATTTTCCCAAGCATTTCTCCTATTTTTCTCTAAAATATCTCCTATTTTTAATTGTCATAATTTTTCCAGTTTTAATCTAAAATTTTCACTATTTCTTTCTAAAAGTTCCTGTATGTTTCTGAACATTTCTCCCTATTTTCCAAAGCAGTTCTCTTATTTTTCTTTAAAATCCCTCTTTTTTTCCTTCAATTTTCTTAAATTTTCCTTTGTTACACTGAAGTTTTAACTATTTTTCTCTAAAATTTAATGTATGTTTCTAAACATTTCTCCCTATTTTCCAAAGCATTTCTCATATTTTTCTCTAAAATGTCTCTTTTCCTTAAATTTTTATAATTTTTCCTGTTTTACACTAAAATGTTCACTATTTCTTGACAAAACTTCCTCTATGCTTCTGAACATTTCTCCCTATTTTTGCAAGCATTTGTCCTTAAATTTTCATAATTTTTCCAGTTTTACACTAAAATTTTCAATATTTCTCTCGTCTACTTCCTCTATGTTTTGGAACATTTCTACCATTTCTCCTATTTTTCTCTAAAATCTATCCTTTTTTTAAATATTTATAATTTTTCGTTTTACACTTAAATTTCCACTATTTCTCTCCAAAACTTCCTCTGGGTTTTGGAACATTTCTCCCTACTTTCCAAAGCAGTTCTCCTATTTTTCTCTAAAATCTCTCCTTTTTTCCTTAAATTTTTATAATTTTTCCTGTTATACACTCAAATGTTCACTATTTCTCTACAAAACCTCTATGTTTCTGAAACCCTATTTTTCCAAGCATTTTTCCTATTTTTCTCTAAAATATACCCTATTTTTTAATTAAATATTTAAAATTTTTCCACTCTTACACTAAAATTTTCATTATTTCTCTCCAAAACTTCCTCTCTGTTTTGGAACATTTCTCCATATTTTCACAAACATTTCTCCTATTTTTCTCTAACATATCTCCTATTTTTTATTAAATTGTCATAATTTTTCTAGTTTTAATCTAAAATTTTTACTATTTTTCTCTAAAAGTTTCTGTATGTTTCTGAAAATTTTTCCCTATTTTCCAAAGCAGTTCTCTTATTTTTCTTGAAAATCTCCCCTTTTTTCCTTAAAATTTCATAAATTTTCCTTTTTTACACTAAAGTTTTCACTATTTTTCTCTAAAATTTAATGTATGTTTCTAAACATTTCTCCCTATTTTCCAAAGCATTTCTCATTTTTTTCTCTAAAATGTCTCCTTTTTTCCTTAAATTTTTATAATTTATCCGGTTTTACACTAAACTGTTCACTATTTCTCGACAAAACTTCCTCTTTGTTTCTGAGCATTTCTCCCTATCTTTTGAAGCATTTCTCGTATTTTTCTCTAAAATCTCTCCTATTTTTTGTTTACATTTTAATAATTTTTCCAGTTTTACACAAAAATTTTTAATATTTCTCTCCTTTAATTCCTCTATGTTTCTGAACAATTCTCCCAAGTTTCCAAAGCATTTCTCATTTTTTTCTCTAAAATGTCTCCTTTTTTTCCTTAAATTTTTATAATTTATCCGGTTTTACACTAAACTGTTCACTATTTTTCGACAAAACTTCCTCTATGTTTCTGAGCATTTCTCCCTATCTTTTGAAGCATTTCTCGTATTTTTCTCCAAAATTTCTCCTATTTTTTCTTTAAATTTTCATAAATTTTCGTTTTACACAAAAATTTTCAATATTTCTCTCCTATAATTAATCTATGTTTTGATACATTTCTCAATATTTTCCCAAGCATTTCTCCTATTTTTCTCGAAAATCTCTAATTTTTTCCTTAAATATTTATTATTTTTCAAGTTTTACACTAAATTTTTTACTATTTCTCTACAAAACTTTCTCTATGTTTCTGAACATTTCTCCCTATTTTACCAAGCATTTCTCCTATTTTTCTCTAAAATCGCTCCTATTTTTTCTTTAAATTTTCATAATTTTTCCATTTTAACACTAAAATTTCCACTATTTCTCTCCAACACTTCCTCTGGGTTTTGGAACATTTCTCCCTACTTTCCAAAGCGGTTCTCCTATTTTTCTCTAAAATCTCACCTTTTTTCCTTAAATTTTTATAATTTTTCCTGTTATACACTCAAATTTTCGCTATTTCTCTACAAAACTTCCTCTATGTTTCTGAAAATTTCTCCCTATTTTTCCAAGCATTTCTCCTATTTTTCTCTAAAATATCTCCTATTTTTTAATTGAATTTTTATAATTTTTCCAGTTTTACACTAAAATTTTCATTATTTCTCTCCGAAACTTCCTCTCTGTTTTGGAACATTTCTCCATATTTTCCCAAGCATTTCTCCTATTTTTCTCTAAAATATCTCCTATTTTTAATTGTCATAATTTTTCCAGTTTTAATCTAAAATTTTCACTATTTCTTTCTAAAAGTTCCTGTATGTTTCTGAACATTTCTCCCTATTTTCCAAAGCAGTTCTCTTATTTTTCTTTAAAATCCCTCTTTTTTTCCTTCAATTTTCTTAAATTTTCCTTTGTTACACTGAAGTTTTCACTATTTTTCTCTAAAATTTAATGTATGTTTCTAAACATTTCTCCCTATTTTCCAAAGCATTTCTCATATTTTTCTCTAAAATGTCTCTTTTCCTTAAATTTTTATAATTTTTCCTGTTTTACACTAAAATGTTCACTATTTCTTGACAAAACTTCCTCTATGCTTCTGAACATTTCTCCCTATTTTTGCAAGCATTTGTCCTTAAATTTTCATAATTTTTCCAGTTTTACACTAAAATTTTCAATATTTCTCTCGTCTACTTCCTCTATGTTTTGGAACATTTCTACTATTTCTCCTATTTTTCTCTAAAATCTATCCTTTTTTTAAATATTTATAATTTTTCGTTTTACACTTAAATTTCCACTATTTCTCTCCAAAACTTCCTCTGGGTTTTGGAACATTTCTCCCTACTTTCCAAAGCAGTTCTCCTATTTTTCTCTAAAATCTCTCCTTTTTTCCTTAAATTTTTATAATTTTTCCTGTTATACACTCAAATGTTCACTATTTCTCTACAAAACCTCTATGTTTCTGAAAATTTCTCCCTATTTTTCCAAGCATTTTTCCTATTTTTCTCTAAAATATACCCTATTTTTTAATTAAATATTTAAAATTTTTCCACTCTTACACTAAAATTTTCATTATTTCTCTCCAAAACTTCCTCTCTGTTTTGGAACATTTCTCCATATTTTCACAAACATTTCTCCTATTTTTCTCTAACATATCTCCTATTTTTTATTAAATTGTCATAATTTTTCTAGTTTTAATCTAAAATTTTTACTATTTTTCTCTAAAAGTTTCTGTATGTTTCTAAACATTTCTCCCTATTTTCCAAAGCTTCTCATTTTTTTTCTCTAAAATGTCTCCTTTTTTCCTAAATTTTTATAATTTTTCCTGTTTTACACTAAAATGTTCACTATTTCTTGACAAAACTTCCTCTATGTTTCTGAACATTTCTCGCTATTCTTTCAAGTATTTCTCGTATTTTTCTCTAAAATGTCTCCTTCTTTTCCTTAAATTTTTATAATTTATCCGGTTTTACACTAAACTGTTCACTATTTTTCGACAAAACTTCCTCTATGTTTCTGAGCATTTCTCCCTATCTTTTGAAGCATTTCTCGTATTTTTCTCCAAAATTTCTCCTTTTTTTTCTTTAAATTTCATAATTTTTCGTTTTACACAAAAATTTTCAATATTTCTCTCCTATAATTAATCTATGTTTTGAAACATTTCTCCCTATTTTACCAAGCATTTCTCCTATTTTTCTCTAAAATCGCTCCTATTTTTTCTTTAAATTTTCATAATTTTTCCATTTTAACACTAAAATTTCCACTATTTCTCTCCAACACTTCCTCTGGGTTTTGGAACATTTCTCCCTACTTTCCAAAGCGGTTCTCCTATTTTTCTCTAAAATCTCACCTTTTTTCCTTAAATTTTTATAATTTTTCCTGTTATACACTCAAATTTTCGCTATTTCTCTACAAAACTTCCTCTATGTTTCTGAAAAATTCTCCCTATTTTTCCAAGCATTTCTCCTATTTTTCTCTAAAATATCTATTTTTTATTGAATTGTCATAATTTTTGTAGTTTTAATCTAAAATTTTCACTATTTCTCTCTAAAAGTTCCTGTATGTTTCTGCACATTTCTCCCTATTTTCCAAAGCAGTTCTCTTATTTTTCTTCAAAATCTTTCCTTTTTTCCATAAAATTTCATAAATTTTCCTTTTTTACACTAAAGTTGTCACTATATATCTCTAAAAGTTCCTCTATGTTTCTGAACATTTCCCCCTATTTTCCAAAGCAGTTCTCTTATTTTTCTCTAAAATATCTCCTTTTTTTAATTGAATTTTCATATTTTTTCCAGTTTTACACTAAAATTTTCATTTTTTCTCTCCAAAACTTCCTCTCTGTTTTAGAACATTTCTCCATATTTTCCCAAGCATTTCTCCTATTTTTCTCTAAAATATCTCCTATTTTTTATTGAATTGTCATAATTTTTCTAGTTTTAATCTAAAATTTTCACTATTTCTCTCTAAAAGTTCCTGTATGTTTCTGAACATTTCTCCCTATTTTTCAAAGCAGTTCTCTTATTTTTCTTTAAAATCTCTCCTTTTTTCCTTCAATTTTCATAAATTTTCTTTTTTTACACTAAAGTTTTCACTATTTTTCTCTAAAATTTAATGTATGTTTCTAAACATTTCTCCCTATTTTCCAAAGCATTTCTCATATTTTTCTCTAAAATGTCTCCTTTTTTCCTTAAATTTTTATAATTTTTCCTGTTTTACAATAAAATGTTCACTATTTCTTGACAAAACTTCCTCTATGCTTCTGAACATTTCTCCCTATTTTTCCAAGCATTCCTCCTGAAATTCTCATAATTTTTCCAGTTTTACACTAAAATTTTCAATATTTCTCTCGTCTACTTCCTCTATGTTTTGGAACATTTCTCACTATTTTCCCTAGCATTTCTCCTATTTTTCTCTAAAATCTATCCTTTTTTTTTAAATATTTATACTTTTTCGTTTACACTTAAATTTCCACTATTTCTCTCCAAAACTTCCTCTGGGTTTTGGAACATTTCTCCCTACTTTCCAAAGCAGTTCTATTTTTCTCTCCTTTTTTCCTTAAATTTTTATAATTTTTCCTGTTATACACTCAAATGTTCACTATTTCTCTACAAAACCTCTATGTTTCTGAAAAATTCTCCCTATTTTTCCAAGCAGTTCTCTTATTTTTCTTGAAAATCACCCCTTTTTTCCTTAAAATTTCATAAATTTTAGTTTTTTACACTAAAGTTTTCACTATTTTTCTCTAAAATTTAATGTATGTTTCTTAACATTTCTCCCTATTTTCCAAAGCATTTCTCAATTTTTTCTTTAAAATGTCTCCTTTTTTCCTTAAATTTTTATAATTTTTCCTGTTTTACACTAAAATGTTCACTATTTCTTGACAAAACTTCCTCTATGTTTCTGAACATTTCTCGCTATTTTTTCAAGCATTTCTCGTATTTTTCTCTAAAATCTCTCCTATTTTTTCTTTACATTTTAATAATTTTTCCAGTTTTACAAAAATATTTCAATATTTCTCTCCTATAATTCCTCTATGTTTCTGAACAATTCTCCCTAGTTTCCAAAGCAGTTCTCTTATTTTTCTTTAAATCTCTCCTTTTTTCCTTAAATTTTCATAAATTTTCCTTTTTTACACTAAAGTTTTTACCATTTTTCTCTAAAACTTCCTGTATGTTTCTGAACGAGTCTCCCTATTTTCCGAAGCATTTCTCATATTTTTCTCTAAAATGTCTCCTTTTTTCCTTAATTTTTTATAATTTTTCCTGTTTTACACTAAAATGTTCACTATTTCTTGACAAAACTTCCTCTATGCTTCTGAACATTTCTCCCTATTTTTGCAAGCATTTGTCCTTAAATTTTCATAATTTTTCCAGTTTTACACTAAAATTTTCAATATTTCTCTCGTCTACTTCCTCTATGTTTTGGAACATTTCTCAGTATTTTCCCTAGCATTTCTTCTATTTTTCTCTAAAATCTATCCTTTTTTTTAAGTATTTATAATTTTTCGTTTTACACTTAAATTTCCACCATTTCTCCTCAAAACTTCCTCTGGGTTTTGGAACATTTCTCCCTACTTTCCAAAGCAGTTCTCCTATTTTTCTCTAAAATCTCTCCTTTTTTCCTTAAATTTTTATAATTTTTCCTGTTATACACTCAAATTTTCGCTATTTCTCTACAAAACTTCCTTTGTGTTTCTGAAAATTTCTCCCTATTTTTCCAAATTTCTCCTATTTTTCTCTAAAATATCTCCTATTTTTTAATTGAATTTTTATAATTTTTTTACTTTTACACTAAAATTTTCATTATTTCTCTCCGAAACTTCCTCTCTTGTTTTGGAATATTTCTCCATATTTTCCCAAGCATTTCTCCTATTTTTCTCTAAAATATCTATTTTTTATTGAATTGTCATAATTTTTCTAGTTTTAATCTAAAATTTTCACTATTTCTTTCTAAAAGTTCCTGTATGTTTCTGAACATTTCTCCCTATTTTACCAAGCATTTCTCCTATTTTTCTCTAAAATCGCTCCTATTTTTTCTTTAAATTTTCATAATTTTTCCATTTTAACACTAAAATTTCCACTATTTCTCTCCAACACTTCCTCTGGGTTTTGGAACATTTCTCCCTAGTTTCCAAAGCGGTTCTCCTATTTTTCTCTAAAATCTCACCTTTTTTCCTTAAATTTTTATAATTTTTCCTGTTATACACTCAAATTTTCGCTATTTCTCTACAAAACTTCCTCTATGTTTCTGAAAAATTCTCCCTATTTTTCCAAGCATTTCTCCTATTTTTCTCTAAAATATCTATTTTTTATTGAATTGTCATAATTTTTGTAGTTTTAATCTAAAATTTTCACTATTTCTCTCTAAAAGTTCCTGTATGTTTCTGCACATTTCTCCCTATTTTCCAAAGCAGTTCTCTTATTTTTCTTCAAAATCTTTCCTTTTTTCCATAAAATTTCATAAATTTTCCTTTTTTACACTAAAGTTGTCACTATATATCTCTAAAAGTTCCTCTATGTTTCTGAACATTTCCCCCTATTTTCCAAAGCAGTTCTCTTATTTTTCTCTAAAATATCTCCTTTTTTTAATTGAATTTTCATATTTTTTCCAGTTTTACACTAAAATTTTCATTTTTTCTCTCCAAAACTTCCTCTCTGTTTTAGAACATTTCTCCATATTTTCCCAAGCATTTCTCCTATTTTTCTCTAAAATATCTCCTATTTTTTATTGAATTGTCATAATTTTTCTAGTTTTAATCTAAAATTTTCACTATTTCTCTCTAAAAGTTCCTGTATGTTTCTGAACATTTCTCCCTATTTTTCAAAGCAGTTCTCTTATTTTTCTTTAAAATCTCTCCTTTTTTCCTTCAATTTTCATAAATTTTCTTTTTTTACACTAAAGTTTTCACTATTTTTCTCTAAAATTTAATGTATGTTTCTAAACATTTCTCCCTATTTTCCAAAGCATTTCTCATATTTTTCTCTAAAATGTCTCCTTTTTTCCTTAAATTTTTATAATTTTTCCTGTTTTACAATAAAATGTTCACTATTTCTTGACAAAACTTCCTCTATGCTTCTGAACATTTCTCCCTATTTTTCCAAGCATTCCTCCTGAAATTCTCATAATTTTTCCAGTTTTACACTAAAATTTTCAATATTTCTCTCGTCTACTTCCTCTATGTTTTGGAACATTTCTCACTATTTTCCCTAGCATTTCTCCTATTTTTCTCTAAAATCTATCCTTTTTTTTTAAATATTTATACTTTTTCGTTTACACTTAAATTTCCACTATTTCTCTCCAAAACTTCCTCTGGGTTTTGGAACATTTCTCCCTACTTTCCAAAGCAGTTCTATTTTTCTCTCCTTTTTTCCTTAAATTTTTATAATTTTTCCTGTTATACACTCAAATGTTCACTATTTCTCTACAAAACCTCTATGTTTCTGAAAAATTCTCCCTATTTTTCCAAGCAGTTCTCTTATTTTTCTTGAAAATCTCCCCTTTTTTCCTTAAAATTTCATAAATTTTAGTTTTTTACACTAAAGTTTTCACTATTTTTCTCTAAAATTTAATGTATGTTTCTTAACATTTCTCCCTATTTTCCAAAGCATTTCTCAATTTTTTCTTTAA
The DNA here is from genome assembly GCF_947563725.1 of Argiope bruennichi. Classification (NCBI taxonomy): domain Eukaryota; kingdom Metazoa; phylum Arthropoda; class Arachnida; order Araneae; family Araneidae; genus Argiope; species Argiope bruennichi. The sequence continues at coordinate 134,299,644 of NC_079157.1, forward strand.
AATGTCTCCTTTTTTCCTTAAATTTTTATAATTTTTCCTGTTTTACACTAAAATGTTCACTATTTCTTGACAAAACTTCCTCTATGTTTCTGAACATTTCTCGCTATTTTTTCAAGCATTTCTCGTATTTTTCTCTAAAATCTCTCCTATTTTTTCTTTACATTTTAATAATTTTTCCAGTTTTACAAAAATATTTCAATATTTCTCTCCTATAATTCCTCTATGTTTCTGAACAATTCTCCCTAGTTTCCAAAGCAGTTCTCTTATTTTTCTTTAAATCTCTCCTTTTTTCCTTAAATTTTCATAAATTTTCCTTTTTTACACTAAAGTTTTTACCATTTTTCTCTAAAACTTCCTGTATGTTTCTGAACGAGTCTCCCTATTTTCCGAAGCATTTCTCATATTTTTCTCTAAAATGTCTCCTTTTTTCCTTAATTTTTTATAATTTTTCCTGTTTTACACTAAAATGTTCACTATTTCTTGACAAAACTTCCTCTATGCTTCTGAACATTTCTCCCTATTTTTGCAAGCATTTGTCCTTAAATTTTCATAATTTTTCCAGTTTTACACTAAAATTTTCAATATTTCTCTCGTCTACTTCCTCTATGTTTTGGAACATTTCTCAGTATTTTCCCTAGCATTTCTTCTATTTTTCTCTAAAATCTATCCTTTTTTTTAAGTATTTATAATTTTTCGTTTTACACTTAAATTTCCACCATTTCTCCTCAAAACTTCCTCTGGGTTTTGGAACATTTCTCCCTACTTTCCAAAGCAGTTCTCCTATTTTTCTCTAAAATCTCTCCTTTTTTCCTTAAATTTTTATAATTTTTCCTGTTATACACTCAAATTTTCGCTATTTCTCTACAAAACTTCCTTTGTGTTTCTGAAAATTTCTCCCTATTTTTCCAAATTTCTCCTATTTTTCTCTAAAATATCTCCTATTTTTTAATTGAATTTTTATAATTTTTTTACTTTTACACTAAAATTTTCATTATTTCTCTCCGAAACTTCCTCTCTTGTTTTGGAATATTTCTCCATATTTTCCCAAGCATTTCTCCTATTTTTCTCTAAAATATCTATTTTTTATTGAATTGTCATAATTTTTCTAGTTTTAATCTAAAATTTTCACTATTTCTTTCTAAAAGTTCCTGTATGTTTCTGAACATTTCTCCCTATTTTACCAAGCATTTCTCCTATTTTTCTCTAAAATCGCTCCTATTTTTTCTTTAAATTTTCATAATTTTTCCATTTTAACACTAAAATTTCCACTATTTCTCTCCAACACTTCCTCTGGGTTTTGGAACATTTCTCCCTAGTTTCCAAAGCGGTTCTCCTATTTTTCTCTAAAATCTCACCTTTTTTCCTTAAATTTTTATAATTTTTCCTGTTATACACTCAAATTTTCGCTATTTCTCTACAAAACTTCCTCTATGTTTCTGAAAATTTCTCCCTATTTTTCCAAGCATTTCTCCTATTTTTTAATTGAATTTTTATAATTTTTCCAGTTTTACACTAAAATTTTCATTATTTCTCTCCGAAACTTCCTCTCTGTTTTGGAACATTTCTCCATATTTTCCCAAGCATTTCTCCTATTTTTCTCTAAAATATCTCCTATTTTTTATTGAATTGTCATAATTTTTCCAGTTTTAATCTAAAATTTTCACTATTTCTTTCTAAAAGTTCCTGTATGTTTCTGAACATTTCTCCCTATTTTCCAAAGCAGTTCTCTTATTTTTCTTTAAAATCTCTCTTTTTTTCCTTAAATTTTTATAAATTTTCCTTTTTTACACTAAAGTTTTCACTATTTTTCTCTAAAATTTAATGTATGTTTCTAAACATTTCTCCCTATTTTCCAAAGCATTTCTCATATTTTTCTCTAAAATGTCTCCTTTTTTCCTTAAATTTTTATAATTTTTCCTGTTTTACACTAAAATGTTCACTATTTCTTGTCAAAACTTCCTCTATGTTTCTGAACATTTCTCCCTATTTTTCCAAGCATTTCTCCTTAAATTTTCATAATTTTTCCAGTTTTACACTAAAATTTTCAATATTTCTCTCGTCTACTTCCTCTATGTTTTGGAACATTTCTCACTATTTTAACTAGCATTTCTCCTATTTTTCTCTAAAATCTATCCTTTTTTTAAATATTTATAATTTTTCGTTCGCTCAGCTGTAGAAAAGAAACAAAACTCTTTCAATCAGAAATACAATATATCAAAACTTGTTGCTCAATATAAATCAGTTCTATTCCAGAAATATGTTTCAACTAATAAAACCCTACACATATTGAGAGATTTTAGATACTTCAATAATATAGGCGAAAGAGGCCAAGAGGCGAATGAAACCGGAATAATCATAATACTCATCCAAGAAAATTGAGAACATGGAGTTCCTTCCCAATCGGAATTCAAGCAGCAAATTTGCCAAAATTATCATCAGGGCAGATTTTTATTTCCCCTATACAATAACCCAACCTGCCGCCCTTAAAATGCAATTCACAGTGAGCAAGTTAGTCAATGCATCAACAAAATATTCCATTCAAATTTGCTTCTACTCTAAAAGCGGAAATGATCGAGGTATTATTTCTCGCATTAAAAAAAGAAGCGTAATTGGTAAATGCAGCTGACAGTACGAAATTTTCATTAACCGATTTCGTAAATTATGCTCCTTATAAGAATCGAACAAACAGTCTCATCCATTTAAAAACTAAGCAAAAAGCTAACTTTTCACGAATGATCTCTTACTTAACAGAAGGCCTGCTTTAAAATTTCCATTTTAACTATCCTTAATGTCCTCAATATAATAGCATTACTACACAAATTTATATGTCACAATTGTACAGCGAGGATGCATAATTTTAACGGTTGCGACAGAGCAGAGCGCAATGTTTTATAAACTAATGAACTAGAACTTAATCTGATGTATACTCGGCTAAGCAATTCTGCATCACGATATGGTTTCACAGATATTCCAATATGATGCAACTAAAATGAGAGCACTTATTATAATTATTATAAATAATAATAATAAAAGCCCTGAACCCATCTTTAAATCCACTACATAGATTTACTACACTTTACATCTACAAAAATTTAATCAGAAACCATTCACATTGCAAATTCTAAAAGCAAAAGTCGATACTAAACATACAACCAAAGCTCATTAAAACTCAGCAATTACATTTACCATATTCGACAAACTGATTAAAAATGCAGCCTAATTCTCAGAATATTCAGCGAAATATAGCTCTAAGTTGAGTCATATTATATTCATACATATTTTAATTGTCTTTCCTGTAGAATTATGCTAAATTTCTTCACCCAACAATTCACCAAAGCAACCTTATTATTCAATACACATTTACAGCAGTTGCCATTATCGTGATTTTCCCTCCGATACTAACCATTTCTAAGCAACTGTTTAACTCAAAATTTAAGCACACAATAGCAAAATTTGCTAACTCCTTCCCTGCTTCAAAGCAAATTAGCTAAACACATACATTATCTTTTGTTTTTGCCACCACCTTTCTTCTGTGTTTTTCGTAGTTCGATCAGCGCAGAAAAATTGGATAACGTTATGATAAAAGGAGGAAATTTTAGTTAAATACTTGAAATATTTTCACGAAGGAAACAAAATGGGTATTCTTAATTATTTAACTGAACTGAATTTTAACATTATGAAATTTCCGAGTACACTTTCTCAACATTTTTTTTTTTAGCACACTCGGCACATTTATAGCAAATCGTATAGGTAAAGAAGTTCTTGTTCACAAAAACACTTCCAAGAGTTTTTAATAAGGAATAATGATACGAAATATTAAATTTTGGAAAGCTTAAATTTAATAGAGGCTGTGGAAGATCAGCAAAGTGGTTAGATTTTTGTTCTTCAGTTTTTTAAAAAAAAGAAAAATAACACAACCTACTTTTCTGACCACTAAGCAGTCGCATGCCAGCTCATAAAATTTTTGGCGTCTGGATGCGATTGATTAGGGTCCCTTCAGCCTTTTTTGGCTACTTTGAAAACTCCCTTTTCTTTTGTGGGAGAACTAAATCAATATTATTCAGTTATCATCAGATGATGATTTTCTAGTTGCTGAAAAAAAAAACATTTACATCATTAAAAATATAACAAAATTTACAATAATAATAGTATTTTCTATAGCTTGAGCTACTTTTTACAGTGAATCAAATTCAAACCATAATTTATAAAGTTCATAAAAATGTAATGTCCTTGGTGGAAAAAAAAGTCAAATACTGAGGATCTAGAACCAGAAAAAGTTTTTATACAACAGAAATCTAAATAATTGTCAATGACTAATTTCCTCATATTAACGTCCAAAACGCAATAGTTCGACATTTCGATGTCTCAGATGATAGCTGTTAAGACTTATATTTTCCATTACTTTTCAATAATATGACATATTACAGTGAAAATGAAAAATGTAAAAGCATCAACTACAGCAAATTACTTCACATGATCACAAAAGGAATGTAAAATGAAGGCATACTATTAACAAATGACGGCAGGAAATAGATTTCGCATTTTTTTTCCCCCATAATATCTTTTTTTTTTCAAGTTATTTATCCAAACTTTTTTGTTTGCGTAATACAAACCAAGGTTTTAGGTGGCAAATTAAAAGGAAAATTTTGAATATTGCATGAAGCGGACACTAAACGAATTTTAGAAAATGGGCAAGCCGTACTTCGACCACCAGTCCAGCACTCTTATGCAGACTAAACATTGCTGTTTCATTGGTAAATGTATTTCTTTCAGACATAAGCTCTTTCTTTCTTCAAGTAACATGCTGTTTATATGTGTACATAACCATATGTTAAAGGTACAGCACAAGCTTATGATATCTGATTATTTTGTCCATTGTTGTTCAAGAAAGGCAGGCTTGGAACTTTCCAGAATCATCAAGACTAACCATTGCAGTTTAGTGTACACTCTTGGATATTGAAATAGAGCAATATCAAGGCGAAACTGTTACTCTTCGTGAAGGGTTGAAGGACAGTCTCAAGAGGAGGCCTCGTATTTCTTTCCCTCGGTCATCAGCCTAATGGGAAACAGGAGAAAAAATAAAACAAAAAATTATTAAAAATATATAAGTAAAAATATTCTTTGGTGAAACAGGCGCGGATTTTACAATTCGTAATTTAACAACAACGTAATTTTAAGAATTGGTTCAATTTTTTTAAAAAAATATAATCAAAGTTTGTTTTTAAAAGCACCATCAGGTACAAAGCAGCTCCAGATAAGAAATATAGTAAGCAAGAAAAAGAGACTGAAAAATTATTCAGAACTTATGTAGTTTTAGAAAGGGAATTTGCCGACATAGAGGTTTGGTTCAGTAGGAAAATTGTCAGCTCAACTTAGTTGCCGCAAAGCCAGAGTTCGAGACAAGAAAATATTTTTTGGACGAGAATTAGAAATTCTTACATGTATTTAAGAAAGACTTTGCAATAAGAGTAGGTAATGTAGCATTTAATACAATTTTTCCCCCCAAAACGCAAATCGTATTTACAAACAGTTTAACGACGACAAAGAAAGATTTGGACCCAAATAATTTAAAAGTTAAATTAATTCATTTACGGTATTAAATTTTCATACTTTCAAATACTCCAATGATGAAACTAATTGTTAATTTTTAAATGATTTAACAAACCTCATAACATGAAATTTTAGATATTTAGAAGCAAAATAATCCGATATATGTTAGAAGAAAAAGCTCAAGAGTTTACCTCAATACGTATTTATACAAAAAAGGTTTTTTTTTTTTTTTCCAAAACATTTTTTATACTTCTTAAATTTTGCATATGAAATGAAAACAAGGGGGAATTATTAACTAAATCTCTTTATACGGTATCTCACCAAATATAACAACCTGGATTTCGCTATTTAATTGTCCCAAGGAGATCACGTAAATTACATAAAACACGATTGAATCATTTACCTGACGATCCATCATTTGTATTAAATGTTCTTTGAATGTTGGTTAAAAATAATGCGAATATCCTGATACATTTCAATAGCTAAGATGAATTCAGATTCATTTTCTAATTCAAGCAATCAGTTTCCGAATTAATTAACGATGTAAGAGAGCAATTTATAATTTGATTTTTACATAAGTTCGAATTCGCATTTTCAATAAATAAAATTATCATTAATGGCAGATCGTTTAAATTCGATTGCCTAAGAAAAGAAATTGCCCTTTAAAATTTTACATAATATATTAAATATGCTGATACTTTTCATATTACGATAATTTGGTCAAAATTCCTATTTATTTGTTGATTGTTTTATACGAAGATTTATAAATGAAATGAACGAAATTCATATCGAAAAATATTCTGTGAATTGTGGGGATGGTTTTAGAAACACTGACTAAGTTAAAAAAGGAAAAAAAAATCCTTGTAATTAGAAGGCGATATCAAATAAATATGATCAGTTTAAATAAAATCATCTGCGACTGAAACATTAAAATATTGAAATTTTAAAAGAACGTATTAAGGTTTATACTGCAAGACACGAATAAAATCATTGTTAACTATAATTTGATTCAATAGGTGTTAGAACCGGCAAGAAAAATTAGGGAAATTTTTACTATTATTTTATTTTTATTTGTTGCTTCTTTTGCACATAAGGAGCTGTTGATGTTTTCAGTGTTTTACGATATAAGAAATTTTAATTTAAGTAAATAGAGTATTACATTACATTAACTCGGATGGGGGGGGAGGGGAGAGAGACAGCTGAAAAATTATGATTAGGTGATTTGTTTGAAGCCTTCTTTATTAAGAAAAAAAAATCATTACTAAAGCTTAAATTTATTAATGCTTCATTAATAAAGTATTTATTCATAAAAATGGAAATAAGTCCTAACAATTTTTAATACAGCATTTAGATTCAAATCTTTTTAACTAGACAGAATCACTAATAAAAAGAAATTTAAAGGTCTTCTAATTTATATTTCATTTTCGAAAAAGCATTGCATCAAAATTTCTTTACTCGAAAAAGATAAAGAAACTGGAAAGCTATTCATTCATGTTACCACAAACGATGCGTCCAAAAGTAGAATTAACAAGTAGTGTTTTCAACTCATTTACTGTTCATTTGGTGTTGATTAAAGCTTTACTTTTCATTTTTTTTGCCCCCATTTCACCGTCAAGTGCAATATAAATATTTATTGCGACATAATACTAATTTTCATTCAACGTTTCAAACAATACTAGTAAAAAATCTGAAATGTCATCTGTCAGGTGATTCGCTGTCTACCAGTCACAAAGCAAATAAAATGCAATGCTTATAAAAAAAAATTACATAATAGTAAGATATCACGTTTCATATTTATTCCATTTAAAACTTACATGTGTTAAACATTATATTTTCCTAGGTTTAGTTTGTATTAAGAGTAAGTTTGTGGCGATGCCATTACATTAATTTCCTTGGATAGCAACTGTGACGTCACAGCCCTTACGACGGAAGTTGAGGGATGATTATAACGTACTTGTAAGTTATTACGTCATTATGTACGTGTCAATAGAACGAAGCAATCTAGAGTGTAAGCTCGGCGGTTGCTCTAAATAAATATGCTTTATTTTTCTAATTGAAAACTGAATTATTTTCCAACAACAACCCGGCATCTGGTATATATGCAGCTTGCAGAATTGAGATTTGATTTTGTTCCTTACATAATTGTGGTATCCTCGGCGGGACGGGTTGTTGGAAGTGAAGCTGAATCCGAAAGTTCCATTCTGAACACCTGGATTTTGAACTATTGAATTTTGAATTCTTTGAACTGAATAATAGATTTAAGTACTTTAAAATCACAAAAAGGCTGAGAACAGAATTTTAACTTGGCCTAAAAAAGATTGAAACCGAACTTATGAAAGAAGCGATTGATTTGAATCTACTTTCGATTTTGAAAGTATAAATTATGGATAACACGACATGTAGAATTATGGATGGAGACTCGACACTTGTCAGAATCAAGTTTCTGCACAATTCTTGGAAACGAAAGAAACCGAGCAACTGTATTTGTATGATATGAAAGAAGCAAAAAACTACAGAGACCGTAATATTGAAATTTGTTCCCGAGTGGATTTGAAATTACAAGAAGCTGCTATTCCAACCGAAACTAAAAGGTGAAGTTTTAAACTGCCTAAAATTGAAAAAATTTAGCGGCGAAGCTAAATACTTTTTGGACTTCTGGAGTCAATTCCAGAAAATTCATAATGATAAAAGTAAGATAAGATGCAATACTTATGGCAGTCCATAGGACCGAAATCGACACACAACGATTAGTTTGAAGTTTTCCTGCAACGGCAGACAACTATCCTAAGGCCATTCAACAACTAAAAGGAGAGATATGGCCGCGAAGATTTGCTTGTACAAATTTATTTTCGAGAACTTTTAAGTTTAGTTATGAAGAATGATGTTGTTGGAAGAACGAAAATCCATTTGCTCTCCTCGTACGACGAATTTGAAGGTAAATTGCGTCATTAGAGAGACTTGGACGAGCCCAAGAAAAGTATGAAGACTTTTTAATGCCTTTGGTGGAATCCTGTTTACCTGAGGAAGTTATGGTTGCTCGGGAGAGAAGATGTAGTAATGAGACGGGCACCAAAGAATCTTGTTCTTTAGAACATTTAATGACTTTCCTTCGCCTAGTCTGAATATTCGACACTTTAATTTTTGAATAATTTTAAACGAAAAATTTGGAGATATCTGTAAAATTTAAAGTATATGCTTCCGTGTTAAAAGTTAATTTTTTTCCATTCTCTCCCTCCCCCCCCCTCCTTTGTGTGTGTGTGTGTGTGTGTGTGTGTGTATGTTATCAAGTAGTTTGTTATTTAAGTTACTAAAACAGTCCTTATTTTATGAATTAAAAATAAAACTCAGGATATTTTAATGGAACATTACAACCGAAAATGGAGTAATAATACGTAAGAAAGCATTTTTCACTATTTTTAAACTTATCCCGCATTTTCTATTTGATTTTTATAATATTGCAGTGTATTGAATATTATTTTAAAATATTCTCAGTGTGATTTCTTTTATCTTTTGTGACATTGTTACAAATTTAGATAATTTTGAAACGCTGCATTCTCTTATTTTTCCATTGATGATGTAAAACTTGAAAGCAGAATGCATAAGAAGCTCATAAAGAATACTTATGATAAATATTCATCGCAAAATGCATATGCAGGAAAGTTAACACAATATTCTAGTTGGATGAAGAAGTATTTAAATACTAGTCTGATTAAATGACAAATCTTAACAAAGAGTGATTAGTTAAAAAACGCAACAAAGAAAAATACTGTCAGCTCTTGATAATTTTTAGTAGTTGTAGAAAGATATTTGATTTTATACTTTCATTTAATGACAGAGGGCCCTGCACTCAAATTTATTGAAATCATAATCAAGTATTGATTAAATTAATTTTGGAACTTTATTCTAGTAATATTTCTAAATACCATTTACAAGTTATTCGTTATGCTATTTTATAATTCTAAAAAATTTGGAGCTTTACAGTTTTAAAAAATATATTCCCTCCTTTTACAATATTGTTTAGAGTGCTATAGAAAGTTGTCTTTTCTTTTCGATATTTTGCTCAAAATTAATTTTACGTTTTGACTGTGCACTTTTTTTTTATTTGTACAATATTGAAATGGACTTTTTAGAAAGAGACTTGCGATTCAGTTTTCAAAATTTACTATTAAAATTGTTGAATAAAAATTAAATTAAAACCAATTAAAAAAATTTGGAGAGAAAACGGGGCTTTGAGATTTGCAATATCTCAGAGCCCCTGGAAGGTTTAAAATTGTCATGAATTTTTCTGAACTTAGAAATAATTACATTGTTTAAAATATGGAAAAAAACGCATAGCTAATCAGTAAACATTTCAATAAAGGTGTAGATGTATATTGTTGAAGAGTGTATTACCAGAACTTCATTCAACACTACTTTTAATGATTTATTGTACATATAAGAACGATTTTTAATAAAATTAAGGTTTCTGAAGAACATATTACATATATTAATGTAAAAATCATTTTTCTTAATTCTATTTTACTTTTTAACAGTAGATTTGGATTTTGGTTTCATAAAAGTGCAACTAGAAGAAAATTAAATTTGAATACCTCCTACAAATTTTCGTAGATACAAATGATCAGTTAGCAAAATATTAATATACTTCTGATTTAGCAAGCTGTTTATTTTATGCACCGTATACTTACAATATTTCATATACAAAATGCAAAACCATATAATGAACCAATAATTTATCTTTATCAGAGTACAGATTTTAAAAAAATGTAACATTTAAATTAAATCTACGAGGATAAACAGAAAAGATTAAATTTGTAATGGTGTTCTACTCTGGAAAGTGATTTAAAAAAAAAAACCCAACTGATATAGCATGGAAACAACATCCGTAGTTGGAAGCTTTTCTTACTACTTACGGCATTTCAAGAATTGCTTTTGCAACTTTTCCTTCCTTACAAATCATTCCGATTCCACTAACTTCATTTAATTGTACTTTAAATTTAATAAACAACTTTTTTAAGTGCCTTTTCTTAAATAACATATATTTTAATGTTCGAAATTATTGAATTAAATAAACGAAGCAAGAAGAAATAAAGCAAAAACAAACGCAAACTCTTTCGTTTAATGCAAAACGTTATATTAATGCATTTATATCTAAATTCTTGAAGAAATAATTATTATTTCGAAGTGATACACTATTTATATGAGAAGAAATATCATTCCTCAATGATTTTTATCATACATTTTTGAAAAAAATTCATTAAAATGCAATCCATCTTTCATAAAAAGCAAAGTGGAAATTATTCATATTGTATTAAAACGCATGAAATTGTATTAATGAACGTATCGTTAAGTATTCGAAATTGTGTCAAACATCATGCTAACTCTTGCCAAATATGACACTTTTAGATAACGTTTAAAATGTTGTAACCTCTTCTAGAACTGACCCTTATCGGTAACACAACCGCATTGTAGACGAGACTATTGATTGACAGTTTTATGACTGGTACGCAATTGTCTTACAACCCGTTTTCTTATGGATCAAAGGACAGGAAATGAAGATTCGAGTTCTCACTGATTCCACGTGTGAAAATAGCTATATCAGCGAAAGTGTTACGAGTAGTTTGAAGGTCACTCCGCTCAGAGAAGAAACTATAATTCATTCTCTGTTCGGGGGGGGGGGGCGAAACGAAGCCTAAACATCACAGTGTGTTTTCTATTGAGGTTAGTGGTTTTAAACGCTCTTTTGCATGTAGCTTTGAAGTACTTTCGGAAAAGAAAATTTATGGATTTATTTCTAAAATTGAGGATAAGCGCATTCTGAGCGAGTTGAAAGATAAAAGAATTATTTTATCGGATCTGAACTGTAGAGAAACCGAAATCGGGCCCTTGATTGGGGCTGATAATATAGGAAAATTATTAACTATGAATTTAATTGAGTTAGATTCTCGATTAACGGCTATAGAAACTGAACTAGGATGGACGGTAATCGGAAAATTCAATTCGAACGTTAAAAATACTATGTTAACGATATCGTCGTTGCATGTAAGGAATGTTAGTGTTAAAGAATTGTGGAAACTGGATATTTTAGGAATAACCGACCCCTTCTTTAATGAAAACACGAGAGACAATTTTGATTCAAATTATTTCCAGCAGAAGTTAACAATTCTTCCAAACAGAAGGTATAAGTTGGAGCTTCCGTGGAAACATGACACAGCAAATTTATCTGATAATAAAGGTTTAACTTGGGTTAGACATAAAGTAATTAAACAGGCTGAGAGCAATGGCTTTCTCAGAGATTATCAAAAAGTTTTTGAGGATTGGGAAAATCTGGGTATTATAGAATGTGCGTCAGAAGAGGAATTAAAAAAGAATAAATGTCATTATTTGTCGCATAGACCCGATGTAAAACTTCAAAGCGAAACTACCAAGTATCGTCCCGGTTTTGACGGGTCGGCTTGTGAAAAGGGTAAACATTCAGTAAACCAATGTTTATATAAAGGTATAAATCTTTTTAAAGTAATACCTAATATTTTAGACAGGTTTAGACTTAATCCGATAGGATTGAGTGCAGATATAGAGAAAACTTTTTGTAATGTTATCTGTAGACCCAAAAGATAGAGACTATCTTCGATTCTTTTTTCCTAGTAAGAAGGGAGAATTGGTCTATAGGCATTGCCGAATTGTTTTTGGTTTAAATTCTTCTCCTTTCCTATTAAACGCATCCATAAAACATTTATTGGGTAAAGCACCATTTTAGTATAGTGATGTTGTAGAGAAATTGAAGTGTTCATTTTATGTTGACAACTGTTTATCTGGTGTACATAATGTAAATGAAGAAGAAAATTTCATTGATACAGCTAAAAAGGTATTGTCAAAAGGTTGTTTTAACTTGCGAGGTTGGCAAAGCAATGTAGCATGTAAATATGTTTTTCAACATACAGGAGATGCTTTCGTTTTGGGCATGATATGAAATTTAAACAAAGGTACTTTGAGATGTAACAAATTCTGAGGTTTTAACGTGTGAAACAAATATTACTAAACGGTTCATTTTGCCAACAGTTCAAAAAGTTTTTGACGTAAATGGGTTGTTATCTCCAATACATTGCCGCCCAAATTATTATTGCAAGAAACTTAGAAGTTAAAACTGCCTTGGAATTCAGAATTGCCCAAAACTATTGTAAATAAATTTATTAAGTGGTTAAATGAAATGCGTTTGTTAAAAATGTACTGTGCCTCGATATATTGCTATAAACGAAACCTCTGAACTTAATGTTTTTGTTGATGCTTCTAAAAGCTCGTATGTGTGTTTGTTCGAACTGTATAAGAAAATGATGTAAGAGTTACACTCATACGTTCTAGTGAGTTCATTGTCCACCGAGTGATTTATGCTTTCTTTAAGGCGATTTAATAGCCCGTCGTACCAGACCAGAAACTATATACACAGATAACAGAACCAACTTCGTTGGCACCAATAGCGAGTTGAAAAATCTAGATTGGGAAAAATATCATGCGAGAGACGGATATTAAACTTATTGAATGGAAATTCAATCCCCCAACTGCTGCATGGTGGGAGAGATTAGTACGAGTAATTGAAGAGTAATTGAAGCATACTTTAGGGCGTGCGGTTCTAACATATGAAGAACTTCTAATTATTCTGTGTGATTGTGAAGCGGTGATAAATTCTCTTCCATTAATATATATTTCGGAGGACCCAAATGATTTGATTCCGTTGACACCTAATTTGTTTTTAAACGGAAAATCTTCATATAAATTTAGATTTAAGTGAATTCTAGAGTAAGGTTTCGTAAAAAAACTGACCCAGGATTTTAGATCACGTTTTAGGAAAGAATATCTTGGTCAACTAAGTCAAAAACACCCAGGAATGTCGGATCGTAATTAGAGTGGATATCCTATAAAAATTATAAAACCATATTTGCTTTAAATAAAACTAATTTACTGAATAAAAAATATAGCTATTTTAAAACGATACATACATTTTCTTGCATTTATTTTTTAGAAAATGTCTTATTTTATATTTCATTTCATGCAGACATGAGCTGAAACATTTCCAAGTTTTCACATTTCTAGTTTTAATTTGCAGTAATAGTTGATTTTTTTTTTCCCATTCTTTCGGTCAGTTTTAACATTTTTTTTTTAAATCCATCAAAAACAAAAACTTAATTTATAGGTTAAAAATCATGGTATCATTCATATGATTATTTTTTTGAAATTAAAGATAACGTAAAAATCAGTTTTATGCTGTAATATTTTCGGAAGTTATCGAGGAAAAACACCGAAATTTCGTCTGATTTTTAGTTAATTAAAATTCTAATAAAAAATTTAAAAAATCGCTCCGAGGTGCACATTTCTGATCTGCAAGTATACATGAGCCAAGTTTGTTGAGTCTGGGGTCAAACGGTCTGATCTGTAGAGCGTCAACACACACACTTTAGTTATAATAAAGATGAATGTAAATTCTCTTTTATCCATTTTCCGAGATAAATAAGTAACGAACAAAAAAAGGGGTACACTTAAATATGGATTATGTGACATAACTGCAGATTATTAAAATTATTCAAATTACCGAGAATAAAAAAAAATCTGATACAGTTAAAAAAAAAAGGACAATCAAACGCGAAAAAAATATTCTTCAATAATACATGCAACGAAAATTATAACTAGATCATGGCGCTTTTGACAATTATTTTAACTTTTGTGCATAAGTTTAGAACTGATTATGTAAATAATAATGGTGGTGTATTAATGCTGTCCAATTAGGTGGAACAAAAAAAAAATCAATTTTTGATTTTTAATTTGTAACAGCGCGAGAAAGTTGCCTTTTAGTGTATATAAAATAAATTATAAATATGAAAAATATTGGAGTATATCTTGAGGTGCCGCAAGGACGTTAAAGTTTCATAAAAACACTCACTTTTTGTAACTTTAAGGATTTTCGCGTGCTTCTATTATGAAATAAAAAGCTTTCAATGGGCATTGTCATATGAATAAAAGTATAAAAACAATTTTACTATTGCACAAGCATGTCACAGAGTTGTCGCCGGAGCGGTTGCTATTGAGGGAATGGAGCATTTGCGCTGTATAAATTATTCCCTACCCCTGTTGCATTGTAGGTTTACTGGGATTCGGACATTTGGCAAGAAAACTTGGCGCGCATCTAGAGGGGTGACGGTTTTTAGTTTTGAATAGCTGCATTTCCGATCGGGCTAATTGGTGATAATGGAATGGTGATAATTTTTGTAAAAATTTTTATTTCATCTTGAGTTTATGTGATCTTCTACATACATTTATCTTATTCATATATCTTGCAATAAATAATTATTAATTCTATTATTAATAGAAAAGTAAGACTGTTTTTATCAGAAAAATGAATAGCGGAATTAAATGCATTTAAAAAGAAGCAAGATAAGAGAATTTATAGCTGTTTTATTCACTAATATTTAAACAATCACATATTTCTGAATGAATTTTCTTGAAAATCGCCATTATCTATACTCATAAAAAGGGAAAAAATGTATATGTATATATATTACAATAGTTCACTTAGCAATATCTTTATTAAGAAACTGGCCACCTTTGTGATCAGCAGTTCATCAGTATAAAAGATCTCTAAAATTTTCAAATTTATTTTATGTAACTTGATCTTTTAATAGCTTTTTCTGCAAAATATTTAGCTATCAAAGTTTCAGATTTTGATAGTTATATAATTCAGTGATATTATTATGTAGGCCTTAAACAGTTCTGTTCACTGTATTACTTACTAATTTCTGAATTGCACATTAAATTAGAGTGGAAATGTTAAACTGCAATTAATATAAAAACTTTTTTTACTGAAACCAAGCACATCTTTTTTTGAATATGAAAGTTGAATGTACAGTCGCTCAGCATTGAAGTTGTATATGCAATGCAGAATAATTTTTGTAATTTATACAACATCAAAGAATTACTCAACAAAAATTTCTCTAATTCATCGTAAAATTCAGTATTTATTTCTTACTTTCAAAACATTTAAATTATGCAAATGATTTTTTTTTTACTTCAGTCAATAAATGTTCTTATGAAAAAATTATGAAGTTTAAATTTTACACAGTCCTTTTGTCCTAAGGAGTCATATTCTGCGAAATACTCTTGACACTTCAACTCTTAACTCAAGTTCAAAAAATAAACTTTCTATCTTCTGAGATCAAATCTGTCAGTTTTTACATATCAATATTAGAAAAATCAATATTTTCATAATCCTAAGCCAATCACTGTTGAGAAATCCTGGTAAAAGATTGGCGTATCTTCTTTGAAACGGACTATGAAGTGTTCTAAAATCGCCGCCAATTTTTATAGAAGAGTAATATTCAAATTTCATAAATTATTTAGTTTTAATGAATGATTTAGTTAATTGAAGTTCAAAAATTTTTATTTAACCCTTAGCGCTCCGAAAAGTAATTAAATGCATAAATATTTGCCGAATAAGAGAACTTGTTCATTGCTCCGAAAAATGAATATATATGAGTTTTCCCTGAAAATTAATCTACATATTTTTACCACTCTTAAGTATTTTTACCAGTCAAAATTTCATAAAATAATTAAATAAAACGCCGAAATGATGCACTGCCTTGAATGGTTTCTGAGAGGAGAGATCGAAGTGCTAAGTGTTAAAATATTGTCTCAAAAAAATGTTAAATAAGATTCAAAGTTTAATGTAAAAGGGTAAACATGTAAAAGGATTACAAAGGGTAATGTAAAGAACCTATGTAAAAATTTAAAATTCTTAATTCATCGGAGCATTTATTGACTCAAGTAACATAAAATGTAATTGTTTAGTTCATTTAGACCATTTTGTTAGTAGATACGTGCCCCCGATTAAAATTAACGGATGAGCGCTAATTACAATGATTATCCTATAGATATATTAAACCATGTTTGCCTTAAATTTAATTGTTTCATATATTAATAATATAGATATTGTAAAAGGTCATAGAAATCTTTTCGTCCATTTACTTTTCTTAGAAAATATGTTTCAAATTTTTTCGCTTCATATAGACACTTGCTGAAATTTACACTTTTATATATTTAATTTACAATAATAGCTGATTTATTTTTTTAATTTGAACTTCTGTCAATGTGATGGCAACAATTTGATAAAAGCTAATTTTTTCCCATTGACGTGCTCTTGCGGATTAAGTTTTATTTTTAATTTGTGCGAAATACATTGCTGAAAAATATAGTTAAAATATTTTTTTAAAAGCATGTTAAGCATCAAAACTTAATTTGTAGATTAAAGCATTGATATCATTAAAAAGAAACTTTTTTGAGTTTTATCTTGATGCAAAAATTAATTTTGTGCTTTAATATTTTCGGAAGTTATAGCGTTGTAATTTTTATAAAGTGTATCCATTTTTAAATCCTGTTACTCCTTAATGTAATAAATTATTGGATGTATAAGGATCAATGTTAGCGAAATTAATTAAAATTAGATAAGAATGTTATCTGTAATGCGCATAGACAACGCTGAATGAGAAAGTTTTTGTATTAATTGAAATTTAAACACTTTCGTTTTTCAAGTTTCCATTTTTGTTGAGATTACTGAAAATTAAAAGAGATGCATTGCATAAAAAGCGGAATAGTATAAGGTTTTTAGAGCAGTAGTAAATGTTACATGTCCAATAGAATTTGAAGTTACATATGCACTCTTGAGTAAGCGGTCAAGAACAAGCTAAGTAAATTTAGCAACCATAAATCTGAATTATAAAATTAAGTTGGTTACTACTTTCATAAAAACTTTTAAAAAATGCTTTTTAATGAGTATTAGCATTTGTGTAACAATATATTTTACAACTATTTTTCTTCAATTCATGGTTATATAGGAGTAATCATAATTTCTATTTTGAAAAAAATAACGTTCCTACGAAGTTATTTAATTGAATCTCTCAAACTTTAAAAAAATTTTTAGTTATATACAAATGAACAAAAATTGAGGATAAGTTTTCAGAAATGCGGAATTGACTATGCTGAATGTCAGAGACAGAAAGTTTGCATTTTTTTTTTTTTTTTTTTGTTAAATGTAAGTGACCATATAATGCATATTGTAAAATATTAAAAAAGAATTATTTAGAAATTATATTCATTTTTTAAAAATTTCTAACGCCTTTTTATTATTTTCGTATTATTTTTTTTATGTAGCCGTTTAGATGTTGCATTTAAATGTCGTTTCCGGTACATTGGATTATGTATAGTTAAATCTGACAATAAATAAGCTAGAAAATGAAGTAATATATTTCAGATTTGAAGGAATTTCAGTAGTTATCAACATTTTCTTATTGAAAAGATGCTTTTTTTTTCTCCTGAGAATTAACCAGCAGCTGTTTTTAAAATTATTAAAATGATTCCTATAATTTATTTTAGTCAGCCAAAAAGCTTATTATTTTGCAATATTATATATATATATATATATATATATATAACCATAGAGAATTCAAATCAGTATGCCGTTTTCAGTTGAGTTGACTTCTCTCCTCCGTCTATTGTGTAACTGATTCAAGTAGCCGATTTGTTGGTTTGTGCTTGTGCGCTTTGCTGTGAATAGAAATGGCTCAGACAAATATCGGAGTGTTCTATTTTTGGGAAATTATTTGCTTGAAGATGAACACACTATTGACGAAACTAGCACTATTGATATATTAAACATAACTTCAAATTGCTTCAGAGAAGGATCCTTTTGTAAGCAAAATGTGGGACACTTTAGTTCCCATAATAGAACAAATATGGTCAAGAGCTTCTACACCAGTTCCTTCTAGCAAAAGAATTTCTCAAATGATAAAAGATTAATAAATTCCTGTATTTAGCATGATGAAGTCTAAAAGCAGAATATGTTCAGGTCAGTTCCAACCTCACAGAATTTAGAGAAGAAACCAGACTTTTATTTGATATTGCTGACTTGTATAAAAGAAAAAAAAGTGCCAGTTATGGAATAAAAGATTCTAAACGATCAATGCTGCAACAAGGAAAATCGCTATAGGTAATAATGATATTGCTACCACAAGCACTTTGAGGAAGAAAGAAGCAAGAAAGAGTAAAGAATTACAGATAATAGTTAAGTTTAATCATGAACGGGCAAACAATACTACTGTATCAGAAACGATTACTGACGACAATGACAACGCTGAAGAACAAAGGTGTACTTTGCAAAATGAGGCAAGCCAACCAGATCCATCGAACAGACAAGAAAAGATAAAACTACGAAGTGCCTGCGAGGTTTAAGTTAAAACTTTATACAGAAGGCATCCAAAGCTGAACCAAATAGTATAGGGGACTCGGTTATCGACTTTTCCAGGCTTTTTCAAAATTAAAAACAGTTTAATGTTGCAATGAAATAGAAACAAACATTTTGCAGCTGTAACATTTGTAATCATTAAGGATACAGAAGTGAGGAACGCAAAATTGGACATAAAAAATATCTTATAATTATTATTATACTTTGTAATTAATATTTTTTTTAATTATAATGCTTATACATGTATTTAAAATCTTTTGTAACATTATATGAACGAAAAATCCATAAAAATATTTTATTAACGTTATAATCTTTTAATTTTTTTACAAACTTTAAGTTTGCGACACCTTCAAATATTGTTGTATTGCAATAAGAATTTTTTAAAATTCTTTTTGAATCTAAAAGGAAACTTTTCCGCACTATTACCAAACTGAAATCTAAGAAAAAAAAAATTTTAAGGCCCTTTTTAAAAACTTCATTTTTTATTTCTTTTTGTAAATTGCAAGCTTTTCGCAGCGTCTCAAGATAATGTAATATTGCAGGCAAATTTTTAAATATAGTTTTTGAACCTAAAAGGCAACTTTTCCACACTATTACAAAAGTAAAAATTTTAAAAGGCTCTTTTTAAAAATACCTCCCCCCTCTTTTTTTTTCCAATTTTTTTTACAGATTTCAAATTTTTTGCGGCACCTCAAGATAATGTAACATTGCAGCCAAATTTGTTTAGCCAAATTGTTTTTTAATCCAAAAGACACCTTTTTCGTGCTATTACCAAACTAAAATCTAAAAAATTGAGGTCATTTTCGTTCCACTCTAATGTCCAATCTCTTCAACTTCGAAATTTAATGATAAACCTAATAATACCAACAGAAATTCAACGGTTTTTTCCTACCAAGAGGGGTGTGGCATGCTCCTCAAAATATGTAATCGCATTGTATAGTTCATAAATTATTGAAAGAATTAGTGTTAGTTCAAATATGTCTCTTTCGATTGCTAGAAGATTTTATCGATTTATATGTCTATTTTAACTATATTTTTCAACAATTTATTTTCCAAAAATAAAAATTAACCAGCACGAGCACATTAGGCGCGATAGCAAAAAGTTCTTTCATCCACTTACTGCCATCACAATGACTTATTTTTAATTTGAGTTTGTCAATTATTACCTCAAATTAAATTTAAATAAGTAATTTTCAGCAAGTATTTGTTATGAAAAGAAATACATATAAAATATGAAAGTAATTTCCTTATATTTATTTTCTAAAATATAAATATAAGAAAAAGCTTTACGATATTTATTTATAAATCATTATGTTTTATGTAAATTGATTCAATAAATGCCCTGAAGAATTACGAATTTTAAAATTTTTTTTTCTAGATCCTATGGTTTATGATTCGTATTTAACAAAATATTCTTGAGATGCTAATATTTTAAAAAAGTTGCATTCCAATTATCTTAATCAATCACTAAAACCGACTGATTTATGAAAATTCGAATATTACTATTCAATTTTAAATCACTTCATTGACCGGCTCGAAGAAAATACCAAATTAACACCGATGGTTTCTCTAAAATGATTGGCTTTAAATTATGAAAATGTTGATTGTTTCAAAACTGTTATATTCTAACTTCATAAATCGGGCAGATTTGATCGCAGAAGACAGAAATGTTCATTTATTTATTTAAAAGTTGGAGTGTTAAGAATATTTGGCAGATTGCGATTCTTTGGGACCAAAAGAATGTATAAAATTTACATTTCATAATTTTTTAAGCATATTTATAGACCGAAATCAAATAAAATTGTATTATTGGTGCCATTCAAATTCTTTTGATAGTAAAACTAAAAATTTAATTTTATGAGGAATCTGAAAGTTTTCTGTTGAATAATTCTTTGAGATGTTACATAAATTATGAAAATAATTCTGTAGCGGAGACTATTTTCGGAACTCATTTTTTTAAAAAAAATGTTTAGTTTAAGAAAAATGTGTTTATATTAAAGTGCAAATGAATAAATTGCAATTAAATTTGAATTAATGTTTTAAACCCTATTGCTGAAATTTTTACTTTTTATTTTTATTTTCTGTGAGCTATTAAAAAAAATAAGTTTTTATTAGCTCACAGAAATAAAAGTTACATAGTACAAGTACAGGACGGTTTAAGGTCTCCATGATAGTGTAATTGAATTATAGGAACATAAAAATTTGAAGCCTTAAAATATTTTGCTGCAGAAGCTATAAAGAGACAAGTTACATAATATATTTAATTGAAACTTTTAGTGAGCATTAATGTATTCGAAGCAGTAGGTCGCCAAAGGAGGCTAGTACTTATAATAAAGAACTGTGTGTGTGTGTGTGTGTGTTGGCACTCGGCAGGAAATACTTACAGCTACCAAATTTGGCCCCCTACCTTTGAGTTTTACTTGACAACTTCCGATGACGTTTTTACAACTTCCGAAAATATTATTGTATAAAAAGGATTTTTATATCAAGTTAAAGTTCAAAAAATTATCTTTTTAATAATACCAATGTTTTAACTTATAAATGAAATTTCAATTTTTAATGAATTTAAAAATTATATTTTAACCATATTTTTCAACTTATTTCGCGCAAAATAAAATTTTATTTTTAGGCATGCATGGGGAAAAGTCAGCTTTTATCAGTGCGTTGCAATCACGTTGACAGAAATTAAAAAAGAAACATTAAATTAATGTTTAATACTAACTAAACCGATGAAAGCGCAATTTACAGCACGTGTTTGTAAGAAATGAAATAAATATGAAATACATCTTCTATTAAAAAATAAAAACGATATAAATAGTTTTCTGCGACGTTTTAAAATGGCTACGTCATTCATTCTATTCTGTTATATTTAAGGCATACATAGTTTGATATATACAGAATTCTGCTCTAATCAGGGCTAGGCAGCTAATTTCTAAAACTTTATTAATTTTCAATATAAAGTCGCTACAAACCAAACTCAGACACCATAGGAAAATAACTTTCTCTGCCAGGATACATTAATTAAAATGAATTGGGAAAAAAACGCGAAAATTTTTTTAAACTGAGTTTATTTTACATCTAAAAACAAATCCAAACAGCGCCAATTCATAAATTATAATTAACAATTTAGTCATAAAAGCAAAATTTGTGAAAAAGAGTCCGTAAGCCAAACTCGGACATCTCACAATTAAGCACCAAATAGTTGCAATCCTGATAAAAATTACTACCGCCTTTATGGTTAACGTTATAATTGATCAGGGGAATTTCTCAATTGTGTCATTCTCATTTACTGCAAGTAAATATTAATTTAATTAAAATATTAAGGCAAAGGGGCTAAACGAGCATTGAGTTAAGAAAACTGATTACTATGTTTACTAAAAGATGGAAAGTATGTGCCAAAAATATCAGATTGCCGACAGAAGTCATTCAAGGTTAATGACATTATAAAACGCTTTAAAACAAATAATAAGGTGGAAAATAAGCCTAAGACAACCCAGAATAAGATTTACAACGAAGCAATTGATCGATATTTAATCAGAAAAGTAAAAGCAAATCCATTTTTTTAGTGTACCAAACCTATCTATTAATGCTAAAAAAAAAGAATTAGGAAAAAAATTTAGCCCAGCAACAATTAAAAAAAAATGTGCGCCATAAGAACACATCTCAGTGGAAACAAGTAATATATAATTTTTTTAAAGTCAACTCCTACTTAGTTCAACAATTTTTTTTATTATTTTAGTTTCTTTTTATTAATTAATTACAATTAATATTAATATTATATTATATATATATATATATATATATATATATATATATATATAAAAGAATTACAATATTAAGTGGCAAATTTTTTTAATTGAATCCTAACTTATTTTCTTATATTATTTAACTATATCTTATAATATTTATGATCGGGTTTCACGTCAATAATCTCAGACCTTGGCGACCATTTCGCGACATGACGACGGATTTGGCGATTTTGGTGACCAAATAGAAATTATTGGACAAATTTAATTAATATTTTTTAAAAACTGTATTAACATCAAGTGTCATCCACTACAAGTTTTAAAAAATGTATTTGAACTTGAGTTGAATAAAAAGTATTTTATTAACGATTGAAAATTTGAACACACATATATATATATAATAAAGCTCAATGTGTGTGTGTGTGTGTGTTGGCGCTCTACAGGCCAGACCGCTCGACCAACAGCTACGAAATTTGGCACGTGTATACCTTAGAGGTCGGGAATGTGCACATGGGGTCCCTTTTTTTTTTGAAACTTTAATTATTAATAAGAAACTAACTTTCCCGCCAAAAAAATCCATTTCCTCCTCCGCCAACTTTTCCGCCAAAATAATCTTCCATTTTCCCCACCGCCAAATGAGTAAGACTTCAGTTTTTTTTCTCCCAACAGTAATGAGGCTAAGTTTAACATTTTTCGGCGGATTATTTCAAACGATTCTGTTCATTTTCTTAATGTTTTATGCATTTAAAATAAAACATTGTTAATTAATCCATGTTTCAGATTCATTCTGAAGTACTTTTGAATTAAAATAACACAGAATAAAGGAAATTAAAAATGTATAATCTGCATAGCGTTACCCCAACTGGCGTAGAAAAATTCACGCATTTGCGTTACCGTAACTGGCGAAGAAAATTCAAGCATGCGCATTGTGTTCCGATTGTTATCATGACAACCATTATCAACGGATGATTTAAATTATTTTTAGGTTAGTTGCATGCTTTTGTAAGTAAATTGTATTTATGTTAGTTATATATTTTTTTTGTATATGCTTATAGTTTTAAGTACATCGTTTTTTAAGTAGTTTTTTTAAACCTGTTTTAGACCGATTATTTTAAACGATTCATTTTATTTTCTTAGTGTTTGATGCATTTAAAATTAAACATTGTTAATTAATCGATCTGTTCATGATGAATCTGAGAAAATTTTGTTGACAAATTCTTGAGATATTACATAATTTAAGAAAGATATTCTTTAGTGGCCATAAAGTTTAAACGCTCAGTGACTATTATCAGTAATCATATTATTAAAAAAAAATGCTTTGTTTCAGTAAAAAATATTATTATATTAATTGCAGATTAATCATTTGCGCTTTAATTTAAAGCATAAATTCTATGAGGGGTAACAGAAAATTAGAGAGATACATATCACGTTATGACTGAAGACCTTTATAATATTATGAGTGAATTATATGACTATCAAAATTTGATGTTGTAAAATATTTTGCTGAAGAATCTATCAAAGTTGGAATTGCATAAAATATTTAATTATTAAAATTTTAACGAACATTAAGATTGGCGAACCGGCTGGTTGCTAAAGGCGGCTAGTATATTTATTATATATATATATATATATATACACAGGGAGAGTGTGAACCAATAGTAAAATATCCAGACATTAAATTGAAAAAATCCAGACAAAAAAAACCTAACATAAGTAATCGAAATCTAACACTTAAATTTACAAAATAAGGACTTAAATTCGTAAGGAACGTGAAAACAGATTTTTTTTTTTTATTGGAAAAATAACTTATTTACTGGTGAAAGCAAATTCGACATTTTTGGATTGAATGGCAAGCCTTACGTCTTAATTAAACGAGGTATTTCTCAAAAAAATTGAAAGCAACTGTGAAGCATGTTGGTGGATCGGTAGTGGTCTGGGGCTCAATTTCAGCTACTGGCCCAGGAACCTCGCATTTTATTGAAGGGAGATTGGTTTAGAATATATACTTAGACATTTAAAAGAAAAATTTACAACATTGTGTGCGGAAACTTTCTCTTGGCAACAAGTGGTGATTTTATCAGAATAATGATCCCCGAAACAAAATTTATCGAACGCCTTCCTGAATTCTATATAATTGTCCTTATGTCATGGATACTCCACCCCAAAGCTTCGATATAAATTCCATCGAAAATTTATTGGAATACCTTAAGAAAAAAAGTCCGGGAACGCGTGATTTTAGACCTCTCCGTCCACAGTTTTGATAAAAAAATACGCCCATTCAGGGTTTGAACGAACTTTCACCAAGACTGATTGCCTAAAAAATTTCATTGTTGGTTCTTCTAAAATAATGATAATAAAAATTCTATAACTCGATAAGACAATCTCAGAAAATTGAAACGTTAGACTACCAAGATCATTTTACTGAATAGGATTTAGAGGAACGAAGAACTGTACAAAATTTGGACATCATAATTATTTTCAGAAATACATTTATAGATTGAAGATAAAACTGAATTTTAAATTGAATCAGAATTTTTTTTTTGAATAATTCTTGGAAATATTGCATACATTTTTTAAAAAAATATTCTGTGGTGCACTTAAGATTATAGCGTTCAAAGATTAGATTTTCTTTTATTAAGTTTTAAAAAAATACGTTTGAATTCATGAAAAAAGTATGTATGTATTGAGGTTTTATCTCTTCCATTTTAAATTTAAATCTTGCGTAAGTTAACAGAAAATTAGAGAGATAATATATAGTACAATGTTCTAAATATCGTAAGACTTCTATAATAGTACGAGTTATATGAATAGAACTTTGAAGCTTCAAAGTATTTTACTAAAGAAGCTTATTAAGAGACAACGGCACATAAATATTTATTTGAAAATTTCAGAAGCATTACTTTTCGCGAACCAGCTGTTCGTTAAAGGTGACTAATGTATTTGTAACTGTCAATTTTTATAAAAAATTATTTATTTATAAAAGTAAAAATTAAAAAGTTATTTATGATAGGTAAAACAATAAAGCCTAAAAAATTTTACACTTAATATAGGACAATTTATTCTGTATGATAATCAAATTTTTTTCACACATTTATCAGTATGCGAGTTATACAAGAACCCATTGTAGAACAACAATTGAAAATTGAAAATAAAAAAAAAGAGAAAAAATTTAGAATTATGAAACTTCTTTACCTTGGAATTTTTTCAGCTCATTCGTAGACGAAGAAAGTTTGTCCAATGATACAGCAGAACGAAAGTTAAGGTTTAATGTGGTATCAACAGGAAATTAAGGCAGTCAGGTATTTTCAACCATGATGAAACATCTGTGCACTGAGAACACTTTTCAGAGGAATTCTTGGTTAACTTAGGTGTTCTTAGTCTTGAGTCAGCCTCCAGCTTCCAACATACAAACCTCCGTAGTTTCATATTTTAGAATTGAAAAGGAAGAATTAGTAACATATTATCATTCACCTGCACCAATATTTGTTATATAAGATAAAAAAGTTTAATAATTGAAAAATATATAACATCTTAAAGCTTTTGTATGACTCAGTTATCAGTTCTTTGGAGTGACTGAAAATAATTGCAGTCTTGCAGTCAATAATTGCATGTTTTTCTTTCCTTTATTGGTATTTTGAGGCGAGTTTAGCACAAGTATACATTCGTGAAATATTTTGGGAACAAATAGTTGAAATTGGCATTACAGATATGCAAATAATAATAATAATGCTTATAATACTCGCGATTTTTATACATTCAATTTATTTCTTATATTAAAAAAATGTCCAGGATTTCAAAAATCAAATTATAATAACAAATAATGAAAGAAATAAGCATAACGAAGCTCACCATCTCCAAAAAGGAAGCTAAGTTAAATGAAAGTTTCGAAAGTGTCCAGACAAATAAATAGCTATTATAAATCATATATTAATATATCTATAAATATATGGCCCTGTTGTTTATATTTACTAAAAAAAGTTGGATTTGTTTCCACATAGATTTCTAAAATACTAATCAATCCACTAGTGACCACCAGGTGTCTTGTTTGATACTGCTGTGCAGTATACTGCGTCTTCCGTCTTTTGGACATTGTGATTCTTTTATGCTTATGTGTGTTATTGCTTTCTGCACGTACTTTTGAACTTAGTCTCCTGAACCCAGAATTGGTTTGCTAACTGTTTAGTTTAAATATTCCATTTTAGTTAAATGAACTATAATATATACGAACCCTTATTTATCGCCCATGTTTTGTCAATGGTTGGGTTGACGGATGGCCTAGCCCCGGCAGGGGATTATCCATGGTAAGGAGAGACTTCACAGAGCTTTATTGTCACTGTTTTGCCGTGGCCGTCTTCGACGAGATTTGGAGATGGCGAATGTCATTGCGATTGTCTGATAGAAGGGTGAGGGTGCGGGGGTACGCTGCCGTTGGGCTTAATGAGTTTTTACTGCTTGCGAGCTAGAATTGGCTATTGAGATATAGTTTCAGTTTGAAATAATAAAAGTTAGGAAGAAAAAACTAGAGGGGTGAGATAAATTAAAGTAGTATATTACGGGGTCTTGTAGAGTTTGCAGTTGGTTTATATTTAGGGATTTTAACTATTGCTTCATTCTTATTCATGTTTTTAAAGAAGTTAGTAGCTAGTTTTTTAATGAATTTTTTAAGAAGGGGATAGTCTAGGCATCGGTACATATTTGTATTGGGCATGAAGTATTTCATATTGCAGAAATTTCTAATTAAGTTATTTTGCTGGCGTTCAATAAGTCTAAAATCAGCCTTGGCAGCATATCCCTACACAGGGCATCCATAAGTTAATACTGGACTTAAGTAGGCAGTGTATTTTGTCTACTCATTTTGGAGCTTCGAGAAATTAATGGATAAAATTTACGAGTTAGGTCTCGAAACTTTTTAGCTGTGTAAATAAAGTGGGGATTCCAACTTAATTTCCTATCTAGGATAACGCCTAAATATTTGCATTCATTAGACCACGGGGCAATTTGATTTTTAATTTTGACTGAGGGTGGGGGATTCTTTTTACAGTTACTTTTATTAAAAACTATAGCTTCAGTTTTACTAGCATTTATTTCAATTTCCCATTCAACGAACCAGCCCTGAAAAGATTTAATATGTCTGTTTAAAGCTATGGTGAAGAAATTTGGATTTTTGTTTCTACCTAGTATTGCAGTGTTATTGGCGTACATACACAGCATAGTGTTAAATTGCTTGGGGATATCATTAATAAACAAGGAAAATAAAATTGGCCCTATATTAGATTCTTCAGGTACACCTGCAAGAATAGGTATTACATAAAAAAAATTCATTGTTTATTTTGATTTTGAAGGATCTATCACTAAGGTAAGAAATTATAATTTTGATAAGGTGTGGGGGTATGTTGTAATTATTTAGCTTGTAAATAAGGCCATCTTGCCACACTCTGTCAGAAGCTTTCTGAATGTCAAGGAAAAATGCTGCCGTTTTTTGTTTATTTTCAAAACCTTCCTCAATGAATTCTACTGCTCTAATTAATTGGTGGGTTGTAGATAGGTTACGACGAAATCCAAATTGTTCAGGATTTAGTATATTATGTTCTTCTACGTAATTATTTAATCTATTGAGAATTATCTGTTTAGCAATTTTGCTGACAGAGGGGAGTAGGGATATGGGTCTATAACTGCAGGGATCAGTTGGGTCTTTTCCAGGTTTCAATATGGGGATAACTGCAGCTGTTTTCCATAACATGGGAAAATGTCCTAATTTGAGAATACAATGAATTATATTAAAAATTTTAAGTAATTGTCCGGAAGTGTTTTTAACATTTTGTTGTTAATATTGTCAAGGCCAGGGGAGTTTTTGATATTAAGTTTTTTTTAATATGATCTTTTAATTCATCAGTTGAGGGAGGGGGTTTATCAATAAATTTTTGTAGCAGTGAGTCGAGAAAACTTTTGACTATATTATTTACATTGTTTGCTTTTTTTTATCAGTTATTGCAATACTAGCAGGGCCTTTAAGGGCCGGAATTTTTTGTATTTTACGTTTAAAAGTTTTGACAAGTTCCAAATTGATCCGTCATCTGTGTTTATAAATTCATTGTTTTGGGTTTTATTGTTGTTTTTAAATTTCCTTATTAAGTTGGTTCATTAGTCTCTTGAAGACTGGGTCTCTGATTTTTAAAAAATTTTCCTGGTAAAGTTTCTATGCCTAATAAGGTCTCTAATTTTGGGGTGAATTAAATTTTGACTATTTATAATGGGGCTTGACGGTAGATTTTTTTTTTAATAATTTGCGATTCGAAGATGTTACAAAATAATCAAGTTTATCTGGGTTTGTAAATTCATCGATGTTTGGGGTTTCTGATTGACTGATGCTTAATTTAAAATTATTCCAGTTTGTTTAGCAAGATTATTGGGCAGGGAATATTTAATGAAAAAAATTTAGTAATATGGGATTATGATCAGAGCTAAGTTCAGGTAAGGAGTGAATTTCATATGGGCACAGGAAGTCTTTAAGGTGAGGTGTATTGTATTGGCTGACTGGGGTCCAAATCTAGTGTGTGTGTGTGTAGGGGGGGTGGTGCTATAATGTCTAATCCGGCCTGAAGGGCGAATGATTTTAGGGAATTACCTTTTGGGCAGTTATGCTTACAATCCCAACTAACGTGGTGAGCTTGAAAGTCTCCGCAAATTATTTGATTAGGTCCTGTTTGCATCAGGTTTTCAATGGCGAAAATAAAATTTTAATTATCTGCACTAGGGGGGATATAAATAGAGATTAGGGTTATTGGATCTTGATTTTTGAAATTTAATTTTACCACGCTTGCTTCTGCATGTTGTAGTAAAGGTGGGGGGACCTACCTCACTGTGATGTAAACCGTTTCTAATTAAAATTGCAGTACCGCCGCCAGCCTGGTTAGCTCTGTAACTGTAATATGAGAAACAGTTTGCCAGGAAAATTTTTCTTTGTGGCCTAAGGTGGGTTTCTTGCAGTAGGATTACATCGGGGTTATACTTATTTACAAAATGACGAAGGTCAATTATTTTATTGTTAATGCCATTTGCATTCCAGTAGACTATGCGAAGGCTATTGCAGGAGAAAACTAGTTAATGACAGGTTGACTTGGGTTATCGAATGCCTTCATGAGTATGTCCAGTTTTTCCATAACAGTGTTTGCGGTTTTTAGATTTTTAAGCTGTGAGAAGAGTAAAGGGTACTCGGTCGTTACCTTTTTAAGTTCTTTCATTACTTCTATAATGTCAGCGAAATCATTGCCTTCTAAATGTTTTGACATTGACTGTAAGCCCTTCAATAAATAATGGTTCTCTCCCCGGCAACCTTCAAGGTCTTACACTCTTTCGGGTAGGCTGGTCGTTGGGTAGACCAAGACCAGGTGCCTATTGTCACATCCTAGATATTCAACACTCCCAATAATTTATGGCTGTAGAAATTTTCAATTTTTCAGTAATTCCTTTTCCCTTTGGCATATCAAATTCATTAGTAGATAGGATACCCAAATAAAGATTATAATTTTCTATGGGAATAAAAAGCTGGAACACTGTCTAGTACACGTAAAAAATATGATGCATTTTGTGTTTATCTTCATTGAGAGCGCATTTGGACTCTTTCCTTTTGATTTACTGGCCCCAAAATTTTACCAACATTTACAATTTTGACTAAGTTCATAAACCAAACAAAATTACTCCCGTATGTTTTTGAATTATTACATCCACACATCCACAAATACACAGATCGACAGACTACCAATCCTAGACGGATTTGATCCAAAACTGGATTAGTATTTAAACTCTCTTGATAGAACTTAGATATCTAATTTCATTCACTTTGCTCGATGAAGTTTTGAGTGATTTTGTTCACAGACAAATAACATTCCAAAAATGATATATTAGGCCACAAGGAAGTCAAAATAAAACGTGGAGATGCATCAAAAACTCGGGATAGTTTAAAATAATGTAGTGAATAGCTTATAAGCCAGTTAACAGCTACGCTACACGAGCAGTTGTTTTTGTATTGCGGTTATGTTACTGGGCTGCGAACCACAAGGTCCCAGGTTCTATCCCCGCTTATACCAACTCGCCACAATAACATTACTTTTTCTATACTTAGTATAACAAAAATATTATGCTTTTTTACTATACATTATAAAAACTAATTATAAATAGAAAGGAAAGAATTTCCAATTTGATATTTGCTAGCAGTCATGTGTCTACTATTAATTTATTTGTAATGTCATTTAAAAACAAACGCAAACTATAAAAGAAATATTGAAATATGAATTTTTTTCATAAATATGATAACTTATAGCAAATTAGTGATGCCAAATAAAAAGAACAAAAACCTACGTACTCGAATTTCTGCGTACTTCTAAATCTGAGTAGAAATACTTATGAAAATTAGGCGCTTTAAATTCCTCGAATTATGTTATCAATTCGAATCTGCACAATGTATTCGCATCCACTATTTGTAGAAGAAAATTACCCATTCTATATTTATTGAGTAATTAAATCACCTAATCATCATTCATCATCATTTAATCACCTAATCATCCTTTAATTAATCACCTAATTAAAGTTTGCGAGCAATGCTTCCATTGAATTGGTTTATAAAACCATTTTCTTTGAATCTTTTAATACAATAAAATTCTCATTCTTTCATTGTTCGCCGGTATCATCAAATAATGACAACTTCGAATTCTTTCTTACTGGCATTTAGAAAAAATTCGCAATCCCACACATTTTTTATACTAATTATTTTAACTTAGATTATATACTCGTAACAGGGCCGAATTCAAATGTGTAGGAGCCCTTAGACAATGCAAGTTTCCTTCCAAAGAACCAAAATCAGATTTTATTTTATTATTGATTTTAAATTTAATATAAACAGCCATTAAACTTTGCATTTATGTATTTATTTGACCTCCTAATTAGATGATACATATTTGAGACATTGTTATTTAAATCTCCATAATAAAGAAGGACACTTGAGATATTGAGACATTAATAAGCGATTTTGGCGTTTTAAATGACGTAACACATTGATTTATTTACTAAAAATTCAATCATTCGATGTACATATCAGAAACGCCATTATAGCCTACAAGTTTAACAAATTTGACTAAACGAAATAAATTATTTAACTTCAGAACTCATTTTTAAAATAATGAGATTCAATTAACAGCATATAAAAAATGTAGAAATAATTTTAAACAAAATATTGAAATAATTAAATATTTGAAAATTTATATATTATACAACAAAATATATTCTGTTGTATGTAAGTGAACCAAATACGGAAAAAACTAAATTCGCACGTCTGTAAATGATTTTTTTGGGGGAGGGGGGCAGATTCTCAAAAGATGATGAACGATTATGAGAGTGATGCGCGATTCTCATAAAATAAATTACGGTACACAATTAGAATACTCTGAAAATACCAAAGAAAAAATCTGAGGTTTTCAGCCTCCCGAAAGTCGGGGGGGGGGGCTCTTAAGCAGTAGTTTACCATTTTGATAATCCAGTTCCGATTTGTCCGCATTTTTTTTCCCATGAACTTTCATCTGATATTTCTACGTTACGATTGATGCGTGGATGTGGTGATTTGAATAACGATTACGCATCATTAGGAATTTTGCAAATTATAATTGAGTATTCAAAACATTATGAAAATTCATTATATTCTGTCTAACAAGGGTAACAGCAAAAATATTCTCTTACATTAAATAACACTAGTAGAAAATGACGGATTTATGGATAGGATTATAGATATTTTAATTAAAAATAAATTAAGTAGAAAATTAAAAAGTTGAAGGTAACAGTAACGGCGTTCTCACAACATAAAAACTCTCTCAACATTATGACTTAATTTTATAGCCATATATTTCTTAAAGAAAATGACACTTTAAACTCACACATTTGGCCTTGATGAAATATTAGTCAATCAAATTCATTAATAAATATACTTTTATTTACCTATTGAACTACTTCCATTATTGTTATTGGCTAAATAAAATAGTTTTCATTTAAAACATTAAATCAGGCTTCTCAGAACTTATCACAAGTTTTATTGTTTTAACCCGAAAATTTAGTCCCAATAACAAATGCGAAAAATTAAAAATGCAAAAACATTAATTAACAACTTAAAAAGTAACTCAGTTTAAATAAAGTTCATCCGCTAATTTTAATGAAATATTTTAAGCCAGAGCAGTTTTCTTGATTTTTATTGTAAACGGAAAGGATATAGAAAGGAAAGCACTATGAGAATGTTTAATGAAAGTAGGGAACGATGGATTAAAGAAAATATAATCAAACTTACCGAGAAAATGCTCCTTGAACATTTTCATCATTACAGTATCAATTTTTTTCATCTAAGGTAGCTTTGAAATAAGGAACTAAGCTAAATGATAGTTGGTTTCCTATTACAAAACCTACCTTCTAAATTTATGAATCATACATTATATAGTAGACTCTTCTACAACGAAGTTAAGAAGTTTCATTACAAGGAATCGCCCTGTTAGACAAATTCATTTACAAAAAGAGTACCAAGTTGCTCATAACGTGTAGTCATTAATACGCGGTTTGTTAATCTCGTTGTAGGAGAGTCTACTGTATATTATTGACAAAATCTTGTAATCACAATTCAAATGTTTATAATAAAATTATATTCTAAATATGCATATGCAAGCGATGAATTTTTAACACAGTTACCGAACTGTACATGTAGAATGCTGAGAGGTTCCACCCCTTTGATCAGCGTCTCGATTCGACTTCTGGCTCCGCCTCATCACCATCGTTCTTCGAGCGTTTCGAGGGATTCACCCGACACGACATTCCTTGCGACCGGGAACGAATCTCACAATGTTCGGCAAGCCACAGTTTCTGTTCGTGCATCCCCGCTTATCAAATGAAATGTGATGAATGTTTATTGCGTACAAATGGATTGTATTTGAACGATATTTTTTTTAGGGTAACGGTCAGTGCCGTAGAGAGAAAGGAAGGATTACTGCCCGGTTGTATCTGCATGGTGCATTTGTTTAAAAAAGCGTCGTGAAGACAATTTATAGTCAGTGGCAAGAGCTGAGAATTAAAAATAATAAATGAATAAAATTATTCTAAACATTTCTCAAGAAGAAAAAAATAAAACGAATAAAGTAAAGTACTGACGTTGTTCTTGTGTTTGTAAACGCGAACAGTAAATGATAGTCTTCTTCATTTAAATTTAGTTAAACTGGATTAATTATACAGACGTCACTAATGTGATTTGCTTACGTGTTGCGATCCCCAACTTTTTAGCTTTTATTACTTCATCCCTTTTAGTCTTCAATTATGAAAGCAGTTAATGAATCATTTAAGGATTAATACATTAGTCTTAAAAGGGTCAATGGTGATTGACGTTTAATTATTTCAATAGTTGTCCTTGTTGGTCATTAGTTTAATATTTTTCATCTCTTTGTATTTCATAATATTGCGTGACTGATGTGGCGTTTCTACATACTGCTGAGATTTCGACTGAGAATATTATTTGATAGATATATGATCATTTATAGCGAAGTTATCCCTTTAGCATCATGAAGTGCAATAATAGAAAAATTGTACAAAAATATTAAAATGCTAATTGTGCTTATATATCCCCACATTTCAGCCTGAAAACCAATATCCATTTTTTACAACTAATTCATATAAAATTCCATTATTATACTTTCTATGCACTCCTGTTGAGTGAAATTAAATGTTCTAAATTTCAATTAAATGGTTCAGTATATGATTCTATTATATTTTAAATATATCAAATTTAAATAGGGTTATTGCGATTCCGTTGTCTGCATGAGACATAACCGAATGTTCAATCCACAATAGAGAGACCCGGATGAAGTGTGATGTAGTTTCGACAAATTATAAATATTGTTATTTCTTATAACCAGGTCCCTCTCGGGCTTTCAAAAACACAAATGGAAAGCTATAAATGGAAAACTAGTCATTGCATACAAATTTCAGTGATCTTGTAACGAAGCCAATAACGTACTCGTATTATATTTTGTTATACTCATCAAATATAGTAAATTTTTCTACATAATATTTCGCACAAAAAGCATCACTAATCCTTCACTGATCTGATATATTTCAGATTACAGAAAAACGTTTATAGATAACCAACTTAATGACTATAAAACTATTAGTGATGGATTTTACAATTCTGCAAGATGGACAGAGGAGAGGATACTATATGTGCCGGATATTTACCGGAGCGTAATGAGATGCGACTTTTCACTGCACTGAGAGCTTGAGTTGCCACTGACTATAGTATATTTACTATTGCGTCAGAGACACGACTATGTTTCAAACTTTATTCATTAAGGATGTTCATTAAATAAATGGCATGTATCGACGAGTTTTGCTGTATAACAGTTCTTTTCTCCCATTCTTTTTTAATGGTTTTATAAATTCTGAATAATAATAAGGCAAAGGTTCGAATTATACTCAAAAATATGATCTATTTAATTAGTATGATAATCGTTTTGGCCCTAAATCTTGGGACATTTTTCGTAATATGCTCAAGAAATGTGTAACGGCAGTTGACATTAAGCGAGAGCATATTATTCCCTGCCTGGTAATGATTGAACATTCATGGTGAACTGTGCGGATCATTCCGCTCATTACATTAATTGAGCCAAGGCAAATATGAAAAGGGAAGAAGCAAAAAGATAATAATAGTCGACTCTCTACGCCACTGACAACTACACAAACCAATTCCGAAATTATTTAACAGATGATTATGGCTTGCTTTAGTGCTTGATAAATTCACATTGATTTAACAAAAGATAACAATGATATTCCCAGGCGTGGCGATGTTAGGAATTCAGCTCCAATCGAGGCTACTTTGACAAGACGCTAAAGTATTATTTTCATTCATTTGCTAAATTGTTGCGGAGAATTCCGCTTGAGCTTTGGGCCTACATTGAAAATGTGTCGCCACACCAGAGATAACAATACAAGGCATCAATAAATAAAATATTGCAATAAAATCTATTATGAGAAGTAAATAGGATTTAAGCAGCAAAATTCCT
Source organism: Argiope bruennichi (assembly GCF_947563725.1). Taxonomy (NCBI): domain Eukaryota; kingdom Metazoa; phylum Arthropoda; class Arachnida; order Araneae; family Araneidae; genus Argiope; species Argiope bruennichi. Next base: position 134,335,295 of record NC_079157.1, read on the forward strand.
CTACAGAATATTAAGCATAAGTTTATCACTTGGGTATACCTATGATTTTAGAATTTTGTTTCATTTCACAAATTCGAAAAGAAGCCAATGGGTACTTTGAGTTTAGTTTGGTTTACATATATTAACGTCTCGTTTTAAAGCAACACTAGGGCTATTATGGGACGTACCTCATCATTTTAAATCAAGGCGAGATGATGAGGTTTACACTTGATCTGGCACCCCACATCTAGAAATTTCCAAACCAGCGGGAGAACTATTGTCCCCGATGGATTTAACGTGCACCAAACTCAGTTATATGACTGCACTTAGGTGTAATCGGGTCTCGAACCTGGAACCCTTTAGTCCCGAAAACAAGATCTTACCACCAGGCCACTGCGGCCTATGGATATTTTGAATATGGCGAAACATCATTCATAAATATTTAATTTAATTTGATTTTAGACCAAGCTTCTTTTTAACTGACCTGAAGTGAAAAGAAAAAAATCATATTTAACTTTCTATTTTAAGATGTTGCTAGCATGTATTATTTTTTTAAAATCAGGATTTCTTTTTAAAATAAACAGACATCAGTATTCCTAGTGATAGACTAATAAAAAACGAATTAAATACCTTATTTAATTGTTGCTCCACAGAACTAATGTTTGCGTTTTTTAGTGTAATCAGATATTGGAAGGTCAGATATCCAAGAAGTGAAAATTGAACTAATGTTACAGAACTATGAAACGGGTTTTTTTTTGTATCAATATAATAAATTTATAACCATTAATCATTTTATGTAAACTTTCTAAATCTTTATACAGAAAAAATTTATTCAACCTTTTCTTTACAGCTTATTATTGAGAGATATTATTCTTAGCGTATGATCCTGCATTACTTAGAAATTAATGCTTCTTCAACTTATCATTTCCATTCGGAATTAAAATCTATAAACCAATTGCCCGTTAGATTGTTTTATTACCTTTTTCTACTGTACATCCCAAAGTATGACGAAGGAAACCGAAAACGTATAATATTAAGATCAAGATTAATATTAAGAGGTTAGAAACAGTTTCTGTTTCTATGTAAAATTTAAGCTTTAAAAGAATTTTCGAAATTTTTATCTCCAGATTATTTTTGAGATCAGAAGGATAAGATAAAGTGATTTCTAAAAAAGATCATGTATGGGATATCTTTCCCGGCTTTTTCAAAATTAAAAACAGTTTAATGTTGCAATGAAATAGAAACAAACATTTTGCAGCTGTAACATTTGTAATCATTAAGGATACAGAAGTGAGGAACGCAAAATTGGACATAAAAAATATCTTATAATTATTATTATACTTTGTAATTAATATTTTTTAATTATAATGCTTATACATGTATTTAAAATCTTTTGTAACATTATATGAACGAAAAATCCATAAAAATATTTTATTAACGTTATAATCTTTTAATTTTTTTACAAACTTTAAGTTTGCGACACCTTCAAATATTGTTGTATTGCAATAAGAATTTTTTAAAATTCTTTTTGAATCTAAAAGGAAACTTTTCCGCACTATTACCAAACTGAAATCTAAGAAAAAAAAAGTTTTAAGGCCCTTTTTAAAAACTTCATTTTTTATTTCTTTTTGTAAATTGCAAGCTTTTCGCAGCGTCTCAAGATAATGTAATATTGCAGGCAAATTTTTAAATATAGTTTTTGAACCTAAAAGGCAACTTTTCCACACTATTACAAAAGTAAAAATTTTAAAAGGCTCTTTTTAAAAATACCTCCCCCCTCTTTTTTTTTCCAATTTTTTTTACAGATTTCAAATTTTTTGCGGCACCTCAAGATAATGTAACATTGCAGCCAAATTTGTTTAGCCAAATTGTTTTTTAATCCAAAAGACACCTTTTTCGTGCTATTACCAAACTAAAATCTAAAAAATTGAGGTCATTTTCGTTCCACTCTAATGTCCAATCTCTTCAACTTCGAAATTTAATGATAAACCTAATAATACCAACAGAAATTCAACGGTTTTTTCCTACCAAGAGGGGTGTGGCATGCTCCTCAAAATATGTAATCGCATTGTATAGATCATAAATTATTGAAAGAATTAGTGTTAGTTCAAATATGTCTCTTTCGATTGCTAGAAGATTTTATCGATTTATATGTCTATTTTAACTATATTTTTCAACAATTTATTTTCCAAAAATAAAAATTAACCAGCACGAGCACATTAGGCGCGATAGCAAAAAGTTCTTTCATCCACTTACTGCCATCACAATGACTTATTTTTAATTTGAGTTTGTCAATTATTACCTCAAATTAAATTTAAATAAGTAATTTTCAGCAAGTATTTGTTATGAAAAGAAATACATATAAAATATGAAAGTAATTTCCTTATATTTATTTTCTAAAATATAAATATAAGAAAAAGCTTTACGATATTTATTTATAAATCATTATGTTTTATGTAAATTGATTCAATAAATGCCCTGAAGAATTACGAATTTTAAAATTTTTTTTTCTAGATCCTATGGTTTATGATTCGTATTTAACAAAATATTCTTGAGATGCTAATATTTTAAAAAAGTTGCATTCCAATTATCTTAATCAATCACTAAAACCGACTGATTTATGAAAATTCGAATATTACTATTCAATTTTAAATCACTTCATTGACCGGCTCGAAGAAAATACCAAATTAACACCGATGGTTTCTCTAAAATGATTGGCTTTAAATTATGAAAATGTTGATTGTTTCAAAACTGTTATATTCTAACTTCATAAATCGGGCAGATTTGATCGCAGAAGACAGAAATGTTCATTTATTTATTTAAAAGTTGGAGTGTTAAGAATATTTGGCAGATTGCGATTCTTTGGGACCAAAAGAATGTATAAAATTTACATTTCATAATTTTTTAAGCATATTTATAGACCGAAATCAAATAAAATTGTATTATTGGTGCCATTCAAATTCTTTTGATAGTAAAACTAAAAATTTAATTTTATGAGGAATCTGAAAGTTTTCTGTTGAATAATTCTTTGAGATGTTACATAAATTATGAAAATAATTCTGTAGCGGAGACTATTTTCGGAACTCATTTTTTTAAAAAAAATGTTTAGTTTAAGAAAAATGTGTTTATATTAAAGTGCAAATGAATAAATTGCAATTAAATTTGAATTAATGTTTTAAACCCTATTGCTGAAATTTTTACTTTTTATTTTTATTTTCTGTGAGCTATTAAAAAAAATAAGTTTTTATTAGCTCACAGAAATAAAAGTTACATAGTACAAGTACAGGACGGTTTAAGGTCTCCATGATAGTGTAATTGAATTATAGGAACATAAAAATTTGAAGCCTTAAAATATTTTGCTGCAGAAGCTATAAAGAGACAAGTTACATAATATATTTAATTGAAACTTTTAGTGAGCATTAATGTATTCGAAGCAGTAGGTCGCCAAAGGAGGCTAGTACTTATAATAAAGAACTGTGTGTGTGTGTGTGTGTGTGTGTGTTGGCACTCGGCAGGAAATACTTACAGCTACCAAATTTGGCCCCCTACCTTTGAGTTTTACTTGACAACTTCCGATGACGTTTTTACAACTTCCGAAAATATTATTGTATAAAAAGGATTTTTATATCAAGTTAAAGTTCAAAAAATTATCTTTTTAATAATACCAATGTTTTAACTTATAAATGAAATTTCAATTTTTAATGAATTTAAAAATTATATTTTAACCATATTTTTCAACTTATTTCGCGCAAAATAAAATTTTATTTTTAGGCATGCATGGGGAAAAGTCAGCTTTTATCAGTGCGTTGCAATCACGTTGACAGAAATTAAAAAAGAAACATTAAATTAATGTTTAATACTAACTAAACCGATGAAAGCGCAATTTACAGCACGTGTTTGTAAGAAATGAAATAAATATGAAATACATCTTCTATTAAAAAATAAAAACGATATAAATAGTTTTCTGCGACGTTTTAAAATGGCTACGTCATTCATTCTATTCTGTTATATTTAAGGCATACATAGTTTGATATATACAGAATTCTGCTCTAATCAGGGCTAGGCAGCTAATTTCTAAAACTTTATTAATTTTCAATATAAAGTCGCTACAAACCAAACTCAGACACCATAGGAAAATAACTTTCTCTGCCAGGATACATTAATTAAAATGAATTGGGAAAAAAACGCGAAAATTTTTTTAAACTGAGTTTATTTTACATCTAAAAACAAATCCAAACAGCGCCAATTCATAAATTATAATTAACAATTTAGTCATAAAAGCAAAATTTGTGAAAAAGAGTCCGTAAGCCAAACTCGGACATCTCACAATTAAGCACCAAATAGTTGCAATCCTGATAAAAATTACTACCGCCTTTATGGTTAACGTTATAATTGATCAGGGGAATTTCTCAATTGTGTCATTCTCATTTACTGCAAGTAAATATTAATTTAATTAAAATATTAAGGCAAAGGGGCTAAACGAGCATTGAGTTAAGAAAACTGATTACTATGTTTACTAAAAGATGGAAAGTATGTGCCAAAAATATCAGATTGCCGACAGAAGTCATTCAAGGTTAATGACATTATAAAACGCTTTAAAACAAATAATAAGGTGGAAAATAAGCCTAAGACAACCCAGAATAAGATTTACAACGAAGCAATTGATCGATATTTAATCAGAAAAGTAAAAGCAAATCCATTTTTTTAGTGTACCAAACCTATCTATTAATGCTAAAAAAAAAGAATTAGGAAAAAAATTTAGCCCAGCAACAATTAAAAAAAAATGTGCGCCATAAGAACACATCTCAGTGGAAACAAGTAATATATAATTTTTTTAAAGTCAACTCCTACTTAGTTCAACAATTTTTTTTATTATTTTAGTTTCTTTTTATTAATTAATTACAATTAATATTAATATTATATTATATATATATATATATATATATATATATATAAAAGAATTACAATATTAAGTGGCAAATTTTTTTAATTGAATCCTAACTTATTTTCTTATATTATTTAACTATATCTTATAATATTTATGATCGGGTTTCACGTCAATAATCTCAGACCTTGGCGACCATTTCGCGACATGACGACGGATTTGGCGATTTTGGTGACCAAATAGAAATTATTGGACAAATTTAATTAATATTTTTTAAAAACTGTATTAACATCAAGTGTCATCCACTACAAGTTTTAAAAAATGTATTTGAACTTGAGTTGAATAAAAAGTATTTTATTAACGATTGAAAATTTGAACACACATATATATATATAATAAAGCTCAATGTGTGTGTGTGTGTGTGTTGGCGCTCTACAGGCCAGACCGCTCGACCAACAGCTACGAAATTTGGCACGTGTATACCTTAGAGGTCGGGAATGTGCACATGGGGTCCCTTTTTTTTTTGAAACTTTAATTATTAATAAGAAACTAACTTTCCCGCCAAAAAAATCCATTTCCTCCTCCGCCAACTTTTCCGCCAAAATAATCTTCCATTTTCCCCACCGCCAAATGAGTAAGACTTCAGTTTTTTTTCTCCCAACAGTAATGAGGCTAAGTTTAACATTTTTCGGCGGATTATTTCAAACGATTCTGTTCATTTTCTTAATGTTTTATGCATTTAAAATAAAACATTGTTAATTAATCCATGTTTCAGATTCATTCTGAAGTACTTTTGAATTAAAATAACACAGAATAAAGGAAATTAAAAATGTATAATCTGCATAGCGTTACCCCAACTGGCGTAGAAAAATTCACGCATTTGCGTTACCGTAACTGGCGAAGAAAATTCAAGCATGCGCATTGTGTTCCGATTGTTATCATGACAACCATTATCAACGGATGATTTAAATTATTTTTAGGTTAGTTGCATGCTTTTGTAAGTAAATTGTATTTATGTTAGTTATATATTTTTTTTGTATATGCTTATAGTTTTAAGTACATCGTTTTTTAAGTAGTTTTTTTAAACCTGTTTTAGACCGATTATTTTAAACGATTCATTTTATTTTCTTAGTGTTTGATGCATTTAAAATTAAACATTGTTAATTAATCGATCTGTTCATGATGAATCTGAGAAAATTTTGTTGACAAATTCTTGAGATATTACATAATTTAAGAAAGATATTCTTTAGTGGCCATAAAGTTTAAACGCTCAGTGACTATTATCAGTAATCATATTATTAAAAAAAAATGCTTTGTTTCAGTAAAAAATATTATTATATTAATTGCAGATTAATCATTTGCGCTTTAATTTAAAGCATAAATTCTATGAGGGGTAACAGAAAATTAGAGAGATACATATCACGTTATGACTGAAGACCTTTATAATATTATGAGTGAATTATATGACTATCAAAATTTGATGTTGTAAAATATTTTGCTGAAGAATCTATCAAAGTTGGAATTGCATAAAATATTTAATTATTAAAATTTTAACGAACATTAAGATTGGCGAACCGGCTGGTTGCTAAAGGCGGCTAGTATATTTATTATATATATATATATATATATACACAGGGAGAGTGTGAACCAATAGTAAAATATCCAGACATTAAATTGAAAAAATCCAGACAAAAAAAACCTAACATAAGTAATCGAAATCTAACACTTAAATTTACAAAATAAGGACTTAAATTCGTAAGGAACGTGAAAACAGATTTTTTTTTTTTATTGGAAAAATAACTTATTTACTGGTGAAAGCAAATTCGACATTTTTGGATTGAATGGCAAGCCTTACGTCTTAATTAAACGAGGTATTTCTCAAAAAAATTGAAAGCAACTGTGAAGCATGTTGGTGGATCGGTAGTGGTCTGGGGCTCAATTTCAGCTACTGGCCCAGGAACCTCGCATTTTATTGAAGGGAGATTGGTTTAGAATATATACTTAGACATTTAAAAGAAAAATTTACAACATTGTGTGCGGAAACTTTCTCTTGGCAACAAGTGGTGATTTTATCAGAATAATGATCCCCGAAACAAAATTTATCGAACGCCTTCCTGAATTCTATATAATTGTTCTTATGTCATGGATACTCCACCCCAAAGCTTCGATATAAATTCCATCGAAAATTTATTGGAATACCTTAAGAAAAAAAGTCCGGGAACGCGTGATTTTAGACCTCTCCGTCCACAGTTTTGATAAAAAAATACGCCCATTCAGGGTTTGAACGAACTTTCACCAAGACTGATTGCCTAAAAAATTTCATTGTTGGTTCTTCTAAAATAATGATAATAAAAATTCTATAACTCGATAAGACAATCTCAGAAAATTGAAACGTTAGACTACCAAGATCATTTTACTGAATAGGATTTAGAGGAACGAAGAACTGTACAAAATTTGGACATCATAATTATTTTCAGAAATACATTTATAGATTGAAGATAAAACTGAATTTTAAATTGAATCAGAATTTTTTTTTTGAATAATTCTTGGAAATATTGCATACATTTTTTAAAAAAATATTCTGTGGTGCACTTAAGATTATAGCGTTCAAAGATTAGATTTTCTTTTATTAAGTTTAAAAAAAATACGTTTGAATTCATGAAAAAAGTATGTATGTATTGAGGTTTTATCTCTTCCATTTTAAATTTAAATCTTGCGTAAGTTAACAGAAAATTAGAGAGATAATATATAGTACAATGTTCTAAATATCGTAAGACTTCTATAATAGTACGAGTTATATGAATAGAACTTTGAAGCTTCAAAGTATTTTACTAAAGAAGCTTATTAAGAGACAACGGCACATAAATATTTATTTGAAAATTTCAGAAGCATTACTTTTCGCGAACCAGCTGTTCGTTAAAGGTGACTAATGTATTTGTAACTGTCAATTTTTATAAAAAATTATTTATTTATAAAAGTAAAAATTAAAAAGTTATTTATGATAGGTAAAACAATAAAGCCTAAAAAATTTTACACTTAATATAGGACAATTTATTCTGTATGATAATCAAATTTTTTTCACACATTTATCAGTATGCGAGTTATACAAGAACCCATTGTAGAACAACAATTGAAAATTGAAAATAAAAAAAAAGAGAAAAAATTTAGAATTATGAAACTTCTTTACCTTGGAATTTTTTCAGCTCATTCGTAGACGAAGAAAGTTTGTCCAATGATACAGCAGAACGAAAGTTAAGGTTTAATGTGGTATCAACAGGAAATTAAGGCAGTCAGGTATTTTCAACCATGATGAAACATCTGTGCACTGAGAACACTTTTCAGAGGAATTCTTGGTTAACTTAGGTGTTCTTAGTCTTGAGTCAGCCTCCAGCTTCCAACATACAAACCTCCGTAGTTTCATATTTTAGAATTGAAAAGGAAGAATTAGTAACATATTATCATTCACCTGCACCAATATTTGTTATATAAGATAAAAAAGTTTAATAATTGAAAAATATATAACATCTTAAAGCTTTTGTATGACTCAGTTATCAGTTCTTTGGAGTGACTGAAAATAATTGCAGTCTTGCAGTCAATAATTGCATGTTTTTCTTTCCTTTATTGGTATTTTGAGGCGAGTTTAGCACAAGTATACATTCGTGAAATATTTTGGGAACAAATAGTTGAAATTGGCATTACAGATATGCAAATAATAATAATAATGCTTATAATACTCGCGATTTTTATACATTCAATTTATTTCTTATATTAAAAAAATGTCCAGGATTTCAAAAATCAAATTATAATAACAAATAATGAAAGAAATAAGCATAACGAAGCTCACCATCTCCAAAAAGGAAGCTAAGTTAAATGAAAGTTTCGAAAGTGTCCAGACAAATAAATAGCTATTATAAATCATATATTAATATATCTATAAATATATGGCCCTGTTGTTTATATTTACTAAAAAAAGTTGGATTTGTTTCCACATAGATTTCTAAAATACTAATCAATCCACTAGTGACCACCAGGTGTCTTGTTTGATACTGCTGTGCAGTATACTGCGTCTTCCGTCTTTTGGACATTGTGATTCTTTTATGCTTATGTGTGTTATTGCTTTCTGCACGTACTTTTGAACTTAGTCTCCTGAACCCAGAATTGGTTTGCTAACTGTTTAGTTTAAATATTCCATTTTAGTTAAATGAACTATAATATATACGAACCCTTATTTATCGCCCATGTTTTGTCAATGGTTGGGTTGACGGATGGCCTAGCCCCGGCAGGGGATTATCCATGGTAAGGAGAGACTTCACAGAGCTTTATTGTCACTGTTTTGCCGTGGCCGTCTTCGACGAGATTTGGAGATGGCGAATGTCATTGCGATTGTCTGATAGAAGGGTGAGGGTGCGGGGGTACGCTGCCGTTGGGCTTAATGAGTTTTTACTGCTTGCGAGCTAGAATTGGCTATTGAGATATAGTTTCAGTTTGAAATAATAAAAGTTAGGAAGAAAAAACTAGAGGGGTGAGATAAATTAAAGTAGTATATTACGGGGTCTTGTAGAGTTTGCAGTTGGTTTATATTTAGGGATTTTAACTATTGCTTCATTCTTATTCATGTTTTTAAAGAAGTTAGTAGCTAGTTTTTTAATGAATTTTTTAAGAAGGGGATAGTCTAGGCATCGGTACATATTTGTATTGGGCATGAAGTATTTCATATTGCAGAAATTTCTAATTAAGTTATTTTGCTGGCGTTCAATAAGTCTAAAATCAGCCTTGGCAGCATATCCCTACACAGGGCATCCATAAGTTAATACTGGACTTAAGTAGGCAGTGTATTTTGTCTACTCATTTTGGAGCTTCGAGAAATTAATGGATAAAATTTACGAGTTAGGTCTCGAAACTTTTTAGCTGTGTAAATAAAGTGGGGATTCCAACTTAATTTCCTATCTAGGATAACGCCTAAATATTTGCATTCATTAGACCACGGGGCAATTTGATTTTTAATTTTGACTGAGGGTGGGGGATTCTTTTTACAGTTACTTTTATTAAAAACTATAGCTTCAGTTTTACTAGCATTTATTTCAATTTCCCATTCAACGAACCAGCCCTGAAAAGATTTAATATGTCTGTTTAAAGCTATGGTGAAGAAATTTGGATTTTTGTTTCTACCTAGTATTGCAGTGTTATTGGCGTACATACACAGCATAGTGTTAAATTGCTTGGGGATATCATTAATAAACAAGGAAAATAAAATTGGCCCTATATTAGATTCTTCAGGTACACCTGCAAGAATAGGTATTACATAAAAAAAATTCATTGTTTATTTTGATTTTGAAGGATCTATCACTAAGGTAAGAAATTATAATTTTGATAAGGTGTGGGGGTATGTTGTAATTATTTAGCTTGTAAATAAGGCCATCTTGCCACACTCTGTCAGAAGCTTTCTGAATGTCAAGGAAAAATGCTGCCGTTTTTTGTTTATTTTCAAAACCTTCCTCAATGAATTCTACTGCTCTAATTAATTGGTGGGTTGTAGATAGGTTACGACGAAATCCAAATTGTTCAGGATTTAGTATATTATGTTCTTCTACGTAATTATTTAATCTATTGAGAATTATCTGTTTAGCAATTTTGCTGACAGAGGGGAGTAGGGATATGGGTCTATAACTGCAGGGATCAGTTGGGTCTTTTCCAGGTTTCAATATGGGGATAACTGCAGCTGTTTTCCATAACATGGGAAAATGTCCTAATTTGAGAATACAATGAATTATATTAAAAATTTTAAGTAATTGTCCGGAAGTGTTTTTAACATTTTGTTGTTAATATTGTCAAGGCCAGGGGAGTTTTTGATATTAAGTTTTTTTTAATATGATCTTTTAATTCATCAGTTGAGGGAGGGGGTTTATCAATAAATTTTTGTAGCAGTGAGTCGAGAAAACTTTTGACTATATTATTTACATTGTTTGCTTTTTTTTATCAGTTATTGCAATACTAGCAGGGCCTTTAAGGGCCGGAATTTTTTGTATTTTACGTTTAAAAGTTTTGACAAGTTCCAAATTGATCCGTCATCTGTGTTTATAAATTCATTGTTTTGGGTTTTATTGTTGTTTTTAAATTTCCTTATTAAGTTGGTTCATTAGTCTCTTGAAGACTGGGTCTCTGATTTTTAAAAAATTTTCCTGGTAAAGTTTCTATGCCTAATAAGGTCTCTAATTTTGGGGTGAATTAAATTTTGACTATTTATAATGGGGCTTGACGGTAGATTTTTTTTTTAATAATTTGCGATTCGAAGATGTTACAAAATAATCAAGTTTATCTGGGTTTGTAAATTCATCGATGTTTGGGGTTTCTGATTGACTGATGCTTAATTTAAAATTATTCCAGTTTGTTTAGCAAGATTATTGGGCAGGGAATATTTAATGAAAAAAATTTAGTAAGATGGGATTATGATCAGAGCTAAGTTCAGGTAAGGAGTGAATTTCATATGGGCACAGGAAGTCTTTAAGGTGAGGTGTATTGTATTGGCTGACTGGGGTCCAAATCTAGTGTGTGTGTGTGTAGGGGGGGTGGTGCTATAATGTCTAATCCGGCCTGAAGGGCGAATGATTTTAGGGAATTACCTTTTGGGCAGTTATGCTTACAATCCCAACTAACGTGGTGAGCTTGAAAGTCTCCGCAAATTATTTGATTAGGTCCTGTTTGCATCAGGTTTTCAATGGCGAAAATAAAATTTTAATTATCTGCACTAGGGGGGATATAAATAGAGATTAGGGTTATTGGATCTTGATTTTTGAAATTTAATTTTACCACGCTTGCTTCTGCATGTTGTAGTAAAGGTGGGGGGACCTACCTCACTGTGATGTAAACCGTTTCTAATTAAAATTGCAGTACCGCCGCCAGCCTGGTTAGCTCTGTAACTGTAATATGAGAAACAGTTTGCCAGGAAAATTTTTCTTTGTGGCCTAAGGTGGGTTTCTTGCAGTAGGATTACATCGGGGTTATACTTATTTACAAAATGACGAAGGTCAATTATTTTATTGTTAATGCCATTTGCATTCCAGTAGACTATGCGAAGGCTATTGCAGGAGAAAACTAGTTAATGACAGGTTGACTTGGGTTATCGAATGCCTTCATGAGTATGTCCAGTTTTTCCATAACAGTGTTTGCGGTTTTTAGATTTTTAAGCTGTGAGAAGAGTAAAGGGTACTCGGTCGTTACCTTTTTAAGTTCTTTCATTACTTCTATAATGTCAGCGAAATCATTGCCTTCTAAATGTTTTGACATTGACTGTAAGCCCTTCAATAAATAATGGTTCTCTCCCCGGCAACCTTCAAGGTCTTACACTCTTTCGGGTAGGCTGGTCGTTGGGTAGACCAAGACCAGGTGCCTATTGTCACATCCTAGATATTCAACACTCCCAATAATTTATGGCTGTAGAAATTTTCAATTTTTCAGTAATTCCTTTTCCCTTTGGCATATCAAATTCATTAGTAGATAGGATACCCAAATAAAGATTATAATTTTCTATGGGAATAAAAAGCTGGAACACTGTCTAGTACACGTAAAAAATATGATGCATTTTGTGTTTATCTTCATTGAGAGCGCATTTGGACTCTTTCCTTTTGATTTACTGGCCCCAAAATTTTACCAACATTTACAATTTTGACTAAGTTCATAAACCAAACAAAATTACTCCCGTATGTTTTTGAATTATTACATCCACACATCCACAAATACACAGATCGACAGACTACCAATCCTAGACGGATTTGATCCAAAACTGGATTAGTATTTAAACTCTCTTGATAGAACTTAGATATCTAATTTCATTCACTTTGCTCGATGAAGTTTTGAGTGATTTTGTTCACAGACAAATAACATTCCAAAAATGATATATTAGGCCACAAGGAAGTCAAAATAAAACGTGGAGATGCATCAAAAACTCGGGATAGTTTAAAATAATGTAGTGAATAGCTTATAAGCCAGTTAACAGCTACGCTACACGAGCAGTTGTTTTTGTATTGCGGTTATGTTACTGGGCTGCGAACCACAAGGTCCCAGGTTCTATCCCCGCTTATACCAACTCGCCACAATAACATTACTTTTTCTATACTTAGTATAACAAAAATATTATGCTTTTTTACTATACATTATAAAAACTAATTATAAATAGAAAGGAAAGAATTTCCAATTTGATATTTGCTAGCAGTCATGTGTCTACTATTAATTTATTTGTAATGTCATTTAAAAACAAACGCAAACTATAAAAGAAATATTGAAATATGAATTTTTTTCATAAATATGATAACTTATAGCAAATTAGTGATGCCAAATAAAAAGAACAAAAACCTACGTACTCGAATTTCTGCGTACTTCTAAATCTGAGTAGAAATACTTATGAAAATTAGGCGCTTTAAATTCCTCGAATTATGTTATCAATTCGAATCTGCACAATGTATTCGCATCCACTATTTGTAGAAGAAAATTACCCATTCTATATTTATTGAGTAATTAAATCACCTAATCATCATTCATCATCATTTAATCACCTAATCATCCTTTAATTAATCACCTAATTAAAGTTTGCGAGCAATGCTTCCATTGAATTGGTTTATAAAACCATTTTCTTTGAATCTTTTAATACAATAAAATTCTCATTCTTTCATTGTTCGCCGGTATCATCAAATAATGACAACTTCGAATTCTTTCTTACTGGCATTTAGAAAAAATTCGCAATCCCACACATTTTTTATACTAATTATTTTAACTTAGATTATATACTCGTAACAGGGCCGAATTCAAATGTGTAGGAGCCCTTAGACAATGCAAGTTTCCTTCCAAAGAACCAAAATCAGATTTTATTTTATTATTGATTTTAAATTTAATATAAACAGCCATTAAACTTTGCATTTATGTATTTATTTGACCTCCTAATTAGATGATACATATTTGAGACATTGTTATTTAAATCTCCATAATAAAGAAGGACACTTGAGATATTGAGACATTAATAAGCGATTTTGGCGTTTTAAATGACGTAACACATTGATTTATTTACTAAAAATTCAATCATTCGATGTACATATCAGAAACGCCATTATAGCCTACAAGTTTAACAAATTTGACTAAACGAAATAAATTATTTAACTTCAGAACTCATTTTTAAAATAATGAGATTCAATTAACAGCATATAAAAAATGTAGAAATAATTTTAAACAAAATATTGAAATAATTAAATATTTGAAAATTTATATATTATACAACAAAATATATTCTGTTGTATGTAAGTGAACCAAATACGGAAAAAACTAAATTCGCACAAGTCTGTAAATGATTTTTTTGGGGGAGGGGGGCAGATTCTCAAAAGATGATGAACGATTATGAGAGTGATGCGCGATTCTCATAAAATAAATTACGGTACACAATTAGAATACTCTGAAAATACCAAAGAAAAAATCTGAGGTTTTCAGCCTCCCGAAAGTCGGGGGGGGGGGGGGGCTCTTAAGCAGTAGTTTACCATTTTGATAATCCAGTTCCGATTTGTCCGCATTTTTTTTCCCATGAACTTTCATCTGATATTTCTACGTTACGATTGATGCGTGGATGTGGTGATTTGAATAACGATTACGCATCATTAGGAATTTTGCAAATTATAATTGAGTATTCAAAACATTATGAAAATTCATTATATTCTGTCTAACAAGGGTAACAGCAAAAATATTCTCTTACATTAAATAACACTAGTAGAAAATGACGGATTTATGGATAGGATTATAGATATTTTAATTAAAAATAAATTAAGTAGAAAATTAAAAAGTTGAAGGTAACAGTAACGGCGTTCTCACAACATAAAAACTCTCTCAACATTATGACTTAATTTTATAGCCATATATTTCTTAAAGAAAATGACACTTTAAACTCACACATTTGGCCTTGATGAAATATTAGTCAATCAAATTCATTAATAAATATACTTTTATTTACCTATTGAACTACTTCCATTATTGTTATTGGCTAAATAAAATAGTTTTCATTTAAAACATTAAATCAGGCTTCTCAGAACTTATCACAAGTTTTATTGTTTTAACCCGAAAATTTAGTCCCAATAACAAATGCGAAAAATTAAAAATGCAAAAACATTAATTAACAACTTAAAAAGTAACTCAGTTTAAATAAAGTTCATCCGCTAATTTTAATGAAATATTTTAAGCCAGAGCAGTTTTCTTGATTTTTATTGTAAACGGAAAGGATATAGAAAGGAAAGCACTATGAGAATGTTTAATGAAAGTAGGGAACGATGGATTAAAGAAAATATAATCAAACTTACCGAGAAAATGCTCCTTGAACATTTTCATCATTACAGTATCAATTTTTTTCATCTAAGGTAGCTTTGAAATAAGGAACTAAGCTAAATGATAGTTGGTTTCCTATTACAAAACCTACCTTCTAAATTTATGAATCATACATTATATAGTAGACTCTTCTACAACGAAGTTAAGAAGTTTCATTACAAGGAATCGCCCTGTTAGACAAATTCATTTACAAAAAGAGTACCAAGTTGCTCATAACGTGTAGTCATTAATACGCGGTTTGTTAATCTCGTTGTAGGAGAGTCTACTGTATATTATTGACAAAATCTTGTAATCACAATTCAAATGTTTATAATAAAATTATATTCTAAATATGCATATGCAAGCGATGAATTTTTAACACAGTTACCGAACTGTACATGTAGAATGCTGAGAGGTTCCACCCCTTTGATCAGCGTCTCGATTCGACTTCTGGCTCCGCCTCATCACCATCGTTCTTCGAGCGTTTCGAGGGATTCACCCGACACGACATTCCTTGCGACCGGGAACGAATCTCACAATGTTCGGCAAGCCACAGTTTCTGTTCGTGCATCCCCGCTTATCAAATGAAATGTGATGAATGTTTATTGCGTACAAATGGATTGTATTTGAACGATATTTTTTTTAGGGTAACGGTCAGTGCCGTAGAGAGAAAGGAAGGATTACTGCCCGGTTGTATCTGCATGGTGCATTTGTTTAAAAAAGCGTCGTGAAGACAATTTATAGTCAGTGGCAAGAGCTGAGAATTAAAAATAATAAATGAATAAAATTATTCTAAACATTTCTCAAGAAGAAAAAAATAAAACGAATAAAGTAAAGTACTGACGTCGTTCTTGTGTTTGTAAACGCGAACAGTAAATGATAGTCTTCTTCATTTAAATTTAGTTAAACTGGATTAATTATACAGACGTCACTAATGTGATTTGCTTACGTGTTGCGATCCCCAACTTTTTAGCTTTTATTACTTCATCCCTTTTAGTCTTCAATTATGAAAGCAGTTAATGAATCATTTAAGGATTAATACATTAGTCTTAAAAGGGTCAATGGTGATTGACGTTTAATTATTTCAATAGTTGTCCTTGTTGGTCATTAGTTTAATATTTTTCATCTCTTTGTATTTCATAATATTGCGTGACTGATGTGGCGTTTCTACATACTGCTGAGATTTCGACTGAGAATATTATTTGATAGATATATGATCATTTATAGCGAAGTTATCCCTTTAGCATCATGAAGTGCAATAATAGAAAAATTGTACAAAAATATTAAAATGCTAATTGTGCTTATATATCCCCACATTTCAGCCTGAAAACCAATATCCATTTTTTACAACTAATTCATATAAAATTCCATTATTATACTTTCTATGCACTCCTGTTGAGTGAAATTAAATGTTCTAAATTTCAATTAAATGGTTCAGTATATGATTCTATTATATTTTAAATATATCAAATTTAAATAGGGTTATTGCGATTCCGTTGTCTGCATGAGACATAACCGAATGTTCAATCCACAATAGAGAGACCCGGATGAAGTGTGATGTAGTTTCGACAAATTATAAATATTGTTATTTCTTATAACCAGGTCCCTCTCGGGCTTTCAAAAACACAAATGGAAAGCTATAAATGGAAAACTAGTCATTGCATACAAATTTCAGTGATCTTGTAACGAAGCCAATAACGTACTCGTATTATATTTTGTTATACTCATCAAATATAGTAAATTTTTCTACATAATATTTCGCACAAAAAGCATCACTAATCCTTCACTGATCTGATATATTTCAGATTACAGAAAAACGTTTATAGATAACCAACTTAATGACTATAAAACTATTAGTGATGGATTTTACAATTCTGCAAGATGGACAGAGGAGAGGATACTATATGTGCCGGATATTTACCGGAGCGTAATGAGATGCGACTTTTCACTGCACTGAGAGCTTGAGTTGCCACTGACTATAGTATATTTACTATTGCGTCAGAGACACGACTATGTTTCAAACTTTATTCATTAAGGATGTTCATTAAATAAATGGCATGTATCGACGAGTTTTGCTGTATAACAGTTCTTTTCTCCCATTCTTTTTTAATGGTTTTATAAATTCTGAATAATAATAAGGCAAAGGTTCGAATTATACTCAAAAATATGATCTATTTAATTAGTATGATAATCGTTTTGGCCCTAAATCTTGGGACATTTTTCGTAATATGCTCAAGAAATGTGTAACGGCAGTTGACATTAAGCGAGAGCATATTATTCCCTGCCTGGTAATGATTGAACATTCATGGTGAACTGTGCGGATCATTCCGCTCATTACATTAATTGAGCCAAGGCAAATATGAAAAGGGAAGAAGCAAAAAGATAATAATAGTCGACTCTCTACGCCACTGACAACTACACAAACCAATTCCGAAATTATTTAACAGATGATTATGGCTTGCTTTAGTGCTTGATAAATTCACATTGATTTAACAAAAGATAACAATGATATTCCCAGGCGTGGCGATGTTAGGAATTCAGCTCCAATCGAGGCTACTTTGACAAGACGCTAAAGTATTATTTTCATTCATTTGCTAAATTGTTGCGGAGAATTCCGCTTGAGCTTTGGGCCTACATTGAAAATGTGTCGCCACACCAGAGATAACAATACAAGGCATCAATAAATAAAATATTGCAATAAAATCTATTATGAGAAGTAAATAGGATTTAAGCAGCAAAATTCCTCTACAGAATATTAAGCATAAGTTTATCACTTGGGTATACCTATGATTTTAGAATTTTGTTTCATTTCACAAATTCGAAAAGAAGCCAATGGGTACTTTGAGTTTAGTTTGGTTTACATATATTAACGTCTCGTTTTAAAGCAACACTAGGGCTATTATGGGACGTACCTCATCATTTTAAATCAAGGCGAGATGATGAGGTTTACACTTGATCTGGCACCCCACATCTAGAAATTTCCAAACCAGCGGGAGAACTATTGTCCCCGATGGATTTAACGTGCACCAAACTCAGTTATATGACTGCACTTAGGTGTAATCGGGTCTCGAACCTGGAACCCTTTAGTCCCGAAAACAAGATCTTACCACCAGGCCACTGCGGCCTATGGATATTTTGAATATGGCGAAACATCATTCATAAATATTTAATTTAATTTGATTTTAGACCAAGCTTCTTTTTAACTGACCTGAAGTGAAAAGAAAAAAATCATATTTAACTTTCTATTTTAAGATGTTGCTAGCATGTATTATTTTTTTAAAATCAGGATTTCTTTTTAAAATAAACAGACATCAGTATTCCTAGTGATAGACTAATAAAAAACGAATTAAATACCTTATTTAATTGTTGCTCCACAGAACTAATGTTTGCGTTTTTTAGTGTAATCAGATATTGGAAGGTCAGATATCCAAGAAGTGAAAATTGAACTAATGTTACAGAACTATGAAACGGGTTTTTTTTTTGTATCAATATAATAAATTTATAACCATTAATCATTTTATGTAAACTTTCTAAATCTTTATACAGAAAAAATTTATTCAACCTTTTCTTTACAGCTTATTATTGAGAGATATTATTCTTAGCGTATGATCCTGCATTACTTAGAAATTTATGCTTCTTCAACTTATCATTTCCATTCGGAATTAAAATCTATAAACCAATTGCCCGTTAGATTGTTTTATTACCTTTTTCTACTGTACATCCCAAAGTATGACGAAGGAAACCGAAAACGTATAATATTAAGATCAAGATTAATATTAAGAGGTTAGAAACAGTTTCTGTTTCTATGTAAAATTTAAGCTTTAAAAGAATTTTCGAAATTTTTATCTCCAGATTATTTTTGAGATCAGAAGGATAAGATAAAGTGATTTCTAAAAAAGATCATGTATGGGTTATCTGAATAACGAGATATTTTTAATATCTCTTTATTCAAAAATAACCATGGTACCCACTATCACAATGTCAATTACACTAACATACAATACAAAATTATTTTGATTTATATTTAACATTCTGTGCTGGTTTTTACCACAGGAATTTTAAATTGTTTCTTAGTATACGATTAATATATACGGAAAAAAAATTTAAACTGTAAATGTCATACGTATTTTAATAGGGAAATAAAAGTATGATTATTATTATGAGGATATTTTATTATAATGAGGAAAATTATTCCTAATTTGAGAGTGCTGGTTAAATTTTCAACGAAACTTAACATTTCAGGAGTTTATTATCAGAAAAATTATTTAATTCATACGCGTCGGGTACAGTTACATGAAAATTTAATATTAAATCTCAGATTAATTAAAAACCCATTTTAAGAGTGGTAAAATATCTTAATGGATTCGACT